>NC_045572.1:0-628461 GCF_009819795.1 Aythya fuligula | reverse complement strand
AAGAAAATGTTGTCCCAGATACCTTCTAAAAAGCTAAAGCTTTATATAAAGACTGCCAGTCGAATCCCTGCTTTGTGCTACCTGTGATGGTGGCTCTTCTGGTATGTGTTTAATATATCAGGGTAAGGTTGCATCCAGTTACTCAATTTACTAAATGCTGCCTGTCTGTGGGCTGAACTACAAATCTGAAGATAATTCCTTGTCTATTCCTACATCCATGTAGGGTGACCAGGAGGCCTGCTGCTTGGCATTTGTTGCATGGGGAGCTTGTGCCAGACTCTTGAGAGTGGCTTTTGGTCTGACCTCTACTACTCCAGGGGAAAGTAGAAGAGGCTGCTGTCCTCTGAGATGAGTTTTTAGGGGGTCAAGAACTAGACTGTGATGATGTGTTTTTATTTCAGTGGACTTTTCCCAAATTATACAGAGGTGCAGTTGGAAGCAGAACCTGTCTGCACAGGAGGCTGACTTAGGCTTGTTTAAATAGGTATGCTGGCCACCTACTCCTATGTTACTCAAAACCTTGCCTGTAATAGGTTAAGGTCCAGCCCATTAATCCACTTCAATGGGAAGATCTGCAAGGGAATATTTCAAGTGCCATGTTCTTTCACCTCAAGTCAGTATCCTGCTCCAGCATCCTACACATGACACAGTGGGTAGCTGAAGCACAGTCATGCTGAGTGAGGGGAGACCCATCGCATCAACTGTGCTCTTCTCTAACAGGGATGCTCTTCTCTAACTAATGATACAGCAGGATCAATAACGTGAATGGTATCCAGCCCTCAAAATGAGAAAAACTATGCCTTTGTAAGAAAACACAGAAATTAGGGAAGATTTCCTTTTGGAACTTGTAGGAAGAATATTGGCAAAATAAAACTGCAGCTTTTCTCTCAGCATCAAAATGGAATAATATTTTTCTACCCTTCATTTTTCTCATCAAATAGAATACCTCTTAATTTCTAGGTCATCTCTCATAGCTTCAGTTTAATAACCTTAAAATGAATTTTTGCTTCGTCTTCAAAATGAAAAGTTCCCACATTGTTTTGAGGATTTTTGTTTCCTAACAGAAATCTAACAGGCATCCAGAAATCTGCTGAGACCAAGTTCAGAACAGCAGTAGTACTGATGAAGCTGGAAGTTCATCCAGAATTCAGGAGCCAGCTAGAAAGTCTTGATTTACTTCATTCAGAAAGTTTAACTCGTGTGAACAAAGTACTGGTTTGTTGCTATGTGTCAGGAGCTTCTGCCTCAGAGCCTGAACTGGAGGTGCTGGCAGTCATCCAGATTGCCGTAAGGTCTAGGTAATAATCTGACCTTGTTCTGTGGGTATTTAATAGCTGGAATGCCTGTCTCAGCTTGAAATGGATTCCATCTGCGCTTGACTGCAATAAACGTAAGTGCCAAATACAAAAGAGCAGAAGAAAATGAAACTGGTTCAGTTGACAGTTTGATTCATTCTTTAAAAGTTCATGTAAACCCTATTTGACATCTCTATTCCTGCTCACGCTCAAGTCTGTTGCAAAGGCAGAGGGGAGGGAAAAAGGATTCAAGTGCTACTTCACAGAATTCGTTCTTCTGTTGTTGGAAAAGTGAGCATTTAAGCAATTTTCCTTAATTCTGCAAATATAATGTAGCATCAGAAATTAAAATAAAAGGAAGAATATGAAAGTTCCAATTAAATGTATCTTGGAGAAGTCTTGAGGACTTCTTGTAGTAAGAAGGAATTCTTCATACGAAATGCCTGTACAGCCAGGCAAAGCGTTGCCTGCTTTCCCACAGAGGCTGCCTAGCTGTGGTGCCAGGTATTCCAGCAGGGTCTCTTGCTCACACCCAGCTGCATTTTTCTGCCCATGCTTTGTGTTGGTAAGGAGCGAGGAGCATTTTAGAAATGTTTCTAGGGTGCTGTGTCCTTCCAACAAGGCTGAATGGACTGGTTTGTTATCTCCAGAAAGATGACACCAAAAAAGTGCTACTGTTTACAACTGGGCGTGTAATTTAAGTCCTCCTGATAGGCTTGATCTTGGTTATTTTCCTGAATACAATTCCTCATTTGTTTTGACAAACACCACATATTTATTACAATCTACCTATACAATGGAAAGGGAAAAAAAAAAAAAAAAAAAAAAAGGTTCCCTTGCTTAACTCTGTTTCTTAATTTCTTAGCCATAAAATTCCTTAAGAAAATCTTGGGAAGCTCTGGGCTACCTGATAGCTCTGCTGTTTCTATGTGGAAACAAGCATACTTCTATTCCTATAATCACATCCATACCAAGTAGATTGCAATCATGTCAGCCCTGCAGCTTCTGTGGATGGGGATTCATTCTTGTACTGTCTTGCTTAGTTCTTACTCCTACAGGCAGCTATCCACAGCATACCAGGTTCACAAAGTATGATGCTGTTACTGCAGGCCTCCTGCTTTGCTAAATACAACATAGAGATTGTTGGTGACTGCTAAGTAAACAGTGAAAGATAAACAGAATAGAGAGCTTTTTCTGACTCAGCTGTATTGGCAGCAAGACTAAAACACATTAAAATGTTGCCACAGAATGGTGGAACAAGGTAATATTATTGCTCATTTGGGAGAGCCAGAGCTATTATTTCAGAAGTGTGGGTACTGCATTAGTAGTTACTTGCCTTTTGAGCACAGAGACATTTACTTGATAAGAATGTGGAAAAATTTTCTTGATGCTTAGAAGCTTCAGAAACAGTGTCTGAAGAAACTCAGACAGATTCAAGTTCCTATGCCTGCCTGACAAGTTGATCAAAATTCAATGTTTGTAGAAGCTTTGGAGATATTCTCCTGTACCAGCTGCTGTATCTGAGAGACTAATGAAATATAACCACAGTACAAATACTTCTAGAGTTGAGTCTTTAACAACATTTTTGTAAGTTAGAAAATAAATTTCCAGCCTTCTAAACTTGCTGGTAGTTGGGCAGATTTGGAGTTACCTGTAATTTGAACATGATACTCTGCTTTCTGCTTAAGGCAATCTTGAACTAAACTGTCAGAGCTACTAAGAAAAATACAGAATAGCAAGATATTGCCTAGAGATGAGATGTCCTTCAGCACTTCATGAAATCCTTACAAAACTACTAAAGGCAATAGTAGGGTCTGTGTAATTCAAGGTTTAGTTCAGCCCTTGGAAAGTGCACCAGTTTGATTTTTATGCCGTAATTCCAAATTAGGGATGTGCAAACGTTTAAACTTGGCTTCATTTAAACATGGTAAGAAACACGAGAAAGTTTGAAGGAACAGACTTGCACTCTGGCAATGCTTCCCTTCCCTCCCTTACCCACTTTATGACAAGATAGTCATGTCTGTAATGTGAAGTAAATTTGGCTTTAACAAAATGCCTTGTTATTCTGATACTTCTAAAGCTCGTTTGGGTCATTATACCTATTAAACAAGGATGCTGGGGCAAGGAGGGTGTGTAATGCTGATGTCTGAACCCTGTGGGACCTACAAAGAAAACAAAGTTGAGACTGAAAACTGGTTCAGGATACATTGTGCTTTGGAGTATCATCTCTAAGGTGAAAAAGTTTGCTTCTTAGCTCACAGATGTCAAATTTCATGACAAAGAGCTTGTTTCACCATCTATGTTTGAAACAAGGCTCCAGAGAAATGAGAGCCTTTTTCAATGAAAAGGGTACCTTTCTTATAATTCTTAAAAGATAATATGGAATTTTTGTTCACCTCAAGATTATACCATTCCTCTATTCTAAATATGGGTTTGCATGTGTTTTTTCCTCAGACCACACCGCTGTTGTCAAAACTGTCTAATTTTCAAAGACTGCAGAGAGAACATTGCAGAACTGAGAATCTGATTTGGGAATACTATGTCAGTGGTGTTCTGACAGTGTTTTAACAAGGGGATCCACAAAATAGTTCTCTTTTAGCAGCAGCGAAACCTCTAGGGAAACTTGTGGGTATATGTCTGCCAAGATGAAGGATAGACTGAGATTCATGGTAAGATTGTAGAATATGAAATATGATTGTAGTGTGTTTGTGATACATTTCTACTGTTAGTTAGGTAATTAAAACAAAACAAAACAAAAAAGCAACAAAAACAAACAACAAGCTTCTAACAGAGTACAACACAATGGTTTAGAAAGCAAATAAGACTGAATCTTTTTGGATTTTTTTTTTTTTTTAACTGAAGGGATGAATCATGAATTTATGAATTGGTAGATGAAATGTAGGAGAGCCCTCCACTGTGCACTACTTGAGTACATTAAGAACAAGCCCTTGCAGATGAAAAATAACAAATCAAAGATTTTGGGAAGATGCTGCATTCATGGGATACGTTCTTGTTATGACTGCCACAACAGCGATGTAACTCAAAGGTCTGAGGCTGAAATGAAAATCCAGGCCCTGGACTGCATGGGGGATGTCTGACCTGCTGCAGGAGCAGTCTTCCAGCCAAACACCCCAGCTGCTCTCAGCCTGACTGGAAGCAGCCACACACAGTTACCAGCTGGTTTACTTCTGGCCTCAGAACATCTGTCCTGCTTTAAGCCATCCCCTGGTACCTTTGTTTTGGGGAGAGAATATTGTATAGGTTCTGTCCATGCACCATCTCGGTTCATGAAGAAATTCTCTGGAAGGATGCTGGGATGCTGCTTATGCCTAATCTCTTGATTTGTTCCCTTCAAAGCACCACTTAGCAATGTGTGAGAGAAATTAACTTCAGAATTTATAGTTGGTGTTAAGCTAGTTAATGGGATAAGGGTCAGAGAGGACTTTTCAGTGAGATTTGGTAAAGGACTTTGGTAGTTTCTGCTTGTTTCTGGCATCGGGAGATGTGGTCCCTTTTTTCAGATGTTTGATCTCAGAAATTCTTTAGAAGCAAAGGGACTGCAGAATGCTTCTTACAATGTCCGTGGTCTTTCCTGCTGTGTTACTCTGAGACGCTGGTTTTGTAAGCTTTGATTTAAAGGTATTCAGAGGAGCATCCCATAGCTCAGGAAGGGGCTTTTCAGGGGATGCTCTGGCCTAAGTCTCCTGTGTGGCAGTGATGATGCGGAATTAATCTTGGTGGTCCAGGTCCTGTCTCTCTCTCTCTCTCTTTTTTTTTTTTTTTTTTTTTTTTTTTTTTTTACAGGGATTGTTCCTTGGGGCAAGAAGTATGGACATGTATGGACCGGCTCTTTTACCATTACTGAAATGCTTCATCTTTCTTTTCAAAGTATCGTCTCCTTTTTAACTTGAATCTGCTACCATGGAAAATGAAAGAGGAAGAAAATTGCCCCAGTGAGTTTCCCCATCTCATACCCCTTTTAGTCTTGGAGGAGGTCTCTTGAGGTCATGGGACTGAAGCTACTGGGGACATTTTTCACTCACCCACAGTATAGGAAGTTCATTGTGCAAGGATTACATTGCTCTCTTATCTAGATACTCTATTCTTTAATTACATCATAGTTTTTCTGTTACTGAAGCAAGAGTTTTGATGCTCATGAAGTCACTCAATATGGAATAAATGGGCTAAGACATCAAAGAGGCTATGGCATTTCACATCACTGTGTCCCCAAACACTGCTTTCCCTGCCTCTGAGAGGATCTCATTTCCATAGTTATTCTGGCATTGGCTTCATCCCTGCAAATTCTGCGTTTGCTGAGACACAGCATCAGGCTGAAGAGGACCTGTGGATGTGGAGTGGAGGGACCCCTCCGCTACTGAGCAGGGTGCCGCTGTAGCAGAAAGACTGTGAGGTGTTCAGATGACTGCAAGCTGTCTGCAAGTCAGGCTCTGCTGGAGAGCCACCTTGCTGTGTTTTGCAACCTTTGTGTGAACTTGAGACTGCTTCAGCCCCCCTAGCAGTGTACTGTTGTAAAATAGAACAACCCTGCTTTTCTCCATATTCTGTCCTTGTTCCCAAGCATATGCTCTTTGTGCTGTGCTCTGTTTTATTTGCCTCCCCTGAAAACAAGGGAGGTGGCTGATAAGCAAGGACGAGCAGTATTTCCAGCAGGAAGGGCTTGTAAGTACACCTGGGAAAAAACAAAGTCTCCCATGTTCTGCCTGGGGCCCTCAGAAGCTTTTTGATAGAGCTTTGACCTGCACTGTGGAGGAGTGCCAGGGTGGTAAATCACAGGACTGCACAGGGGACATGGGTACAGCTGGCCAGAGGTGTCTGATTCAGCCAAAAACATGAACTGGGAATAGGGAGAAATAACAAAAGGGAAGTAGACTGGAAAAAAAAAAAAAAAAAAAAAAAAAAAAAAAGAATTGACTGTACATTTTTTAGGAATCTCTTCAGTGTTCATTAATTCTGAGATGAATTGTGATCATTAGTTTTGCAAGTGAGATCACCCATGATATGAGTCTTTAACGGGGATTTATGTAGCAGAAAGTAGACTGAAACTACTCAAATTTTCTGTGAAGCTAGCAATTAAAGATCAGTGGCTTTCAGGCACTGGATATTAAGGCTGGAACTGAATTTCTGATTCATAGGTAAAAAACTCACTGTCAACCTCTGGAAATTCTTTATGCATTTTTTTCTCCCATTTTTCCATCATTTCTCTAAACAAAAGACTGACCTTGTAGTTAAAGCATGTTGCAGAATATGTGCTTGTGTTACTTCAGTCAGGTAACTTAATCATTCACTATATTAACTTCTCAACAGCAAATGCAAAGATCTTGAGTTCCATAGAAACAGTTAAGACTATGAATGTGAAATTATCTGAGGGATGGTAAAAATGCTTAAAATTATGTTATAAAGAAATGATGGCACTTGCAAAATGCCAAGTTGAAAGGGGAATTTGTGTTAGCTAATACTTCTTTCAGGGATCTTGTGCTGGTGTTCTTGGCAGACTGAGCTTTGCCAGTCTGTTTGCCTTGTGCATACCTGGATGCCATGCTCTGTGTCTAAAGAATGTGGATTACAGCACTATATGATATTTCCTACTGTCATTTGCTTTCATGTTACCTAACACAGCTCAAAATCACATTAGCTGTTGTTTTTTTTTTTTTTTTTTCTACTCAAAATATCTGCCACGTGTTTTTTACAAGTTTGTCCTCTTCCTTGCCTTTTCTTTTCTTTTCTCCCTTCCTTTTTCTTCTCCCCTCCTCTCCCTTCCAATCTTCACTTTAGCTTTTTCTCCTCAAAACTCATGCAATGGTGAGGTAAAATCTAATTGTGTTTTTACAATGTGATGGTTTGGTTCCCAGGAAAATAGCATTCACTAATAAAAAAATGTCTTCACATTTAATTTGCCTAGCAGGCAGCACTCGTAGTAGGTGAAAAGGCAGTGTGCTGCAGAGACCAGCACACTCTTAATATAGACTACTGTATGCCAGTCCACAGCAAATGAATTTGTTCATAAGTTCCTGATTTTTTTAATACTAGACTCGATTTGCATTAGTTCTCCAGTGCTAAAGTTTTCAGCTTGAACAATTCTTCATTTCCTGTAATTAGATCTTATTGTAAATCCATTGGCAAGATTTGGTTTTGATATCATCTTATGTCATTGTATACTTGCATTGGTCACATGGGATTTGTTGGCACACCAGAAGTGAGACTTTTAGTCACATCGGAAAATACATTAATTGCCCAATTTGAGTTTTTCACAAATGCATTTGAATTTGCTTCTAGTAGTCTGATGTCAGCAGTAGTCTCAAATTTTAATGAGATCTGGATTTAGTGAAAGCATTCACAAAGACAGTTCAGATAAATTGTGCATTCTGGTGAACTTTTGAAAATCATTTTGATAATTTGGGATCTTAAATGCTGTAGATGATTCCTTGATTTAAAAAGGCATCGAACCAAAACCTAGAATTAAACATGAGGAAAGGTCAGAATTGGGTATAAAATGCACAACTGGTTTGTATAATGGCCACTCAGGATACACAATTCAAGTAAAACATTTCATTCAACTGTGTTTTATAATCTACAAAGCAGAAAAGGTTCTGCTGACGTGCACCTGAAGGAAGTGGGCAGGAAGGGAACGAAAAGGGATAAGACTGTGGTGGGGAACTTTATAAATCCAGCTGTAATTCTTGAGGATGAAACTCGTCTTGTTCATGATGAGGCAGATGTGGAGGAGAGTGAGAGGCGCTGACTCGCAAGTAGGGGAGGCTGCTGGGGAGCTACCACTAGGGAAGAAAGAGGATGGGGATGGTGGTGGGCAGGAGCAGAAGGCTGAGAGGGAATGACCCTAACCATGGTCCACAGTTTTTTGAGCAGGTTTGTGTCAGAAACAAGAAAGGGACAGGGGGCTTCTCGTGATCAGTGTGAATCCACAGTCAGCAAGTAGGGACAAAGCACTTTACTGTGTGTGCCATGCACCATCCCATTTACACAGGTACTCGCCCTCCCTAGTTCTCACTGAGTCGTCCTTTATCTTGTTTGTGGGCATCCAAAGGCTCCTGCTGACCTATATTGTGGCAATGTGTGGGACAGTAGGACTTCTGTATTTCCAGTTTGTTTTTGGTTTTTATGAGTACTGAAGAGAACTCACAGAATAGCCACAAAAATTACTGAAATTGCAAGTCAGTTATTAAGATGTGAATGAAAGCCCAGAAGAACAACTTCCATTAGAAGGGCAGTGGGATGGATATGGGATGGTATGAAAATCAAACAGCTCCATAGCTGATGTGAATGCTGTTCAAGAAATTTGTATCAGAGTATTTGTGCTCTTCTGTGAATTCAGAAATTCTGTTAAAAATATTCATATGGTATATTCCAATGTTTTATTTTGCCAGCAGCTGATCACTGATAAAAAATTTTGAGATGTGTTCATTTATCATTTATTTTTATTTGACAGTACTTGGAGTATGAAATTAAGAACCTCCTTGTTTGGTACTTAATCTCCACTGAGCAATCAGAAGCTCTTTAGTTTCTACTGCTATTTCAGAAGTAACATCCCTAGATACTAGGAGTTCAGTCCTGACCCAATGAAATGAACACATTTTTTTTTTCATTAAGTTAAATATCCTGTTATTTAAATGGACCAGAGATGCAACTTCAGTTTTTGAGCACCTAGAAACTATCAGCCAAATCCTGACTCCAAAGAAGTCAGTGTAAAGTCACCATCCATAGTTATAGGACCATGTATTGACATGAAAAATGTGACAAGAATTGATTGGTTATGTCCAGTATAACACGCTAAGATAAGCATTAAAAAATGATATTTGAAAGGTCCTTGTCAGAAAATGAAGAAGACCAGCTTTATCATTTTTGTACAGATGATACTGATTTCCAGGGTGAGATTTTACTAAATATATAAAACTTTAATAAATAAATAATAAAATACTTTTGTTTTAAATTACTTTTTTACTTTTTATCACTTTAAAATAAAATAATAAAAACTTTAATAAATAAAACTTTAAAGAGCAACTGAATAACTGGTCAGATGGACAAGATATACACACAGCTTGGTATAGTTATAAAGAATGTGCGTGTATTCTGCACTTTAAGAATGATATATCTTTATATTGTCAGAAGATGCTTGGGTTTGTGTTTTAAAATAATATGTAAGGTGCTTTTTTCTTATGCAATGTTTAGTGTTTCTGATTAATTTTGAGTTTGCCCTTCAGACCCAGTACAGAAACACAAACAGGATACCACACAATCCTATTCCACTGGCAGGAGCTGATGACAAAATAGTAGCACTGACTGCATCAGTCTGCATACTCTTTCCCTGATGTGCAGAGGAGTGATGTACAGAGCTGTGTCTGTAGCAGAAGCTGGTGAAACCCTTCTCCACCAACTTGTGGGCAGGCATGCTTCTACCAGGTGACTTATGAAAATATTAATCACAGGCTTGATTTGCAGTCTGGCCTTTATATTTCATTGAATCAAATACCCACCTGTCCCTACCCTAATGTATTTTGTTCTTTTTATTTACTGTATCTAAAGATCTTGAAACTTTATTTCTCTCCATCCTCCAGCTGGTAGCTACACAGAGATACCCTTCGCTCCATCAGCTGGCCCACAGTGACAGCAATATCCATGACTCAGTTTTCATACTTTTGGGGTATGACCTACAGACTGTCAGTTCTGGCTTTGGAGATGATTTGGAAGAAGAAATCACTTAAGAAAGAACACCTGGTAAATTTCTTTTTTTTTTTTTTTTTAATTTTTATTTTTGTCATAGAACAAAAATTTTTTGTCTGAGAGACACATGGCAGGTACATCAAGAGGAGAATTTCCAAGTTTCTCTGAGCTCTCCCTTTAGTGTGGGAGGCTGCTGAGATATTGGAGTGTGGGGGAGGAGGGGGCAGAATCCATCTGCGCATTCTTGAACCCACTGCTTCAAGTGTAACAGCTGTGCTGCTCTTAATGCTCATATGACTGTTAAGACAGCTCACTTTCCTGTGACAATAAGGAACCAGTTTCAGGTTTCTTGGTTTTGTGGTCAAGTTAGATCTTACAGACTATTCTGGGGGAAGTACTACAGCAAATACAGACTTATGTCTTCTTTGAAAGGTTTACTATTTTATTACATAATAAAAGAGCTCCACTTCTGACTCATCGTATTGTTTTATTTCCCCTAATATGTAAATGAAACCACAGGGTTGTTTTGACTGGAGCTGGTTATTACATCCCTAGATAACCCATCAGCAACTGGCAGCTTTGCTGAACTAAAGCTGAGGATATGTAAATTAGTGACTGTGTACTCCACCTCTGGCTGCTCTCAGAAGGAAACAGTGATGTCTTTAACATAACAAAATTCTTTGCATTTCAAAACAGACATATTGAAAACTAGAACTGGGGAAACTGTGAATGCACAAGAAAGAAGTCACTATTTTGAAATAACATGCAGTGCCCTGCAGTGGCAGGTAGTCCAAAATGGCCAGATTTAATCTGTAAAGTTATTTTATCTTGTGGTGAGTGAGAAGGTGTATGTGAGTAGCACAAACCTGACTGTGTTGCTGGAGGAATTCGCAGTGAATACTCAAAGTAATCTCAGGGGACAGAGGAGGTTGTGACTCCCACAAATTAGCTGGAGCAGGAGGAGTAATGGAGTTGTCATGCACCCTGTGATGAAGAATGACATTGGACAGCACATCCAGCCAGCATTGCTGTCTGCTTATGTAGAACCTCTTTAGACTTCTGACAATCTTTTTTTTTTTTTTTTTTTTTTTTTTTTTTTATACGCTTCAGTTTTATTGGGCTTGATAACCTCTTCTTAAGGAGAATACTTCCTTTATTTTCTGAGAGAGATCACAGAATGAAAACTGCTAACTTTTCCTGAAACACAAATTTCCAAGAAAGATAAAATGAATCCTAAAAATTGCCATTTCACTTTGTCATGTGGTTGTTTCCATTGTGGGATACAGACCCATATTCCATGAAAAGCATGGAATACTCTGCACCATGAAGATGGCCAGTAAATGAAAGAAAAGATGGAGGGAAATCATTCCATTTCCACCACCACCACTCGAATCTATCAAGACAACTTACTGAATAGCTGATGTTTTCCTAATGATTATACGATGACTTTATCCTGATTCCAAAGAAATCTGTCTGTATGGACATTTAAGCTCCCCAAAGCTTCCCAAATCTGAACTGATTTGAACACATTTTAGCATCTTTTTACTTTTTATATGGCACAAACATTTATAAAGAACAGGGTCACCACAGATGCTAGTACATATACCCTGCTGATGGTCAGTAGAAACTTGCAAAACACAACAGCCAGAGCATCACAGGAAGCTTAAGCTTCCTAATGGGATATTACCTATCCCTGTGCCCTATACATGTGCTTTGATCAGTGAGCAATGCCAGTGAAATCCTACAGGGACTTAGGTCAGATTCTCAGCCTGTGGGACTCATGCTGGCACAGCTCTGCAGTACCACTGTCTGTTCATCTCATGCAAGACTCTTTTTTTGTTGTTGTTTGTTTGTTTGTTTTCCTTTTCTGTAAAAGGCAGTTTCTGCCAGCTGATTTGACCTCAGAGGAAGATTCGTAATAAGCAAGTAACTATGTCAAGGGTAGGCAGTAGCTCCAGCTGGGCTGGCTTTCATCATGACTGAGGTCAACAGAAACTTGAACTTCTGTGCCAAGCCTGGGTAGGAGGTAGTCTCTGATCTGAAGCTTGTAGTAAAGGTCAAAGGCTGCCAGATGTTACTGGCAGTGCCTTGTGCCATCCTGGGGTTCCTGTTACATCTCTGATGCAGGAACCCTCCCACACAGTCGTGGGGTTGAGCTACCAAACAAAAAGCACAGAAAGGGAGTTGCCAGCAGGCACTGTAGTTTCATACTGTATGAACAGTGCTTTCTCCTATAAGGAGAACCATTTATTACAAAAGAGGATTTATTTAAGTTTTGACCAGGATCCCCTTTTCAATAATAAATCATTTTTTTTAAGAGATGTGGCTTTAATTTTTCCTTTCTAAATGCAGATGTGCTGAAATAATTTGTGAAGAGCATTAAACTTATTTGCCTACTGCTGGTTTTCAATGAAATATATGAAATATATTTCATATATTTTTATATTAAATGTGAAATGGAGTTGAAGATCCTCTAGGACAAACACTTGTGGTTAAGTATTTGAAAAAATGAAGCAATATACATAACTGTATGCAGTTGTATATAGGTTATGTACCATTGCCTTGTCTATATTGCATATTTTTTTGTGTGCCACTAACGGAAATATACCTGTGTTCTTTCTACTACATTTCTGACTTGCTTGCAAGCAATCCTAAGGAAAAACTTGAGCAATTAACTGTAAGGAAAGGGCAGTGTAAATGTATCCCCCCATCATGAAATGGTAATTATAGTATTGTCACAAGGTAAATTCATGACTGCTAAAGATTTTAATTCTGATTGTTTTCTCAAATGCTTGGCTGTGCACCATCACCTGCTGTCTAGCAGTTGCGAATAAACTTTGCCATCAGTTATTTGTAACTCTGTAACAGATCAGAAAGTTCCTGTTTTCTTAAAACAACGTGCTTTGTTGCAGAGTTGACTTCTATAGAAAGCTGTGTGGTGACTGTAGGCTGTCTCATACCACATTCCGTGTCTGTGGTGTTTCTGCCAGCTGGTTCATGGAGCGGTGCCAGGCTCACAATGCTGACCACAACCTACAATGTGCCTTGAAGTTCCCTGTGGATTGTGGACCAATGTGTTCTTCCACGAGGATGCTTATAGTTAAGTCCTATGTCCTCTAAATTCAGCTGGTTGAACACATACACACAAAAGCAGAAGGCAGCATTTCTCATGCTAAGGATAATATTTGATTGATGCTGTTTTACTGCAAAATTTCTATCTCATCTGATCTATCTACACCATTAAGTCAGCTGTACTGGACTGCAGTCTGTACTGAAAATGTGTTTTTGCTGGACTGTGTAAACATGATAGATATCTTGTTTACTTTAGGCAAACAACAGTTCCTTTGTCAAAGGGATTTATTGTTAGGATTATCAGACTAAAGTTCTCTGAACTGATTTTCATTCTCAGATGTTAATGTATAGGTGGAGGGAATTGACACAACATCTAAAACTGATATTCTTATTACATATTCACACAAGCATTGCATAGGAATAGTAATGATTAACTTGTGAGGTGTGTGTGTGACACCTGACCACAGAAGAGATTCTGCAATGCAGGGCTTTCTCCCGCTGTTTCTCACTTGAGTTAGAAATTCCATAACTAATTGGCAGATAGCACAGCTTTGGCTCACCGTATTAGAGGAGTTTACATTTTGGAATATCATAAATGCAAGCAAGCTCTTTGCTCAGTCATCTGAAGTATGACAAACAATAAATACTAGGTGTAGTGTTTTCTCATGGTGTTTCCTTACACTAGCTGTTACCACGGAAAGGAAGTAATGTTGTTTGTGGCTGGAACCCACATTTGTCTGACTTTCTAATGTTGGGGAAAGGTTTATTGGAGGTAGGGTGCAACTCCATGTTGCACTCGTTACGTCAATACCTGTTGTGTAACTTTATTTAGATTTGCACAGAGGAATTGAATTTGCATTTTGAGTGCTCTGAGGAGCATACTAGGGGATTTTGCCTGTGGAAAGAGGCAATATACAAAGCCAGTTAAAGCTGTAAGGTAAAAAACGGAGTGATACGCTTTTAACTCAGAAGCTTTCAAGTTGAGTGGATTTTGGCAGCCCGTGAATCTTTGTTCTGCAACTCTGTACTGTGGGGTTGGAGGCTGAATCTAATTTGCACCCTTCTATTTCTTCTCTAGCCCACAGAGTGAAGACTGTCCCTCAAAACTCCCATGGTTAAGCTGCAGGGCAGCACAGAGTTAGGAAGTGATAAGGAGTGTCAACAGTGTGTGATAGCTGCAGGGATTCTTTGCTAAACGAGATAACATCCCCTTCTCCCTGTAACCTAGAAGGTTCTGGTTTCATTAACCTTATGCTTTCTGCCTCATAACAAGAGCAGAACCCAGTAGAGATTATCCTCTTTGGGATCTGGGGGAGATGGGCACAGCCACTTCTGTTCACTAGGTTAGATTCTAAATGGTCTGCCTTTCAAATACAGGAATGAATGAGCTCTTGTATGTGCAAATAGCAGTCAGCTTTAACATGAATTGAGTATTGATAGCCCACAGGTGCAACTTGGAAGAGTCCTCTGTACATGATCACCAAAAAATAAAAGGCATTGGATTACATTTTTGACCAAAAAAAGGCTTAGTACAAATCCATCGACACTTTAAATATAACACATTTTCTTTCCTTTTTTCTACCTATGTCTTCTCAAGCAGCTTTAAAAAATCTCATTCCTGTTCAAGTCCAGGAATTTACTAACATTGTCCAACTGTTTCATCTGTGTAACAGACACTTTTTCTATGGACCTGTTGTGATGCATTTACTCAGGATGATGTCAGAACCAAGGGAGGAGCAAGAGAACACAATTTCCAATATGAGCAACTCCAGGCACATCCTCATACTCCATGGTATGATGGTAAGCAGAAAAAAAAATGTTGTCACTCCATGAAAGAAGTTTCATCATTCTTTTGGGAAAGTACTCTGTGGAAGTTCCCTCACACAAAGCTTTCTCCTCACCTTGACACTTAAATTGTTTGCTGAATTAGTTATTGACCAACCAGTAGTCTGCCCTGAATAAGGAACTGTAGGTAGGTACACACCCAGAATCTCAAAAGACACCCCATAATGGCATGGAAACCTATGTGTCTGCTTCTGCTTTGCTTTGCTCAAAAAGAAATATAAACAGTCACCTCCTCTCCTGACTTCCTTTCTTTGTGTCCCAGTCCAATTACGTTGCTGCAGGCAACAAGAACTGAAGGACAGTGAGCTCACTCTCTGCTCCCCACCCTTCTGAACCTGTATAGCTCACCCTGTGAGACCTGCTCCTTGGATGAAGCAACTTGATCTTCATGTCTTCACACTCCTCATTTCTACCTTGCATCTGAACACTTGGGACTTTACGAACTGGCTGAGTGGTCATCTTATTAGCACATTGTTTGATGTTATATTGCCTGAAAATGAGAACAGTATCAATAACAACACTTGGGTTTGTGACAAGTTCTGTTAGTTCTGTTAGACTGCTGTTAAGTTAGTTTGTGACAAGTTCTGTTAGTTCTGTTAGACTGCTGTTAAGGCTCAAGACAAGGCATTGCAGTATGCTTTGATGTGTGTTGTGTCATACATAGTCACAAAGACATGAGACACTGCAACGGAACTATCCTCTTGGTTTTTCTTCTGAGTGTCTTTTCTCAGAATTCTTAGAAGCAATACTTGAAGTATTACAGTCTTTGTAATCTGGGACCCCCAACAGAAGAAGGACATGAATTCAGTGGAGTGGGTCCAGAGGAAGGCCACGTAGATGATCAGAGGGCTGGAGTGCCTCTCCTGTGAAGACAGACTGAGGGAGTCGGGGTTGTTCAGCTTGGAGAAGAGAAGGCTCTGAGGAGACTTTAAGGCAGCCTTCCAGTGCCTAAAGGGGGCCTGCAGGAAAGCTGGAGATGTAATTTATCAGGGAGCCTGGTGATAGAACAAGGGGTAAAATCTTAAAAATAGAAGAGGGTAGACATAGGTTAGATATAAGGAGGAAATTCTTTACTCTGAGGGTGGTGAGGCCCTGGCACAGGTTGACCAGAGAAGCTGTGGATGCCCCATGCCTGGAGTTGTTCAAGGCCAGGCTGGATGGGGCTTTGAGCAACCTGATCTAACAGGAGGAGTCCCTGCACATGGCAGAGGGTTGAGAATTTGGTGATTTTGAGGTCCCTTCCAACCCAAGCCATTCTATGATTCTTTTGTTTCTTTATTGCCAGTCATACTTCTATTATTTCTAGCATTTGTATATGTGACTGTTAAATATAATTCTAGCTGGCATATGGATCAGTCAGCAACTAGTACAAAATGACTCTTTAGGACCAGTGTGTGCTTGTTGTTAACAAATCTAGAAGTCTTCCCTGCAAAAGAGGAATCACAGAAAAAGAGTCTGTGTTCCCTGCTATTGTTTGAGACAGGATATTGGGCTCAACTGGCTTTTGGCCTGATCTGGAGAAAGGCATTCTCATACTTTGCTTCCTATTCTATTTTTTATTTGCTTAGTTATAAACCTAAGGGGAGATGAGAACTGTTAAGTATGAAATTGTATAGGAAAGCAGGTAAATTAGATTTGGAAAGACTTGCCAGTGAATTGGAATAGTTTCTGGCTGGAGAATCATCTGCAGTAGCATGGTGCTTTGCCATAAAATACTTAATCTAAAGTCTTGTGTAATGACCTTTGCTGTACCAAAGCACGTATTTCTTGAGATGGGGTTTTTGGCTGCAAAACACCACACTGGAAAAACCTTCAAGAAGAGAAATTTGGAGATATTAAGGCCTATCTGCCAGAACGGACTAGCAGATAGATCACCTTTTTCTGCCTGCTCTATTAGCAGTTTCTCAGCAGCTACTAATTACAGCCGTTCAGGCTGTGATTGCTGTTTCATTAATTAGATACCACATGTTGTTTGCTTCACTTTGCTGCCCATCTTGACTAGCCTTTGACTGTGAGTACAATCAAGCATTTCCAAGGTAAATGGTACATGATCAGTGGCCATGCGACAAAGATAAAAATTGTCCTAGGGATTGTGCCTGTAGTATCAAACAAACAAAACTTGATTCAGCAGTGTAAAGATCCCATGTTCAAGTTTTTTACTTGGATCAAAACTCGCTGCAAATATATAAAGTGTATTAGAAAAAAAAAAAAAAAAAAAAAAAAAAAAAAAATTTAAACACAGGAATATATGTTGTACTGTGCTTTTGTATTTCGGGGTTTGTTCATCTGGCAAGTTAAACGGTACCATTGAAATCAACATATGCTTTTCTTCTCATTGTGTTTTACTGCCGTAGAGGTGGTGGTATCAGTGAAAACGATGAGTTAGTTATAGAAATGTTGCATGATACAACACAATCTATAGGCAGGTTACCAGAGTAACTTCCACAGGATCTGAAACTGAGACAGAGACCAAGACTGCAGTTGTGTCCATATGGGCTCAAAAAGCCTGTCATTGCTGCATTCCCCAATCACAAAAACTGTTCTTGAGGGTTTTCTCAGTTTTGAAAAATAAGAAAACTGTCTTTCTTCCTTCTTGGATATGGCTTTCTTTTCCCCTAAAGAAGCTGGTCATAATCAGCTGCAAACTGTTTCTGTCAGGGCCTGGTACTATAAATCTGTAAGTTAGCTTTCCTGTAGCATAATTATTCATTGTGATGCTTATAACGGCAGTTTTACGTGCTTGCCTTCATGCCAAAGTAGCTGAGACTTTAAAATACAAAGGAAGCTGAAGATTGTATAAGCTATGTGCAGATGAGGTAATGAATGTTTGGGCAGAATCTGAACTGAAAGCAGCAGGTCCTTCAGCGTGCAACAGGGAAAAAGCCCAGAGCAGCTGACTGGAACCAGCAGCTGAATCACTTGCACCCAGTACAAAATTGCCATTCATTTGGCATGAACAGAAACATTTTCCCGGTCAGGAATGGAGATGGCAAATACTCAGGGACCACACAGAAACACAACTCAAATCATCGATCTTAAACCATTCTTCTTACAGCTGGCATATAGGTGCTCACACCTCCCCTTGTTTCTTGAACAAGAATCCTTCTGCAAAGATCTCAGTCAGAAATGTTTCATGGCAAGAAATTGAGTTGCTGTGGTCAAGTATGAAACAATCTAAATCCTATTACGCTTGGACAGTTGATATGTCAGCACAGCTGGGAATGGCAGAGACAAAATAGATTTTAAAAAGAAAAGATCCCTTCTTACGTTTCTTTGCCTCTGTGTTTAATTACTTTGGCTGCAGACACCATTGCTGGAAGCAAAGGCAACTTTTAAAAGATTTCTCCCCCCTTTCAAATAAAAACAAGATTAATGTGTTAGCTGATTCATATCATAAACATTCAGACAATGACTGTTCAGTTTCAAAATTAACAAAGAAAGCTGATACTGTTGAGAACAGAAAAAATAAATACAGATTTCCTGGTTTATGGTTACAAATAATAGCACTGTAATAAAGGACAAATTTTCATGGATAATTAAAAAGGAGAAAAAATATTACAAAATTACAGTACAGAACAGCACTACAGAAAGTGTGTTTCTGTACTGAAAGAAATGGCACTGACAAAATTATTTTTTGAGGTTCTGTATTTTTTATTTACAAAGAAATACATTGACAATTGTTGAAATATTCGTAGTCTCCCTGTTAGAGTTCAGATCTACTCTAAACACCTTTTTAATGGACAAAGATGAACAGGAATTCTGTTGTGTACTTCCATATTGAATTCATGCATTGCTGGACTCCCTACTGGTTTGCTGCATGACTAATTACATAATACTAATTATGCAAAGAAAAGAGAATAGATTAGCTTTCTGTCCTTGAAATTCCATGATGTATGACTCAAGAGGGTATTGAAAACCTGGGTTTCATATTTCTTCAAATTTTCCAGTGGAATTTCAAATCTCTGTTGAGAATTTTAGATTACTGCGGTGGACTTACTCTTTTAAGAGATCATTTAAAAGCATCTTAGACTGTGGGCCAGTTTGAAGAACCTCCATTCCATAGGATATATTAAAAAGGTCTAACGTACATCCATTCCCTAAATGAGCCAAAGCATAGCTATAGGTCTCCTGATCCACTCTTTGAGAAGCAAGGCAGCACACTTGGGTCTGATTGAGAACTATTTTAAAACAGTGGATTTTTTTTTCCTGTCCTCAAGTCCAGTGGTTCCTTCATCTTCCAGCCAAAGCCTGCACACATGCAGGAACCTTGGTCAGATTCAGAAATGTCTGAAGTAAATTTCTCTGTCTAAACATTGTAGATTTAGTATCCAAGAGGCTTTTTTTGTGAACAATGGACCAAAAGCTGTTTTCACTAAAGTCTAAGCTGAAGCACACGTTGTATTAGAGGGAGAAGGATTAAACCTGTTCTATTTTTCTCTTTAAACCTGGAACATTCATTTTTCCACTGTACAAACTGTGTAAGTTTGCATTAATTTAAATTTGTCTTCTATCTGGAAGGGAACATAAATTCAAAACATAAGGGCTTTTCTTCCAGCTTTCCTTTAAAAGTGTGCTGTGAAGGTCCAGGAACTACTCACAGATTGCCTTATCTTTTGCTGTTTATTAGCATAAAACTCTGTAACATAGTTTTAATTGCTCTTAGACTAGTACAAAACAACCTTATTATTTCTGTAATTATAGTATTAATACCTCTCACACTTCTACAGAAACATTTCTTAACATGACTAATCTTAATCTTAAAGCTAATCTTAAAGTTTAGATTTATATGATAACACATGAGACTGAATTCTGAGCTTTCTGAATTCTGCATTTTTTACTAAAATCACAGCTTCTGGCTGTTGTGGTTCCAAAGAATATCTGAAGAGCATAACCTGGCTCCACCCTGAACACTAAAAACAATACCAGAAGAAGACAAAAAACCTTGTTTAAAAAATAACTTCTTGGAGTAGTTACATCTGGGAACTGAGGAAGGCCAGTGGGGTGATATCCCCTCCTAGCACCTTTTTTCCATTATCTGGTACGTAACAGAAGGGAGGATTTGCCAGTCCAGCAGTCCCACTCTTTTCTCTATTCTACTGTAATTGCGAGAAACCATCACATGTCAAGGCTCCTGAATTTTTAGCACTTTGGGTTGGTAATACTGTAGTCCCATTTATTGCAACATGACTTCAGTAAAACTAACATTCACAGAAGTTATGGGAGCTAATGTCATATCACAAAACAACTCCTGAAGTCATTTCAGAAATTTCCTTTGACTTTCAGAATTTGAGGGATGCTTTAGTGGTTCATTTGTGAAACATCTTTGCTTTCCAAATATTGTATGACCTCATTTGTTAACAGTCATAGGTGGTGTTGAAGCTCTTATTACATAATTTGAAATATATTTTCACAACCTTCAGGAACCTGGAATTTTCTGACAGATTATTAATGATGCAACAGGATGCCTATTTCATAACAGGGCACTGAATCTTACTATGAACTCCTGGAATCCCTTAAAAGATAGGGCCATGTTCTCAGTTTGAGTATCTAGGCCTTAGCACAAAATAAATATATACATAATAATTACTAAGCAAAATAGCCACTTGTCATGACTTCACTTTTCTTCAAGGTATATGCCTGACTACCTTAACCCATGTCCACCTTCCTCTCCAAAATAGCACTAAATGCTGATGAGAGAAGTATATTTCATAATGATTGTACTTTGTACTGACTTACATCCACTAAGAGTGCAACTGAAATACTGTCGGTACAGTATTTCATACATAGAGGTCTGTATGCTCTGCTTATCAGAAGTCATAGGGCAGAAGTTAGCACAGTGTCAAGTCTGAGCTATATGCCCTCTTAAGAGGGGTTCAAGCCAGTTTGTGAAATCCCAAGTAAACATAGACATAGTCAATGCAGCTAGGCACAAGAATAACTCCTCTGCTCTACTTTACTGTCCTCTCATTAGTGCAATGATAACAGCATGGTATCTGAGCAATGTGCTTGTATATAGCACACATTGTGTTCCCCAGAGAAGGGAGTGTGTGCATATTAGCAGGGAAAGAAGGAGGGGTTTGTTTGCTCTTTATAGACAAGTGCATTTGGAGCAGAAGGCAATGATGTTTTCTGACTTCCTGGAATGTTTCATTCAAGTCTTGGGCCGTCTCTGTAGAAAGACCTGTTTTCTTCTTTTCTTCTGCCAAAAAGAAGCATCACCTTTATGTCCAGGTTTCTTACTATTAGGAAGGGCAAAGAATTTTTATCTGCTATCATCCTCCTGACACTTCAGGCATTGTTTGAGATGTTCTAGTGCCAGTCCCACATAATGCTGACAACTTCCTCAAGGTTTTGCAATATACTGCCAAAAGGATGGAGAGGTTCAAAGTGCCTTTCAATTACCTTCGGCAATTTTCCCTTTCCTCGAAAAATAGGAGGAAACAAACAGCACTGTTTTTTGTTTTTTGTTTTTTTTTTTTTTTTTTTTCCCCAGCTCTTCCCCTTACCACGGCTGCAGATCACTTAGCTTGGCCTACACTAGCCAGTGCGAAAGGAGCAGTCCTTCCTCTTGTGCTTCATGTGCAGCCTATAAGGCCTTTTGATATCACAAGGGCCATAAGGACATAACAAGCTTATACTGAATTAAAGGAGAACATCACTTGCTGCTTACAGCTTATTTGTTTCATATTGTTACCTCTAAGACGTCAAAGGCTGCTTTGCAAATCTCTGTGCGAAAATGAATTCTTAGGGCTGCTCAAATATAATAAAAAATAGTAAGCTGTACTTCAAATACTGTGCTATTAAACAGGTTAGTAGTTAAGAATAGAATATTCCCTGTAATTCCACAAAAATTAAAGCATAATGAACCCTGAAATATAAAATACCTGCAAGGTGTTGTTATAACCAATTTCTTTCTCTTTCAGCAGCATGCTTACCCTTGCATTTTTTTTCTACTGTGTTTCCATTTTGTTTAAAGTCAGTCACTGAACACTTTGTCTTAAGTATGTGTTAAAAGCATGACATCACTTGCTGTACAGGTGTTCCTATCTATTAATAAATACCTATTGTAATGATGTATAATTAAATAGATGTACTTCATTTGAGAAAAACAATTAATGTCTAAGAAAAGTAGTTGAATTTTAAATGATTAATACAATTCCAAAACTGAGTGTAATTTCTCAGTAGATTCTTTGCTGACTGCATGTTAGTGTAGATGGTTTTTCATCTGTTTCAGCTATATTCTCCACTTTATTTTTCTCCTGCATTGATCTTTCTTCAACTGTGGCAAAGGAATAACTGAAGAGCAGTATGCAAGCATCCAAGTATTTTACAGAGCACACAATAGATGCTGTCTAGTTATTGTCCGTGCTGACATGATTTTCCTGCATTACCAGATCCTAACACCAACAGAGAAGTCTTATGTATTGACTGCCTTTTGGTAAGGGAAATGCAGACTTTTCCAGGGATATTCTTATGGCTTAAAATAGTGTAATGAACTGCACTGGATGTTGCCTCCTTTTTCACCTTCAAGCAGATGTAGAAAGGCTGTGATTGTTTCCTGGAGACTTGTTGATCCCAGTCCAGTAATGCAGTTCTGGGTTTTAAAACACTATCTGATCCCATCACATACCCATTGCTGACAATCACTGGCTCTAAAAAATGAGACTGATTGATCAATCAATTGATCTAATTCTCTATTCATTTACTCACCTTTCCCTGTCTCTGTCATTTCTTAATTGAAGTGAAATTCCTATTAGTGTAATAAAAAAGATAAATATGTCATCAGGTTATCTGGGC
Organism: Aythya fuligula; assembly: GCF_009819795.1. Lineage (NCBI taxonomy): Eukaryota > Metazoa > Chordata > Aves > Anseriformes > Anatidae > Aythya > Aythya fuligula. The sequence continues at coordinate 605,755 of NC_045572.1, read as the reverse complement.
TTGTACTCAGCTAATAAGTTTGTTGCCCAAGGATTTTATCCTTGCCTATTACTAACTTGCTATGAATGCCTGAAGAAAAAATGCTATATGCAATTTTAGAATGGCAAAAAAATAAAATAAAATAAAATAAATAAAATAAAATAAAACAAAACAAAACAAAACAAAGCAAAGCAAAACAAAACAAACAAACAAAACCCACAAGTGTCCTGCTTCCTTTGCACAGAAGTTGCCTGACAAACAAAAAATGCTGTTTGAATTTAAGTCAATTAGTTACTACTGGGTTTTTCCCCTTACTTTCTGTTTGATATGTTATTTCCCCCACCTCCACCACTATATCCTGGCCAAAGGAATGGTGACAGTGGATTTCAAACAGTTACAACATCACACAAGAAAGGAGTGAACCTCACTTACAGTGACCAACTTGCATCTAAATTCTAGTGTTAGTACAGATTGTAGCATATCAGATTTATCAAATGTAAACAACAGATTTATGATATAAACAGCATACTGGTGTAATAGGAAGCATTGTATTACTCCACTGAAAAGCAGTGAACTGTTTTTATATGCATGCTCTGAGGGAGGAATTTTTGTGCTTTCCCGTATTAAAGAGGACTGGTATCTATAGTTCTGCAGCAAATCTTACAGAGATGAGATTCTTTTTTATTTCTGCCCCATATTGTATGAGTGACTATAAAGATTTGCAAAAGCATATCATGGACATAGGTACCAAAATCCCACTGACTCCATGCAATCATTTACTGTAGTAAATGGGATTCATTCTTAAATCACGTCTGAAATGTCAAAATGTCATAAATGTCATATCTCTTCTTGCTTTTTTTTTTTTTTTTTTTTTTAATCCTTACTCATGGTAGTTCTATCTCCTTCCCCCCATTCTTTTTTACTTTTAATATATTTCATTTGAGGAGAGAATTGTCTCTAAGTACAGGTTGTATGTATAAACAGAGTCTACTTAGAGACACATGGCACATTGTGAGCTGTGTGTTGACTGGACAGGTGTGAATTTAGTGGGGGAGAAGGGAATAGCACTAAGAGGTGAAAACCGCTCTTTTACACTTCCCTTCTTTAGCACCAGCTAGTGCTGTTTATGCACTTGTATTTTATATCTAAATCCAGCACTATATTAAACAAGAATTAGCTCTAATTGGAAACTTTAGTAGCTACATTAGCGTGATGGTGGCCAATTAATTAGATGAGGCCACAGTAACACTATTGTGCAATTTCTACTTTGAAGGTAGTGGATTGCCTACCAGCTTGAGCACAAATGAGGTAAACACCTTATTAACCTCTCCATCTATGGAGAGATACCTGGCACATGGATTAACTTTAAGGTAGTCCTGTGTGGAGTCATGAGTTGGACTCAATGATCCTTATGCCTCCTAACCCATCTAACCTTGTCCCTTCTAACCCAGAATATTCTGTGATTCTATGCTCTTGGATGGTTTTTCTAGATGCAACATAATGCAAATGAACCACTGTTGTATAAAGCTGAGATTTTATTATTATTATTATTATTTTTAATAGAAGTGGAATGTATTGTTTCCTTCTATTATTTTCCATTTCTGTGAAAGCTTGATCTTGGTCCAGTGATTACATGTAGTAGCTTGGTACTGGAGGCTTTTTAAGGGAAGGTCATTGATAATATGCAGTTAATAATATGCAGTTAATAATATGCAGTTTTTCCTGATGAAGTCACAGAAACCACTGTTTAATGAATTATGTAAAAAGAACAGAGTTCCCTTCTCACAGCTACTATATTAATAATTACTGTAATAAAACAAATTTGAGCTGATAAAACAAATCGACCTCCATGCAAAACTAGCCAGGTGCTGAAGGAGATTCCATAAAGAGGAATCATATTGATTATACAGTTTATACAAATCTTCCTTTTACTAATACTACACTTTTTTTTTTTTTCTGGATTGCAATGAAATAAGTGTGCCATTTGACAAAGCAAAAATAATTTGTCCTTCAAAGAAAGGAAAATCATTTTCAGAAAGGCCATTTCTGCCAAAAGGGAGTATTTCCATTGCAGTAGAGGAAATCAAAACATGGACATAGGGTTTCCACCATTCTCTCGTTCAGTGTCATAGGGGAAGTAGGATAAAATGATGGGAGAGAAACTGCTGTCCTCCAAATTTCCCCATAAGAATGTATGAGCTCATAATGGAAAACCAGACTGTCATCAAAAGATATTTTCACAATCTCTGTGTTTTAATATTTAAAAATTCCATTCTGATGGATCATAGCAAACTATCTTATCATGGAAGTTCCACACAGATGTGTCTGTACTCCGTAATCAGCATCTAGGATTCTTAACATAAAGCTTGGGTACTGCATTATTCCGTTTGTCCCGTAACAGTAGCTAAGCAAAGGCAGTCATGTGGGCTGAAGGTGTACTTGTTTATGTGTACTTGTTTATGATTGATCATTAACTATTCATGCTTCAGTACTGAGCAGACATTTAAAGACTGCCACCAGATTGGGCAGAGGTTCAAGCTAAGCAGTAGTGACATTTCAGTCAAAGAAGAAAAGACATAATACATGGCTGATATAACCAAACAGGCAAGTTAATAATGGGTTGAGAAGGAACTAGGCAACAGGTATGTAAAGTTATTTGTGCACATATTTATCTGCTCGGTGACTGAACCCCGCTCTCCCATATTCCTGATCATTGCTGGCCTACTGTTGTGTGTTACCTCAAGTGAGTTTTGGAAATGGTCTTAAATAGGAACAGCATTGCCTAACCTTGATTGAGCTTGGGGTCGTTCTCATTTGTGGAAGGAAAGCTGCCTGAAGCGCTTCATGGAGGCTGCAAGTAGGCTGAGTCTATCAGGGGAAATGGGCATCACTGTTCACCCCTCAGTCCTGATTCCTGGATGCTGATGCACAAAGTATGCTCTGTGGGGCATCCTGTAGTCTTGGTCTGCTGAATGTCCACACTGGAGGTGTAAAAGCACGCTGTGGCTTCCTCCCTGCCCTTGTAACAGGTTTTCCTCTGGAAGGAGAAGCAGATGAATGGGAATATGGTGCATAGCCCAGTCTCCTTCTGACAAGTATTTCAAGGGTAGTCAGGAGACAATTTTGTTACCTGGAACAGTTTAAATGCCCTTCATTTGCCTGTGCCACAGCTGTTTCTGCCACATCTTTGTCAACTTGCTTTCTCAGACTTCCATTTTGTCTTTCTGAACAGTTGAACCAACAACAGCAGAAGTGGTGGTGTCTGTATGGCTCACCTTTGGCTGTTAAGATAGGAGCAGGAAGATAAACAGTATATGGGAATGGAGGGCCCAAAACTGGCTGAGAAGACATTTGTCACCAATGCTCATTTAAGAAGGAAGACAAGGATCAGACAGATTAATAACCTGGGAATTACAAAGAGATGAAGTATAAAAGGATTGAAAATCTGAGACACTGGCAACAGAGATCATGGGGTAGAAGCAGACCATCAGCCTATACCTGGTTCAGCATTGCCCTAAGTAAGTCCACTGGGATCATGATCTCTGCCTAGGCCTGACTGAGCATCCTCCCCTTCAGGCACTGTGAGCAGCCAGCATGCCAGCTACTGGAGTGATGGTATAAGGTTTAACACATAGGGACAAACATTTTGAATAAGCTTGTGTGAAATTATGAGGTGCTTTCTCACCAGCATGTGCCTTAGCAGACTGTAGGAAGCAGCACAGAGCTGGAGCACCCAGGAGGTAAGGAGGTGGACTCCCAAAGATGGTATGTGTTTGTAACCCACACTTCCTTCCAATGTGTGTGTGTGTGACCTTGTGTATGTGTGTGTGGGGGGGAATTAGAGCTTTTTGAGATAAGTTACAGAAGGGTGGAGATGTATAGGTATTAATTAACATTTTGGAAACGTCTAGTACTATGACTTACCTGTTGTATTATTGATATGATCTTGAATGCATAGTTCATTGGTTGCTGGTCAATTCTGTGCCATGCATAAACCAATAAACTACTTTGATCCACATTCAGCATAACTTATGGGAATGGAACAGTTTTTCTCCATGACAGAGCCATCATTTCAGGCCTGACTGAGAAAGCGGTAGTCGCAGCCTGCAGCCTTCTCACTCTGCTCTTTGCTCTGGCTGTGATCTCTAGCAAAGGAGAGTGTGGGGCTGACTTGAGTAACAGGTTAGATACACTGTGCTCAGCAGGGAAGTTGTTAGGCCCTTCTGAGTGCCATTGCAAGGCTTTTGTTACATGCTTTGTCAGATGGGAGGGAGTTAAAGCTCAGCTGCCAAGGGTGTATGTGATCTCTCTCAAGCAGGGCTTCTTTGAAGAGGATGGCTAAAGAGAGGAAGGGGTTCCACCTGCAATACTGCACATTTGTGTAAGGCCTTCAGCACAGGTAAAGAGTCCTGAAAGTACCCTCCTCCAAATAAGAGCCTGCCACCCCCTCTGCTATTGTGCTTCCCAAATGCATGACAATGAATAGGAACTTCATGCCCTGGGAACTGCTGGGTTTGTAAATTTGTCTCACTGCTAATTTGCGTTGGGCTGTGGGAATGCTGCTGTCCCTAGAAAGTACACAGGCTAGAGCTCTGTCTCCTTATGAATTCTTAAAGTATGTCAAGTTGAATTTGAAAGCATTTTTGTGCTTTCATAAGGAATGTATTTCTTCTTACTTATAACTTGTTAGTCTTATTATTCAGGTTTGGAATAGGGCTAGAAGAACAAGTCAGTTTTGTTCTGCCTGACAAAGAAAGTGAATCATTTTCTATAAAAACAAAACAAAACAAAACAAAACAAAACAAAAAAAAAAAAACACCTTTTTTCCTCATTTTCAAAGCATATGCTATGTATGGGGCTTTTCTTATGGTTTAGTACAGGTCAAAAAAGAACATCAATTTGTAAACCAAAAAAATAGGTTTTAGTTAAAAGCTGCCAACATAAAATAATGTGGCAATTTCAGGTTTTTATCTCCCAGACAGAACTATTTGTTTATATTTTGGTTGACCTAAGTCTCAATTTTTAGAATAAATGCAATTCTAAAACAGCAATTAAAAAAGCTTTTTTCCTTAGCTCTACTTCTGACTGACGTGGTAGTTGGGATTTTAATTCAAGCAATTATCTCTTTAGTGCTTACCAGGTAGAAATGGATTTAGTTTATTTAACTTTCTCTTTCTGTCTTCATAATATATTTCCCATCAGATAGTTTTGGAAGTTTACTTAGTCTGTATTTACTCTTCCCCAGATGATGAGATGAGAGAGACAGAAAATCGAACAGGAAAGGAAATGCCTGTGGCATCCCATAAAGGTCACTGTAACAATCTCATAATCTCATTTCCTCTTTAAAGTTTACCTGGGAGTCCCATTTTTTTTTTTTTTTTTTTTTTTTTGCCTTAGCTCTGCCACTATGTAAAAAAGGAACTCAAGTCCCGTGTTGCAATTCTGTGGTATTGCGGTGAAATGGAGCATCCCTTTCCTTTCAGAGTTTACAAGTATTTATAAGGGAGCCAGCACTTTGCTTCCTTCAGATCACAAAACCAACCTGCCTGACAACTTCAACTAACAGGCGCGGGAAAAGGTAAGAATTCCTTTCTTCTCTAACACTGGGGCAGCACAAGCCTGGCTCCAACAGACTTCAGATGAAACTAAAGAAAACTTAAAAAACAAAATTGTAAGTGTATTTAAATACTTGTCACGATGTTTTTCTCAGAACAGTACTTAAATGTGCCTGAAGTTAAATGCATATTGTATATATGTACACAGCTAATAGAATTATTATCTAAGAGAATAGCTAATGTTATAAATTAATGATCGTTTCTATGTTACCAATATTCATTAATGGAGTGTGTTTATAGATAGATATATACTTATGATTAGGCTGTTCTCTGTTTTAAAAAAATGCAACACAATTGGCTTGGCCCTGCCTTGAGCTGGGACTGATTCAGGGGACATGAATTACTTTCTGACATAAATTACTCTGCAATTCTCAGTGAAGGAATCTCTGCTGATTTATAGCACCTCGTGCTCTGGATCACAGGGGGCACATGATATTGGTACACTGTCTTCAGCTACGAAGTCCTCAGGCAACTGCACTAATTACTGATGTTCAGAAACCGAGTTTATTTCTGATTACTTTTTCAACAAAATTGTGAGTTGTGGGGGAAGATAATTTTAGGCAGAAGTTAACTTTTTTCATCAGAAACGTGAATTGTGAAGCTTCTTCTTAAAGTCAGACAGAATTTTTTTATCTATTAGTTGGTATTGAAAAGAAAGCCTTTTTTATCCCCTTCTCCTCCCTCTAAGTTTTTAATTGATATTTCAGTTATCAGTTTTATGAAGCATAGTGATGAATGCCATGTGGCAGTGAAAGAAATCATCATCTTTCAGAAAGATGCAAAAGGTATTTTTATTTCAAAAATTACAGATAAACCTGCTTACAGTAGAAAAGCAGGTGCCAAGAATGTTTACCTTCTAATGAAGCAATATACTGCTGACAGACTGCCTGACAGTAGCTGGCTTTTGACTAAGGCTTCTGCCTCTCTCTGAGTTCAGATGCAATGCAAGCTGGTTCCTCTCTTGGATACTCTCTTGGGACTCTATACTTCTTCTGGTATCTTCTGGTCCCATTAATGCTGTGTGCTGTGTGGTATACAAAATCAAATGGCATTGCTCTCTTTGATATTGGCCCAGAAACAGCTGACTTCTGATCAAGATAATCTTGATAAGACTACTAATAATAGCAGGAGCTGTCAGTGAGTAACAGATTTGGTGCACATACAAATACATACAAACTTCATAAACACAGATGAAAATGTTTCATAGAACATAAGAAGAAATCATGAGGATTACTCCCCTTCCATTGTAAAAGACTTGTTTGCAAAATGAAACTGCTTGGAAAAAAAAATACCTAATTTTTTCTTTTTTACACACATTTAGACTTCCACTGATAGTGAGAATAGACTTTGAAAGATATATTCACCTATCTCTTTTTCTAAGTCATTAGACTAAGTCATTCCTGTTCATTTTGTTTACTTTCCAGTTAAAGGAAAAATGCCTAAAAGTGTACCTAAATAACTGTTTAAGTTTTTCTTTTACGCTTCTGGTGGTTATTACAGTATTTGGCAAATATGGTTTTTGTTTCATGAAGGGCTCTAGCTTATTCTGAATTAAGGACAAAGAATTTTATGTGGGATCTAGAACATGACTATATATATATTGAACAGGTAATACAGATTCACTATATTTATGTAACATATTAACATTATATAATTCTGTAGCATTATTGTAACATATAATGTATATATGTGTGTGTATATATGTATATATAATGTATATATTGTATATATATAATTATGTAACATTAATGTTACATATAATGTCACATCATATAACGTATTTTTATATACATCTATATACCTATATAGTCTCACATGAGATATGTGTACATGTCTCAAATGAACACAATGACAATCATATGCATATCTTGCCATTTTTGAAAATACAGCTGTGGCACTTATTTCAGAAGGAATTTTGCCTGAAATTGCTTGAAAGATAAATCAGGCTGCGCAGCCTCAGATGGATACTAGGTGTAGGACCAGTTAGTATTGCAGCCAGCTGTACACTGCATTATTGACACTGCTGTCATTTGTTCTCACAGTGATGATGAAGACTACAGTATAGAAAAATACTTCAGCTGCTGCTTCATCTTATTCACAATTCTTTTTTTTTTTTTTTTTTTTTTCTTTTTTCTTTTCATAGGACTACTGACATGCTTAAACCAAAGGATTTAAAAGCTTTGTAGGATTGGAGTTGGATATCCATTGATCCTTTGGTCCAAGTCCTTATTCATGCAATCGCCTCATTGGCATCAGTAGAGCTTTTCTTGCCTGAGGAATATTTAAGTTAGAGACTTGGGAATGCTTCTGAGCTCTAGACCAGATAAAGGCCAAGACTTATGCATACAATTCCCTCTAAGTTCCGTGATTTCTTCTCTCACAAACTGGTTCATGGTATGAATAACTAGCAGATCAAAATCTTGCCTTGAAGTCCAGTGCACACCTGCTATGCAATTTTGATGTGGTCTCAGAATTCTTAGAATGGGACAATGTTTCTTAGTTCACTGGAGCTGAATCTGTCTTCTTATTCAGCTCTGAGCTGAATTTCAGCTACACACTCAAAAATCCTAAATGAAGTTAAGTAATTTATGTTTTCCTTGCAGATGTCTCACCTACTATTTGCCATACTTTCATTACTTTCCTTTGCTGCCCTTTTGGAAGCCCAGTGGAAGCTGAGAGAGAATGGTAAGAAGTCTTCACTTCCAGAGACCTACAGCTGAGTGTAGGACACAAGTGTGTTTCATAGTTACACTTGTGTGCACAATCATTGAGTTGTTAACTGTAGTTTCCTAGGCCAAGGTTCTTTCTATTTGATTGTGAATAGGTAGTCAACTAATTGGTATTAATGGAAGACATATTTAGAAGTCCTAAAATATTATCTTATATAATAGCTATTCATCTGAATATTTGCATTAGAAACTGTCTTATTCCCTATTCCCTGTTCTCTCGTTTCAAAAGTTTCAGTCATGCAGTCCAGAAGCAGAAACAGTATCTTGTGACTTACGTACATCCCATAAGCAAACAGCGAAAAATTAATTGTCAAAAAAAAAGATTTCACAGAAAAAAAAAAAAAAAAAGTCTTAGAACTTAGAAATAAGTTCTGGTGAATAAATTAAATGCAAATCCATTTGTAAATGAATACAGGGTCAGTAATAAACAAGTCTTTTAAATAATTTTCTCGCCAGAAAATTTCACTAAATTCAGATAATCAGATTTGCTGCTTTTAATCAGCCAGCATAGTGTTATAGTTCAGGCTGTCTTCATTGTGATTATCCAAAAAAGACCCTTATCACCATGAAAAAAAAAAAATTCTCAATCTGACTGAAAAAAAAAAACAACAACAACCATAATTGCTTTTTGCAGTATCTTACATTAAAAAAATATTTATCTTATGGGTTCCCTGAGCAATATCCCCTGTGCTGAAAATTGCAGAAATGTATATCACAGTATTGAGAACATACTTTTTTATCTTTGTGTTTGAACTCTGAGATTTATCTTACCTATGCTTCAAATATTCATAAGCAGTTCGCTAAGTTCCTAGAGTTGCATGCTTTCTGCCACTTAAGATTCAGCATTTGCCATGTATTTCTTACTGTTTCTTCTCAGTGGCAAAGTCTTAAAGCTCTTATTTTGGTAGTGAAATGTCCTGGTGAAAAGGTTTTATTGCTCACTGGAACTCTAGTTCCCCGAGCTGAGAGCTTGGTGTGGTTGTTGACACACTGAGAAACAAATTTTTGCCTCTTCTTGCCTGTAGAAGAGTCTGAGAGCATGGATTATCGTTGGGGAGCCTGTGACAGTGGTAGTAGTATGTCTGAGCAGTAGCGATTAAATTTGAGAACTGCTGCCACACAGAAGTGCAGTTGAAAATCTTCAGCCAACCTGACTACTACTTCACTTCCCATGTGAAACCATAGCAGAGACAAGATAATATTCCTTTAGTGGAATTATTCCAGATTCTTCTATGTGGTGTGTTTACTAATTTAGAAAGACCAGCAGGGCACTGCAGAGTTACAAGATGGCATTTAGAAGACTGCATGTCCTTGTTGCAGTCCACTTTCCTCTGCTGTAGCTCAGAGATCCCGTCTCTTAATAATTGCTCCGTTTGGACTAGAGTGTTTCAAGTAAAGATTGTTCCCTGCAGAAAATGGAACACAACATTAGATACACACATATACAAACCACTTACCTAGACCTCCTCTCCTTCCCATTATTCACTCACAGACCTTTGACACTGAGGAGGTCCTTTGGTGGAGCCAAGCACCATAGTACTGAGGGCTATTATATGCCCTTCTGTGAGCAAAACCCAAGGGCCACATGCAGGAAGAATATCTGGACTCAGTGTAATTTGGCATCCTCACCTTTAAAAGAAAGGTACCTGCCTCCTTCCCGTGGTTATAAACTGCTGTAAGATTCTCTGGGAACACAGAAATAATCATTTCTTCAATAAAAATGTCATCCTTAGTGGCCAGCAGGTTCTAGATAGATTTTAAATTTCTGAGTAAAACCTCTCCTTTTAGTGAAGATCTCCAGATGACAGTGGGGATCTACAGAAAGTCAGGGATTTGTTAGTTTCCTGGATAGCAGAGCTGAAAAAGGGTCTGAGCTCAGTTACCACACTGTTAAGTATGAATAGCTGCTAACATGTCTTTTTCTGCGATCTCCACAAGTGTATGTCATAGAATCTGAGTGGAATGATGAGACACCAGCTAAAAAATTGGAGCTCACCTGTAACACATCTGATGAAGCACTGCCAGTTTACTGGAAAAAGGGCACAGAACTGATAGGAACTGGAAGGACTCTGATTGCTGAAGTGAAGGAGTTCCCGGATGCTGGCAACTACACCTGTCTGGCAGCTAATAGCCATGAAGTTGTCAGCTACGATTTCTTCCTCATAAGTAAAATAGACTCCAATGGGCAAATGATAAGGTCAATTCTGAAAAGTTATAAAGGTATGTTCATGGGATGATGTGGTGTATCTTGGTCAGCTTTGTGCATTACACTTTTGTGAAGAGCAGAGGGAGCTCTCTTGAGAAATGTGTGATAAATGTGCACTTTAAAATGTGTCCTCTCCAAACACTGTGACAGTTAAAGGGAGATGATGACTTTCTGCATGTTTGTGCATGGCACTACTGATGAACAGCATAGGAATCTGTTATTATGGGCTTAATTTAGGACTCTGTAGACTTACAGGATGGAGTGATAACACTGGTATAAAATATATGAGAAACATCAATAATATGCCACTGCTTTTTCAGGTGGGGAAACAACTGATTTGCTTTTCCTCCATCTCACAGACCCAGCACTCAGGAGAGGGTCTGCCTCTAACAAATGAATCACTGGAAAGCCAGGGCTATGTGATTTGTCAGAATCAGGGGCTGATCTAGATTTTAAGTGCTGTCATTTGGGCTTCTCTATTCATGACTAATTCACTGGAACAGGCCTGTGATATTTTGCATTTTTGCAATGAAGCTCACTCATTTAAAGGGGGCTTATAAAAAAGATGGAGAACAACTTTTTGCTCTGTCAGATAATGATAGGATGAGAGAATGGTTTTAAACTAAAAGAGGGGAGGTTTAGACTAGAGGTTAGGAGGAAATTCCTCACACAGAGGGTGATAAGGCACAGGAACAGGTTGCCCAGAAAAGCTGTGGATGTCCATTCCCTGGAGGTGTTCAAGATCAAGTTGGATGAGGCCCTGGGCAACCTGATCTAGTGGGCGGCGTCCCTGCCCATGGCAGGGGGAGTTGAAACTGAGTGATCTTTAAGTCCCCTTCCAACCCAAGCCATTCTATGATTCTGTGATTCTACAATTTCTCTCTCAGCATGCAGTCCCTCACTGTAGAGCCAGAAATTTATCAATTTCCAAGTTTTTTTTTCCCCTGGCTCCATCACCCACATATCAGATTCTGTAGACTGACCTGCCAGTCCCAGTCAACTATATCCAGGGTATAACACAGAGCTGCTGAGAGTCTGCAGTACTGGGCAGCAGAGAGAATACACACCTGTACTGAGGCCTCATCCACACTGGAGGCATTTCCACCGAGTGCCCCAGTGTGCAAAGTCATGAGGTTATCCTGTGTGTGAAGTCACGAGATTATCCACTGCCTGCACTCTCATGCACTGAGTAACAAATACAGAGGTTTTCCAACTGAATAGCTGCACTGTTTCTCTATGAAAGGAACAATGTATTTGTCTATATAAATCAATTACTGACAGCTGTCTGCAACAGCTTGTGTGTTCTAGCTCCCATCAACAGCTATGTAGATATGGTTAATGTGGTGCTATGTAAACCAGCCTTCAGCCTCTAACTGCGGTTATATGGCTTTTTAGCTGGAGGTGCCCTAATGGGCAGCATGAAATTGTGTTTGCCTACATACCCACCACCTGCCAAAGGCTACAGGAATCTGTTGAACTATTTTCTCTCTTCTTTGACTGTTTTCTTTCTTTGTCAACCTAGAGCCAAACAGGACGTTTTTAAAATGTGAAGCAAAGAACTACTCTGGAATTTTCATGTGTTCATGGATGACAGAAAATGAGAGTCCAAATGTGAAGTTCACAATCAGAAGTCTAAAAGGGTAAAAGCTTGTACTTTCCTTAGCCACCTCACAGCAAGGCCAGAAGAGCCCTTGATATTACTCTTTGTAGGAGATCCTGGACTGTAGGCTACTGAAGGCACATAGAAGGGGAGGAGTCCCACTTTCAGAGTCTCAACATCTGTAAAATGTTTTGAGATGTGACTGAGACTAACTTAACTGATAAGGGCATGGAAGTTGCTCAGAAATTAATAAGAATTGAAAATGGAGTAACCCCCACTGGACTGTTAGAGCTGCTGCAGTACAGCCACAGAATAACTTAAGCAATACCAAAAGCAGTTCATGAAGGGGAGAGAGAGGAAGTTGAGCCAAAAGGAGAAACAATCATAGCACTGAGTCCCTTTGCAGCAGATCCAGTGGAATTAAGGGAGTAGGAGGCTGCACCCACTGCAAAAGCCACATGTCCACTGCCAAGTCTCTGTTGAGGAACACTGCAGAAACCTGAGGGAAATATGTGAGGGGAACCTTGTGGGGATTTCCTACCTCCCACTACTCTTGAGGGTTTCTCCAAAACATGGAGTGCTTGGGCAAAGGTCATTTTAGTTTGTTAAAGAGGAAACAACTGTAAACTGTTTATTTTGCTGAATGCAAAAATAGACCAAGACTCAGGAAGTACTTTAGAGATGGCATCTTTTATTTGTTTCACAATGGAATAATTTAACCTTGACCTACTTTTTCCAGCAAGGTTTTGGAAAGGGCTGAGGAACACAGTTACGAGAGCTTGTCACAGTGCAGTGGTAATTAGAAAAGGAGATATTCTGGTTTAGGTTTAAACACAAATTTCTCCTTATAAGGTGGTGGTGCTGGGGGCTTTTGTGATTTTTTTTTTTTTATGTGTAATATAGCACTAAAAATGTAGAAATGTTCCCACTGAACTGTTTCTACTGAAGTGCAGACATAGAGTGATAGATGCAACAGCAAATCATCATCTTAACAATTGCATAGTATCATTATGGCAACAAAATTCTCAGAAGAAACCAGCATTTCCGTTTTTTTTTTTCTTTTCTGTTTCATATTCAGCTCTCATGGAGATGTCACCTGCAGCAGCCCTGTAGCTAACACTGATAAATCAGTGACTGAATACACAGCCCAGTGCCAGAAAGAAAACTACTGTCAATTTGCTGAAGAGCACCAGCCAATTGAGATGTTCCTGGAGGTCATTGATGAGGTGGAATATGAGAACTACACTAGCAGCTTCTTCATTAGAGATATCAGTGAGTAAACCAGAAATCACCATCAATTCTTAGCTTTATTATTGCTGTTGGTAGTGGAACTCACAATGGTAGCTGACTGAACCAAGTGTGGGAATCCCTGCCCTCTTCTACTGTAAATCTGTATCAAGCCTCCAGTTACAGGAACAGGGGAAAACAAATCATAACTGCAGTCTGGAAGAAGATGAGGAAGTGAAGAAGCAACATGCCCGTAGCTTGTGACCTTCAACCCTCTCTCCCCCACATCTGCCAGAAGTTTCTCTAGCCTACTCTATTAGATATGTTTAGGATAAGGCATGTGGGAGAAGTCAGAGAATAACCAATAACCCAGCAGGCTCTGCACTGAGAAATGCAGATTTACTCTGATAATGGTTAATGTCAGGTATGGTTCACTCCTAATCCATTCTCACAGATGGACATCCAGGGCAGGCTAACAGAAACTGACAGGAAATAAGGGGAGCAGCTGTGACCATGATGACACAGGGCACAGGAAAATGAAGCAGCATCCTAAAGAAACAGATGTTTTACTAAGTGCCTTAGCAATCAGCAAGGGTTAAAGATAACCATCTGTTTCTAACAGAACCCTCTACAATCCTCCAGGCAAAAAAAAAAAAAAAAAAAAAAAAAATAAAAATTTCACCCAGAAAGTCTCAGGGAGTGTTGTTAATTCTCCATAAGAAGCATAAGGCAGTTCTTACACATCATGCCAACCCCTGTCTTAATTTAATGGAGGCTATGAAAGCTGGTTCATATAAAACTTATCAACAGTAGTACACTAACATGTGATATTATGCTGCTAATGTGAATTAATACATTCTATGTTTTCTCTTGCAGTAAAACCTGATCCACCCCAATGTCAGTATGCAGGCACAAATGGAACAGTGACCTGGACATATCCCAGAACATGGAGCACACCAAAGACCTACTTCCCTTTGACTTTCAAGATCAAAGTTGAACGTACAAAGAAACATGAAAACCAGGTAGAGGTAAACATTTGATACATTATTTTCCTGCTTTGACATGCATTTTAAATAAATAAATAAATAAAAGGTGCTGAGCCCCATATGTGGCAAGGTTCTATTTTGGAAGAAAATGACCTCCTTCCCAGTTCAATGAGCAGTAAGATCCAGGTAACACTCAGGGGTGGATGCAACCTGATGTAACTGGGGAGATAAAATCCTGTCCAGCATTGCATAGCCATATTAGCATGAGAAAAGTATCTACTAACTCATAAGTAGGCTGTGTGGGTCCTAATGTGGGGAAATCCCAATTTCAATAAGCCTAGGATCTGTTGCACTGGGTTCCTTGTATGTTGTTAGTACCTGAGCAGCTCAGACTGACTTTTTAGTTGCATTGGCAAGTAAGGCAAGTAATCAATGACTCATTTGGAAGCATTTCTGTGGAGATGGGTGAAAACTACAGTCTTTGGCTCTCCTGTTCCAGTTGTTAGTTAATTGTTAACTAAATATTACTAATCCATATTAGCTTGAAATAACAAAATGGGTTTGCTTCTGTTGTTAATGCTTATGGGTACTCTAAAGGACACGGAACAGCAGTATGGTGATTTGTCTAGGTTGGCAAAGACATCAACAGCAAAACTGGAAAGAAGTGCTTAGACCAGCTGACCATAGTGCAGGTCCTTAACTGCAGTGCTGCTCCGCCTTGGTTGAGCAATCTGAAAAGTGAACAAATGTAATCATTACAGTCTGACTACTGATTAAACCAAGGACACTAAAGGATGTCGTTTTATATATGAAAAAAAAAAAAAAAAAAAAAAAAAAAAGCTTTTACCAGCAGATGGAGCCATTTACCTAGTGCTGATTCCTTGATTTTAGCAGGGCTGCATTGTGCAATCCCTTAGGTAGAGAAACTGCCCAGTCCACAGAGCACTACTTGTATCTACCACAAGTCTTCAGTGGAAGTCTCAACAATACTGAAAATCAGCAAATGCTGACTATTATGGTCCCCTCTGTGGGCAAGAAGAAAAAAAAAAAAAAAAGAAAAACTGTGATAGACAAAAAACCCCTTTGTTTTAGTGACAGTTTCACTTTGGGGTTTGGATCACTTTACATCATTAGCTTAAACAGAAAGTGGCTGGTTTATTTTGTTTCTGCTGAGACTGAAGTTCTTACAACTCTCATGACTTTGACATCTATGAGATGGTGCCTTTGAAACAACAGAGCACCAGTAGTTTTTTGAGTTACACATGCTTATTGCAGTCTGTCTGGCACCTTACTGTGTGACCCTTACTGATGGAGCTGTGCTCTGTTGATAGGAACATGACACTGAGGAGCAGTCTATTCAGATTCCAGCGACTGGGCCAAAAGACAAGATCTCTGTGAAGGCCAGGGATCGCTATTACAACTCATCCTGGAGTGAGTGGTCTTCACTTTGCAGGTAAGCCCAACAGAGCCTCTACTGGAGGAGCAGGGAGCCATAGCTGGACAGGTGCTCTCAATAGTGAAGGTGAATTCCTAATCCCTAGCAAACAGGGGAACTTCTGAGACCTGCATTATCTTGTTCTGAGTCTTTTAGAGAAATTGAGGGGTGGAGTTTCACTAGATGGCTCAGACCTGCAAAGCTTTATTGAGAAATGGGCTAAAAATCTAGGTCTAGGGAAAATGAAGATAATTCTTTGTAAATTTCCTTTATCTTATTTTACAGATAACCAGTAAGAGATCCTAGGAGCACAATGCTCCTAAGGAAAGCAAAGGATGAATTAGGACAAGAAAACAGGCATAACTAGAAGAAAAATATGCATTTGAGATTATTAAGAAGCCACGACATATCTTTTTTCATAATAGTTTAATATCACCTCTAGCATACATCATGTTATATTAACATGTGTAGTATTTTGATGCATTGCTGTCAGCTATTGTTGTAGGTTCTGCATATTATTGTATTGCATTTATTTATTTATTTATTATTTACTTGATATGAATAACAATGTCAGATGATGGCAGCTGCTAGTAAAAGTGCTTCATCTGTTAATTGATATGGAAAGTAACTTACAGAAAGAGCTGTTTATTGTTTTTTAATCGTTTATTTATTTAATTATTTATGTATTTATTTGTGTATTTAATTATTTATTAATATTTATTTTGTTGAAAAACATCAGCATGAGTCTTGGCTGCATGAGGCAGCTATGTATCATGTATCTGGGCCATCTTCATCTTCCAGTCTGACAGGTAATATTTTAGAAGAAGGAACTGCAAGTTCAGAATTCTGGAAATGTTACCTGCTGTATTTTGTCAGCTGTTTGTGTTTACATCATGTTGATGGTCAAGCTGGTCAACACTGAAAATGGTTGTTGCATGAGAGATCAACCATTCCTGAAGCCTTACACTTGCAGCTGAGCCCAAGCTGCAGTGGGAGTGATGGGAGTGCCAGTAGTTGGCAGGGAGGCAGCTTCAAGGTGCCTGCATTCATTCATTCCAAAGCTGTTGTTAGGAGTCCTGCTGCCACTTTCCATGAGCATGTAAATGGCAGCCAGTAGCTGAATATAACACCTCCTAAATAAAACTATTTTTCTTTCATGCTTGTGATCATTAGAGGGCTTTTATTCAGTGGCCCATGTCTAGCCAGTGCATCTCTTACAGTGGAGTTTTCTGATAACAAAATTCACTCAGACCTGCTATGCTACAGGCACAAGAAGGCACAAGTAGTCAGGAATTTGCAATGGCAACCAAAGGCAGCTTAAATTATTTAAAAGTCTAACTGCAGCGTATCTGATATTTCAGAGAGCAAATGGTAACTGGTTTTATAGATGAATGTTAAGCATTTAAGTAAAGTTAGAATATGAGAATACATATTTCTATAGTTAATTTTAAAATTACTTCCCTAGTACTGCAAGATGTGCTAGGTGTCTTCACAGAACCTTAGGAAAAAAAAAATCAAGTCCTAGTTCTGAACTGCTTACAGTGTAAGTCCCCAGGTCTGGAAAAAAAGCAGAAGCATGTGTTGAAGCCTGTATGTTTTTGTCAAACACCTAAATTGTGACTTTCAGGAGGGGAAAATACTTTTAAATATCTTGGAGGATTTAGGCCTTAATCCCTGATACAGAATCACTGAAATTAAGAAAGATTTCCATTGTGACCATGCTTCCTTTTTGTTCCAGTCTTAGAAATGGGTGGTGATTTAGTCTTTAAACATTGAAATATGGGAAGTATCTGATATTTCAGAAAACTGTTGATAATCTGGCTACAAGTTCTGCTGGTATTTATTAATATTTTGTATACTTCTTATTTCTGCTATAAATGCAAGAATTAAATTAACTTCATGACTTGTTTTTCAAAGAAATGCATCTAATAAATGCATCTCAAAAAGAAAATTTGGTTTACTTGTGATCTTTTAAGATGAATGGTTAATATGACGTGTGACTTTACCAGAATATTTGCACTGCTTCTGAGGCAACGTCTGCAGGGAGACGTAACATCTTTTCTTATATGAATTGACCAATGCTACCAAATTCATGGCCTGTAAAACTGTACAGGACAACACTGGAAAGTGACATGTGGTGCAGAACCCTCTTCTGCAAGCTGAGAAATGATTGCTTCTTTTGCAGTCTAAGGGTACATTGAAATTCATTGGCCTTTGTGGTCAGGAGGTTTGCAACTGAAACCAGTCTGACATATCTTGAGGTCTTTGAGGTTTCTCTCTGATACTGTTGGTACAATGTTCAGAATTAGTGGGACCTTTCAGTTCTTCAGATGTCTTGGGTGAAACCCTGGCACCATTGAAACCAATCATTGAAACCCTGTGTTAACTTTGAGTCACACTAGTTTTCACACAGAAATACTCAGGTTAATGTACAAGTATCCTGACAAAGCCAATACTATTGTCTTAGGGGAATATGCCTTTCTGTGCCAACAACAAAGCACGGCTTGAAACTCCCATTTCTTCTGCAGAAAGCAAGTTAATTGTAATATGGCTGCACTCTAAGACATAAAGTTGGCTACAATCATTATCTATTTCCTGGGACCTGATACAGCACCTCTGAATGTCTGCTCTAGAAATTGTCACAGTCTCCCATCTCTGAGCAGCTCACTAATTTGTAGAAAAAGGTGTTACTATCACACCACATATTCACTAGGGTGGCTCCATATACATATATTTCCTAATGTACTCTATCCACTTAAGAAAATAATAGTTGATGTGTCAGTTAATCCTCATGCTTCTCTTTCTTAATTCCTCTCCTTGTTGAGCTGCAAAAAATCTGGAAACCTTATAAATTTAACAACACTCAGTTGGCCTGCACAACGCACAAAATTGCCGTCAAAGCCTTCAGACTGCAAAACCAAAGTTGCAGAACTAAAGTCATCATGGAATTAAGTATATTCCTGCGGATCCTATTGTACAACAGTCATTAATTATAGGATCACAAAATATGTCTTTTACTAGACCCCTGTCTTACTCACCATTCTCTGGAAATGGGCAGCACCTCCAGCTTTCTATTTGTACTCACCATTCAGCATGCGACTTTAGATTTTACCTACCACACCCCCATAAATCTGCACTGAACACACACTGACTAATTCCCTTCGGGGCTTTTTGTGGGTGCTTCTCATCTTAAAGAATGCTTTACAAATAGTTGATGTACTTAATGAGGCACTAATAGGTTGCAGTAGGAGCTTGCTATCCTCTATGTGCTTCCACCTTTAGAGGTGGGTAAGCAGGCACTTGCTAACATCAAAAAGGAAAAAAGGGTTACCTTTAATTATGGGGTTTGTGAGAGAATGCATATTAAGATTTCAGTTCCAAATGCTTCACATCCACCCATCCTTCCATATTGGCTTTCAGTTTTTCCCTCTTCATAAGTTGTCGCTTCTCTCTTATAAAAATCATAGTATTTGTACTGAAGGCAAAATCAATGTATGTCCTCTACCTTTGCCCTGAGACATTCAGCAATGTTAGAAGAAACTTCCTCGAATATTTCAGTTTGACTGACTTCTGTGTGACAGAATTTCAAAGTGCAAACCACCTGGAAATTACATCTTGAAATATAAAACAGAAGGCAATTTAAAATAAGACCTATTCTATACTCACTTTCCAGTTCATTCAATACTTCATGTTAAGCTGTTAATGCCTATCTTGCATATGTCTGTGAAGGAAGAATCGAGTCATTGAGCAATGGTGTGACACCAAGACAAAAAGATTGACAAGGTAGCTGCACAACAGTGGGTATCACAACATCGCAATTTATCTTAAAGTTATCAGAAGATACAAAGAAAAACAAAAAAAAATCAGCTCTACCCTTTGCAGATTGTTGTTGTTGTTGCTTGTTTCTTTCTTTGTTTTTTTTTTGACTTTCTAAAATAACACGTGAAATGTTCAGCTGGGATCTGTCCCAGCTTGATACCTTCAATTTTACAGAAAAAGTCCTTTGATTATTTTTAAGGTGTGGAAAGTAGGAAACTCACTTGCCTTCAGGCAAATACGCAAATGTTTTGGCACAGTTTGATGACTTAAGAAATACATCACTTGATTCTCATGCCTTCCATTGAACAAGACTTTAAATTCTTAATTAATTGCACATGGGTGGACAACCCTAACCACCTACGCACAAAAAAAAATATAAAATAAATAAATAAAAATGAAGCAGTTTGTGAAATGGATTATGTATAAACATGCACTGGAATCACTAATACGTCAGAATTCCCACTCTTGATGATATCAGTATAAACCTTGCCTTGTACATTCTTCCCAGGGATACGTGGCTGCAATGAGTAAGTTTTTAGCTATTCCATGTGCCTTTTTTTCAGCGCCGTTGATGTCCTCAATGTAAGGCACTCTGCCTTATGAATGGGAACAAGCTACTATACATCAATACTTTCTGGAACGCAGCCAGATAACATCCTCCCATGCAGAATAAAACAGGCACTTGACTAATGACTTGCTGCAGCAGCATATTTGGCATCACATTGTGGCTCTGCTCTGAGCTACAAAAATAAAAGCAATATATCAGTAATTGTGACACATATTCTCACACTCAGAAAAACATGCACTGCATATTATATCTTTACCAGATGTAACAGGCCCATTAAAGCTAATAAACATTTGCTCACTATGTAAAGACTTTTTCTTCTTCAAAACAACAACTTGGAGAGGTAAGAAGTTGGGAAAAGACAAGATACAGTGATAAAAGTAGAAAATTATCAGAGTTCCCCAGTAATATACATGTATTCAAAACAGCACCCCCCTGTCTGATGGAAACTAACACGAGTTTGCTGATGAGGCCAACATTTTACTTGGAAGTTTTCAATCCGAGCAGAGTATTTACCATCAATTTCAGAACTAGTTTTAGCTGTGGTAAAAAGGCCTACTCATTGAACTCTGGAAAGCAGATATTACTAAATAGGTCTGAACATTTGTTTTGCAACCAGTCATACTTCTAAGTAGCTAAAATCAGTACAATTTACTATTACTCTGATGTCCATATCTGCATTGTGAAATCTAGAAATGTTGCCTCATAAGGACAAATACAATATGCCACAAAATCCCTAAGCAGGTGACTACCACCAACAGTTCACTTTCGCCTTCACAAATCACAGATTCAGTGTAGGTTGGCATGGACCACTGGAGGTCAGCTGGTTCCACACATCCATGCCCCACCACCAAACCATGATCAATTTAGAAGAGTTTTTGAATATCTCCAAGGATGGAGTTCACACAATCTCTTTGGCCAACCTATTCCAACATTTGGCTACTCTCATTGTGAAAATTGTTTTCCTCACTTCTAATTGGAATTTCTCTTTTTGCAATCTGCTGTATTCCTTCTCCTCCTTTCACTGTGTACCTCTAAGAAGAGTCTGGCTCTGTCTTCTCTGTACCCCCCTATAAAATAGCTGAAGATAACAATAAGACTTTGCGTCCTGTCTTCAAAGTGAGCAAACTAATTCTCTCAATCTCTCTAGTATGTGCTTCATCCCTCTAAACATCTTCTTGGTGGTCCTTCACTAGACTTGTTCCAGTATTTCAGAGTCTTTCATGTGCAGGGGACCCAGAACCATACACAGCAGTCCACACACAGCCTTGTAAGTGCTGAGCAGAGTGAAATAATTATTTCTTTTGACTTGATAACTGTATTCTTAACAATACAGCCTAGTATGTGGGGTCATACTTCTTCACAATGAGGTAAACCACTGGCTCAGGTCCAGCTTGTCCACCAAGAGAAGAACTGCTCTGTATTCTCTACTCAATCTGCTTCTGAATGTTCTTGACGGCAGCATTTTGACTTGGAGGAACCTTTGGCCTACCTGAGGATGACAGGTGTCAGGCTGTCAGACCAGCTCCATTTGAAGACTACCAGAGCAAACAAGTCTCTGCAAGTTTGGACAGAAAAGTGCCTCAGATGAAGCACATTTTCAGTCAACTGGTGAATATTTTTGCACTTTGCCAATATGAATTTTTCCCATTCTTGAAGTTAGGCAGATGGATATTGAGGCATTTTGGTATCCTTCTAAATAGGAGTTGTGATAAAGGCTTTGTGGCATTAATTTTACAGAATTTTATTTTTAGATTTTGCATCTAAGTATTACCTCATTGTAGAAAGTGAAACCAAATATTACTTTCTGTGTATGGCATTTTTCTTCCTAAAGCTTCAGGATAGATTTGATGTTTCAAAATGGAAAAGTCTCCAGTTTTGTTGGATCTCTGCTGTATCCTACTTCTAGTGTTCTGCCTCTTATGCACCCTACAATATATCACAGCTTCTCATCAGATATCCATCCTATCTAAATGGTCTGGGCAGACCCTATGCAGCTTAAAGTCTGTTGCTCAGAAAATGAATGATAATTTGATTTGGAAGCCCTAATCAAAACACTTAAACACTACTTGAAAGGAAACATTCACACCATGGATTTGCTGCTATGGGGCACAGAATAAGCATCAGGAATCCTTTTGATATTACTATAACTTTTAAGTGCCAAGAAAAATCTCAGCCAAAATCTGTCTCACTCATTAGCCCACCTCCAAATATCTCACTCATTACTCCCACCTCCAAATGTGCTGTCTTCCTTTCTTCACTAGGCCTCAGAAAACCTCCCTACAGAAGGCTGTAAACAGATGCTTATATTCTTTTGCTAGAACGATGAGATGGATACTGAGGTTGCATCAGACGGTACACTCTGTAGCAGCAAATTAGGCAAGACAGTGCAACCAAAGTGGGAGGTTTCCTCATACCAGTGTCAAGGAAGCTGCATGTTCCATCAAGCTGCAGTTTTATAGTTTCAAGTAGTCCTCTGAAGTCTTGTTTGCTAAATCTATTCAGATTAGGAATATCTTCTTGATTGGGGTTTTGTTCTTGCTGCCTAGAGTAGCAATCATCAACATCAGCCAACAACATTTCATGAATATTCTCCATAAATTCATTCATTTACATTCTAAGACAGGCTCTTGGGCTTTCCAGAACCAAAATTCCACTGACAGCCCACAGCAGCCGAATCCAGACCAACAAATTTAAACCATAGCTTGTCTTTTGTTAACTGCACCTTATAGGAACACACACATATTGCCAAAGCAAAATAAAATAAAATAAATAAAATATGCAGGCCTCCATCCCAGACCAGATCTTCAACTATCCTGTTCTTCCCCTATCTTAATGTGGAACTTCAATTCAGTGGCATTTTTTTTTTTCCACTCCAGAAGTGATGAGAAATTAACCATTTATTCATTATCTGCATTCTTCATTTACTGACAAGATGGTCAGTATCCCTCTTGCTCTCCACACAGAAGCATGAGTTAGCAGGGCCCAAGGTCTATTTGACATACTACAACCTTTTTTGAAAGGATATTCAGTCCCTCTGTTTTACTGAATTTAGCATATATGACCCCAACTCCTTCGTGGCGTAAAAGCCCCAAGCTGTCTTGCAATGTAGGAAAGGTGATCACTGAAATATTGTGAATTGTAGCAGCGCACAGGGATCTTTCATACTGTGACAATTTCACAGAATCACAGAATCACAGAATTTCTAGGTTGGAAGAGACCTCAAGATCATCGAGGACGCTAACAGTCTCCACTAAACCATATCCCTAAGCTCTACGTCTAAACGTCTTTTAAGGACTTCCAGGGATGGTGACTCCACCACTTCCCTGGGCAGCCTGTTCCAACGTCTAACAACCCTTTCGGTAAAGAAGTTCTTCCTAACATCTAACCTAAAACTCCCCTGGCGCAACTTTAGCCCATTCCCCCTCGTCCTGTCACCAGGCACGTGGGAGAACAGACCAACCCCCACCTCGCTACAGCCTCCTTTGAGGTACCTGTAGAGAGCGATAAGGTCGCCCCTGAGCCTCCTTTTCTCCAGGCTGAACAAGCCCAGCTCCCTCAGCCGCTCCTCGTAGGACTTGTTCTCCAGGCCCCTCACCAGCTTCGTCACCCTTCTCTGGACTCGTTCGAGCACCTCAATGTCCTTCTTGTAGCGGGGGGCCCAAAACTGAACACAGTACTCGAGGTGCGGCCTCACCAGAGCCGAGTACAGGGGGACGATCACCTCCCTAGCCCTGCTGGTCACACTGTTTCTGATACAAGCCAGGATGCCGTTGGCCTTCTTGGCCACCTGAGCACACTGCTGGCTCATATTCAGCTGACTATCCACCATCACTCCCAGGTCCTTCTCTGCCTGGCAGCTCTCCAACCACTCATCTCCCAGCCTGTAGCTCTGCTTGGGGTTATTGCGCCCCAGGTGCAGGACCCGGCACTTGGCCTTGTTAAACTTCATGCAGTTGACCTCAGCCCATCAGTGCAGCCTATCCAGATCCTCCTGCAGAACCTTCCTGCCCTCGAGCAGATCGACACACGCACCTAACTTGGTGTCATCTGCAAACTTACTGAGGGTGCACTCGATGCCCTCGTCCAGATCATCGATGAAGATATTAAAGAGGACAGCTACACTCCAAATCACTAAGCAGAAGGCAGTTCTGGACAGATGGGTTCAAACAGAAATATGGTCTCAAAACATGATTTTTCTTTGAACTTTAAGAAAAGACTCAGATCTGAGTTTTCCATTGTGCCACTACCCTTTGCCCGTATTATAAAAGCAACAGAGTTATGCCTGTTGTCAGTATCACACTGGTATGTTGAATTTGTTTAAAGAATCCTGTGTATGACACTTATTGCACTGGAACTATCAACAAAGAAAAAGATGGGCAGGCAGAGGGACCTTGTCCCTTTCACCATGACAGCAAATTTGGCAGTAACTCAGCTGGATGCACAATGCCTGTGAACACATCACTTCTCTTCGCAACACCGTTGAATACAGTATTTTTGCTCCTTTCTTCACATCACATTGTTTCTGAGCACCAGACTGCTGGAACTTTAAAGGCAGAAGAACACTGAAAGGCTAGGAAATCCTCTGGGCTGTGTGTGAAGGTGAGTGTGGGTATTCACACAAAAGACACACTTTTCCAGTCACAACTGCACCCACAAGGCAGTTTGAAAGGATTCAGTGCATGGCCATGTTAACCAGCATCTCCTCTACCCACACAGGTCTCAAAATTTTCAGGAGAATAGGAGTTCAGCATTTCAGCTACACTGGTGTGAATGTTTTGGAATACTCCCAGTAGAATTATTATTGTTATTATTATTATATTTTTGCATGGGAATTATGTTCAGCTCTAAAAGTCAATATGGCAATAACATATCAGCATTAAGTAACCACCTTAATGAGTCACACCTTGAACTCGCTAATGGAGATGGAACAGTTAATTAGGCAAGGGGATTAGCCAAAGAACAATTCATCTCCTTTATCAACACAATCCATGCTGTGACTCTCATCTTTGCCCTGTACGTCTGACCTTCATACTGTGCAAAAGACATTCTTGGTGACACTACCCATGGGCAACACCTTCTTCTAATTACCTTCTACAAGGGGGATTTCATCATCAGGGTTCCTGCTCTGTGTGTGTATATATATATATTTATCTGCACCCACAGATGCGTGAATGTGCATTTAAGCTAAGCGTTCTGGAACCAACCTTGGAGCACAGGTTGGCTGTGAAACAGGTCAAGAAACTATGTCTGCCATGAAGATAACAGGCACTTTTGTGCTCCTCACCCTGGCAGTTCTTTGCTTAGCAAGTGAGTAGCCCTTTTTTATTTCCTAATACATTATAGTTCTAATGTTTTAGTACTTCAGACTTCTCAGTGAACTAGGATAGGTAGCAGTGGTTGCTGGGCTGGGGTGGCAGAAAGTAAGTGAAATTTTATGCTTGTGCATTCATTAGTAAGCACTATTTCACTAGCTTTACAGTTGCCAACTTGGGCAGATGAAATTTATTCCCTGATGGTGGTGTGGATCAGAGCTGCCTTCTGCACTGTAACTAAAGAGTGAACTGCAAAGTCTAGACTGCAAAGCAGTTTTTTTACCAACTCATTTCTTTCTTTGATCTGAGTGCATTGCTCAGAGCTGATGAGATCCTTATCCTGCCAAACTGAGCAAGCAGGAGATAGTTGATTATGCACTAGCCATAAAAGATGCTGTGAATAACCTCCTTTACGATGCTAATTTGTCAGGATGGAGATCGCTTTGAGGTGCAAGTTGCTCTATGGTAAAATATGGAGCTTGGAGGAATTTCTTGAGTAATTTACTTGTAATTCACTTGGTAATTTATTTAATTTTTAGAGCAAAAAAAAAACTTTCAGAAAAAAAAAAAAGTACATTTAGACTAACTGAACGTGGGGAGTGCAAGTCTTCTCTGCTATTAGTATAGTGTGGTCCGATAGCTACATGAATGTTAAGTAAAATACAATGAAATTACTAAAACAAAACTGAAGTTATGAAACATAACCCTTTTCCATTTTGAATGGCTCAGAAAATTTTGCTTTGAAAATAATCTCAAAATCAAAATTTTTATGAAAAATTATAATTTCCATGATATAATATGCTTTTGATGAAAAATAGTCTTTCAAACAGTTTTATTCATTGCAATGGCAAAACAAATAAACAAACAAATATTGCTTTCATGAGAATTCCAGCAAATCCGTTCCTTGGATGTTCTAGCTTATCTTCTCTGCTTTAAAACTTTATGGATCAATCCTTTTTGAGCCAGATCTTTTTCACTTTAACTCCCAAGTGCATAGTGGGTACAAAAGATTACCAGGGAGGAAAAAAAAATCTTAATGTTTTTGTGGACATAGGTTAAATCTGATCTGATTCCAGAATCATGAAAATTCAGTAAAGCTTCTGATGACATTGACCAAAACTTGACACAGTGAATAATTTATGCTAGTTTTCTTTACTTTGGGTGACTGTATTTGATCAGAAGATGTAAAGAGCTCTACAGAAATTAATTTTAGTGCAAAGCTGAATGTCAGCTGAATCCTGATTCAAACCAGCTGCACTTAATCAGAAAAATAAGAGCTAGAGCTGTATTGCCTTTTATATTACACTGCATTTTCTTCCTCCTCCTTCTGTACAAAAAAACGCTGTCTGATAACTTCTATCCCTTTGAAGACACAGAATGACAATTACAGGACAGGAGAAGAACGAAATACATTCCTAAGGAAAGTAATGAATGTGTCACCATAGTGGAAACATGCCAATGTTACTTGTTTACTTTCTGGGAGGTGTAATTATCATTGAATAGCTGTTTAGAAGGAACTTTTTGAAGCCCCACCTGAGATCAGGGCTCCATTATATTAGATGCCATGTATATACAAAACAGGAGCCAATCCTTCTCCGAATAGTTTGGATTCCATATTGATTGGCAAGAGAAAACAATTTTTAAAGTGGTACTATGATCCAAATTTCGTTATCATCAAAATCTATATATTTAGCATTAAATTTTAATGAAGATATTATCCTCGTTATAGACAGATCAAAGTATAAAAGGACAGCATGACTTGCTTACAGCCACATATGAATTTTTTGGTAGACCTGGAAATTAAAACCAATGCCCAACCAATTAATACTGAAGAAGATGGGCCATTTAACATAATATTGACTCCTGGGTCTTTAATCTTTCACTGATGAAAAAGGGAACAATAGGCTCCATTCCCTCTGACGACAAAGGCTGTTCTAGCTGCTGACACAGATTTCTAAGGTAAACGATGCAGTAAGACCCGCTTGTTTAATAAGTCCTGACACATGTATCTTATTCAACACTGAAAAACTATGTCACTATTTACTTTCAAGAAGGTAAGAGACTTGGTGTTGCTGGAAGGGCTGGTGCTGATGAAACCAGCCTATTTGCAAACTGAATATTTACAACAGTGCATTTTATTTTATCTTTTGTGATTCTGTTTATATTGTAGATGCTGCCAAAGAGGATGCGGTAAGTCATTTTCTCCTTTATTTCTTGACAAAAATACATAGTTTGTAACAACAGTACACAGAGATTGATGAGGTCAGAGAAAACATACTAAACATTAATTAATTGCAGCCAAAGTAAAAAAAAAATCCCTGAGGTTGAGATATGTGGTTTCCATATAGTTGCCCTGACACCTTCCAGATGTTTGTTTGTATAATGCAGTCTGGGCAAGAGAATGGGTAAGGCAAAATTATAAGCCAGAAAATTGAGATTTAAAAAAATATATATTTATCTGGTGACATTATAAGGCTTGCTTGGTGACTTTCAGATCCTAAATCATACACCTAAAGATTTTAATTTATCCCTGACTGATGGAGCATCCATTCTGGTGTCATCCTCTGAAATAAATGAGCCACTAAGTAATACAAGTCCATGCTCAGGTGACCAGAGACAATTCCTTGAGGGGTCCAGCGGAGAGCAGCAGCGTATGGAGATCCGTGCGTGAACAGACACAGAGCATGGCCCCAAACTAGCAAAACATACACAGCATTCAGTGCTTGAACCTACACAGCCATACACTCTTCCAGGAAGAGACTGTTCCACTCTCCCATTTTACGAACCATTACATGTATATATGAGGCAAATTCACCCAGTTTCTAGCTTTTTTATTAGTTAGTGTTTGACCAATTTTAAACTGAGAGGTACAGCTACAGAGATTCTCACCCATGCCATTGCCTCAGCTGGGTTGCGTTGTGGAATCGGCTGTGTCAGGTCTCTGACCTGCCTTTGTGATTGGGGTTAGGTGTGCTGTCTCCTGCTTTCCAGCCCAGTGTTTGAAATGCTTTGGAGAAAAGGTAAATGATCAAATGAAGGAAAAATCTAGGTTGACTAATATCCCAAATGCTTTTCTTATGGGACACTGGATTTGAGCCTGTAATACCTAAAAGAGTGATTGGTTAATGACCCATTTGCCAGAGGAGCTAACTCAAACTGCCAGTCTTCACTGCAACCATGGCACAGGCTGCTGGAGGAGCTGCCCACACACAGTTCCTCATTCATCACTCTCTTGCAGACCATGGACAAACACCAGTGTAAAAATAATCACATAATATGCAATAAATTCCAGGTTTTGGTTGAAGTAAACTCCTCCTTTTCACTAGGAGGTAGAACGAAGGGGATAAACAATCAGGCCATACCAAGAGAACAGCAAAGCTAGGTTCTGTTTTAAATACTTACAACTTACTTTTGATAAATCTTTAGGAAGGACAAGTTTCAATAGTAGTTTCCCTGCAAAGACTAATGTTTCAAATTCTCACTAGACTGGCAGTAAAAAGAGCTGAGCCAATTTTAGTTACAGCAGCACACAAGAGAGAGGTGATTTCCAAGGCAATGAAATACAGGCTTTCAAGGACAACAAATAGCACATTGAATAGAATACATGAACTGCACAAGGAGCTCTTTGTTTGTCAAATACCAGGAATTACATTCATTTGACAGAAGAAGATTGAGCTCCAGAAACAGGACAGAAGTCCTTTTAGTCATTTATTTTATTAGTTTGTACTCTCATTTTTACATACAAGTCAGTAATAAATATGATCTCACTAAGAGCCTTTCAACAATTTGTTTTCACGCTAATACTTACCCAGGCCTTTACCTAATTCTGCCTGGCCAGGTCTCTTCACCAGTGTAAAAAATGTCACAAGTTGCTATTTGTGGAATAAAGAGAAAGAAACCATTAACACGCTTTAAAAAAAAAAAAAACAAAAAAAAAAACACACACACACAGGAATTTACTAACATTTGCAACCACATAGAAAAATATATTAAGACTCAACTTTTTGTAGATGAAAAACAGCTTGTATTTTTTCCAGTGATTACATCTTTATTTAGACAGACAGCAAAATCCCCAAAGGTGCTCAATATCTGACTTTGGTGGCATCACACACATCTGTCAGAAGAAACATTCTTTTTTTTGAGGATTAAGCTCAGCAAGCATAGACGGTAGAGGACAACTGACCGTGCTTCTCTACAGCAGCTGACAACCTTATCATAGATCAAAAAAAAAAATCATACATACCCATTATTTGTGTAGGTGAATAGAGAATGTGAGAAAAATGTATTCCATCTTTTTAAAAATGATACCTTATTTGCAGGTAGACTGCAGTGAATACAAGAGGTTAGAGAGAGGAAGACCTATTTATTGTGAAAAACTCTACCAACCTTTTTGTGGCTCTGATGGGAAAACATATAACAACAAATGTTCCTTCTGCAAGGCTGTCCTGTAAGTAACATACTAAGTAATGACTCCCGAATAAGCTAAATTCTGAGATTAGCTGAGTTCTCTGGTATTTCCACTCCATCTAAATGCTGTCATTCTGTTCAGGATTTCAATTACTCTGCATCTTTGCTTAAGAGGCTCCATTCCTTTGCCTCTTTCCTCATCTTTATAGATTAATTGCTTCTCCCACCAACAAGAGTCAACTGATCTAAACAGATGACCTTGGTATTTGTGCGAGCAACACAAATATTCCTATTCTAGCAGAAACTGGAGGTTGGACCATAAAAGAGTTGATTGAGCCACACGGGGCTAACAAGGCATCTGGGCCAAATCAAGTCATACAAGAATTCAAAAGTTGTATTGGACATATCAGAAACTTTTCTCGCTTTTTATCTATATAACATAATTTTTAAAATAAAGTGTTTTACAAATCAATGCCTTCTTGTCTGCTGCAAACTTTTATAGCATCTTCTTTGTTAGCATTTTGTTGGCTGAGGACTTTGCAGAGGTCTGTGTTCATAACATTAAGTTTACTATCTGCAATGTCTATGTCCTTTCTTTTGCAGGAGAAGTAGAGGAGCCTTACATATGAAGCAAGAAGGTGCATGCTGAATGAATTCTGTGGGACAGAGAAGAATGCTGAGAACAGCTTTTCACTGCCTTATCATGATCTCTTAATTTAATTTCATTCACTCTGCCTGTCCTAATGATGGCAAACAAAGCTCAAAGTAGACTTTTCAGCTGTGCGCTGTCATTTGTGTTTCCCTCTGATCCAGAGTGCTGGGATTGACAGTTCTGTCTTCCAGTTCAGGATTCTCATGAGCATTCCTGTTTCTCTAACAAATTGGTTTTCACATGAGCACTTCATTATATGTTTGTCTCCATGGTGAAAGTTAAACCTTCTTACATTGCCACTTGATTTTAGTGCAGGCATTGCCTCAGCTCTCCTAGTTGGTGAAGTGTTTTCACTCATTTACCCAGAAACTTCTGCACACACTTCTTTTCAAAGGCCTCAGCTTTCCTGGGAAGTGTTTGTACTCTTCCAGTTTTGTAGTTAAATTTTAAATTCTCATTTTTCTTTTAACTTTGTACAATTCTGATTCATTTATGTTTAGCTTCTTAGTTTGCATGTTTATTACAATAAAAGTAGACTCTTTTTATTTTTTGTCCATGGCAACCTTTATAAATATAAATATAAATATAAATAAATATATTTTATCCGTTATTTATAAAGGAGATGTTTCCCAAGTCAGAGAAAATAATTATAGAGCTGAAGCCAGGGACAGTGCTGGCAGAGCTAAAAAAGCCCAAGTACAGAAGACAAAAGTTGTAATACTAGAAATATGCACTACATGGCCCCATGACATTGGAATTTACCCTGCAATCTGGCTTTTTTTTTTTTTTTTTTCCTCCAATGAAACAAATCCCCAAATCTGTAAAACAAGATAAGCCTCATAGCAGTGTCTCTGTTAAATCCTGTCATATAAATGTAACCATTAATGATTCTTTTAATTTCTGATAAATTGGCTGCTTTCAGACCTGGAGAAATTTCTGTTCTGCTATTACATCCTTATCATTGTTGTTAAACTGGTTTATGTCTTTTACACTTGAATAGGCAGTTAAGGGAACACATTTTCCAGAATTAAAGTTTATAAGTGACTGACCTTGCTGGGATTACACCTGAAGAAAATTTTGGCACTGGAATGTGGGTATCAGTTAGGTTGAAGTAAGACTCATACTTCAGAAGAATGGAAAATGAGAAAGGAAACTTATGCTCTTGCCTTTGAAGGCAAGATACCCAAAAGCATAGCCATTCCACTGCTGGCTGAATATCACTGTAGTATCAGGCTGGTTGAGTTCTGTAATAGAAGGATCAAGAGGATTTGTTGGTCCATTGGGTCTGTTATTTCTCTTGGCAGACCTGAGGACATTGTTCTCGTTCTTTATACAGGAGAAGAGGATTTCGGACTTCTGCGATCCTGATAATGACCAAATAAACAGTATTTCACAGGCTACTTCTCTACCAAAGAGTTAACAGTGCCAGAACACAACTGTGAGCATTGAAACTCCATCATCTTTCTTTACTTTGAAGTTGTTAGCGTAGCCCTGGCATGGTTCTGTCTTGGATCAAAATTCTTCCCAACAGTTCTCAGGCATGTCTTGGGAGGCTGAGGGCCATTCCCAGACAGGAAACTGGATGAAATTTTGGAAACTAAAAGTGATTTCATACCATAGATGTGCCTGGACTCAACTAGCTGGCCTCTGCATGAGAGAGGCTCTGTTTAATTTGCTATTACACACAGATGTAAGCCTAGTCTTTAGTTTGATTTATAACATGAATTGGTTGAACCATTTTTAAAGTAAATGCCTGTTAAACTCGGTAAATAGATGCAAACCCTCTGGTATGTGATGTCGATTGTGCTGATTCTAGCTACTAAACAAACTACAAAAGTCAAAGTGGATTTGAAATTCAACATTTCTTTTTCATCCTAACTTTGGTTCTCTAACAACTGAAAAAAAAAATAATACCTCACACAAAACAACCTGTGGGATAAAGAGGGTCTTAATCTCAAAGAATACCAAATGTCTTCTCTTTCATGTACATGTATACCTGCTGCCTTTTGCATACTTGGTGGACAATTTGGAGGAGACCTTTCAAACTCAGAGAACTCAGAACACAAAATATTAACAGTATCTTTTTGGGAAGGGAGGTTTAGAGTTCAAGGATAGTAAAAGTTGTGCTCTCTTGATCACCTTGGCTGGGAAAATCTAGAAGAAAGATAAAACTGAAAACAACGGAAAATGAAAGGAAAAAATAAGAAGTAAGAAATGCTAAAGTAAATATTTCTAGAAAGATGGAGTGCTACATTCCAACCAAACATAAAAAATAACAACTCTGCATTTTTATGTCAAATACAACTAAAAAATGAGTGAATTTAACAAGAGGATTCTTTTTTTTCTGACTGCATTTCCTTTAAGCATTGCATTTCTTGATAGCAATAACTGCTGAATGCTATGTAAACCCTGGCCAGCTAGATTTCTTAACATTATTAAATGCTATTCCTGTTCACTACTGCGTCCCATTAAACCATAGAACAAGACTGAGGTTTATTCCCCACTGCGGGAGCCTTTAGAGTCCTTTCTAACGGACAGTGGTGCTCATAGTACATTAAAAACCTCCTTATCACTGGAGAATTCAGTGGCCACTGAAACTGATGGGGGGTTAACTATGACCTTGGCTTTTACTCATCTTTCAGAAAGGAGAAATTTGGCATGTTATTTTCTAAGTGATGCACAAGCAGAAGATACTCATTTTGATGTCCCATTAAGGTTATCAGTTTAGAACAGCATTCTTAGCCAAGGACCAGTATAAAATTGGAAACAAACATTCAGATTAATGAAGATGGATGAAAGGTTTCTGTCCAGACTATGTCCCTCTTCTGTTTGAAACTGAAGTCAAGATTAATTAGCAATTTCATGTGTCAAAGGATGGACTACTGTGATGAATGCTGGATCACACAAATTGCTTATGTGAGGAACAGAAAGCTCCTAGAATGAGGACTGTGGTGACTCTCTTCATGGTACCTCCCACACTGTGCTTCTGCTTGGTGTATTTTTCTCAATAAACTTAGACTTTATGTGTAGTATGTGTAGGGAGAAAAGTGGTGGAGGGGCTCATCTCCAGAGGTAAGCATTAGGTGCAGGTGGCATCTTTTTATCTTCTCTCTGGAATAAAGAGGCTAGAAATCCTTGTAATTCTAATAGAAAAAGAAAATCATGGATTTTTTTAGTTGTTTATAGTGTGGCTTCCCCCCCCCCCCGGAAAAAAGACAGACACATTACCTACCATTGAAATATTTTCTGAACATCTTTGAGAATCTAGTGAAGTTGCCATGTCTTGAAGTTGCAGATAAGATATCTGACAAGAAAAATACTGTAATAAAAATTCTTCACTGAGCCACTGGACTATTCAGATACTCTTAAAGCATTTTTTCAATCCTCTTTAGCCAGATTACTCACATTAGTACCTCCAGCATTAATTAGATATGTTACTGGTAAAGAGATAAATTTTAAATTTGTTCTAAGGTAAAGAGAAACTGTTGGTTAGAGCCACAGGTGTCCATGACTTCTGGAGGAACAGCAAGATTAAGGGCTGTGTGTATGGACCAGTGGAAGAAGCTAGTCAGATAGCCCTGCTGGTATTTTTTGAGTAGGACATGCACAAGGCATAAATATGTAGGCAGATAGTGAAACTAAAGATGAACCAGTTGCAGGAAAAAAAATCTGCCAGCAAGAAATATCAGTTTTCATCAGATGGAGTTGTTTCCTGTTAAAAGAGGTAAGATGAGAAAGGTAAGGAACCTAATTATTTTCACACTGAATGACAGGAATTAATGGAGGATGGTGGCAGGAAATTCTTCTGCCTATCCTTGTACACAGATTAAAGTCAGCACTATTATGCATTCTGTTTAACTCTAGGCCCCAGCAATTAGGCTGTAGGACACAATCAATGAGGTAAAAATTTTCAAAGTTCAAAGGCTTCTGGATCTGCACAGTTAACCTAAAAGTTTCTAAGACAGGGCATGACAATGTCTTGAGTGAGAAAGATTAAGTTGGGAAAACAAAGTCAAACTCTGATATTTCATCACAACATCAAAAAATTCAGCAGACAATTTTGGGATATTTCCCAATATCCCCAAGTATATATCCCAATAATATATAAGTTATTATAGTAATATTTTATAAAAATATTAAATAATAAATATCCCAAGTCTTCTGGCTTGGCCTGTTACATCCAAAGTGGATATTCACACCATCTGCTTTCGTATATTTAGATATTTAAGCACTAGTGTGTGTGAAACAAACCTAAGATAATTAAGTTTCCTATGGAGCCATTGGACATCCACAGGGGTGATTGAGAGCCCTGTAAGTCTAAGTCTAAGCCTAAAATAGACAGTATATACATCCATCACAGATACCAGACTCCTGGGACTCTAATTCTTTTCTCATCATTTCTGACATAAAAGAGTAGTAGAAAGTAGCTGGAGAGCAATACTCTCCAACATGGTATGCTTGTGCTATTTTTCTGCCCATGCTAGCATCATGTGACGGTCTACAGCTACAGAGAATGCTGAGAACCACACCAGCTTTTGCCACATACCAGAGCAAAGAATATGATTTGCATGTTGCTGTAAATGACATCTGAAAAAAAATGCTGAAGTAGCCAGACAATCTGGA
Organism: Aythya fuligula; assembly: GCF_009819795.1. Taxonomy (NCBI): domain Eukaryota; kingdom Metazoa; phylum Chordata; class Aves; order Anseriformes; family Anatidae; genus Aythya; species Aythya fuligula. Next base: position 570,597 of record NC_045572.1, on the reverse strand, counting down.
CAATCAAGTTTGTGCAATGTAGCAATGACATAGAAATATGGGGAAGGAGAAATATATGTAGCTTGAGTGAGCTGATGAAACACACTCAGATCCTGCTTACTAGAAAATAAAATAGAGAGAGCCAGATACTGGCATAGAATGGAAAAATAGAGTAGATCTCCTTGCACTGATAGAGGACTAGAGTTTTCAAAACTCTACTCCGAAAAAAACCTGATGTGTCATTGAGGTATCTATCTATCCATCTATCTATCTATCTATCTATCTATCTATCTATCTATCTATCTATCTATAAATGTATGTGTGTATGGAGAAAGAAGAGTCTTCATGGTAAGGTCTTCTGATGCACCTTTTTAACTTTTAAGACAAGACATAATGAAATACAGGCCTGAAAATCAGATGGCTTGGATTCCTGAAAAAGAGAATAACAGTGCTATAATAAAACTACTTCACCTGTCCATAAAGGGCAAAATTTATTTTTTAATATTGCTGTTACTGTCATTGTTCTTGCACACAAGTACAGAGGAGGAAGAGCACTGGTGCTCTGTGTGCTCAGTGTAAGAGATGAGCCCCGTCCCAGGTATCTTAGAGATTGACCTGGAAGGCAAACTGCTGAGGTGGAATACTGTCGCTTCAATCAAAGCATCATAGATACCAGAACCATATGGCTGTGCCAGAACCAAACTCCTACACTACCAATTACCTTCTTAAAGACATCGAGGGCAACATGAAAAATTGCCAGCTGTACTGGCAATTGCAACTGTAGTTGCTATTGCATAAAGCATTCTTTAGATCATACCAGAATTCCATGTCTCTGAACAGAAGATAATACCAGATGACTGAACGGTGAAGTATAATGGAATATAGTTCACATTCAACTGGCCTCATTACGGTTGTATCAGTGTCTGGTCAGCCTGGAGAGCTGGATTCTAACCCTGCCCTAAAAACAGTGTGATACTGCTCAGGCTGTTTACAATAAACAGCTCAAAGGTTATCTCATGCCTGTTTAGTGTATCCAGTTATTACAATTATTCAGTATTTCTCAATCTTTTAATAATATTAAGTATTTGGGAAAAACAAAAACAACAGCAACAGCAACAAAAACAAAAACAGGCCCTCATTGTCTCAAATACAGACTATATAATCATAAGACATTTTCAACTATTTCATCTTAATATCATAAGATCTTACTACATAAAGCTCTGTAACGTGTAGTTGCAGAGAGAACTGGTAAATAAAATGTCGCCACCAAAACACCTATGAAGTTCTTACCACTTAGCAAAATTCTAGCATTCTTTATTTCAGCCATGTGTCAGGAGATATCTTAAAAGCTTGTTTTTTCAATTTCCATGCTTTAAATTCCAGATTCTGGATCAAAAGTAGTGGAGGAAGAAAAGTTCTGTATGCTAGAGAATTAGACATTGCAGATAATTTTATTTCAAGATTATCACAGACCATGCTATTGTTATATGTTAATGTCATGTAAAACTCCCCATTGTAGTGCAGGAAGTCATACACTTATTTGAAATCTTCTATTAATGTAGTTGATTTTCACCACAGAAATTTGTGTTAATATATGCTATGTATCTGAATTATTGTCCTATACTCTTGTTGGAGGAGTAAAAGAACCTGACAAGTGAGGAAATAACTTTTTTTTTTTTTTCTCCTTGGAAAAAATGGTTGTAGGATTCTACATATTCACTTAAAAGAGACAGAATCCTTTTTTGAGTTTAACAAGCCACATAGAGAAAAACATGTATCTGTCAGGAAAAATAAAACAAGTCATGATAATGGTCAAGAAATGTGAGACACATTTTTCCAATTCTGTGGGACATGAGCTGTGTTAAACTATTGAGATGTGAGCAAACATATGTAGATACACATTTAAAATCTGAAAAACTGAGAAGAAATAAGACCTTTAATTTCCCTTGTTTATTAGACTTCAAAATTCCAGTACAAGTTGGTCAGAGGAACCAGTAATTATGAAGCTGTCCTCCTGTTAGGCCTACATCAGCTACAAGCATGAGAAGTCTCGTGTCTCATGCCCAAAGGTTAATGTCTCTTCAAAGAACAGCAGACTCTCTTGAAAGAGAAGTATGTCACATACATCTTCTGCTAACTTGGCCATGTTGTGACCATGCTCCTTCAGACCTCCCAGAAGCAGCACCTGAGGGTAGAGAAGTGCCATGTGGGCACGGGGAAGGCTGTTTTCCCATCCATGCCACTGAGCTGCCATCTTCTGGGAGAAGCACGGCACACCCATTGATGCTGTCCTCCCACCTGTAAACCTACACCCTTTCTGAGCACAGCTGAAAAGAAGATGATTGCATGCAACACAGAGCATAACAAAAGAAGGACAGATTTGTTTCTGCTGCTGTATTCTCTCAGATTCTCCACCCTGAGGCTGGTTTCTGCTCCTGCATTGGACAAGCCCACCACTGCAAGGGCTGGAGCTGCACTTACATTCATAGACTTATGTGCAACTTCACAGGAGGGCTTGAGGATGTTGTTAGGGAGGGACTCACACCCTTCCTAACAGGGGAATGACAAAACATGGGAGTTCCCTCCCTATTCCCAAGAAGTAATGAATGGGGCTCATCCTGGCCCCAGCCCTTACCTATCTCTCACAACAGCCAGTAATGTATATGAATTTCTAAGCAATGCCTCCATGTTTTCAAGCAACCAAAGCACATTAATAGCTATTTAGAACATGTTCACTGGGTAGTTGAATGGTCTCTTTCTCACGAGAGGAAATCATAACAGCTTTAATCAACCAGAGCAACAGAAGACAGCTCTGGGTGACTTATAGTCAGGGAAGATGAGACAATTCCACTCAGTGCAATCAAAATACCTTGGTAGCATGTGATCTGGCAGGACTTCCAATTTATGAAATTGTAAATACAATTCATTATTCAAGTACCAGTAGAGAGGTATTTTCTCCTGTTAATGAACTTAACTTTCTTCAATTGGATATCTACAGCACGATTTTTGTCTTACAAATGTACAGACTATATTTTTTTCCATAAATCCTTACATATTTAAAGAACATGAGAAATGATTTCATTAATTTGTAAACCTCATTACTGACAAGACCACTATGGCTTGAAAAACTTTAAACCATTGCAAACAGGTATGTAATTATCCATGTTGAGACCACCTTCCCTGAAAGGAGAAGACATGTAATCCCAGAATCTTCTATATGTAAATTACGTCTCATGGACAAATACATGACCAGTGCAGATATGAACTGTAACGACATGGGTACAGGTAGTAGGGTGGTATTTCAATTAAACAGGCCAACAAAGGCAAGTATTAGTAATAAGTAGTAAATATATATATTTTACAGTATCAGTGCAACATGAATCCCAAAGATTTTGTAAAATGTTCTTTATCTTTTTCAGGATGAAAAGGGGCATGTACATGCCTTCACAAAATAGAAGTTATTCTTTCAAACATTGATTGAATATTCTTAAGTGAAGAAGACAGGAAAATGTGTGGGGAAGGGATTTAAACCTTGGTGAAAACATTACTGACACATAAGAGAGACCCGGTATGTCAGAATCCCTTTTCCCCAGCAAGTAACAGCTGTGGGGAGAGGAGCAAAATGCTTACTGCTGACTCAGCAATGCAGGTGAGACTCATTAGGTACCAGCTTTCTTATAAGTATGGAGAAACATTTTTCTAGAAAGAAAATAGGGATAGGTTGGAGTTTATGATACATGAAGAAAATTTCTAGGAACTATATTGACAGAAGTACGTGCAGATACAGGAAAAGCAATATGTAAGTTGTTAACTAGAAGAAACAGTATGTACATTAGTTTTGGAATTTTCTTGAAACTACAGGAAGTTTCTATTTGGAACTACATGGGTATTCAATAAGATGTTCCCTTAGAGTCATTTAGTTTTGAAAAGTTTACAAGTTTTTGATATGTTGTTAGTTTTCATATATAGTTAGCTTCCAATTTTGACATAAATTGGGATGGAAAGTGTCTCAGAAAATTAAAGCTTACAAATATCTTTTGTGAGACTTGTAAGTACTGAGAGTCTGTGGGTTGTAGACGGGTTTTTTTTAAGCATAAAGGGATACATTAAGTCCCTTGGGTCTCATATTTTTTTATGATTTAATAATATTTGTGCTACAGAAATAAGATCATGAAACTTCCCTAAAATACAAACTTGCAGTATGTATGTCTGAATAGCCACAGATATGTCTCAGTGTCCTAGACAAAAGTAAGCAGAGCAAGTGCTCTAGCACTAATTTAAGCAACACAGATATCCTCTTAGTTATGTAAGCTTATTGGTAGTGTACTATATGTAACACAACACAAGATTTCATAATAAAGTTGATTAAGACCAGAAAAAAATAGCTTTTATTGATAGCTGTCCAGTATCTCTAGTTCCTAACTGTTTTGCATGTGGTCCTAGTCTAAGTATTCTGGAGTGTTTCAAATTTCGAAACTCCTGTAGCAGTAGAGTGAAGGAAATAGAACCAAAAAGCTACCTCAAAGATCCACATATAATTGATATGTGTGATATTTTCTTGGGCTTCTTCCAAGAAAATAAAGGTGTTTTGGTTTTAGTCTATCTTGCAACCACCTACTTGAAAGTACCATTCACATACTCCAGTTGTGTATATGGAAACAAATTCCTTATTTCAATTGAGTTCCTCTATGTCCTTTTGCAATCTTCTCTTGGTTCCACCCAAACACACAGATTTACATCTGGCTCTTGAATGAACTACTATTTTCCTTTTCCACTTAGCTTTTACATAGGAGGACTTGCTTTCCCCAGATTTTAGGGCCTAAATTTTTGGATGCTGCTGACATCTAAAATCCATGCTGATTGGCAAGAAGAGGGTGTGTCCCCATGATTTGCATAGCTGCTAACTGTTCAATGCTCAACAATAGCCTCAATGGCACAAGTTCCTCTCCAGCAACTTGGCTTAAATTCTGTCCACATGCATTCCTGTTGCTGATCATTCTTTTCCTGACGTATGCTTTTTTTTTTCTTTTTCTTTTTTTTCCCCTCAGAAACAAACTTACAGGAATAGAATGTACCATGCTGTATGGCCATCAGGCTGTGGATAAGATTGCATGAGGGGTAAGACAGTGTAGATGCTCCTGCTGTCTTCTCTGTAGGTAGAAGAACGAAGAGATGCAACAGAGCAGTTACCTGATTCTGTAATCATAACTTCTGGAATACAACAGGCAAAGCCAAACGGGAGCATTCGCTGAAGCCACTTCACAGTTGAGATAGACGAGTAACATCACGGTAAATGTGAATGCCACTTCATGTGTTTACTCAATGGTGACATCACAAGCCTCATTTAGGCTGTTTTTTCCTCTATCCCCAAATTACCATGCTTTGGACCACAGTATGTTTTCTCATCAGTGTAAATGTTTACTCTAAATTATGTGATATTTATAGTCTGTTTCTGTTTATTACTTGAAAAATAAGACTGCAACTTTGAAATGAGAATTCTCTACCTTATTTAGCTGTTTTTGACTATAGACAAATGGGTTGGCTAAATTCTTTGGTTTCCCAGAGAAATTTCAGAGTAATGTACTGTTAAACAGAAAGCAAAGGCAAATACTTAGTATACTATGTAAATGAGGAAGTATAAAGTGTCTGTACGGTGTATTTTACTATCTGTGACCTGAGCAACTATCTTTCTGCATCTGCTACAAAACTACCAGTGAAACAATGGTTTTAAGGTATGAATAGGATTTGCTGTGTGACCCTTCAAATGAGATGGTCTCAATACTTACTGTACCTGTGGACTCTTCTAATAGCTTCCCTGTGACTCCCTTAGCTTATTCTGTGATGTCAAACTGAAACTTTATTTTAAATTTCACCACAGAGCAATGCGGATTACGCTGGAAAGATCAGTGACTGAGTCTTTTCACTTTGGCTCTCATAACAAACAAAAATAAATACTCTGCTCAGCAAGAAGCAGGCTTCATTGCTCAGTTCATGGGTGTATGAAATGTACATCCAAGAAGTTCAGCAAATTGTCATTTCCACTGCATCAGTTTGAACAGACTGATTAAACGGTGGCCTAAATACTGACCCAGAAATGGCCTCTAACACACTATGGCAAAGACAGCTGGCAATAATCTTAAACTGTGTTAAAACTGCTGTGGACAACATCAGTGTCACTTCTTTGTTCATAAAGAACTGTGTGTTGAGGCATAATTTTGACAATTTACGTTAGTTTCCTTTCAAAAGCCACATACGTGCTGAAGAATGTCAGTGCCTTGCTGCAGTGTGAGCAGCCTCACTCCCCGCCACCTTGGGGATGTGCTGACGTGTGTAAAGCAAACTCCACCATTAGTAAGATTGTAAAGTAGGTATGTTTATTCAGCGCTGGGCAGCATGGGGTTAGTCCCACCAAAGTTGTGCGCACCCCAACGCGGCACTTGCCTTGGTTTTATGCAGTGAAGAGTTAAATATGCATGAAGTTTCTCGATGTGCCTACACATACGCATGACCTATCCCCACTTTAAAATTAGTTCCAGGGAGTCATTTTCATAGATTCCTCCTATCCACACTTGCACTGTGTTTTCTGGTAGTGGTCGCTGGGGGTCATGGGGATGAAATTAATGAGTCTTCCTCGTCACTGCTGGTTGACCTCTCATCTCAGCGCAGACTCATAAGCTTTTCAGCTTCTGCTTAAAGCGCAGATTCGGTTTCAGTTGATTCTTAAAATGTTTCCTCTTTTCTATCAGGAACTGTTTTTCGTGAGGAATCCCAGAATTTCCTGCCTCAGTTTCTTTGCAAAATAGGTAGTGGAAGATATCGCACCTGTCCCTTACTTGTCTTATTTACTAAAGTTCTTTTGGCTGCCTTTCACATGCCCGTTAGCCTATCTTATCTACTAAAATTCTTTCAGCCTCCTCTCACTACTACACATCTTTGATCGTTATTGTCGCATCAACTCCCTTTAACAAGTCTTTCAGGGCTCCCTTCGTTGCATTTCTTTTCAAAATACGCAGCGTACATGCCTAGAACCCAGCGGGCTGCCACCCAGCGGCGAGCCGCGCCACACCCAAAATGGCGGCGGCAGCGCTCCGCCTCCCCTTTGCCGTCACACCAAGATGGCGGCGGGGCGGGCCGGAGCCGGGAGCGGCCCCGGAAGCTTGGTGGCGCTGGCGGAAGGGGACGTGCAGCGAGCGCCGGCTGGGCTCGGCCCTCCCGCCGCGGCCACCATAACAGGGCGGCGCTGAGGGGGCAGGTGAGGGGCGGCGGGGCGCGGCGGGGCCGCCCGGGGGCGCGGTGGGGCCCTCCCGGCTGCGGGCGGCCGGGCCCGGCCTGGCGCCGCTGTTCTGAGGCCTGCGGCCTGACAGGGCCTGAGGGGAGCGCGGCCTGGGGAGGTGCAAAATCAGCCCCAAATCAGCCCCTCGCCCCGGGGCAGCGCCCCTCTGAGCGCGGCTCTCTGGGCTGGAGCTGCTCGTCCCTCAGCTCGGGGCTGGGGGAGCTGGGCAGGCCCCGTCGGTGCGGAGAGGGGGGCGCGGGGCGAGCGGTGGGCGGCAAGGCGAGGTGTCGCTGCGCTGCTCCTCGCGAAGTGAGCTGAGGAAGATAAAAATCGTCCGACTGCTTCTTTACGCGTTGCTTTATTTTTGAAAATGAGGTCAGCTTGCCAGGGGAGAACAAAACGGTAAAGGTGCGCCTTTGCGGAGTAGAGCCCAGAGGAACGTGTGTGTTTAGCAAATCCTGTCTCGTAGGTGTTCTTCTTCACATGTACTTCTAGGGAAGAGCCAAACTACCGTCCAAACTCAGGGCTAGTCGTGTTAGCTGCCTTTAAATCTTACAGGATGCTTCTAGGATTTTCCCCATTCATTCTGTTCTACTTGTTAATATCTTTCTCTTCTCTTACCTTTGATTATAGTTCTTAAGTCTTTCTCTCTGCTGTACTTTAAACACCTCTCTAATCCCTTATGTGTCTGTATTCATCTAGGCTTATGTTGTATCTAGTTCTGTTCAAATGAAGTGATTAAATGACATTTGTTTGGAATCCATGTAATACTTGTTTTCATTAGAATCCAACATCAAAAGTAGTTCGACTTTGTGGATTTTAACTACATTACAGTACCATATTATTAACATCTCAAACTCTTCCCACGTGCACCAAAAAGAAATGTAGCATATGTATTGACAACAAATTTAGAGTCTTTAGTTTTGGCTGGAGAAGCCCTAGCTAATTAATAGGAGTAGATATGTTTCATGCTACTCACTAGCAGAAGGTGCCAATTAAGTTCTTTTAATATTGCCATTTAAAATGAAATGAATTACGACAACATACAGTTGTTAAAGTGCATACAAAAATGTGTGAAAGCACATGCTTTTCAATAATTAGATTGTAGGGAAGCTGTTAATATTTCTTTTTTTGTTTTTTTGTTAGTGTATAAATTATGTTGGAGAATGCAGTCATTTTTCATGTTCATGAAATGTTTTTCTGCTCAGGTGCCACTTACGTGTAACGTGAAGCAAATACTATGGTGTATTTGCATCACAGTGAATTCTGTAACAGAAACATCTCTTAAGTTTTCCAAATTCTGTCTTTTTTAAAACTTGTTTTCTCTCACCCATTGGATTTTGCTATTCAACCTGTTAGACAGGTTTACTGAGTTAATGGTGCTTTACCCTACTTAGAAAGCATTCCTCAGCTAAATAGCAGTAATAAAGACATTTCTCTTGCCACTCATCTACATAAGATGTTAACTTAGTTATTCTGATATTAACATTGAGTTAATGTTATTTCTGCTATGTGTTTGCTACTTCCTACAATAAATTTGTATGCTTTTAAATAAAACCTTTTATTCATATTTCAGTCTGTGTATGCCAGTATGTGTGCTGTGGGACAGTATAGACACAAGCACGTTAATTCAGTAAAGCGAAGGGGGACAGAAATCCTGCGCATTGCTGCTGAGGCAAAGTGTTTCAGTTTTTCTGGGACTTTAATCTTTAACTAAGCAACCTGAATATTTTAGGTAGTGTTCTAACCTCCAAGAGGAGCTGATTTGAGGACTTCTGATAGTCCTTTGTTTTTCCAAGAAAGAACAGTGGGTGCCTGGCTTTTCTAAAAGGAAAATGGTTTGTTTTCTGCTAGACAGAGGCCTTGTGCTGTTTCACTGGAAGATATCTAGTAGATATTCGGTAATCTCTCCTTGTGATTTGCCTTGAAATAGTGTGTGGATGGTATCTCTGAAGACACCATCACACAGAGGAATTGATCTCTGATTAAACCCGTGATGATTTTTCTCCTGATCTATTTGCCTTAGCTCAAACGGTTGGGTCTTTGTTGTTTCTTAGAATCATAGAATGTCCCACATTGGAAGGGACCGAAGAGGATCATCAAGCCCTACTCCTGGCTCCATGCAGGACCACCCAAAAATCAAACCATATGTCTGAGAGTGTTCAAACATTTCTTGAACACTGGTGGGCTTGGTGCTGTGATCTGAGGAGCCTATTACAGTGCTTGAGCACCCTCTCAGTGAAGAACCTTTTCCTGACATTTAACCTTAACCTCCCCGATGAAGCTTCATGCCATTCCTTCAGGTCAGCAGAGAGAAAAGAGATCAGCACCTTCCCTTCCACTCCCCATCATGAGGAGGCTCTAAATCCAGGAAGTTACGACTGAGACCTCGTAACACCAGGCAAACTACAACTTGCTCAAAGAATTTTTCAATTTTAGTTAATTCCGTTCAGCTGTACTGGAGTTTTTCTTTATTTGCAGATTTTACTTTTTTTTTTTTTTTTTTTTTTTTTTGAGAAACTAAGCTTAATCTGGTCTGTCCTCTACTCTGTCCTTTTTGTCTTTCAGTTGCACTGAATTTGCATAACGTTGTGAACGTTTCCTTTCTTTAGAAATCATTGCAAATATGGGTCCCAGGCGGAAAAACGTGAAACCGTGCTCAGTGAACAGAGAAGGCTCTGAGTCTACCAAAGCTGATGAGCCAAAAGACTACATGAACCAGCTTTCTCATGAAGTGCTTTGCCACATATTTAGGTGAGCAGCTTATTGGAAGTCAATCTATTTATTATTATAGTGTTTTCTATTTTGTTTTCTGATCTCACCTGCATTGATGCTTGTGTAACCTATTAGAAAGTGTAGAGGTACTGTGTGTACTACTGGATAAAAACTAGGTGAGAAGGGGGGAGAATTGGTCTTTCAGTTCCAGAGTTTATTTGGACACTAACTTGTGAATGTCATGAATAGTAGAATGACGAAGAACTAAAAAAAAAATATTTAATTTTGTTCACAAATGCGGGATGACAAGTGTTTAAATATTGATTTTAGTCCAGAAATGTATCTCAGGTATTACAAAGCTGATATGCATATTATTTTGAAATTGTTGTGCCTGTTTTGTAGTAGATGCAGAAGGGAACTTGGATGAATGTTCTCTCTCCTACACCACAACTTCAGGATGTTTACCCATACCGATGATATTCAAAACATAGTGACTTACTGACAAGTTCTTTAAAAACAGTAGCTCCCCCAAAATATTTTCCAACTAAGTGTGCTAGTATGTACTAGAAAATGAAAATATCTTTAATTGAACTGTGGAAAAAAATGTGGCAAATAGTTTGGTTAGCAGCATTTATTAGAGAACTAAAGCATCTCTCCACTTTAATATTGTGTTTATACCTTAAATATCCTATATTCAGCATCAAAAACTGGTGGTTCCTTCTCTGTAGCCAGATCTCACGCTATTAGAGTACTGTCTGAAAATTCCATTTAAATTAATATTATTAGGCATTCAAAACGTACGAATTCATGTAATTATGCTTGGGATGTTTTTTAGTTTGGAAAAGCCGAAGGAATCCACATCTGATAAACCAGAGGGGTGTTTTTTCCTCTCCCAAAGGTACCTTCCCTTGCAGGATATCATGTGCATGGAATGCCTGTCCCGGAAGCTGAAGGAAGCAGTCACTCTTTATCTGCGAGTAGTGAAGGTTGTGGATTTATGTGCAGGCCGTTGGTGGGAATACATGCCCACTGGTGAGTAATGCACTCACTCAAGAACTGCATTAAAGTGGTATTGAGCGAAACTGGCTGTTATTTCTGCTGACATACACAGGATGAATTTTCAGAAGCAGGAAGAAGAGTTAGAAATTTAATTTTTTTTGACTTCTTGTGATGTTTGGATGTCTTCCTTGAGTATGTGGTTTGGATAATTTATCAGTCTGTATATATACATGTGTGCGTGTTGGATATTTTTGTAGCAGAAATGGGGAATCTTGTAGCAATCTGTAAATACAATCTATGTTTGTCTGATTATTGTAAGGGGGTTAATCCAAGAAGAGGCTGTTTACATGCAGGCAGGAAAAAGTACAATGGAATGAGAGAGCAACTCATCTGCCACCAGTTAACAATGTAAGAATAAATAAGTTTTGATATCACACCTCAAGCCATCTTCAGAACAAAAGACAAATTTAGCAACCTAGGTCAAGTCTGCGCATATTAGGGTTTCTCTTAAGGTTTGTTGAGGGAGAGAGCTAAAATAAATGTATTCTGAAAGTCAGAAGATCTGTGAAGTTAGATTTATTAGGACTGGTATTATATAGATGGTTAGGCCTAACCTAAGACAGATGTAAATACAGTCTTTAAATACTGTCTTAAATTTACTCATTTTAAATCCTTATCTGTTGTGTTACGTTAGAATAATCTTTCCTTAAGAAACTGTCTCATTTCATTGGGAATTGTGAGTTCCGGTGAACAGTGACACAGATAACTAATCTAGCTAGGTGTTTTTGAACCATGTAGTTGATAAATGGAATTCCCAAAAAGATAGAGACACAAAGCCTGTCTGCAGATTTGCTCTTTCTGAAATGAAAGTATAGTTAACTCTGTAGTCATGCAGCTACTTTAAAAGAAACATACAGTGGGACTGCAAAATTCAAGGCAGAAGAGTATGTAGGTCATAACTTATAGAATCTGGAAGTGGAAGACAAGTTATTGCTTCACTGAACGCGTCTTTTGACATTGTAGAATTTGTACTACCATATTAAGAGGACAGCGTATTTGGCTTTCCCGTTACAGCTAGGTGTCTGCTGTTACACAAATACCAAATCTGTTGTTGTTATCTTAGGTTTCACTGATTCCAGTTTCCTAACGCTGCTGAGGAAGATGCCAGACATTGAACAACTTTATGGTCTTCATCCCAGGTATCTTGAAAGACGCAGAGTCCGTGGCCATGAAGCGTTCAGCATTCCTGGAGTTCTAGAGGCTTTGCAGGCCTGTCCAAATCTGTTGGTGAGTGGCTAGATTCTAGATTCAGAGAGAACCTCCTTCAACAGCTGAGATGATCTGTGTTAACAGAAGAAATGTGGCAGAGCATCATTGCCAGTATGTTTTCAGGGCTTTCTGTTCAGACCTGTTTTTTATACTCAGATCTGACTGTATTATGCAGCGGTTAATTGTGACTCTATTCGCAAATGTACAACTAGCTTGGAATCAAGTACTATTTTTAATTGCACCAGTAAGAATCACAGGTGATGTTAAGTCCAGCCATGAATTTAAAGTCTTATTCTTCTGCGTTTTAAAAGATAAGTCTTGCTACAAATGTACAGTAAAATGACACACTGCATTATATCTCTTGTTACTGAGAAGTTTACTTGGCTAATAGAATATTGTTGCTTAAATTGGTATAAGAGCGTTTGCTTTGCTTCTTTTTATCCAGGGTGTTGAAACCTCTCATTTAGAGCTGGTGGAAGCTATTTGGACATATATGCCACAAGTTCATATTTTAGGGAAGTTTCGTAATCGTAATGGTGCTTTTCCAATCCCTCCAGAGAACAAGCTGAAAATTCCTATAGGAGCTAAAATTCAGACTTTGCACTTAGTAGGTAAGTGTTTAGTGCTGAAGTGGTTGGCTTCCACGCAGGTGAATTTTAAAGCTTTGAAAATTTGTGAGATTGTCATTGTTTTTGAGAGAGGAATTTTTTTTGGAATGTGTCATTTTTGAAACATTAGTTAAAATATATGTGATGGCAGATCCAAAGTATAAATTCTTTAAAAAAAAAAAAAAATGTTGACAAACTGAGATGAACAGCTTATGTTTAAAATCTTTATAGCTTTTATTACATGCCACATAGCAAAGAAAACATTCTGCTCTTAAAGCCAGAGTATTAATCTAAAGAAAATTACCCTAGAGTTTATAATTCTCAATGCGTTGTGTAAAATGGTACCCTGTATGAACTTTTATTTTGTTTATACGTTATTAGGGGTGAATGTCCCTGAGATTCCTTGTATCCCAATGCTGAGGCACCTATATCTGAAGTGGGTGAGACTCACCAAACCACAGCCTTTTAAAGATTTCCTTTGTATCAGCTTACGCACTTTTGTAATGAGGAATTGCGCAGGTAAGAGCGGCTCATCTGTAGAGGGGATGTCTTAGCATGTAGCAAATCTAGTAATTCTGTTAAAACTGCATAGGTACCAATTAACTGCAAATGGAAATCTTACTGACTAGATTCTGAAGAGTTGTTTTATTTGCAGTGTTGGATAGAAATGTCCTCTACATTATTAAATTATGTAGTTCTGTTGACTTCTTGATCTAGAAGGATTTATGTGGACACGTTTGAATTCTTTAATGTGGTATGTTCAATTTTGTTAACTGAGCAACCTTTGGTCTATATTGGTCTGTTCTACGCAGGACCCACAAATTCTTTGAAGTACGTTCCCCTAGTGACGGGCTTGGCTTCTGCCCGAAATTTGGAGCATTTAGAACTGGTTCGTGTTCCGTTTCTAGGAGGACTTATCCAGCATGTAGTAGAAGATAGCTGGAGATCAGGTATGGAACTTCTTTTATTTCGTACTTTAATTAGATAGATAAAAATAAAAAATGCTAGCAAATACAGGAGATATGAAGCTTAACTTTTTTATCTGTAGCATAGCCTTCCTTAATAATTATTTTAAAGGTGTCAGGTTTGGAACTATGGTTCTGGTGCTAAATATTGCTCTGTATATAGTGCTCTGTATTGAATACTGTTTAATCTTTTAACTGTAATTACTTCCAGACTGATATGTTAACCTTTCAATTGCATTTGTTGGTGAGTAGAATGGGCAGGATTGGAGGAGCGTTGTTGCAAATATATCTTTAAATGGATTTGATAAAAAAAAAAAAAATAAAAAATGTTCTGTTAATTCTCTTGTCAAGACAACGCTGGTGGAAATATGTAAGGCTTAAGGATGTTATCTATAACTGAAATGAAAGAATGTTTTTTTGCCAGGTGGTTTTAGGAATTTGCACACTATAGTTCTGGGAGCTTGCAAAAATGCACTTGAAGTGGATCTTGGCTACCTCATCATAACTGCTGCACGAAGGTATAGTCCTTCAGATCTTTCTTTTCCCCTTTTTTTTTTGAAAATAAGATCTAAGTAATAAGGTTCAAGAATATGAGGAAGTAGAGCAACCTTCAAAAGTTTAAGGAATGAGTGTTTGTAAATGTCACGTATTCTGTTGCTAAAATAACATGGAGTTCTTTCTGCTTCTGAGTCACTTTGTGTCTTAAGCCTTGTTCTTGAACTTGTATATGAAAAGCATCATGCTGTTAGTCTCTCAACTCTGATATTGCTATGTAACTGCAAAACTCTGCTGTAAAGATACAAATACCCTCTTATTCCTGCTATTTTTGAAATAATATTTTCGTTCTGATACCAGAGGGCATCTTCTTGAGTGTTTTTTTATGGTAATTGTGGTTTGGCATGCCTTTTAATGTGAACAATTCTTGGTTGTGTTCAGGTTGCATGAAGTGCGGATCCAGCCTTCCTTGACCAAAGATGGTGTTTTTTCTGCTTTGAAGATGGCTGAACTGGAATTTCCACAGTTTGAAACTCTTCATCTAGGATACGTTGATGAGTTTTTACTACAGTGTATGACATTTTTTATATACGTAATTATTTGACAAATGCAAGAATTAAATGATGTCTTGTTGTTGTCTTTTCAGTCATTTTCTAGGAGTGATTAAAAAAAAAAATTAATGTACCCTTGGTGAGGCTGCTGATCTCATACAGCAAAATGTGTTTTGTTTTTTTTTTTTTCCACTTCCTGAAGTACTTACTGAAATTAGGAAAGCCTCAGTTTTATTGAAGTGAAGTAATAAGCTTGATCCATTTGCAAATTGGACTAAAATAGGAAATTAGGAAATCATGCTATTAAGGGCAATTTTCTGAAGTTTGTTACTGTATTTTCTGCTGTTTTTTTCCATAGGTAAAATGACAAATGGGGACTTGGTGAAATATGGCTTGGCTGATGTGGTTGAAAATCCAGGAATTATTACAGATATTGGTATGAAAGCTGTAAATGAGGTTTTTTCTTGCATCAAGTATCTGGTCATTTACAACTGCCCACATCTACATAACCCAAATAATTGGATCACAGGTATTGCACGCTTTTTGAAATTTCAGCAATACTATGTGTGAGCGATTGCTCACATCTTGAGCTATTCATCCTGAAACTTAACTTTTAAAACACAAAATCCTCTTAGTGGATAAGCATAATTAGATATTACAAGGAAAGGTTGAGGTATTGAAATGTACTTGCAAAAGGTGTTTAATGTCCTTTGACCACATGCATACTTTGTATATAGAAATTTCATATACAAATGTAAACATGTTTATTTGCACTGATAGGCGAGGAAGAAATCAGTATTATTTCTTTTTAATTAGTATTTTAAATATAAAATTCATCATAAAATTGGCAGCATGTCCAGTTTTTGAAATACATATTTTAAGTATGTGTATTTTTATTTAATGCCTCTTGAATGCACATTCTTTCAGGTTTGGTGGTGAGAAGATAGTCAAAACTTTGGCCCCTTGGATTTTATTTTCCTTTCCTGAAAGCTGGTAAAAGTACTAGAGAGACAGTGACAAATAGAATGGGGTTCTTGTCATGCGGATGCTGACACCTTATGAAATAGAGATGAAAATACAAATTTATTTTTGTGCAGTCATTGGATAACCATAAGATGATAAAATGACTTGTGACATTACTCACAGGAACTCTACAGAGGACAACCCAATGTTACAAACTAAGACATCCACAGAATTAACTTGTTTTGCTCTTTACAATTTGAAGGTTGGTAGAATATGAAAAACCCATGGAGTGATATTAAAACAGATTTTTTTTTTCCTCACACTACTGCTTATTCTATTTTTTTCGTAAGTACAATTGACGAAGAATGGTTTGGAACCATAATGATGCTGGTAGTAGTCAAAGCTGGAGATACCAAAGCTGCCTATTCTCAGATCTGGAATGAGTATAAAGATGAAAAACTGAAATAGCAGTTCTTAAAAAAAAAAAAAAAAAAAAAAAAAAAATGCATCTCTTTTCTGCAGATCATTCAAGATGGACCCGACTGGTTGACCTCACACTAGTGCGATGCCATGCGATAAAGCTAGATTCTTTTAGTCAGTTCATTGAGTTATTGCCAAGCTTAGAATTCATTTCTTTGGACCAGATGTTCCGTGAACCTCCTAAGGTGTGTATTTCGATGACTGCTTTTTATTTCGGCCTGGTCAGTTGAAATACGGTGAACTCTAGCTGTTATGTATGCTTTTAAGTAGTAATACATTAAATAGCTTGGTCAATAAATTACTTAGGTTGCAGTTGCTATTATCATGTTTTGTTAGGGAGAATGATGCTTCTTTTGAAGATAGAGTAGTGATATTTATGATGTTTGTGACCAGAAAACATGACTCGTGTTGATTCCGTGTTCTGTTTAGATCTCTGCTGCTTTTTCAATTTTTTGATTTTATTTATTTTTTTCAAGCATAAGGATTTGTGTAAAATGGTGAGGGCTTTTTTATGATATTGTAGTGGGTGAAATGGGGGGTATTGTTCCCCTACTGGAGTGCTTTCAAAGCTTGAGAATTTCATTTTTAATGTTCTTTCTCTCATACTGTAACACAAATCTTTGTAACAGCTGTTGTAACATAATGAAAACTGCTTTCTTTGATCATAAAATTTATCTTGAGGCTACTGCATTCCAGGAAGACTATATGATCTGCTATTTCTATTGATGTAATATGATCTCATATCATATAATTCAATAAAGTAAGATTTTATGCCTTATGGAGTTCCCTTTCATTCAGAGTTTAACAGAGAAGTGAAAGTTTTCTGGGTTGCCAAACTTAAGACACTTCTGCAATGTGTAGCATAAGCAAATATTAGGAAGTTTCCCAGTTCTTCATATGCATGTTGGTTGCCTATCTTGGGTACTACTGACAGAATGCCTTTTCTGTTGGTATTAGAATATGTTATGGGGATAACCTATTGCTGTTTTCAAATCTTTATAGTTGCTCTTTGCTTTCAGGGTTGTGCTCGTGTGGGCCTAAGTGCAGGTACAGGAATTGGTGTCTCATCTGCCCTGGTCAGCAATCAGAACTCCAACAATGACAATGACAACAACAATAACCACCAAAACAACAACAATCCCAACATCCACCACAACAATCACCAGCACCCAAATGACCAAAATGAGGAGAATGAGCTGCGGCAAGATGGGCAAGCTGAAGAGCAGCAGATTGCAGCTGACGGTAATCTGAGATCTTTGTTAACCTTTGGGGGAAGTAAAGGTATTTGCATTGCCATTTACGTAGAGTCCCATGTAAATGAGAGAAGATACTGGTATGTGTTGAAAACTCATTACCCTTACAGTTCCTGGTATGTAGCTTCTTTAATCTTTCTAACCTTTTTTGAGGGCTGTCTGCATATTTCTGACACTTCTTTGATAAAAGCTATCTTTCTATTGTATCAAATAGCTGGTTTAGGAACATGACAATTAAATGACTTGCGGCAGTACAGATGTTAACAATGTGAAATTTCAGTGTGATGCTCATCCATGGATGTGTGAAGTGTTTTCTAAGCTCTGCTGGTCAGGTCTGGGACAATGTCACAGTGTCAGTGTGTTTTTAAGATTTCCCAGCAAGGGCAGAAATCATTGGAGGGAATGAATATGTAAATGCTGTTTGTACTGCTAACTGCAGTGGAACAAGGCTCTTTGAAGAGTGGAAAATCTGGAAGAAGTAAATCCCCAAAATTAGGCTGGTGCGTTAGTTAAGGAAAAAATGTAAAATAAGTCTTTGCAGGGCTTCAGTGTGCAACCTTGAGGCTCCTTGAAGGAATCAAAGCAGCTGTTATTTAGTTCTCAGTGGCTCTTTGAATCTCCATGGGTGCCGGTTGTATTCTACTTACGCTTATGGGCTCTGTTCCTTTTATTTCCTTGTGTTGACATTATGTCAATCTTTTCAGCATTAAATGAGATGGAGGAGGTGGCACCAGAAGAAGGGGTGGCTGCAGGGCAGGGCCACAACGATGTCCCTGCTCACAGTCAGGCTATTGTTCCTATGGATGTCGATGAAGAGCAAGCAGGTAATATTTTGGTTTTGGAAAGAAACTACCTTTTGGTATCCCCTTCCTGAGGGGTTAAATTCTTCAGTATAAGCCTGTTTTTGAATGGTTTTCTTCAGCTGGGATGTCTGATACATTGGAAATAAAGATGCTAGCACAGCTTACTGCTGTGAATAAATTTATTCTATTTTAAAGTCTGTTTTGCATTCCCCAGTTTTCTTCTGCCTATGTAGTAAAAGATCTGGATATTAAAGTTTTATTTATGTGCTGAATATAATCAAAGGCTCTGAAGGCCTGAGTAAGCTTGTGCTGTTCCGATACTGACCTCACTGGTGTACTGACCTCACTTCTTTCACTGCAGTGCATGGAGTCTCTTTTTTGCATTTTTTAAGTCAGAACAACTTGCTTCAGTATTCATTTAATTTTTGTTAGTGACATCTGTAAGGCAGCCTTGAAATCTTTTATAGCCACCATTTGCTGGACAACATAATTGTATACTAAATATGCCAACACCATGAAGTAGCATACGGGTATGCTGGATCTGTTTGCTTTCTCAAGATAGCTCCTGAAAAAGGTTATTTAACTTCATATTCTTGTTCATTTACTGTATTAGTCACAGGTAGATGTGTCATTGTGATTGAGTAACTATTTTAGTTAGTAGGCAAGAGCGGTAACTAACAGTACACATTTATCTTCTAGGTTTCTAGTAATTCATGCTTTTCCTTTGCACCTCTACTGGTGGGATTAGAAGGGTAACTTCAGATGTTCTGGCCTTCATTTCTGTCCTTGTGGTGGAAGTTTCAGGAACTGATTGTAATACATAGTGCAGTTACTCTTAATGATTGTGGAAGAACCTTCAAACTATTCCGAAGCAGAGAATCTTGACTGTGAAAACCCGTATTTTGTCATGCATTGTGAATCTTCCAAACTTTCCTTACCAAACTAGAATGTCTGGTGCTGAAATGCAGTGATTTGCTCTTCCCATATCTGGGTTTTAATAAAGGAGACACAGAAAGGGTGGATAAGTTGAACGAAATTCATCTTGTTACTTTTTCAAGTGATTCTAAAAGTTCTTTGGCCCTTTAATCTATGATTCACTTATTTTTATGTGAACTGTTGCCCTTCTTTTTTCAGGACCAAGTGGTATTCAACCTGTTGTAAAACCAGCGCCTGTTACTGTCCATGATTCAGACAGTGAGGATGAGGAAGAAAACATGGGAAATTCAAGAGCCTGCATCACTAACAACATTGCACAGAATTACTCTGATGGAGAGGAGAAAAACAGAGATCCAGTGGAAATTAGAGAACCTTCAGGTGTGGAACAGTTGGGTGAGGGCTGGGCACTGCTGAGCAAAATTTACTCTTTAAGATTCAGTCCTTTGGGCCTGTTTGGTTCTACTCCATTGTGTTCTATTCCATTTTATTCCTTATGGTTCAGTTCAATTTACAGTTTTGTAAAAGGCATGTTTATTTGCCACCTTCTCTTTCTGTTGTTAATATCCAATCCAGAATGAAGATGCAGGGACACCTCTCTCTGAGTTCTGATCACACAGTTGCTGTACAGAGACAGATAAAAAATAATGGTGCTGCGCTACTCTGCAGGCAGAAGAAACCTTCTACTCTTCTGTATTTGCAAGTGCACATAATTTATCATGTATCTGAAGACAAATTTGTAGCTATGTTGTCTTTATGATTCATCTGCCAAAGCATTGCTGCTGATAGAAAAAGTGACAGTTGTAGCCATCTTCTAGTTCTTACAGGCGCTGTGGGAGGGGACACTTTAAAGGCTACTTTACTTTGATGGGAACTTTGCAAGTTAGAAAGAATTCTCAGGGTGATGTTTAGTACTCTCTGAACCTCTGTACCTCTGAAAAGCGCTCATGTTTACTGTTTGTGTATATATATATTTATTAGTGGTATAAATATTATTATGACTCCTTTGGAGTCAGAGGCTTAGAGCTTTGTAGTAGGATGATAACTATAGAGTTACTGAGTTGTCATCTCTTGTAGAGTTTACAGCTATTAGCTGCACATCTGTGGTGCTGTCAGAGTTCTCTGTCTGATGCCATGTGACGTACTGCTTTCCAGCAAAACAGATGATGTACTGTTCTAAGTGGTTTCATATGCATGTAAAACAGGAGGAAGTCAAAGTCAAATTATAAGTAATTGACAGATGAAGTGCATATGGTCTTAAGCCTTGGTCAGTATTTAGCTAAGCAATTAGCATAAAAGTCCTGCATTGTGAATGACCGAGACATGTACTGGTCTAGTACTGATTTCATTTCTGCAAAGCCTGAGGCAAATCAAGGCAGCAAAGTATCTTCTTATAACCAGCATACTCTCTGCCCATCATCCCCACTGTCATTTTAGTACATTTCAATGAGGCTGTAGGGCGCTGTGCTTACAGCATAGATGTCAGTTCTGTTTTGGGGCTTGAAATAACCCGCAATAGTGACAAGCTGCATTTGGAGACAATTGAAATGAACTTTTATAGAGCCAATAATGATTTTGGTGGCTTGGTTTAATGTAATTAGCTGAGAGGATTAAGATAGTAGACATCTGAGTTCCAACTGTGATTTGTATGTTGTTCGCTATGGATTTTTGTTCATCTGCAAACTGAGACTAGTACCTAGCAACATCGTGTTTTGTACCCAGAAGGGGAGCTAAGGATTGCTGTTGAAAACAAAGTTTAGTCACATCTATGTTGCTATCTAATTCTTCAGATTTATTCTTCATACTTAAGAAAGCATAAACCTAGTATTATCTCTATGTTTTGTTAATATTTTTGGGCTTTGGCCTTTTTAACCAATTGATTTGTCAAAATGTTAGCATTTCTGGCAAATATTTACTGGGAAACATACCAGCATACTACTATAAAAATAGCTGCAAGGCTTTATAGAGATTCAGCAACTGCTGGAACTGCTATTAATTCCCATATCATCAGAAGGAGTTGCGAATAGCAGAATAGTCCTGTCAAGATTCGTTATTATCCTCTAGGCTACCTTCTGTTTTAAGTAGTCTAACAGAGTAGCAGTCTCTATATATTTGAAATGTGTATTGGGTTGTCTCATTGTTCTTTCATGCTTTACTTACAGTGAGCGGTAAAGGCAAGACACCACTGCGGAAGAGATGCAGTGTCAGCCAAGTGGGCCAGGCAAAGCAGTTCCATGCTGAGGAAAGCAGCTGTGAGAAAGGTTGTCAAGTAACAAGTGAGCAGATTAAAGCTGACATGAAAGCAGCAAGTGACATGCCTGAAAAGAACAAAAGCAAGGATTCTTACCCGGGTTGCAGTAATGCAACAGGATCAACAGGAACATCCAACTCCTGCAGTGGTGTTTCTCCTAGCCCTGACTGTGCACAGACAGCTGGTAGCCACACTGCTGGCACCAGCCCAGCAGCTGCAGATGAATCCAGGCAATGTGTCTGCTCACCTAGTAAAAGTGAAGGTTCCAGTGAGAGAGAGACTGAGGAGAGCTCTGTTTGTTCCAGGTGTTCCTGCTACAAGCCACAGGACACACAGTGGAGGACTAGTGGGTGTTGTGATGGGGAATACCCATCCACGAGTGGAGCCTGTGGGAACGGACCAAATAGGTCAGATTTTGCACTTAGGACTCTGCCAAACTGTGGTTCTCCAGGAGAGGCAAGTGATGAGAGGACTAGTGGGAGTGCCTGTGGGCCTGCCAGTGGGGAGGAGAGCATGGGCTCACAGCAAAGGAGCTGTGAGCTGAAGTATAAAGAAGAGTATCCTCGCCGACCACTAACAAGAGCTAGAAGCAAGCTGTCACATGTCCCTCTGGTGTCAGAGTCAGGTATGGCCTATATGCATACGTTCATTTCCGAGTAAACTACTGTGCTGGCATGAAACAGTATTGAACAAGAGCAACAGCCACAGGTAATACTGAAGTTAAACATGAAGTTTACTGATTAATAATATAAAACTGTGTTGTTGTCAGAGTATTGATCTGGAATGTCTGACTTCACTGCCATAGCTAGGTAAAATAACAAATCTCTGTAAAGAATGCTAGTGACTTTTTTTTTCTCCATGCAAGTATTTCTGTATGTTATCCATACATACTAAACATTGTTTGATTTACTCATTTGAAAACCAAATGCAACTTCTTTTGACAGCATCTCTCTTCCTGTGAAGGCTGTCATTCATTGAAACATAAGACTGCCTCCCCCATTAAAATTCTCCCTTTAAAAGGAAGAAGACAGCAGGTATGCTCAGATCTTAGAAAGAAGGCAAAAGTTAATAACTAATACTTTATCAAGCAATAAAGAAAGCCGTGATTATGATTGAGCTATAATACTGCACAAGCTTGTGCACATCCATATTGGACTTTACTTCCAGGTTTATTAAGGCATGATGATCAAATGTGTTGAAAATTGTCTTTTTATTAAGTAAGTTCACTTTTCACATCATCTAAAACGTATGGAAAAAAAAAAAAACAATAAGATAAAATCCTGATGGGCTGAAATGAAGCCAGAAATGTTGGGAGAGTAGAATTAATGTAAGGGATGAACTTGCTGTTTCTTCCGAATATGCTTGCTTGCCAAAGTAATCATCTTAGTTCGGCATAGCACAGTTTTGTAATTACCTCATATATCCAGGATTCTTTCCTGAGAATATCTGGCAAGTAAAATGAAATTTAAAAATTAAACGTGTAATTACAGAACTGTATGCATTGGAGGTAGAAAGGATCGATAGTAGATTGATATGTCTGTTAACGTGGAATGATTCAACCACAGCATGTCCCAATATCTTTCCAATTCCCCAAGCATTAGGAAAACCTAAATCACCTAGGAAGTTGTTACAAAGCTGAATGCGTTTCAGCTTGAAGAAATGATCTTGTTTTTAAATTTAAAATGTCTGTTTTCTACCTTGTTCCATTATAACCAGATATTAGTCTACAGAAATCAAAAGAAAATATTTCCTCCCTATCCTTGTCCATTACCAAAAATAACATTAAGTCAGTCAGATCTAATTATTACTTCATTGAAGAGTTGGAAATGGTTTTTCCTTGAATAGCCTAAAAATGTGCCTTAAATATCATTGCTTTCTATTATTCTGGCATAAATTAAACTGATTTTCAGCTTCTGTAACAAACCTAAGTTTGATAGTATAAATTGGTTTCTTTGTAATTATTTAAACAGTGGAACAATAATAATAAGTGAATAATAAAGACAGTGAATTATTTTTTTTAATTACCACTTACTAGCTGGCTAAAGGATGATGTGTAATTTTAATTTTTACCTTAGTGAAAATGCAAGCTACAATTTTTCTTGTAGTATTTTTTTTTCATTTAGACTTGTTTTAGTTTTTACTTGTAGTGAAGCAAGCTTTTCACATGTTAAAAGCATTTTGTATTGAACCTTCTGTAAGGCCTTGGCCTGTACCTTGAACAATTCAACACAAAATTGGAAAATCCTACCAATGTTACACGTAGAAAGTATTTCTCTAACTGTAGATACTCTAGGAATTGTTAAAAACAAACAAAACAAAAAACAATAGCAACAAAACCAACCAAAACCAAACAAAATAACCCCAAATCAAAACATGGGAATCATCATTCATGGATATCAAGCTACTTAACATTGCATCTTTCAGTCTGTGGATTCCTTAAAGAATTGGCCTGAATTTTGCAGCTCGTTGGTGGAATTTGATGTTAAATAGGAAAAAAGAATTTTGAATGTTAATAGTAATATAGATTGGAGTAAATATTTTGTCTCTAAAATTTTGCACTTTTATCTTGATTATGAATTGTTGTAAATATGCCATCTGTTTAAACAAAAACAAAAGTTAAAGGAAGCTTCATTTTAGTAAAATTTACATTCTTGATCTGTCAATCACAGAAAATTAGTTCTAGGGCATATTTTTTGTCTTGATGTAGGAAGTAAGGGTTGTCATCTATTACAGTTCTTTCAATTTTATGTTTTAAAATCAAACAGGAAGTTGATATCATAGATATAGGTAATGGAGCAAGAAGCAGCTTGGGAACCTCTTAAGTATTTTATACATGGGCATTGTTTGCAATATCAGGAAAAAGTTGGTGACAGTTATATGGAACAGATTTTCAAGTAGTTTGGGGATATTTCTACTATTTAAAACTTTGAAGTTATTTTGGTTCTTGCATTCATTAAGAACATTGTTTGCTGCAGAGAACGAAGAGTAACCTAACAACTCATTATTTGTTCTTTTCTTGGCTCCTCATCTCTGATTTTGGACCAGTAAGTTCAGCAGTCCTGTGTTTTCGTCTATGAACAGTGCTTCCCCCTCTCAGGTTATTATTCTTCACAAATGATTCAGAGCAACAAACCTGAACGTGTTTTTTTGGTGCAAGGAAAAGATATATAGTTGTTTGCAGGACAGACAGGTATTTTGATCTAGTTATGTAAGAAATAGGTGTACTAAATGACACTTTCAGCTAGGAATTGCCTCTATGGTTGTTCTCCTGAAATGCAAACAGAGAAAAACTTCTTCTGGTGTTCTGTTTTCAGAGGTGGCCAAGCCAAAGCCACGGCAAACCACAAAGCGGAAAAGGACAGCTGACAAGTCCACAAGCACAAGTGACCCAGTTATTGAGGATGATCATGTTCAAGTAAGGTCTCTTCCTCACCTGGTACAGGTTTATCAGCTGGCTGTGCTCATGAACAATGATATGGGAACACAAGCTTGTCTTCTTTGTAGGGCCAGATGATGTTGCTGTTCTCTTTTGTCCTATCTGTACAGAGGAAAATTCTGTTAGGCACAATGATTCTCTGACAGGCTTGTGAAGAGCAAAGTACAAGCTAAAGCTAAAACTGAAGTTTGTCAGATGCTCGTAGTTATAGTGCTGCATGAAGTCATGCCTTCCCGTACTGTTCTTGATGTGCAGGGGGAAATTTTATTCTTTAGCATTTATTTTTGAAATGACAGCATAGGCTACTGCTGTTAAAGGAAATATGGGATATGTAATTACCTCTGGATATATCAGCTCAGCTGTTATGTTGCAGGCTAGAAGTTTTCTTAGTGTGTGAATAACAGATAGGTGTTACTTAGATTTTTCTAATAGAAATTGTGCTTTCTGATATGACTTCTATTTAATCTTGTGAAGTTTTCTTTTGCATTTTGTGATGCTCTGATCAGCAGGAAGACTCCTTATTGCCAGTAGGAGACTAGTCATCTCAAATGCCTGTTGTGTACAGAAGCTGTGTTATGTTTATTAGTATCCAGTCAGTATCTTTCTGTACTTGGCAGTATCCTTTACAATTCAATTTTATTTTCTTTATTTTTTCCCTGAAATAGTTTTTTTTTAATTATTTCTTATTTTCACCAGGTCCTGACTTTGAAATCCAAAAACCTTGTTGGAATCACCTTGACCAACTGTGGAATAACAGATTTGGTACTGAAAGACTGCCCCAAAATGATGTTTATACATGGTATGTAGCTAATGCTATGCTTGTCTCAACCATCTGGGTTTATTAGAAGCTCCTGAAGGAATTAAAGTTACTCCATTGTTTGTTTTATATTTATCATCTGCTTTGCTACAAGTCAAACTGATGCTGAGAATTACTGCTTCTCAGTTTGATTGTCCCTTTCCTTCTAAGCTGTCTGATATTTAATGAAGATTAGTATCAAAAAATCAACAGTTGAAATTATATGACATCTATGAAGATAGAGATGTTTATTGAAGAGAGATAAAACAACAATTGGGAACAGATGAAATGAGTTCTAGAACACTTTGTTTTTTCTCTTATTTCTTCCTGCTTCCCTGGACTATTTAGCTGACATACTACCTTCCTTACTGACAAGATAAGAGTCTATTTTCAATTATGGTATTTAAGATACATTAGATTCACATTCTGGGTTGTATGACTAGTCCTGTATTGAAGCATTGGGTCATTTATTGTTTCCTTCAACACCTACACTAAACAACGTGTTCTCTTCTGAAATGAGGTATCTACTTATCAGAGAATGAAGGAATCTTTTTTTAATTTATTTTGGAATATTTCTCTAAACGTGCATTATTCTTTAACAAAATTTTGATGACACGAGCATGATTACTGGAAAGAAAATAGCTTTCCTTTACATTGCATGACTTTGTGGTACTCTATATTTGATTTGGTTTTAAAGTCAGTGATTTTCATTTGTGGGGATACACAGTTTCAAGTTTTTTGTGTTTTTTGTGTTTTTTTTTTTTTTAAAGAAACAAAGGGAGAAAATGATTATTGTTAGATTAAATTTGTCATGGCCTTTTAAAAGGACTCTTCTAATAGGTTCACAAATGAAAAATTTGATCATGATGGGGATGAAATAAATAGCTGCTATATTTCTTTAAATGTACTTAAATTGCCAGCTATCCAAACCACTTCATTAATTTTTATTTACATTACTTGTTTGTCTTCTTTCAAATCAGTCTGCTCAGAAAAGCCTGTGAACTTCTAAGGTCTTTTCAGTAGTATATTTATTTTGTTTTCTTTTGATTCTTTTAATTTTGTTTGCTTATTTATAGCTACAAGGTGCCGTGTGTTGAAACATTTAAAAGTAGAAAATGCACCAGTTGTCAATCGGTTTGACTATGCTCAATGCAAGAAGTTAAACATGGATCAGGTTCTGGATCAGATTCTCAGGATGCCTCCGGAAAGAAACCGGATAATTTATCTTCGTCCAATGCAGCAGGTATACAGCCAGCTTTGTTTAATCATGAACAGTGATGAAGTTCTACCTGTATTCTCCCACCTCTCCTGGCTTCATATGTTCTTCAATTAATGCAAGAAATGGTAGATGGTACAATAACTTGTTTATTAAGGCTATCCCATCAAAGCTTTTATTGTAGATTCCAGAACTTGAGTGATACTGTATTTTAAGACTATTTCCAATTGTCATTGCATTAGAAGATGATATAAAAAAACATAATGCATAGGTATCTGTAATCTTTTACTGATACAACAGCAGTTAATCTTTTTACTGCCACTGAAAGCTGCATCTTCTTTGGGTGCTAAACAGTGTTGCAAAACGGTTGTGGTGCTGGGAGCTACCCTTTCTTCCCACAGATTACTTGTAGGAGAAGTAAACACTGACATTTACTTGTTGAGGTCATTTGACAAGTAAATAAGAGAACTTAATTTAGGTTCCAAAAATATTTTTTTTTGACTTTAACACTCTCCCTGGGACATTCTGTGTTATACTGCAGTGCTGCTTCTCTCATGCAAAGTAATGGAAGTTTTTGGGTTGATTTGTCTGACCAAGGGAAGGCTGATTTTGTATAAAAAAAACAGCTTTTACATGTCTTTGTTTGCCGTCTTTCACAGGTTGATACATTGACTCTTGAGCAAAAGATATTTAGTGGCCCTTATCCATACCACATTTGCATAATTCATGAATTCAGTAACCCACCTAATGTCCGCAATAAGGTGCGCATTCGGAGCTGGATGGACACAATAGCAAATATTAACCAGTAAGTACTTGCCCCTCAGTAGCTTTACAGAAAAGATACTCAATCCTGATTCAAAGATACATTTAGCTGCAGATTACAGTATTCTGTTATCCGAGTAAGAAAAAAAGTTTGGCTAGTGAAGTTTGTGTTTTAGATGGTGTGATAATATAATTTCAGTATATACAGATGTATCTAATGGAAAATGTAGATTAGATAAATGTGGTCATACAAAAACTATTGGAGAATTCTTCAGCTCTATTCCATACAGCAGTAAAGCAATTGAATGTTGAAGGAATCAGGATGGTTGAGGAATATCTTCAAATCAGAAGACAAGTTTCTTTTATTAAAAAAGAGAAAAGACCGGTTTGCTCCGAGAAGTAATCGTAGTTTCTGGGGAAGATGATGTGCAGTCAATTTCAGTTCCTTGCTAAGGAGCAAGAATTCCCAGCAACAGGGACTTGTACACAGTGGCTGTTATCCAGGTACTTTAAGTCAGTGTTTCCATTATTCAGATTTTCCACTGAAATGATTAAAAGGACAAATGCACTTTTGAAGTTTTATTTTAACTGCTTTCCTCATTTATACAATACATATTCTCTGTGGTTACTCTCAAAGGTGAAGAGTCTTACAGGAGAGTTTCTATGGATTCAGGCTTATTAAAGTAATGGTTATGTGATAGGGTCTCCCATTTGGTTCTTCCTCCTCCCCAGTTCACATTTCCTAGCACTACTGGCTGTAATCTTTTCATCCTTCTCTCTAGAGAGCTTATTAAATATGAGTTCTTCCCTGAAGCAACACGAACTGATGAAGACTTGAAAAAATACACCAAGTATCCTTGGGGACGAGATATTTACACTTTAGAAGGTGTGTGTTTATAAAGACCTGAAAGCTGATGCTCTATGTCTTGCTAAGATAAGTAACTCTGAGTGCATCATATTATAAGAGACAGGAATAATAACTCTTATGAGGGAAGTGGAGAACATTTGACAGAGTGGAGGAATTGAAGGGAGGAAGTCCATTTTGACTTGATGAAGGGTGCTGAAGCTGCGGGTGTGCCACTGTCCTCCTATTCTCATCCTGTCTCTCTTCTAGGCATTGTGGATGGCGCCCCTTACTCCATGATTACTGACTTCCCATGGTTGAGATCACTGAGGACAGCAGAGCCAAACAGCTATGCCAGATATGACTTTGAGGATGATGAGAGAAGTGAGTAGTCTTTTTTGATGTGTTCAAAGAACTTTAATTTGTTGCTTGGTCTAAAGCTGACAATGCACGTTACTTCATTTTCTATTATTTCACTACTTTACTAGAATAATCTTGGAACGTCCTTTGTTAGAGATATTTTTAACTGATGTGGTTTTATATATACTTACCTAGATTCAGTTCTAAGGGATGAAGCTCAAGAGGATGAGAAATGTATAGCTCTTCTGGCTATACATTTCTCTGATTTTTTTGAAACTGATTCATAGATTCAATGACTATAATGTATATTTGATTAAAAGGAGTAGTTAGTTTAAACACAACGTTAAAGACAAAAAATAAAAGGCTGCTGCTTCATCCTTAATTGCTCTTGTTTGTAAAACATTTAAGTGATCACTGAAACAGGTAACCTAAAACCATGTCAGGTAAGTCTCAGGAGTGAGGTTCTGGGATTCCTTTTGTCCACACACATAGGGACTTAGAGTATATTAAATAAGTATTGGAGCTATTGTAAAATTTAAATATGGGGAGGGAAAGGCAGAACAAATCTGTGAATTCCTTTGTAGGAAATTAATAGTTTTTATTCTTCTGTGCCTTTCACAGCTACTATTTATGCACCCCGGAGGAAAGGACAGTTGTCTGCAGACATCTGTATGGAAACAATAGGTGAAGAGATCTCTGAACTGCGTCAGATGAAAAAAGGAGTATTCCAGCGTGTGGTGGCTATCTTCATCCATTACTGCGATGTCAACGGTGAACCAGTAGAGGATGATTACATCTGAGTGGATCCCCCACCTAACTTTCATCTCCTCCTAAGTTCTGATTGGCACTGCCAGACGAGAAAGCAGGTGGATTCTTTCTGAATGCAGAGCATTTTCTTGAAACACATACACATACTTTGCAGTTGATCTCACTCAGTTTGGGAAAGAGTATGTAGTAAATGTATAATGAAAAGTAAAAATTGTATACTAAGGTTTGTACATAGAGTAAACAAAAGAAAAACTTCCTAATACTGAGACTTTATTTCATATGTTTATACAATTTAATTTAAATTCCATTTTAGTGAAGGCAAATAATTAGAAACAGGGAAGAATATTTGAATTCTTCAGCCCATGCAATTCATAGAAGTATTTTTTTCTTACAAACAAAATCCCATTTGCTATGTTCAAGAGAGTCATCAGAGTCTCTTTTAATCTGTGCCTTTTTCTTGAGCATTTAAGAGTCCAGTCTGAGTAAACCTATTGAGCACAATCTTTGTGTCTTGTGTGCATTTTTCAAAGGGAAAGAATTATTCAACAGTTGTTGTAAAGAAGGCCAGAAGCTAGAAAGAATAGCGATCTGTGGTAGTTTCTAGGCTTCGTAAAAACATTTTTGGGGAAGAAAAAACATTTGGCACCTTAAAAATATGTTCTAAAGTTGTTTATACCACTAGATTTCAATGTAATTGTTTGACTTTTGTAATATGAAAAATGCATTACTAATTTGTTGCTTCCACTCTCTATCATAAATATGCACGTACTAACTGGCTGAAAGCTGATTTTGTCTTTAAGATGGGAAAAGGTATGTGTAATTACTGACATGGCTACAACTATGAAAAGCACACGAGTCATCTGACACAGTCAGCTTTCAGGCTGATTCACATTCAGCTCATGAATGCAGATTTTCTATACAGTCAGTAAATATTGCCGTGCTTTGTCCTTGAATACTTGTTTTTATCGAGGTTAGAAAATGCCTCTCATTCCCACAGTATTCATAGATGTTTTGTGTGGATGTCCAGAATTTGCTGCAAGTCCTCTATGCAGGTGTTGCTCACTGTATATTCCACTGAAGTCCTTTTGATAGGTATTTGACGTGTTTATGCAGATGTCATTTGACATGTTTAATGCAGATGTCAGCAATAACAAGCTGAAATTACTATATATAAGAATCCCAGTTCTTCCCTAGACTGACAGATGCTACTTCTTTGTTGTTTTTTGATTACATGGTCATAATGTAGCAAAATTCTGTGCTTAATTTCAAATTAAAATTGATTATCTTACTGTCCATTAGTGACTAACCTGTGTGTGGAGGCATCCACACTGCAGTTCCATAAATGTCATCTGTACAGTATAGAAACACACAGCTAGTATTAAAACAGAGGCTTGTGTGCTTAGTAATGTGCCTTGTGGGAGCAGGAGACATATTAAAGGCTAATGTGCTGCTAAACAGTATCTGCATGCACAACACAGCTTTGCACAAATGCACCTTTAGATGTACTGTATATGGTCAGCTGTGGCTGATCTAGCATAAATGATCTATCATTTATGCTTTTAAAAGTTGCAGAGTTACCAGCCTACTAAAATACAACTGTGGTAAAAGCTGTAGAGCAGATTAGTTCATACCATTATACACTTTTATGCGTCATTGTTAATGGTTTCACTTCTTTTGAACATTGGCATGAATGTGACTAACAAGGTTTTCTCTGACATTTAGCTCTGTAGAACTGAAGATGCAAAACCATTAAATGTAGCAAAGCCAGTTTTCTGTGTCTGTCCCTGGGCAAGGAATTGTCTAGGTAACTAAAAATATATTAGTTAAGAGGAAGAAAATGGTGCATAATGGAAATAGCAAGAGGCTTGGTGCAGTAGTGTTTTCTCACTTGTGCTCTCTGCTCTTTAACAGGGGGTGGAGCGATAGGTATCAGGTAACTGAGTGCTGTTCAGATATTTGCTTTAATGCAGGATAAAAGTTAATGGTTTAGTTGTAACAATTATATCTAACCACAGATAATTTAGTGATGATATTCAGTGAAAATGTGTGTGACTCTCTAGAAATGTTACAAGTAATCTGATTCAGTCATGTTTACCATTTTAATACAGTATGTACAGGAAAATGTTACTGGATTCTAAAGTATTGCACCAGATCTCCATTTGCTATCTCTAACATTAGCCTTTTGAAGAAGTATTTATACAAATAATGTACTGATTTATATTCAATATTTCTTTCTGTAAGCAGCTGAAAATTGCAGTAGACTTAACCTCTTAAACATTACAGTCATTTTACACAGAGTAGCAATGCAATAACTAAATTCATTGTGTCCATATCATGAGAACTGAAAGTAACGGAGATAGTTGAGATTGTATCTAGGATGTGGCCAAGGAGCATGCTCTCTTCATTAGGTTCAGCATCTGAAATTGAGGAAAGGACTGAAGCAGATGAAAATTATTTTTCTGCTTGACCTCCATTAGCAAAACAAAGGGGGAAATAAAAGCCTTGAGATTGCCACCACGAATTGCAAATATTATGAGTACATGAATGAGTATAGATTCCATCAGCGGGATCTGCTGTGCAAACAGTAATTTGCTTGCTAGTCACTGGTTTCTGCTGCTGGCACACATGCATACTTGGTACTGCATCAAATCCCAGTTGAAAGGCTGTCCCAGATGTGAGGACTGAAGATGTCTTGACTTGTTTACCACAGGGAAGAACAGAAAGTTGCAGCTGTCATTTGGGTTTCTGTTTTTTTCATAGTGGATTCTTGAGTCACTGCATTAGGGTATGTGTGGTAAGAGTAAAGGTTGCTCTGACATCAGCCCAAATTTGCTGATGGGGGGTGCAGTAGTCATGAGTAGTTTTTTTGCAAGTTGTCTTTGATTCTCTCAACCAAAGAGGGTTGACTGAAGCTGCAATAGCAGGGGAACTGAAATCTGGTAACAAGAGTGAACTTCATTCACATACTCTTTGTTCATGTGCTAAGCCATCTCTGAGATTTTTAAATAACACTAAATCTTTTCCCATGAGTGTTATTTCTCCTTTGGAGGATCTGAAGCCTAATCATTGCTTGTGTTTGAGCTCTCTAATTTGACCATTTGCCTGCCTAATCCAACTGAAACTGTCACATTGGTTTCATGCTCTTCTGAACTGCAGCAGGGCCATGCTGCTCACCGTTACTTGCCTCGCTTTGGAAAACACAATGCGAAGGGAGTGCTAGGTGACTGTGCAGGGTGTGCCAGGGCTGGGGACAGCAGGGGTGTGTCCCTAAGTGGCACTGGGCAGGGGAAGCTGGTGGGTTGCCAGGGCTGCCTGGTTCCTACCACCTTCATTTAGCTAGCCCCAGTCTAAATCCAGTTTCTTGGAAGGCAGGTTCATGTGCAAAGGCTATGTTGGGAGTTTTCAATATATGAAGCAATATAGCCAGGAAATCTTAGAATCATAGAATATCCCGAGTTGGAAGGGACCCATAAGGATCATCAAGTCCAACTCCTGGCACTGCACAGGTCTACACAAAAGTTTAGACCATGTGACTAAGTGCACAGACCAATCGCTTCTTAAATTCAGACAGGCTTGGTGCAGTGACTACATCCCTGGGGAGCCTGTTCCAGTGTGCAAGCACTCGCTCGGTGAAGGACCTCTTCCTGGTGTCCAGCCAGAACTTCCCCTGCCTCAGCTTAACACCGCTCCCACGGGTCTTATCACTGGTGATTACAGAGAATAGGTCACCTGCCTTTCCTCTCCCCTTCAGGAGGAAGTTGTAGGCCGTGATGAGGTCCCCCCTCAGCCTCCTCTTCTCCAGGCTGCACAGGCCCAGTGCCCTCAGCCACTCCTCATACGTCTTCCCCTCTAGGCCCTTCACCATCTTCTTTGCCCTCCTCTGGACGCTCTCCAGCAGTTCAATGTCCTTTTTGTACTGTGGTGCCCAGAACTGCACACAGTACTTGAGGTGAGCGGGACAATCACCTTCCTCAACCAACTAGCGATGCCGTGCTTGATGCACCCCAGGATACGGTTGGCCCCCCTGGCTGCCAGGGCACACTGCTGGCTCATATTCAACTTGCTGTCAACCACAACCCCCAGTTTCCTCTCTGCAGGGCTGCTCTCCAGAGTCTCGTCGCCCAGTCTCTACGTACAGACAGGGTTGCCCGGTCCCAGGTGCAGGACCTGGCACTTGCTTTTGTTAAACTTCATGCAGTTGGTGATCGCCCAGCTCTCCAATCTGTCCAGGTCTCCCTCCAAGTTTGGTGTTGTCGGCAAATTTACTCAAAACACCTTATAGTCCTTCACCCAAATCATTTACATTGAAGAGGACTGGCCCTAAAATGGAGCCTTGAGGGACCCCACTAGTGACCAACCGCCAGCCAGATGTGGCCCCACTTACCGCAACCCTTTGAGCCCTGCCCATCAGCCAATTGCTCACCCATTGTATGATGTTTTTCATAAGTTGTATGCTGGACATTTTGTCCAGTAGGATCCTATGGGAAACCATGTCAAAAGCTTTGCTGAAGTCCAAAAAGATCGCATCAGCTGTTTCAGATTGTTTCAAATTCTTCAGTTTTGTACAATTCTGGCTTCTATGTTTTGGCTGCTTTGGGGAAATCAAGGTTGTCGCATTAAGGGGTGTAGCTGATTAACCGTTACGGGCCCGGTCAGATTCAGGGGACTGAACCAGTCGGACATTCACCATCAACGCATTAACGGCCTGGGGGTCCGTTCAGACATTCACCAAAAACGCATTAACCATCTGGGGGTCCGTTCGGACATTCACCAAAAATGCATTAACTGCCTGGGGGTCTGGTTAGATTCAGAACACTGAACTATCATGGATAACCACCCTCACCCTCGTTGCACTCAATGAGAGTTATCACAATGCAATCAAGTATGGTTTATTACAGCAACAGATAATCAGGTTCTTTTGGATTGCCGGCGATAGTGACTGTCTGCAAAAGCAAGTTAGTATGCATAAAATACACAGGTGTTATAGGTGTTGTAGGTGTTATACATGTTACAGGTGTTATAGATGTTTATAGATGTTACAGATGTTACAGAGGTTATAGGTGTTACAGATGTTACAGGTGTTTACAGGTGTCACAGGTGTGCAGCCTAGAAATAAACGCGTTAAAAGGATAAAAGACTCTATAGAGATTTATAAGCAAGTATTCAGATCTCACCCAAAGGCGTCCCAATGGGGGGGGAAGAGAGGCTCAGCCCGTCGACTGATCCCAGGAGTCAGGAGGTCCTAAGGATGTTGTCCTCGGGATGGTATCTCCCCTGACGGTGGTATCTTCCCTAACATCCCCTTTCTCTTGGGCCAACTTATATTATTTTCTATCTTTTAGGTGGAGCTTGAGTGGCTCTAGTCAAGCATATCTTAGTTATGATTGGTGTAAAGTTTTCCCGTCTCCGTTTAAAGTAATAGGCTCCGAGGAATTCAGAGCGCATGCTCAGTGAGGGGTGGTCGCACCGTGGAGGCGGGTAGCTTTTGGGATGGAGGTGTGTTTTGGTATTATAATGATATTATAATGAGCAAAAAGTACACTAGGGTACAGCATTTGTCAAAACATGACAGGTCTTTGGCTTAGGGTGGCAAAAAGTGCAGCTTTGTGCACAAGAACAATCGAGGTCCCATCTGATTACAGAGCCTAGCCGTGGTGTCTCCACTCCACTCTACGCTCCGTGCTGTTCCTTAGAGCTAGCACACCAAGTTTCCCCAGCGCGATAGCATCTAAGGTTGGGAGCCTAGGGAACGCTCAGATAAAGCAGTTATGCCCTACCCTGAAAGCTTCTTCAATGCTGTACCTTTTCCTTAAAAATGTGAATGTTAGTTTTATTTTCCTAGTTACTTCAGGCATTTACACCACAAAGGTTTAAGCAGAGTTTGTTCGCAGTCAAGAGTTGCTCTGTTGTTACTAGTTTAAGTGGAACTTGACTTTTTCTTTCTTTCAGAAGCACTTCTGTTCCTTAGCTGTGAGAGTTGTAAGTCCTTCTTGTGGCACAGGTTCACAACCTCTTCTTGAGCTGCTATGATCAGCAAAGAACAGCTGATGCAAATAAATACCCTTGCTTCAGAGCTCTAGGTAAACTTGGTGGGAATTAATCACTTCCTTTCCTTTTGTTGGTACTTAAGTAAATTGATTCTGGGAGGTCACAAAGATTATAATAGAGTTTATTTAGATGTCTAGAAGGGTGATTTGTTGTACCATGCCAAATACATTCATGCCACAGAGTGTTTTTCCAATCTCTTTTAAAAGAGATTGAAGCAGTATCTTGGAAAGGTGGTACTTTATCTGTTGCATTGTTTCAAGTCCCATGTATATCTCCAAATACCCCATGTACAATGTGGAAAATTGTCGGAAGCAGACGTAAATATACTAGCCTTGAGAAATTCTGGTTTGCAGCTTCCAGGTGGTCAACGGGTGTATGATCTTTTCCCTATCTCTATTTGGTTTCCTTCCTGGGCAGCCTGTTAGTTGCAATGTCAAGCCCTAGAGGATAAAGAAAAGGTTTGCACTGGTCTGGCTGGTTGCTTACCTTTCCTCAGGATGCAGCCCAGATTCCTTCTGTCTGTATGTGACAGATTTCCCTCTACACACCGAAGTCCAGTCTGTCACCTCTCTTTTGGTCTCTGGCAGGAAGAGCTGGCTGCTGTCACTGTAGATAAGATGGCTGAGTGATCCTGCTCTGTTCATCTTTTTACCACAAAGAAAACTCCAGCTGGGGCTTTTAGCTTTTCTTTGTTAATGTGTGGCCTCTTCTGAATGAATAATGAAATCCATTTACAGCCCACTTAACAAACAGTGATATTTGCATTTGGATATCAAAGCAAGATGTTTGCTGCAGTACAAAGACAGCTTTGTAAACATTAAATCTGATAGGGAAGGAAAATGACAGGAAACACTGATGTGATTGCGTGATTTCTGTCCCCTGCTTCCTCCAAGTGTTTTCCATTCGTGTAGTTTCAGGGAAATAATTAAAACTGAAGGATTTTTCCTAGGTTAGCTCTGACTTCATCCTTTGTCAACAATAGATTTCCTGGGTGGGATATACCTGTTAGATTTGTATGCCTATAGAGTGTATAATATAATAGTGCAATAGTCATCAGGGTCTTCTCTTGTAGCCAGTGAAGAGAGAGAAATTCCGGGAGATGATTTTGCTGGCCAAAGGCAGGTATTGATTAGTCACCTGCTAATTGGAAAGTGGGTCTGAAATGACTTGTGCCACTACAGACAAGTCCCTGAGCTGCTTTGTGGTTATTTTTGCCGTAGCAAGAAGGGGTAGCAGCTCTTCTGTGGGCTGCTAAGCACCTGAGAAATGTCATTTAAATACAGTGCATAAGATACATGAAGAAAGCAGAAAGCAGGCTTGAGATACATGGGCCCTACAGAGAGAAGCACAGAACACCGTCTCAGAGATGGACAGTATGATGATTCTTGCTTGTTTCAGTTATTTTAGGAAAAAGAAACACAAAAGCAGTGTTTGGGTTATTAAAAGAAAAGGTTTTTGAAACCATGTTTTTGTTTGAGAAAAACTGTAAGGAGTTGATGGAGATGAGAATCATCTCTAGCTGCTAGACTGTTTAGTGCCTTAAAAACAGCTGCAGACTCATGCCCTTGCCCCAGATTTCTGCTAATTTGCTAATTCAAGCAGTTCAAGCTTAATCCCTTGTCAGGGGAGAACAAGACATTTGTATATACACTCTGTGTGGACACATGCATGTGCACTGCATGTTTGGTCTGAGGGCATGACGTGTGTGAATGGACAGGTAAGCATTGTTCGCGACAAGGGGTAAAGAGACATTTCAGTGTTGGGAGCTGCCTAGCTGAGCTGTGGATGCTGACCTTGGTTTAGCCAGTCCAACTGTATCAAATGCTTCCATAATATAGGAGATATATCCTATAAAGGAGATATTATTAATATAATAAATAAATAAAGGTGAGGCAGGAAGATGAAACTGGTTAGAAAAGCAGCACAAGAAGTGCTTAATGGTTTTTGCAGGTATCCTCCTAAAACCTTGCTTCACCCCAGAAGAAAACCATTGGCTGGGAGCTTCCAGTTAATATGACTTGTTCTGAAGTGCTTCATTTAAAGACCCAAAGTGAAGCCCATCTTTCAGGGATAGGATAGGCCATTCTGAAGAAGAGCTACTTGAGAAAAGGAAAGGTTTATGGTAAGGAAGGTGCTTTGCCGAACACTTCAGAACAGTCATTTGCAAGAAAATTTTCAGGGTTGTGACACAAATGGGCTATGCCAGGTCTGTGGCTGAACTGGAGGTCTGTGGACAAGAGTCTGAAGGTAGCAATGAGAGAGCGTAATGACAGCCCTGCTGTGGCAGCTGCTGTTTGTTTATGGAGGGATGAAGCAGGCATCATCTTTTAGGGCTCATTATATGAGGGCCCCACTTTGCCGTGAAAACCAGCAGCAACATTTTCCTTCAGCTTTTTAAAAATAAGACCATGTAGTTCATAAAGTACCTCCTGAATTAATAGCTGGTTTTTGGTTACTGACAGTACTGTTATCACAATAATCCTTTCAACTCTCCATAAGGTTTTCTGTTTTTTACAGATAGAGGGCTGCCCTTGAATGGGGTTGGATTTTGAGATTAGAGAGATGCAGATGACTGCAGATACGGTTTGACAGCCTTTTCAGATGCTCATTTTGTCAAGAGCCCTGTTTGATGTGTGGGATTCAACTCTCAGAAATATGAAAAGTATTCATTACTGAGGCTGCTGGGTAGGGTTTTAGCTCTGATACTCTGCCTGATGATTGCCTGGCTGAAACACAGATGGAGGTAGATGAAGGTAGATAGAGGTCTTCATTTGGGGCCTCCCTAATCTTAACTTGGAAGAAATCTTCAAGGAAGTTGACTATGCTGCTTATCCAGCAAGCAAATAATTTTTTCTCATGTTGTTCCAGAGGATCGAGAAGCCTCCTATACAGCATCTTTAAGAGAGCACAGACTTTGGTACTACAGCTGTTGTGTAAGGAACTACAGCTTGCATTGCAACCCATTCCAATGCAGTCTAGGAAAAATATTTAGGTTTTCTTTAGTGTGTGTGTGTGTGTTTAATGACTGATTTCAAGAACTTTAGAAGGCAAAATTTGTTTAAAAATGACTGAATTCTGTAAAGTGACAGGAAAAACAAACAAACAAAACAACAACAACAAAAACCTATGCTAAAATTTAAGCTTTTCTGCTAAATCTTTGAAATCCTTTAAGTAATAAGCATGTATTTTACAGGAAGTCCAATAGCATAGGCAATTTCAGTTCAGTTTAACTGGAAGTAGTAGAATGCAGATCCATTAAATTTTTAATTGGGTAAATTCTAGTTAAATTATACCTGCTTTTTTGTTATTATGAGAAAAAAAAAATCCAATGATAAGGTAAACCTTCAAAAGATGCTGAATAAATATGTGATTATTTTGGATTCAGAAAGATTTAAGCTATAAAAAAATGAAGGAACTAAAAGCTTTTGTATATTTTTGAGTTCATATTAGTAGAAAAAAACACATCAGATGTATTGCCTTTTGTCTTGGTCATACTCAGAAATGGCTCAGGAAATCTAATGCAGAGGAAAAGATTGGATCCTAAACTACTGAAGGATTTACAGTTGACAGCTACAGGATGAAAATGCTCTCCTTGGCTTTACCATTTGCAAAGATGGGTGAGGAAAACTCAGAATGACTCAGAGTCTGCCGTATGTGGGCTGCCTGCTCTAAGAAACTGTCATTTCATTGGCATTGTTACGTATATTTCATCAGTGCTAGAAGCAAAATGGACATGACTTGGACCCAGTTAGTTCTGTTGCACATTATTGAGACAGACACCAAATACCTTTTTGTTCTTCCTTATCTTTGCTGAGCAGAGCCATTTTTGAGTGTATTTGATTGTAAAAGCCACAATCCTTCAGTCATACTATCTCTAGATTGAAAACTGTTAGTAATACCTAAATTGAGTGGTATTTTGAGATGCTCAAAGGCATTTAATTACAACTAATACACTATTACTGATTATTCACAAGGTTCTTGATCCCAGCGTAGGGAACATTAGGAGAACATAAGAGAGGGTAAAATAAAAGCCATTTTGAAGTGTACTGAAGTCAAAGGCAAATTGAGTATCATTTAGCCCTCTCAGGTCTGACTCACATTCAAGTTTTCAGGGGCTACCTCACGCAGTCCTGGTGTACATGCTCCTTCAAGTGTCCTTTGTTTTAGCAGAGACCTGTGGAAGACCTCAGTTTCAGAGAGAGGCTGAGACTCTCTGGAGTCATGCATTCATACTGCACAAAGTAAGCTTGACCCTAATAATGGTTTTCATTGCTCATGTGAATCTGGGTTGATCATGCTCATTCTGTAAGCTAGACCAGCATCATAGTGACTCTTGAGCCTGGGACTCCTTCAAGTGAGTAAGCATGTTAGGCCAAGGTGTGGGCTCCTATGGTTGCAAGCAAATTGTCTTAAGTATTATTGGTTATGATTATAATAATCATAACCAGTAATAAGCTTGTTAATATGACAGTACCTCTGTAAACAGTGGTTGCATGTACGCTGCTATCTGCTCTGACTCTGAACTTGTGCAAAGAAGAGAACACCAGGAGGGTTTCAGTGTGCTGAATTTATGCTTTCTGCTCAAGCTGCGAGTGCACACTGTCTCTTCTTGAAGCATATATTTGTATATTTACACTTGGGGGGGATTTCAGCATTCAAAACAAGCTGAATGTAGAAAACGTAGATTGGAGCCAGGTATTATGTGGGTGAGAAGTGAGTAAGGGCTTCCCACACATCTCTGCAAATACCCCTCGGCTCCAACACTGTCAGTTCCTGTTTCCACTATGAGCCCCTTCTCTTCTGCACTAATACACCGCAGCTGGAGTGTAGGCACAAAGGCAGTGTGCCGCAGTGTAACGCAAATGGAAGTCATTGCCTTCATTTTAAAGCTGCATTGGTAAATGTTTTAATTTCTTTTTGTACTTAGACAGGCATTGGATCCTGCAGTAGGAGCAGGACACAGAGTAGATCTCTGAACCATGCATAAATGGTTCTGAGAATATATTAAAACATTTTTCTAATTGTTCGTCTGAGGTGGTTTCTCCTTTTTTTCTAATCATTGCCCTCTTCAAGTCTAAAAATTGAAAATACATTCACTATTGAAAGAACTGTGAAGGATGGATGTAGAAGGGACATTTCCCCATAAGGATTCATCTCTGCATGGTGTTTATGAGCATGCCCTGCTAGTACACTTGGGCTGCAGCCGTATCTCCACACATCTCACTAAGCAGCACAGCTGCTGGCTGCCTCAAGCACTGACATTTACAGAGCGTCTGTCATCCAGCTATTGCTTCACATCCCTACAGACAGTCTTGATCATCGGCTAATTAAAGTGTATGCCCTCTTCTGTGAAGCTTCTGTTTTGTGAGCACAGCCTCCATCCGTTGGTGACATGTTTATTATGCTTCAGAATTTCACTTTGCAGCATGACTGTGACTTTGTTTCTCTCCAACTAAACCAAGTAGCAGAGCCATGGAAAGCCACCCTGTAGCAAGGCTGCCTCACTTTGTGGTGTGCACCCTGGCACTATAGGGCCCACTTAAAGTCAGACAGCCCACAGTTTTACTCTTGGACCAGGATTGCAATCTGCCTCGGGAAGTAATCAACCTGTTCCTCTGCTTCCCTCTTCCAGCACAAGTAACCTCAGTGAATCTTTGGATTTGCTTGTCAGGGCACACGTGCTGATAACAAATGTCATGCAAAATCTCAGAACTGCTTCCTTTGGAGCTTAGAAAAATAGAGAAATATGGCAATACAGCTGTGTTGACAGAACAGCCTTCTGAAGACAGTTTAGCAAAGGCCCAGCCAGCCAATTTCTTATTAGCTAGCTGTTCTGCTAGCACTTTGGCAAGGAAAAGTGTAATCACTTGTAATCCAAGAAAGCAGCTACAGTAGGCAGCGTGCTTAACACTTCTGATGCTAGCTGCATTTGAAAGAATATAAAATGTTCCTAGTCTAGAAATGTGGTGGTGTGGTAATTTGCTGATGAGTACAACTATGTATGGAAATAAAATACGTAGTTAGTAGAATGAATCTGTGAGAGATGGTGGGAGAGAGAAGGAAAAGATGAGTGAAGAAAGGAAGATCCCTTTTCAGTCAAATTCACTGGAAGACTCAGAAAAACAGAGCCACACAAAATAATATCAACATTTCCATTTGCAAATGCCTGTCCTGAGAGTCTTACCCACAGCTGTGAAATCTCATGGTGTAAGAGTGGTAAGGTGAGGTGGGCACAGCCCAGGCCAAGGAGAAATGGTTCAGGAGCAGTCTAAGCAAGAGTGTGAAGAGAAGGAGGGCAGGTGCAAGAGGCAGGATTGTTCTGGCAGATGAACATTAGGAACTGGTATTATAACCCAAGGGCTCTTCAGTGTTTTCAAAGGAATGTGGCCAGGTTCTCCCTTGCTGTTTTAGTAGCTTGTATTGCAAGATGAGTGTAAAGTATTACCTGATAACATCTTATGTTTTGAGTGGGGGGAAAAAAAAAAAAACAACAAGAAATGAGCATGAGCTAGAGTTCACTGCAATCTGTAGAGAAGACCTTTTTATTTTTAGAACCAGCCGATGCATTACACATCATTCAGCACAGGCAGAGGCTCTGAAACCACTAGCCAGAATGGCCAATAGGAAAATGAACTTGGAGGCTGCAGGAGCAAGTACCTCTAGCATAGGAAGGACATAAAGTACTGGGTCTTTCCATGAGACAGCCTCTTAGCCTCTTTTCTGTAGAAATACTGCTGTTAATGTTGATGGACAAAGTCATTTCTGGGCTCACAGGAGCATTGCTGAGATCATTGACTTATTAAGCAGGAGCTGCTGTGTGGCTCATGACAGGTTTACTGAGTCCAACCAGCTGTTAGCCAGAGGTGTGACAGAACACGGACAGTGGTGTTTGGTACTTTATTCAAATATGGTGTTAAGAATGGAATTTTTATTTATTTATTTTAAGTTAGAGCTGTTGACCATTCTGGCTAGTGAGCTACTGCTCCCGTTGACAGAGCCTTCTAAACATTGCCCATGAATAAAACTTAGTGTTGAGAAGTTAATTTTAAATTAAGAAGAATATATTACTAAAGCACACTAAAATATAGGAGAGAACAACGCTTCAGGGACAATAGAAACAAAGGCCACCATTGCTATTTCATCCCCATGCAGTTGATTTCATATAGCTCAGAGAAACCTCCCACAAATAATTTGATGCCTTTTAATGGGGACAGAGAAAAGCTGCTCTAGGATTAAGAAATTTGGCATTTGGGGTGAAGCTAAGACAACCTGTTCTGCAGTGTTGCATACCCAAATCCAGACAGAGCTTGTGTGAACAGTTCCACCAAGGTGCAGACCGTAGTGCTGAAGCTGCCTTGGAAGCATTTTTTTCCAAAACTTTTAAGAATGCCTTACTTATTCACCCACCGGTGTTTTAGTGTTAACAATAGGGTTGAACTGACACAGTTCTTTTGGAAACACAGCCCGGTGAAAACGGGTCACTGCAGAACTGTTC
This sequence comes from Aythya fuligula, assembly GCF_009819795.1. Lineage (NCBI taxonomy): Eukaryota > Metazoa > Chordata > Aves > Anseriformes > Anatidae > Aythya > Aythya fuligula. The sequence goes on along the minus strand of NC_045572.1, from coordinate 527,335 downwards.
CTAACGATGACCCTGGAAGTGGCACCTACTGGTTCTCAGCATCTCTTTTCTAATAACTTCTCCTTTCCCTATCAACATGGCCACAAACATCCATAGTCTTTTTCTAAGAGCCTGAGATTTTCTATGTTAGCAAGTGTCTGGCTTCCTCTAACCAGGGCTTTTCTGCCCACTGTTCTTCTGAATCCCAAAGGAAAATGATGTGAAAGTATTGGTGACAATTTAGTGTGGAAAAAGTATTTCAAAGAAGTCTGACACCATGGCAGAGCAGCCAGTTATTCTCATCATGCACATTTTTTTTTCCTACTGAGCAACATTTGTGTTCAAGGAAGGATTTGTTTGTTTACAGTAAATACCTGTCACATAGCAACAGAAACATTACTAAATAATATATATAATGTTAAGCTCCCAGGTCTAGAAGCTTTTAATGAACAAAACCCACGCATTCCTGATAAAATAAATAAATAAATAAATAATGTCACCTTTTCTTTTTACATTAAAAATGTCTGTACATGACTGCACAATATAACAAAGTACAATATTATCTTCTAGGCTCAGGGTGGCATCTCTGGGTTAGATCTTCAACTAAATAAGATAGAGGCATGTAGTCTTGATCCTGCATATTTCCCACTGCATAAAATTCATTTTTCCAAAGTTGTGAAGTCTGCAGCCTTGCCTAGTATTTATATGCAAAAGTGGAAGTAGCTCACAAGGAACATAGCAACATTTTCATGCAGGAAGCAGCTTTGGGACTGAGATTTTAGCAAACAGATGTGCATATGGTGATATTTAAAAGTTTTGAAACTTCTTGCCTCATCTGGAAGAGAACAGAAACAAACAGAAAAATAAAGATGGAAAACATGAGTAGGAGTCTGTCTTCCTGACACAGCTAGAAAAGTTTCTTGGATGGTGTATTTTTCAGGATGGCACTTAGTGATCTATCACAGACTGTCTCTGTCTCTTGATCAACCTTTCTTCTTGGTAAGAATGCCCAAAGTTTGCTCAGGTGAGGGCAGCGCTGGCAGCTTGTTGGAGTTGGGGGGTCACTTCCAAACCATGGGCCTCTGAATAGCAGAGGGTGGCCTCTGCCTTCCAGCAAATGGGACCTGCTGTTAGCTGTGAAATGTCTCTGTAGGTCCCACTGCAGCTTGTCAGGCACTATGTACACCCTGTGAATCTCCCACCAGGTAACATGACCAGGAAGCACAGTTAAAGCATTTACAAAGAAGGCTCTGCAGGGCAGGGTGAATCAGCAGCTCCCTTTCACCAGTAACGATAATCGAAAGGGAAATACTTCCTCCTGTTTGGGCGAAGAAAATGCAGTGCTGTTTTTTTTATCCAGACAACATTCGGTCGCAGGCAGGCAGATAAAGCAAGTGATGTCTCACATAAGGTTGGGGCTTCAGGCCAGAGCTCTTTCAGATCTTGCTGTCTGAGGACAGAGAGGTGGCTCATAGAGACCGCTCCTGGAAAGGAGTACCAGGAGTCCCTGTACCAGGTGGTTGGTATTGGTGGTGTTTCTTCACACCAACAGAAATATTCTCCCACCTGGAGTAAGGCCATGCCACAGTCATGTAGTCCCACCAGCCTTGTGGATGCAGAGATCCCTTTTGCTCAGTTGCCTTCCCTTGTCCCCATGGATCTACGTGCTTGTGGCTGGGAGTTCGTACAAAGGCAGTGCAGGAGGTGACATTGCAGATGAATAGGGTTTCATAAAGTCCTGCTGCCTGGGAATCCCTTGGGTACGCTAAAAGGAACCTGTTCCTCCAGCTGGGCCATTCCTCTTCTAGGTCTGTGACTAGAAACAGGACTCTTGGGATTCTGGGTCATTGTGGATGGGAAGCTTCTCCTGTTCCTGATGATGTCCATTATGTAAAACAGTGTACCTGGGAAGATAAAGATTTCTCAGTGCTAGTTAGAAGGACAGGCTTACATAAAATGAGTTCTTGAAAACCTAGAATCATGTCTTACAATATCTTCCAAATATCCAGATACCACATTAAGCAAATGTGATGGCCCACTTTGCCCCATGACAGGAAAAATAATCTTCATGATTCAGACAAGAACCTCTTGGTTTTCATGTTTCAAAGAACTAAGGAAAAAAAAAAAGAAAAAAAAAAAAAAAAAAGGTTCAGCACTCCTTATTGTATACATATTCAAAAATGAATACTATGATATCAAGTTACTTGGCATTATTAAACTGCATGAATCTCTATTGAGTATACTTGGGAGTTAGGCTCCTGAAGTAAGGTGCTTAAAATGCTGGTGAGATGCCTGAAGTATGGATATCCTACAAGTGATGTATCTGCTCATTACAGTAGACAACCATGGACTCAGAATGAAAGTCGGGATATAAAATCCACTGCCTCTCCAAATTTGTCCTGGTGAATATTCGCAGGGGAATTTGCCCTCTAATATTTTCAACACTGTCAGGTTTAGCAGACTTAATACAGGTCGCTGTATATGCAGATATATCCATTGAAACATCTTCCCATAGTTCACTTTACATAATGATCCTAAAGCTTTCCAAAAATGTGCTGGTTCTCCAAAACAAGGTACAGAATCAATGTAAGAAACAGGAAAAGACATTTTGCATCTAACACTGAATAGAATCTCTGACCATGAAGCATACAAGTCTTAACACGATTTTGTTCCATCTACCAAGTCAGACATAGCACACTGGGCAAGGCAGGCCACCAGACCTTGAGGCTGGCAAAATCCCTGCTGTAAGCAGTGGTGATGGGAGAGGATGAGAGCCAGGAGACCCCTCACTCTGTGAACAGGGCAGACATGTTTTGGAGCAACTCATAGCTTGCTCAGAAGCATGACAGACAGGCACTGAAAGCTGACTTCATACAGGATATCCAAAGAGCCAAACCTTTCTTCTTCTTCTGCAGGAGTCAGAAAACAGTTGTGCAAGTTCAGCAATTTAGCAGGCGGTGCCGTTTGTTACAAAGATGCATTAAGCTAAAGAGAAGTCATTAGGGTGTCCCAGGGTCTCTCGTGGCACAGTTTGCCTGAAGCCTCTGCAGTTAGATCAACACCTCCAGCTGTTTATCCTGTGGGGAAAGAGGATGGGTAGGAGAGGAGGAAAGAGCATTTTTATGCAGGGTGCGAAAGCTACGCTGCAGCTGTGATAGCCTTGCTCTGCATGATTCCCTATCAAAATCTTACCAGCATCTCCGGGAAACTGTAAAAGGAATCCTCTACTGGCGGGTAGCACCAGGTTTGTTCAGACATATGGTGATTTCTCCTTTCATCTAAAAGGTTAAAGCAACCTGCCACATACCATGGGTTTAGTGTCTGATCCAGGACAGGTTTAGAGCAGCCCTGCTTTTTTTCACACCACTGTGTCTTAATTAATCCACTCTGAAAACACAATCAATTTTTCAGGCATCAATATCAATGGAAAGCAAGTTTTGAAGAGAAAGAACAGTGGCAGCTGAAACTCACTTGTGCCTGACCTCCACAAGCTCCCAGCATGTGCCTTGCCCAGCTGAGAGCCTCGCACCACAGGATTTATATCACCGACCACAAAGAGATAACAACACTCAACCCCTGCACGTGTGGGCTCAATGTTTCAAGAGAAATTTGTCAACTAGGTTTGAGTAAGAGCAAGGAATACATCTGAGGAAGCCATAATCTGCAAGCAGGAGAAAAAAAAAAAAAAAAAAAAAAAAAAAAAAAAAAAAAAAAGGTTTAAATGCATTAAATAAATTATCTGCAGTAAATTAGTTGATCAGCCTCCTGCCTATAATGAGTTCCTTTACAGGATGTGTACATGCTGGCATGTTCAGCTTCCAGGCTCAGGTACAAGCAGCATCCCACACTGCCTACACCCTCTGCCACCTGCCTTCCCCCGAGGTGAGGCACAATGTCACCACTGTCACCTGCAGCTCTACTCGGATCCTACACAGCACCCAGCAGTGGAGCCCAAGAATGAAAAGGTGTTACAGCCCATAAAGGGGCCCTGCTGCAGGCTAGTCACACACTTGCCAAATGGTACTTTGATTGTGATGATGATCAATTTGGAGAGAATTGCATTTGCATCTCCTGCTGTTTCTGACAATCCAGTGGGCTCTTTAGCTAACTGGTTGGATTAGCTTGCAGTATAGCAGAGGGGAGCCATGAGGTTTTACTTTCTGTAGGCCCGTGACCAGAACAAGAAGCCCTAGTGTTATTCAGGGAACCCAGTAAAAGCTGGGGAGAAAATACCAACGGGATGCAGCGGTGCTTTGTAACCTTCCCACTTGTGTTGCCTGCAGATCTGTCCCCTGCACCAACTTGTACCATTAATTAAAGAAGCCAAACAAATGCTGGGTTTTGGCTTTCCCAGCTGTAATGCAAGAGTCACCACCTCCACTGAGTCCTGCTCTGCCATCCAGCATCACGCCTGTCTCAGAGGTAATGCAATGTGGGGCAGGGCTCCTGCCTCAGGCCAGAAGTTGCATCCATGCCCTTGGGTGCAGGATGAGCCAGGAGAGGGGGAAGCAGCACCCCGAGGTTTGTGTGCCATCCTGCTGTCAGAGCGCACAGCCTCGTTCTGCCTGGGGTCGGTGCCTGGGGTTCTTTGGACAGTGGGGAATGGCCAGGAATAGGAAGGCATCTGCTCTCTGCCAGGAATGCCTCCTACCTACCCTTCATGCATGCAACACTGGTGTGAAGCTGCCTACACAGGTTACCCATGGCTCCTCTGTGCCAGCAGAAGTGCCTGGGCAGCCCCCGTGCAGTTCCGCAGCCCTTTGAGCCCCAGGACATCTCTCTGTGAGCTATGCCTGACCCCTGCATTTCACCACCATCTTTGCTCTGAGCACCCACCTCCATTCTTCCTTGGACTCCCTGTGCCTATGGCCTGTAGGCCATTCATCCTGCTGGGTGCTGCAAAGGTCATGGGGCCTGGACATGTACCAGAACTGCGAGGGCTGGAGCACATCAGTAGATGCTGCTCATTAATAACAAATAAACTGATAATAAGGGAGAAAAGACAGCCCTTCCTAGCTGGAGCTCTCTCATTGATGGGCTAAAGTACTTGTGTGGCAGAATCTCCTGCACTTTCCAAAGCCTGTGAACAAATTAGCTTAGCTTTTTGCCTCTCTCCCTTTAACCTTGTCCAGGAGAAATAATTTTACCTAGTGAGCCATAATAACAGTGGAGAAAAAAATATTGACAAAAATAAATGCCCACAACTGTCCAAGCATGTAAAAGCTCTCAGCTGGGCTGGAGGCAGATTAATGGAGGGAACCCTCACAAACCTGCTGTAGGTGCACAGCTGTCTCTGCTCTCTGTTCAGCAGTCCTTTCCCAGCACATCTCTTTACATGATTAATTGCTTCCACTTCTGAGCTGGTAGAAGGTGGTTGCTGTTGTCCTGATGGTGAGGTCCTCAGGTGAGGTTTTGCAGCAGGACCAGGGGTGGCAGTGGGTTCTGGGAGCTGGTGACTGCCTGCTCCCCATGCCCTTTGCCCTGCAGGATGAAGGACATGTCCTCACCAGGCAGAGGGGACACAGGGAGGGGAACACTGGTACAGAAGCAGGCATATGGGTTGTACTCCTAAACTGGTGTCAGCACTGCCGGGATAGCTCAGGACTCAGATGGCGACACAATGGCCATGAAGTATGGGCACAAACTCTACCAAGAGCTGATGAGCACCGTATCTGCAGCATCTTTTCCCATTCTCCAAAAGTTTTCATAGCTTCAAATATTCTTCCTGTTTCTGATCTGGATCAAGTCTACAACTTCTCGTAAGGTGAGGGGAAAAAAAGAAGAAAAAAGAAAAAGAAAGAAAGAGCAGACTCTATATCATATATCAAAAGGCCTTTCTCTGCCTTTTACCAGGGTGACTGATTTAACTACTGTATTCCTGGCAATTCAGTATGAGGGAGCATGAGGGAGCACCTATCTGCCTGTCTCTGTCTCTCATTTTTTCCTTTTGTAAGTTGTTGATTGCCAACACTCCAAATGAAACATTTTGAAATATTTTTTTCCCCTGCATTTACAACTGGAAACTCCCTGAGGATTCCAGGAAACTTTTTGGTAACAGGATTTGGTTGCAGGGGTCCCAGGGCAAAGTCTATGAGAGTGGTGCTGTCCACAGGAGGCACCACAGGTGCAGCTCTTGCACTGCCCTGGGTGCCCACCACTCCTGATGAGCAACCCGAGATGTTGATTGCCACCAGGTGGCATCTCAAAAGAGGAGCTGCTTCTCTAACACCTTCCCAGACAGCTCCCATGAAAAGATGTTTACTGAGCAAGCCGGAAAACACTAGTATTTCATGTTCACTCTCAGTGAACACAACTTTCCCACTGCTTTCCCATTCCTCCTGGCTTTGGTTCTGCTTTGTGATAAACTGTGAAGACTATCTTGCCTGAGCAGATATTTCCATTTTTAATAATGAAAGCTGCCATCATTGAACCTTATGCTCATGGGACTTAACGTTCACCTAGGACCATAGAGAGTCTGGGCATAGATGGAAGCTGCCTGTAGCCAAATTTTAGTGGAATTGAGCTTCCAAACTGAATAAAGAATTGAAACTTTTCTTAGATACAAAATCCCTCTTGGTCTATGGTTTCTCTTTCCCTCCCCTTTTCTTTCTGTCACAGCTGCAAAACTCTTCAATACTTCCCCATCTGGAATATCTACAGCACCATTGTTGTAGCTTCATGCTCAATATAGTGCCCGTATCTCAAAGCTCCATTTCTTTCAGATGGACTTATAGAGAAAGAATAAAAAACTCTTTTCGATATCAAATGGGGATTACAGTTAACCATCACTTGGCAGACCAGAGCAGGTTATTTTAATGAACGCATCATTCTGAAATGAGCCTTCCACCATCTGTTCAGCTCCATAATTATAAATGCAAACAACATAATTCATAAATGCTCTATAAAAGAAAGGGAAAGAGAGAACAGCTTAAGATGACTGTTAGTTTTTCCAGATAGCGATGCATCTGCCTACTTTATTCCCATTTCAGGAACAGGTAGAAAACAGTCTTTTAATTCTGTATTTTCTGGCAGTCACCAACCAAAGTAAATGATTGCCTGTAGAGGACAGAAATGTGGGTAAGGGCGGTGCAGTTTCTGTTTGCCTCTGACAGAAGGACCCAGGAAAGGTGGGGTGGACCATCCTGAATCTTAGTGGGTGAGGAAGAAACACAGAGCATGCGTTTTAGTACAGCAGCACTGAATATGCCTGTGGCACCGGAGTGCCCTCCAGGAAATCGGGAGCTGAGGGTACTAATGATAGTGGTATTTGCTCCCTGAAAAGATGCTTTTGACATTCTGGAAAACTGGGCAATCTTGAGAAACATTCAGAAAGCTGAGAAAAATGAACATAAAATCCAGGAATCTCTGGAATTTGCTATTTTAAACTGTGAAGATTTTCTTTGAAAGAGGCAAAAGTATATATTTTTAAACCCCTAATACACAAAATATGTCAAAATGAAATGTGAACAAAATATATTGTTTCACTTCAATTTTCTGTTGAAAAAATAATAATAATCCATGTGATCCAAATAAAATGTATTGTCGTTAAACATTTGATTTTAATACAGCTGTGTATTTAATTTTTAAAAGGTCAGTGGAGAATTGCCCCTCTCTCACAATTACCAGCTTCGTCGAGGCCATGACATGAAAAGCTTGCCAGTACTCTGTAATCTCAGGGCTGAGTGACTCACGGTTCCAGCCACCAAATTGGACTTCCACATTCAGCCATCAGTAGAAAACCATCACAGCAGGATAAGAGCAACTCTCCCACACCCACTCACTACATTTCTTGCAGTAAACAGGAGCAAAAAACGACAAGCTCATCCTGTCTTTTTGTTGACATGTATCGATATTGCTGAACAACTTAAATTGATTTCATATTCAGTGCTGTAAAACTAGCAATACCACTAACGCTTCCAGGGTGAATAGCTCCATTGTTTCTCTGTGAGCTTTTCATTTCTTCCTGTTTCTAAGACAAGCAAGGTACTTGTCAGATTTCTCAAGTTTTCCTAACAAGCTTTAAGCTGGTTGTGCATCCTCCCTGTGGTGATGGCCTGCAGCCCATTAGTGAAGGTGAGCTTGCTGAAGGTGGGTCGTGCCCTGCACCTGCCTGGGACATCCTGATGTTTGTCTGTCCCCCCAGGGATGAGTCAAAGAGAAATACAGAAAGCACAGATGGGGAAAACAGAACGGGAGCTGCTCTAGGGGAACTGCCTCAACTCTCAGACAGGTCCTTTATCTCTGCAGAGTTGCATGTGGAGACTTTCTGGGCTCCCACCCAGGCTGCTGCAGGAAGCAAGATTTCAGACTGGAGGATATCATGGGAGGCTGAAGCTGTCCTTACGGCTGGCTTTGTGCTCTGTTTGGGAGCTGAGTTGGTCTGCATGGCAGACGAGCATCTCCATCTTCTCCTCCTCGGGTATTTCTCTTCATTGCCAGCTGACAGCCTGCAGAGCCCGTGAGGGTTTGGTATGATTGTCTGAGCAAAGGGGCTGGCTAGATGGTGCTAAATCACCTAGTGCAGCTCTGGCAGAGAAAGAGATGACCATGCACAGTTGCTGTCTGTCTGTCCTTTGACGGCCAGGACCAAGAAAGCACAGTAATGTGGTGAGGAAAATGAAATCCATACTCTGCAACTAGCCTTACAGCAGTGACCCTCCTGTGCCTTCAGTGTCTTCTGCTCAGTTGCTGGAAGGGACCTCCTTTGTTGGGGTGTAAAGCCCACCCAGTCAGGGGATTTCTCTCAAGTAACCTCAGTCTATCCCCAAAGAGAACATATCCCTAAATTCTTAAAATGTCCTACCCAAATTTGAAAGCATAGTTGGTCTGTCCTAGTCTTCCTATTTAATTAATTTTTTTTTTTTAATGAAGAGGGGCAGCTGCCAGGGGACCGTTGTTCTTCACAGGTGATGCAATCCCTTGGCAAAACACAGGTAAAATCCAGGCAGATATCACCAAAAGTTCGATTTTCCAAGTGCAGCTGAGCGGTGGAAATCCTATCTCAGGAAAATGGATTGCTAAATTATTTAGATAGATCTGACAGCAATGTTGATTTTAAAGTCCTTGGTAGGCAAACATAAATACAAATTTGTCTCTATCTCTTGACATGTGTTTATTTTTTTCCACTCTTGAGCAGTTATACTGAATATCTTAATTATCATTCAGTCAAATAATGCTGTTTAGACCTCATGAGCTGGAATTAACCACTCATCATTCTCTCCTAAATTTCAGTTAGAGGTTTTAAAAACAGCTGTCTCCAGCCCACATAATCCAGCCTCTAGTACATTTTGTAAGACTTCTGCTGCACGTCTCCTCAGATTTAAAATTAGCAGTCAGTTCTCCAAGTAAGCAAAGCCTTTAAATGAGAAAAATATACCCCCGGGGGAAAAAAAAAAAAAAAAAAAAAAAGACTTTTTTGCATCTGACAAGTCACAAAAAAAAAAAACAAACAAAAAAAACAAACAAACAAAAAAAAAAAACAAAGAAAGCATCGATCAATATGTTTGTTTCTCACCTTTCTTTTTCCTTTTTTCCATCATTCTTTATGGATGTTTTCCTTTGCTGAAGCTGCCTGTTCTCTTATTTTTAAGGAGCAGCCCTGGCTCCCACTTGCTCTCAGAACCTGCAGTCCAAGGGTGTGTTCCCAGAGCACCTCCATCCAACATGGGTCAGGGCATTCCCAGACAGCTCTGGGCAAGTTGCAGGAGCTGCACCGGGGTGTTCTCATCTCCAGAAGTGGAGGTGTACAAATAACGCGTATTATGCTCTGTGACCCTACCAACACACAGGCACTGCTGCTCTGGTTTGATGTACAATACAAATGCTTCAAAATATTTTCTGGCAAAACTAGACCAAAATATCCTCCAGTTCATTTACTTTTGTGTTCACGATAGAAGCATATATATGTGTATATATATATTAAGGAGGACGTTTAACTTCTTTTGAAAGTGTAGGCAAATAGTAAACTGAAATGTAATTTTCAAATAAAATGCCAAAATACTTAAGGATCTTGTTTCCTTTTCTTTATATCCGGCTGAAAACATTCACTGAATTTGACCCAATCAGTTTGTTTCCCTGGAACAGCAACTGTTCATTACATCTTCCTTTTTAATTCCTTTTATTGCCTGGCTCTATTAAAGGATTTGGTCTATGAAAAATTAGAGGAACCCATTTAAGCTACTCTAGCTTTGACGGCTAATCCCAGCACACTGCTCTTTTGCTCAGAAGACTTCTTCCATGAATGGAGGAAAATCATTTTGGTCTCTCTGGTAGCTTGCTAAACACAACCCTTCACTTGGCACAGGAAATATATTGGATAAAGACTGATTAAGGACGATAACTAATTAGGAGCCTGGCCTGAGTCAGCCAAGGCACAGGTCAGCAGAGAAGCTGAAGAAGCAAAGTAGTCAAATTCAATAAAAAAAACAGGGCTGAAGGAACATGTTTTTATATCTCATTATCTCTGGCTACCAGCTGAAATCTTTTCCATGATGTCATAAAATCTCATTTTTGTACAGAATAATAACCCCTTTGGATAATACTTATATTCTTGATAGACATCAAAAGTTAAAATCAGGAAGATGACTACAGGTATTTTAATGCTAAGCAAACAGACCAATACTAAACACTTGCTAATAACAAGAAAGATCTGCTAAGTTCATCAGTGATCTATTTTAAGAGCTTGCTTACAGAAAATTGCCTGGGTCTCAGGACAGCTCCAGGCTGTAGAAGTGGCTTTCCAACAATTCCTGTTTGTTTGTGGGCAAATCATGCAATTTCTCTGGGCCTTGTTCTACTGTGGGTGAAATAGAGGCAATAATACGTCATTTGTATGCTTTGTCTTTAGATTTTCGCCACTTTGGAACAAACTTTGTGTCATTTCAGATACGAATAGTGTCTGGTGCAACTAAATCATAGCTTGGTTCAGGTCTGTGGTGCTACGGCAGCCACATTTAATCACTTACACAAAACAAATTCGTTTCAATTTAAAAGTGTCAGAAACACTTTCCAGACCAGAACACCCTACAGCTGTAGGAAAGGTGTTTTATTTACTGGAGAACTTCTTTCTTCCACTAAATCCTTCACACCCTCGGAGGCTGGGAATATCCTACCTCTGGCTCGCTGACAGTAATGATGTTCTCAGGCTAGCAAAGCAGAAACGAAACAATGACTGAGTTTGGCTTGGCACTTCCAGTTTCTCATTGCAGTAATTAGATTCCACCTTTCCTCTGTGCCTTTTAGCAACGGCCTCTTTCATTTGTTGATGGCAGCGCTGCAGCCCCACCTGTGTGCAGAGCCACCACCAGCAGCTATCCTGTCTTCTGCTGGCCGTGAAGCAGTGCTCACCACTGATGGCCTCCCCATCCCAGTTATAGAGACACGGTTTCAGACAAGGGGAGCTGTCGAGACGGGCCAGGCACCATGTGCTGGCCCTGACTGCCACCAAACAGATTTATTCTCCATTGCCTTTGGTGGAGATTGCTCTGAGTGTTCATCCAATGTTTGTCACTGTTGACCAGTTATTGATTGTAACGTGGGTGTTGCTAAAATACGCCTGAGGTTTTAATAACTTTTCAAGTATGAAGAGAAAACAATGACTATGTGAAACCTAATGAAGAGAGAAATGCAGGATGCGATCCCTTGAGTGACTGTGTCTGTGTGATGGTACATCAGTTGGTCTGTGCGTTTCCTAGCACTTGTCTTATGCAACCAAACCTTTAGCAGAGCAAGCAGCTGACTGGGTTAAATCACTTGCCATAAAACAGGGTCACATGAAGGAAGTTAACGCTTTGGGAGAAGATCACCAGATCTCCTCCTTGAGCACCTGCTGATGGCTTGGTTGCCATGGACATGAGCCAACAGAGCTCATGTAGACCTTCTATAAATCAAATAATCACATATCCAAACCATACTGTCACTGCTGTCAAAGTTGTTCTCTTCTGTCAGTCTTACCCAAAAAACAGTGAAACCAAGAAAAAAAGAAATTAGAAGCTGAGAACGAAGTTTCTGTTTCCCAGGGAGATGATGAACTTGTTGCTGTTACCCCTGTGCTCCTGTGGCCTCATTGCATTTTACCTTTTATGCATCAGCAGGTGCCTTCCCGAGCTGTCAAATGTGGCAGCTTTCAAACCACAAAGCTCACTTTAAAAATAATCCGGCTCATTATACCATTAGCAGTTTTGATCCCGTTAGAACAATAGCTGCTGTGTTCCTCCGGCACATCCTGAACGCATCTCACCCTCCCCTTGCTGGAAGAACGAGCAGTTCCTATCCCACCTCCTCCTGGGTGGGAGGGTGAGAACCTCAAGCTCCCCACATGGAAAACCACATGGGAGGGACGTGTGGGCCAGCTGAGCCTCACTGCTCCCCTCTGCTCAGGCCTGGAGAGCTGCCAGGGTCCCCCCAGCTCTCCCCACACAGCTTCAGGTGCTGAGCATCATTGCAGTGCTGAAACAGGGAGACGACACAAGGCCCTTCCTTGCCCCTCTCACATTGGTGGCTGAGACTGACGATGGCAAAATGTCAGCTTATGGTGCAATAGCTTAAAAATAAAGCTGTTTTCTTTTTTGCTTAGAGCTGCTGGGACAAACTCTGGAGAAGCAGCTTTGGATCTCCTGTTAGAGTGATCCAGGGGATGACAGAGGCATTGCCAGGAAGAACCCCAGGCACCTGGGCTGGAAGGGGCCTCTTCCTCACCCTAACAGGTCCAAATGAGACGTTAATGACAGGACAGAGATTACTGGCTACCTCAGACAACCCCTCTGCTGATACAGGACTGTACCACCGGTCATTAGTTTATCCAGACTAACTGTCCATCCAAAGGGTGTTTCTGCAGTGGCTCTCTGCAAAGACTACTCCATTTGACAATAGACCTTATCATTGGCTTTGCTGATAGTCATTTTAATTGTTTGTCCTCTCTGCCAGCTTAAAGCTTTTCCTTTTCTCAGTCTTCTTATGTTTCTGACCTTCAGACACTTGACTTGAATGATGTTTATCTGTTTCCCTATTTTCCATTGCAGGACATTCAGCTCAACCTTAACAAAGGGCCTTGGACTTCGGACATCATGGACAGAAGTGTGTCAACAGCTGGTGATCAAAAACATGGGATCCACACAGCAACCAAGATGACCAAGTCAGTCCAGAGATTTTGACTTCTTTCATCACATCTTTGTAAATCCTTAATGTTATCATAGTTGATATATCCACAAGAGAAACAGAAGGTTGGGCACTGAAAGACAGAAACTAAGCTAACTTAAGCTAACTTATAAATCAACAAAGGAGCTTTCCAGTTCAGTCATCTAAGACCATTTTCTACTTATAAACAACAGGGGAAAGAAGTAAGCCGATGAGAGACACCATTCAATGCCATGCTGCAGAAGGTGGGCACTTTTCCCCTTTTCTCACATTAAGTCTGTATTACCATTTCTTTCTCATTAATGTTAACTTTGTCACTGCATTACATATTCTGATTATCTGCAGATTTTGGCCTACAGTTCATTTTTGCACCATAATTAATATGACATTCATAAGACGCCTAAATCTGATAATTAGGAGAGTACTTGGAAGTGCTCACTTATGTCAGAAATATACAGCATCATATTAGAAGTGATTTACAACTGCCTGAAGATGGGATAGCTCATGATAGGCTTCTGCTTTTTAAGTAAGGTGTTTCAGTTACTCAAGTACAAGCAGGATCAATTAAGAAAATTCAAATGGATGATAATGAATGTGGTTTATTTTTTATATAAGTGGAGATCTCACAACTAGCATAATTAGATTTTTCATCAGCTGGAGAAAAACACAAGCCATTTGTCAAAGACATGGAATGAGTGAGTGGCAAAAGCAGTTGCAGTTATTTCCTTGTGCAATGGGGAACTTCACAATTTTCAAGTGTACCACAGACCAGCATCCATGAGCCCCAGCACTAACTTAGGGCTGGATTTATCCCCCCTGTCTTTAAGCACCCGATGCTTTTTTTATGACTGATGGTGAGAGACAACCACTTTTTGGACAAAAGAGTCAGTTGTTCATCAGGCTCTAACATAAGCAACGGTGTTAGAATTGCAGCTATCTGGGAAACAGGTGGCTTTTCCACAGTGAAAGTGTCCAGTGACAAGCGACAATAGCAGTTTGCTGAAATCTTCTGACAAAAAATGCTTAATCATTTCACGTCTGTTTTCTGTGTGTAAAAGCACACTTCTTTTGTGTCAAAACTTTTTTGTGTCAAATCAAGTGTTTTTAGAAAGAATTGCATGTTTTATAACAAAAGTCTAGCATATGCACCTAGTTAATGTTAGTAGCATAAGTTCCTTTCTGAACAGCAAACTGTCACAAACTCCTTCACAGCATCTGGGGCTCATGCATGTTCCCTCCTACTCCACTGCCTGCCAGTAAGCTTTCTAGTCACGGGGGGACATAGCATCTTTGTCTGTGTTCTGCAGAGCTGCTTCACACATATGCCTGTGCAATGTCTGGGTTGTGTGTCCTAGTAATCTCTGGGTATCCTGAAAAATGTGTTAGGGAGCTGACCATATCTTAAAGCACCTGATGGTAAGATCTGAAATTCATATTTTCTGGTAATGGAAAAATAACACAAAAATTAAATAACAAAACACAGTATTAGGATAATAATTAATGATAAAGATCCTTACTGGTGTCCTTAACATCTCAACTATTATTTACATTATTTTATGTTAAGTTGTAGCAAGTCTCACTAGCTTAAGGTCAAGTTTTTTTTGGCCAAAGTAGCTCCTGCCTTTTCTCTGCCACCTATCCTACTGCTGGCGAAGGACAGGTCAGGTAGCAAGAGCTCTGATTGTCCTCCTTGGTCACTTCAGTCTAAGAGTAGTGTCCTTCCCTGTGGCCTGTCATTTTTTACCATGAACATTTTTTTACCATGTTGTGTTGAATGGGAAATTGCCATTCTTCTTCCTCCTTAAGATGTTGTTGTTGTTGAATGGGAGTTGCCACTTTTTTGGTTATTTCTATGATGTGCATTAACTTGCACATTCCTGTCTTTAGGCTACTTCTCTTTCATAGCCTTCTGGGCATGAATTTGTAAAACTTCACACGTCATATCACACACAAAAAAAATATTAATAAATTAACATGACAAAATTTTAAGCTGTGCTCATAACTAGTTTATTTTGTAAGTATGTTATTAAGATTAAATGTCATACCACAGATGGTGACATTTGCAGTGGGTGCTTAATTTGAGTAAAATCTCCATATTCTTCTCCATACAGTCTTGGTTTGATAAATGAACACTCTTTTTCCTCAGTGCAGTAAGGACAGCAGAGACCTGTGTTGCCCATCCCTACCCTCCCTATATATGCCCTACTCCCAAGCATTAATCCACTGCATCACTTTCACAGAAAAGTGCTCCTCATTTTTAGCTTTATTAAAACTGATCTCCCAACAAGCCAATAAGTACATGTTGCTCGGTGGCTGTCTATTTGTTCCATTGTTGTTCTTCAGCAATATGATGCTTTGTTTGCTCATCCTCTTTCCCTGCCAAGAGCTATTTCACAGCTAGGTTAGATTGTCTTCAGGAGTGTGCTGGGGAGGACAGGAGCTGCCTTTGATGGCTTCTTCGTTTCAGTATGATTCAGAGGTTGCTAAGTCCCCATTTTCTGTTAACTATATCCCCAACCATCCTGTGATGATAGTCTGTTATATGGCTTCAGCCTTTCCAATCTCAACAGGACTGTTCCTGGACATCTGCTAGTGAGGATGTCATACCAGCGATGCCAGCCACTGCTCCCCTCCAAGTTCAGGGGCTCTATGAACTTCTGTATGCAAGAAGGACCTAAGGAAAAAATTTAATCTGAGCATCACAGCAAGCAGAAATCAGCTTTCCTGAAGATGTCCTAAAGAAAAGATGTCAAGCTCAGTATGAACATTTGAATACATCATGCTCGAGGACTCTTTTCCAAGTATCAGGAGAGGCTAAAGTCTAAGGAGGAAAGAGCATAACTGCAAATAATTTCTAATGCTTTTGGGAGTGTGGGGGGAACCCAAGAAACTGGGGAGCATGCTCAGAGGTTTATTCTCTTGTGGGTTTAATAAAAAACTCCAGGCAAACCCTTTTGAGGGGAACACAAATTCCTTATAGATTGGAGCACCACAATTAAGATCTGTATTGATCTGTGTATTGATTTTGGTCATAGGAGGAGGTAACGAGTGCAATCAAAATACCCGATGACCAGCTGGGAGAAACACATACAATAATTATTGGTAAAGTTACATTCCTTCCCCTCCTGTCAAGATTAAGTTTACAGTTTTATTACAGAAATACAAAATGGAGAAGTTAATCTTCAGGTGAAACTAGACATTTATTCTGTTTGACATAAAGTGAAATGCTGACAGAAAATAATCCAGAAATATTTTATGAATATTGAGCCTTTAAATTGACTCAGCCAAGTCCTTTAAGTGTCTGTGAAGTTCTGGAGTTTGCTGGAATCAGTCCGTGGCATATATGTTTTCATTGGCATGCAGGTCACATAGCTGTAATTGCAATTACAACAGTATGTGGTACCTAAAGCTGAATGTTAACTCTCAAGACAGATAATAAATATATTTGCCATTTGTGTTGTGGACATGTACATTGCATGCTTTAAATATCATACAGATTTAGAGTAAAGAGACTGATTTACTTCAGATAGCACAGATAAGCCAAAAGTCACCAAATCTTGTAACTGGCAAATTCTACTCTGCAAGACCAGCTTTTTCAAAGCCTTATCATTTCTCAGCACAGGCACAAACATTCTCTGCAGCAGAAGTGGTTTATCAAAAAAACAAACAAACAAACAAAACAAAACAAAACAAACACAAAAACCCAGTCACAAATATGCAAGTACAGCTGCCAGGAAAGAAGAGAGGACATCCCAACCAACCTCAGCTGCAAAATCTTTTGGTCTACAAATGGCATGTCTATCTACATGAGAATTGCTAACAGCATACTTAAGAAATTTCTTTATAGTCTATCCAGCAGAAGAAATACAGTTTCTTATTTAAACAAAGAATGTTTAAAACGTAAAACCAAAAACAGACATTATGTCAGCAAAACCCCATGTGTGCTTTCCCTCAGTTTATGCAGTTTTAAGTCCTTTAGCCTGAGCCAGGGAGATTGTGTTGGTCAGGCTTGCTTTACTGGGCAGTTTCTTGACCATGTCCTTGAAGTTTTTTTCTCTGAAGACATCCACTCATGTCAGCTGTGCTCTGCCCCTCTTCCTAACTAAAGGGGCTTCCGAGGCTGCTGTTGTCTGGAGGGTTCCCCAACTGAAGGAGGGTGCTTAAAAAGAAAATGCTGCTCCAGCAGTCAAACACAGCTATGAGTTCAGATAAGGACTGCTAATCCCTTTTTTTTGTGAGCTCAGGTTGTGCCTTCTTGCGCTGTTGGCCACCATGGTGAAAGTACCTGAATGTTCTGCCTTGGAGGTTGGTGCCTTCAGGCAGAACTGTTTTTCTTAAATGGGGCTAACCAAAATGCTTTCGTTACCCCTCCCATAATGAGCCTCTCAGTGGAGGCCCCCATTCCCCAGTCCTGATGTCCAGAGGACCATGATCACATGTTAAGCTGTAACTCAGGCACATCCCTGACCCCCTGTGCCGTAGCTTTTCTGAGCACTGGAGCAAGCAGGTGGAGTAGCACTCAGTGTGTGTCTCTGCATTTTATGCTCCTGTGTGCTTATTTTGCATATGCCTGCTGTTAACACTGGGCTACTTTGTGATGTCTTTTAGTCCTTCTACAGACATATTTCACCATGGCTCATAAAACCAGCACTCCCTCCCCATACATTGCTTTATATACTGCCTTCAAATCTAAAGTGCAAAAGCAAACTATTAAGTTCAGACTTCTGAAGATTGTGATAGCCCCTTCCTTGGCTGCTTCTGGGCCTCTGTATTTTCTGCTTCAGAGGAGGTGACATATTCTATAAATCCCTGCCTTAGCCTCTCTGCCTTAGTAAATAAATGTTGCTCAGATTTATGTTTGTTCCCATTCTTGAGGAAAAGTGAAGCAATGATATATGTATCAAATGGAACAGAAAATTGCATTTTAGCCAGCAGGCTTCAAATGCAACTGTCTTAAGTTTTGTTTCAACTGCAGCAGTCTCCTGTCCATCCTGTTAAGAAGTAAACCTGATTTCGTACCTACAATTCTTTGCATTACATTGAGGCTAATCTAAGTTGCACTTTGCCTAGTAACTTAGTAAAAGATCACACTCCTGCATTATTAGCAAGATACCTACACATGTATAAAATACAAGGATTTGCCCCCTTTTTACGTAAACTCATCTCTCTTTTTATAAAATGTGAAAGTGTAGTAGCCCTTATAATAGAAATAATAAGAGAATTGCCCTCCTTTGAAGACATTTGTTCTTTATTATTTTATCAATGCTCATCTTAAATCATTAGCTTGCACTTCTGTTGCTTCTTAGAATGGTCTGACAGTACTAATTATTTCTAAAGTGAAATGATTTATTCTAGAGCAAAGGCGTCTGATTTTGCCAGAGTACGTGGCTTTCTGACGTTGCGCCTCTGAGCCCTTTGCTTGTGCTTGTAATGTCTTGTATATAAATGAACAAATATTTACTTTTGGATCTCTGAATTACACTACTGTTTTCTATCCAAAACTGAGCTATCTTAAAGCTAATAGCTGAACCTAGTATTAGCTGGGGAGGACATTACCACATCCTTAGCTAACAAGCATGTTTGAGAAGTGTGATTTCAACCACAGATAGCAATGAACTTAAAAGTTCCCAAACATCCCTTTTATATGTAAAGACGCAATAATGTGAAGAATTTGGGATGCGGAAGACACTGACCCAAGAGATGGGGCAGTAATGTGACCTTCTCACCTAAGTAACAGTCAGATGCTCAACAACATTTTCTTCTGTATTATCTGCTGAAGGACATTACCTATAACCTGGCTCCTTGTCCATTCTCAAAAAGTAACAGTACCTGGATTTGTCCTTGTCAATAGCTCAGAAACAGCCCCACAGCTGACATTTTCATACTTGTCTTCTTGAACCCACTTCTGTCCCTCATCTGTCTGCTTTCCCCAGCTCCCCCAGCACCTCTCCAAAGCAGCCAGGCATGACTTTCCCTCGGAACAGCCGGGAGCTACCTGCCTTGTCAGAGCAGGCGTTCAAAGCAGCCAGATCATCACAAAGCTTTGTGCACAATCATACCAATCACATCAGGGAAACTAGGAATTTCTTTCTGGTGGCTCCAGATGGCCTCCAGTCACCTCATGCACTGCCAGAGAGCAATTCACTTACCAGCACTGAAGCAATTCCAGCTGCCTGTGTTGTAGCAAAGTGTTTTTCTCTCTGTGCTTTCCAGCTTTGGAGTGATTGAAAACCACTAAGCAAGATCTCACAGTGACTAACAACAGTCTGAAAGCTACAACACTTGGTAATATATTGCTGCCTAACTCCTGTGGGAATTTCAGACTTTGTGGCTATGAACAAGCTATGGAGACACAAAACCAGAACACTGTGGTACGGAGACAGCAGCAGATGATTCAGGAGGACACATGGCTTAGGGAAAAAAGCTGTTCTTAAAAACAAGACTGTCAGGGCTGAGAAATAAAATATTTACAGAGACTATCTAGTCAGATAATGTATTATATAGGCATTAGGATTGCAATACTACAAGCTGAGAAAAATAAATTAAAAAAATAATATGGGGACACACAAGAAATAGCTGCAAATTTCTGCCTGGGACGTGGGCATGCCCTGAGCACATGTTCTGCAAGAGGTGTTGCAAAAGGTGTGACACTGCCACAGATTAAATGGGGATTTCTGGATAGAGATTCCCCAGCTCCTGGGAAAAAATAAAAATAAAAAAACTCAAGCTTCTTTTTTGCTTTATTTAGTTTGGCTGAGAACAGCTAAGCATCTTGCTTTCTTTAATGGGAGTGATTCCATGGATTTCTCTCCTGAAGTGAGAACTGATGACACTGATCACTTGAACTCTCTTCATTCTGAGTAGGCCAAGAAACGTTAATTTCTTCCAGCCCTTTCATACAGCTGGCATGCCTGGGGTGTAATAATTCTGTCACACAGATAAACTGTGCTACTATCAGAGGAAAAGATCAGAGAAATTAAGGAAAAGCTAATCTAGCTGCTGTCCCAGGGAGGGCTTGTAAAGGAAATTTTGTATGTGTTTTGGCAGCACTTTATCTGTGCTTCAAGTCTCCAGCTGCCAAAGTCTTAACTTCTAGCTGGTTTATAGGTATGTATGTGTTTGGCCAAAAAATGGGTGTGTTCTGGGGCTAAATGCAACCTCCTAATTAAATAAACTTGGCTGGTGAGGCTGCTGTAGTAGTGCCACTGAACAGCGTGTTCCCGGTACTTGCCTTCATGAATTGAGCAGGTCACAGCTGCTTTGTCTAGCCAGTTTTGAACTGCTCAGTTTCATCTTCTCCAGCTGTAAATCATGTTGCTTAATTAATCCTCATTAAGTGTTGCGGGCATCTCTCAAGCTCAGTCATCTCTTTATTTAATTAGTGTAGCATACCATATAATGTTCTCTGTTTGATGGGATGTTTTACACAATAGTTTAATCCAGCAACTGAAAAATTAATTAGGTCTTAGAATATGTCTCTAAACGGGTGGCTAAGTAAACTGCGTGTTTATTACAAATGCCTGGACTCGTCAGTTGTCTCATCATAATCTATTGCTGGTATACACACAGAATCAGAAACACAATGCCTGGTTCTGTGGCTCTCAGATCTCTGTAGGTTCTTCTGAAGTAGAATTCAGGTTAATATTAAACAGAGATAATCTAGCTTTCATCAGCCAAAAGGTTTGGCCAGCATCCAGATGGGTTTACAGATTCGCTCTTGCTCCATAAACATTTCTTGCAAGCTGCTTCCACCTGCACCTCTGTCCCCATGGGGTTATATCCTAACCACCTCCCAGCACAGACAGACTGCCAGGAAACCTGTTACAGAGCGAGCCCTCGTGTGAGCACACAGCCTGCGCAGCGCCAGACCCTGGGCTTTGGGATGGCCTCACTGCAAACAGGACATTTCCTTCCCACCTCTTGCTTGGCAGGGCCATGCTGGTGTCTTCTCTCATCAAAGCCCAAAGCTGATTGCTTCTCCCTCTTCCTTGCCAAGTCAGCAAAAAATGAACACTGTGGGGTTTTCGTTTGTGCCTCCTTGTTGTTGTGCCTCTGTCCCTTTGCTGCACTGGCTGTTATTGCTGCAGCCATACAAATGGAAGAGATCCCAGTGGGAACTGCACTGGCCACCAGGGTGGGTGTACAACTCCTGACAGCTGATTAAGATGAGCGCTTTCTCTCCACCTTTACAGACATACCACACACACGGGCAAACACGGGCAAGCACAGCACTTTCTAAAGAAAAACACACAGAGCCTGACTGATTTCCATGAACTTTCTGCTGCTCCTTGAACTGAGCAGGGAGGTTTAGATGCAACAGCGATCTCTCCATGTGCAGGACACTTGAGTTTTGCTGGTTGGGAGCCAGGTGGGAACACGATGATCGTTGGAGACTCAAAAACAGGCACTGAGGAGGGAATTACTCTAAAGCAGCATGCAGCTTTCATTCATATTTCAGGAACTGACTTCATCCAAATGGGGAGAAAATCCAGCTGGCCCCAAGCCCTCACAAGCATAAATGCTGGTTTTCCGGTACATATGGCAGTACCATTCAAGAGCTATGACAATGATACTGTTTATAGCTCTGAAAATGGCGCTGCCATCGCACCACGGTGCGGTGGCTGTGATCCCAGGAAGCGGCTCAGCAGCAGGACCAGTCCCAGGCCCCGCTCTTCTACATGCTCAGGTGTCCTGCTAAGGCACAGCGCAACCCCCGGGGCAGAAGTTGGGATAAATGAGAGCCGAGGTGCAATTTGGGTTGAGAAATCCCTGACATCTTAAAGAAAATCACCCTGGATGTTCCTGTGGTGGCTGTCTGGAGGGAAGAACAAGGAGGAGCTATTTGTAAGAGGCCTTTCTCTTTCCCAATTCCATGCGAGAATTGACATATTTTCTTCCCTTCGGTTTTGATTAAAGTCAGGACGCAGCAGTGGAGATGTACCACACTCCTTTCATGGATTAGCGTGGTTAGGGAATGCATGAGCACGGTCCCGTGCCGCCTGCAGGGCACAATGCATGTGCTGCACCTACTGAGCAAATTACCAGACAGGCACTTTCCAATTAAGCCCAGCATGCTGCTCGCAGTGAAGTGGTGATAATTATTTTTACCCTTTCCAGCTGGAAGCCAGCTTGTGGCTGGATATTTCCAGTTGCTCCTTGAGAGCAGTCTTAAAAATTGAAAGATCTGAGCTTTGGAAAATTATACGGGCCCTCATTTGTGCTGCTGAGACATCTTTCCAAAGCTGTTGTGAGCCTGCAACCATAACTGCCACCACAGATTATTGTCATTGCACTATTGCATTGTTAAAGTAGGAAAAAAGACAAAAAGGAGCCATTCTTTCTCCTTGGCAGTGGCATCCTACCTGCAGTCTCGGAGGGGACTGGGGAAAAAGGTTGGGATACAAGTTGAAAATACTTTTTTTTGAAGGGTTTGGATCAAATGTGTTCCCACAACAGGCACAGATGGCTTTCTTCTCAGTGCATTTAAGCCTCAGAAAAGCCCAGAAGTATCACAGATCACATTCCTACAGTCTCACTGAATGCCTCGTCAATAATAAGTGTGACAAAATCAAGCAGGGCACACAAACAAGGATGAGAAGAGAAGCAGAAGACCAACAAGCAGGTTTATCATCCCAGCTCTGTCTCTAGCCCACATTAAATTGGCCCAGAGCAGATATAACCTGCAGGTGTGACAACGGCTTGGCCCAAGGACAGCTGATGTGCCATGGCCAAGAGAAGGCACAAAGAGGAGGCCCTGGTGGGGATGTCTGCCACAAACCTTTTTTTGCCTTCGGCTTAACAGGATGGGGGTGGCACCACTAACTCCGATTTCCAGCGCAAGGTTAATGCAGAGGCTAGAATGGCATTTAGGGAGTCCATTTGTCTTGCAGAAGCATAAACAACTTCATTTTCTATTCACAGTATATCATAACAAGGGAGGGTCAGGCTGGGTGTTAGGTAAAGGTTCTGCACCCAGGAGGTGGTCGAGCACTGGGACAGTCTGCCCCAAGGCAGTGGTCATTACACCGAGCCTGCTGGAGTTCAAGTGTTTGGACAACACTCTCAGACATATGGTCTGATTTTTGGGTGGTCATGTGTGGAGCCAGGAGTTGGATTCAATGATCCTTGTGGGTCCCTTCCAACTCAGGATTTTCTATGATTCTATGATAAAGAGCTGTAAGGACAACACTATCTCAGAGAAAACATCTGTATAGGATTGAGCATGGATTGTGTAAGTGACAATTTGATTTTAAAGACTTGGCAATACTGTTACTTACTTGGCAAATATATATAAGCAAGGTGCTGTATTTTATGAAATTATTGTTCAGAAGCACACTACATCCTCCTTTTTGACTACAAGATTTTCTAAGGCCATGGCTCTCCTTTCATCAGTATTTCAGGAAATGTATGCTGTTGAAACTTCATGAAGAATTGTTTAAGGAACTGGGATGTAAAACTACATTTCTGTTGCTCTGGCTCTGGAGGCAATAAAAACACTGCAGGGCTGGTTCATTCTGCCAGGATGCTCTAGCTCTCTGCCCCCGGAGCACTGTCAGCCCTGAAGGCAGGCTGGGAGAGTTTCAGTAGAAAAAGCCATTTTGCTGAGGCTGAACTGGTTTTAGAAGAGCCATGTCCCATATCAAACTTTTCTGTTCCTCTCCCTGAGAATGCCATATTATCAGGATTCCTCATTCCAACTTTTTCAAAACAAAAGTTATGAATCTTGTTTTAAAGTGATTTTCCATTTCCAAATAAATGATAACAGAATACATTTCAAATCAAAACAGAAGATTTCAAAATGACAGAAAAAAAACAACAAAACAGAATGTTTTGTATGTGCCTGATCCCTATGAGGATCAGACAGACAGCACATCACTTAATTCTGCAAAGGAACCATGACATAATCCTTAGCCATGATGCTATCTGTTCTTCAGTGCCTGTGGATTTTCTGCTTGACAAACCTCTGATTATTTTTCACCAGTAATACCGAGGCAAAGTCACCCGCCTCCTCAACAAAAGAAATGAACCAATACACATTAAAAGGGAAGGCGGCCCCAAACCAAAGCACCATTAACAATCTCCATTCTCACAGCCTGACAGGGTTCCTCAGTTCACCACAACTCCATGTTCTGGAACATCTAAATTCACTTCCGAATGAATCATTTGGTTCAGAGACTGCTTTGGCAGCCCGCATATTTTTCTTTGCAGACCCTAATCAAAGTAGAGGGGACTTCAGGGGCTGTGATGAGTAAGGGCTGGCTTTAGCAGTGTCAGAGTGTGCAATACAGCTCTGTGCATCCCACAGCAGGGGCAGCAGGAGTCCACACTGTGAAGGAGCCTGCCAAGCTGTGGTGTCAGGTCCTTGGCTGCTGCTAGTCGGGTAGAGCAGTGCACGAGGCAGTGGGCTGTGCTGGTTTACACACATCTGCTGGGTTGTGCCAACAGTGTTTTGCTGGTTTTGTCCTGGCTCCTTCTTCCTTTCCAAAACTGAGCATCTTTCTCTATTGTCCTGTCTTCTAGGGAGGTATTTTTGACTTTGACCAGTCAAAGCCCACCAGGCCAGGTCGGTAATGTTTTGTAACTACTTAGAGTAGATACCACTGATTTCTATAGAACAGAAAATCAGGATTTTCCTCTGTGACAAATAGAACAAGGGAGAGTCAAAATTAACTGGGCTTCTAATTATCTCATTACTGACGAGAAGGCAGGAAATCCGGATATACCACTTGCTGGATTTCCCAAAGCAATGCCAAGTAATTCCTCAGAGCAAGTTGTTACCTTGTGCCCTCTGTGGCTCTGAGGAGGAAGGAAGCTGATGATTGAAATTTGCTTTGCAAACTGCCAGGCTGGAAATGAGGTAAAACACACCATGTTTTGAGGCAGAGGAAGCCTAGCATAAGGGAACGTTTTCATGATGTGGCTAGAAGGAGCAAGTTCTGCAGTGGCAAGATCTGCACCCAGTTCTGTTCTTGCACAGAGCACAGCAAAGCTGTTCCTTTTTGGTACCAATATGAGAAAGCAGACAACATGGTGACAGCTGTGCTGTCTTAGCACTGGCAGCAGGATAGCGTGAATTAATAATGCAGCTTCCTGGTGTCACAAAGGAGCTCCAAAGGCCCTTACCCAACCTGGGAATTCCCTGTCTATCAGGGAATCACGAGCAGCAGGGTTAGTTTTTATGGCTTTCCTGGATCCTCTGGCTCTCCTTTGGCAGTGTTTCACTGGGACCATGTGTCCATCACCAATATCTGTGTCTTGGCCATCCTTGCCTACTCTGCTGTCCTCAAAGAAGTTGATGCTGTAGGCATTCAACACAAACTCAGAGGATGCCTCAGACTGCTCAATATTTTTAATGAGGTCTCTGGACCCAGTATGCTCCTCCTTAGCAGCTTCAGTCCAGTGGCCACAAACAACTTGTGCTTGAGTACGGCCAGATTTAAGACTCAGTTCAGGAAAAGAAGATGATCAATACTTTACCCAGTTCTCATCTGCCTTTTCTAACTCTGAGGGTTTCCCTTTATCCCCAGGAATGTCCTGCTCCTGTGGATAAAGAAGAACTGCAGGGAGATGGAGGATCTCTGGTTACGCAGGCCATTTTTCAAGCAATGTGATAAAAGCATAGACATTAAATAAGACATTAATTAAACATAAGGATCCCTCTAGAAAAAAAAATATCTTTGAAGGCTATTTTTCTGTTACTGCTTTTGCAACCTTAGATTGACACCTTTTCATACAGATACACTGGCAACAGGGGACCTATGGCAGTAGTAGGGAGGCATTATTTTCAAGTGTTAGTAGGTCACGGGGGTTTGGCAGCCCTCAGTTAGCTTGGATTGTTTCATACAGAGTTAATTATTTCATGGTAAAGCAGAGGGAGAAGCAGGAAAAACTGGAGATTGTAGCTTTAGGCATTTGCTTACTCTCTTCAGTGAGCTTTCTGGAAGAACTGCGACCAAGACGGAGCATAATTAAGTGATGGACAATACTGAGTGGCATAGGGATGAGGGTATGTGGCCACACAATAGGAAATGACAGTGGGGATATTGCCAGAGGGAGGAAAGCAGACACAAAAATTTACATGAGTACATTTCACAAACCACATTTCACAATCCCCTGTGGTGGGAAGCCAGCTGAACCATGTGTATGGTCTGAGGGAAGGGGACACCTAGCAGCTGACAGAAGGTAAAACTGACTTAAGAAAAGGCACTGGAATTATCTGAGTCTCTCATAATTCTGTGAGAACCTCTCATGGCTGCATCGAAGCTCTAGGAGCTACTAGAAGTCCTGTATGATTTATGCATAGGTCCAGCCAACGGTCACAGAGAGCTGTTTGGTTCCAAACAGCATATGTGATACGAGTATGTTCCTGTGGTCAGGAACCCACCCTCAATGTCCTGCTGGGGAAAAACAACCCCCATCCAGCTGGGGGTTCTGCTTCTACCCCACAAATCCTAAGCTCTACATCAAGTGAGTCCTTAACATGTGTTAAAATAAGTATTGAGCACACAGAGCTGCAGTTATAAAAGAAGGGACTTACAGAGCATGTTCATGGCTAGGCAGGACCTGGTCTGCTGTAGAACAGCAGGAGGAGCTTGGAGGACAGAGGAACAGCCACTTTTAGTGCGGAAAGGAGGAGAGACAGGCAGTGAGGTAGTAAGGGGAAAAGAGAGAAACACAAAGATAGTTAATAGGAGAACACTCACCAGCTAGCCTGATGTTTAAACACCAAGAAAATTATGTTTCAGCAGTGGTCAAAACTAGGTTGGCAAACCTGTCCCTGAAACGGAGACCTGTTTCTGTGGTAGTGGTGGTAGCTGTGCTAGAACTGCATCAGGCATTAGGTGGGTTCTTCATAAATCTTTTGGGGAATCCTTCAGCACTTCCTCCCCTTCAAGAGTATCTTTTGCTGTCCTCATTGATATGCTTTTAGGCAGGAGTGTTCTGCTGAGCTAATTTTCTGAAAGCTCCCCAATATTGCTCTGGGGAGGGGGTCTGCTGGCTACAACACCGTCTTCTTCCTGCTCACTTCATAAACAGCACCACCCATTTGCTCTGATAGCCTTTTACAGAAGCCACTTCCATCTCCTAATCAAAAGTCTAGAAGGTAGTATTTGGGTCCCTTAATTTCTA
Organism: Aythya fuligula; assembly: GCF_009819795.1. Taxonomy (NCBI): domain Eukaryota; kingdom Metazoa; phylum Chordata; class Aves; order Anseriformes; family Anatidae; genus Aythya; species Aythya fuligula. Next base: position 500,092 of record NC_045572.1, on the reverse strand, counting down.
TCCACGATAATGAATGTTTGCTGCTAAGAAGTGAGATTTATGGAGGAAATGTGAGCTTGCCACAGATTCCTGGCTGGTGATCCTTGAGCCTGTTGACAGCTTTAGTATGTTGGAAATGTCAGTCTCTGTTTTAAATACAGATGGGGGAGTAGTTGTTGAGCTGCTTCATTTTATCAGACTGCAGTGCAGGAATACCACGGCTACTATTTAATTTTTAGTGAAGTTGTAACTACACTTGGCCATTAGCCAACAGCCAGTACTAACTTTAAAAATATACTGCTCTTGGCTGTGAATGAGGTACTCCTGGTCTCCCACCAACCCTCTGAAGTAACAGAGAATTACCAGGGCCTCTTGGTGCACAAAGCAGCTGTAATTCCCATTCCCAGACTTGCATTTTTCTCAGGACTAGCTGACAAAAGCCTGATAAAGTACAAATGAAGAACGGTTTCCTATATAAACAGCAGCAGCTCTGATGTGGAGAAGTTAAGAGCTCCTTAGGCTTTTACATAGAGGGGATTTCCTTGGATTTGCCTTTTTTTTTTTTTTTTTTTTTTTTTTTTTTTCCCTATTGGCAAAGTGCCTAGAGATTTACAGGCAAACCTTGGTCACTGATGCAGATTTTGATGCATATGTTCATCAAGGGAGCTTGCCTTTCTGCACTGATTTCTCAGGGTAAGAGGGGATATACCAGCCTAGGTGCTCAGCTGGGGTGCTGGGAGACCTGCCCCAGGAACCTGCAGGCTTGTGGCTACCTCAGGCCTCTGTAGAAGAGACATGTTTCTGACACCCAAACACTTTAATTTTGCTTGACCTGCCTGTTTTTCATTTCCACTGAGTTGGCTCAAGAGTGTAAGTAGGCATCAGTGGCAGCGGAAATAAATTAATAGCTGAAAATTATTCTGCTTGGAACACTACAGCTTTGTTAAGACTAACTTTACCAGAAGGAATATCTCTCGGCCTGTGTATCATATGGTATCACAAAAAAAAGGCAACAGTAGAGAACTTGCATTGGTGAAGAAATCAAATTTCAAGCATCTAAAAAGTCATTTGAATTAGACACCATTCTGTCACAAGAGTATAATTTTGTTTGTCCCTTAATATGTCTGACTTTTCTGAATGGTGTCCCAGAGACCAAGTGTCCAACTAGCCCACCATTGCTTCCTGATGTATGCTTTTTTTGTTTCTTTGTTTTTTACTTAAGAGCATGTATGGATTTTGCAGACTGCTTAGGATCAGATTGCCTCTGAAGCACCCAGGTCTGTATTGGAAGCCAGTGGGAGATGCATTGCTGTGACGCAAATCCTCTGCTTTTAGCCTGGGACTCTGAAATACTTGCTGGTGACTCTCTGAAATACTTGCGGGTAAGCTCTGTGCCTGCTGACTTCAAACAGGACACTCACACTGGGCAGGACAGGCTCCAGAAGAGCACCAGCAGCATGTATAGCACAGCCGGTAATGAACCTGATACTTAGAAGCCCAAGGTAAGCTCTCACAAATTTACAGCTAAATCTTCAGTGCATGAGAACCCGTGCATGGGGGAAAGAGAAGATTAGTTTAGCCTACATCTTTAAATGATTTTTATGGTCTTGTTTAAAATTGTTTTAAATTGGAAGTTAAGAACAAATTCCTTCAAAGAAAAAGAAATTGTGAGTAACTGAAGTGCACCATTTCCTTAAGTTCCTAGATGTATTAACAGGTTCTTCCCTTGCATACCAAATTCTTTACTTCTCCCAGGATCACTCCAGGAGTGGGTTGTGCAGTATCAGGGAGCTCCTGGGATGCTGTGGCACCACCAAGGGTCATGTTGTGGCCAGGGAGGTGGTGGTGCTCCTGCTGAATGAATGCTCCTGTTTTCTGTGCTGACAGCACCGTGCCAGGTCTGGGTGCTGTGTTTTCAGGGGTATGGAGCCGAGCTCTTTGAAGATCTCTTGGTAACAGCTCTCGAAGTGCCATTTGTGTTTGCTTTCTTGCCTATGAAGTAGCTGCTTTGTGCGCTTGTCTCAATGTTGAATCAAAGTATTGTAAAGTGCTTTTCACTGCTAATAAATACTAACTACGGTGCTATAAAAACTTGTCAAAAAGCACCATAGGGTATGAATCTCGCTGAATAAATTAATGTGCTTTTAATGCATGAATGTAACTGTTACTGTTTCTGTGGTGCTACCAGGCAGCTTACAGATCAATGGTAAAATTACTCATACATAACATTGACATAAGATACTTCCAGTTTCTTGATTTTTTTTTTTTTCTTTTCGTCTTTGGTACAAATAATTGAGTCTGCCTGTTTTGGCTGTGCTCCACTTCTGGTAGCAATGCTGCATCCTCTCATTCCTTCCAAAGTGACAAATCCATACAGTGTTTCTCTTGCTTCTTCCTTCAAAAACATTGGCATTCCTGTGGCTTGCACTTGAGCAGCTGTTGCAATGAGCCTTTCCAGAGGTGGCTTCATTTCCGTGTTGGAAAAACTGGCTGCTGAGACTCAGACCTTGGGGAGAGCTCAAGGCTAAGGGAGTTTCTGTCCTTCGCTGACACCTTCAGAGAGGTGAGGCTTACAGAGCACTAGGATGCTTCTATGTCACACTTTATACGGTGTGACATCACACCTAGGCAAAGCACAAAAATGGAGAAAAAAAAATATGATGGGGTGTAAGAGGATGTGAACTACCTTCCCTCTACCCCCCTTCATACAAGTGGATGTGCATAAGATAAGCTAGGTTAATTCTAACAACACTCACATATTGGCATGAGAATAATTTGGACAGTGGTCCAAGCATGACACCTGTTGAAGAAGTAACTCATCTCTCTGACCAGGTATTTACATGTTACCTCTTCCTCAGAATGATCTTACTGGAAAAGATGCATTCCCCCACGGAGTGGCTGCTGCATCCTGCTGTGGATTTAGCAGGTACCACCAACACAGGGGACATCAGCAGAAACCTCTTAAGCTTCCAGAAGATGCCAGTTCTTTGAACCCAAACAAACCAGCCTGCCCTCAACCTTCTTTGGTGTTTTGGAGCCCTGCAGCAGTCTCCTGCCAGGCCCAGCTCTGGACTTCCACTGTTGTTTGGGGAAGCAGCAAGCTTTGCGTCTAGCCCAGCGTGCTGTAACACCTTCACATCTGGGTCTGTTGTGCTGCTCCTACACACTGCTGCCCTGGGAAGTAAGAGTTAAGGTTCATATAAGACAGCAGAAATTACTAAAGTTCCTCCTGGCTGCACAAAGCCCACAGCCAGTCTTACCACGTTCTGGCATCTCACAGCGCAGTTAATCATACTTGATATGGAGTGTGCTAATGACATTTTCTGTGCTTCAGTGACTTCTTGGGAAGTACATAGGCTATGATTTTGAAATAGTATCATAGATTAAATTCAAATATGAAATCACAATTCAGGATAGTTAACTTGTTTTTTACTAACCACTTACGTATTAGATGCCATGGATATGAATATCAAGAGTAAGAGGAACATTTGGTATTATTATTATTTGGTATTTTTGAACATTTTTTTTAGACAGAACTTAAACACATATTGCTGAAGTTATTAGGACTCATTAAATAGTTCTTTAACAGAGGGCAAGGAAACTGCTGTTTCTGGAAACTTGAAAATATTCTTGTGGACAGATCTGTTTCACTCACATATTCCCCCAGCCATGAGGTACTGATCTTGTGTATGAAGGTGTAACTACTCTTCTGATTACAATTCCTGAAAAAATACAAAGGCTGGTAGTGAAACTTGTCATTTCGGATTCTAGGATTTCAGAAGGCTTGATGCTAGTGCTAAGAAAATATATCCAGGTTTATCCCTGCAATGTAAGAACAAGGCTTCAGATATTGAAGGGTTTGTACATTGCAAAGCAGAGGACTGCATTTTCTCACCAAGAAGAGAAAGGGCGATGTGTGGTTTCATGAGCTCTTTAGGCAAGAAAATGTCATTAGGCAGGATCAAATGAAGGACTTAAGTTCAAAGGGAGAATCACCATTCACAGGCATACTTGCTAGAAAAATCCATGCTGATATGGTCATGGGCATTGAAGGCATCATAAACCAGGTATAAATTGCATTCAAATAAATGCAATCATAAAGCACTACAAAGCAACAAGATCAAAGATGAGTTGGAAAGCCTCCTCTCAGATGTGGCTACCTGGATTTTAAAAACCTTACCTTCTGCAATGGATGGTAGTACTGCTGAGGTATCCTGCACTAGCCAAAGAACAGACTAATGCAGAAATAAGGACTGGAAATCATCAGCTAATGCAGTAACAGACTTACTGAGCTGTATGTAATAGTTGATGTGTTTGCAAGATGCTGTGTACTCCTGAAGGCATACCTTAAAAAAAAGTTACTGTCTTTATTGATGACAAAAGCAAAACAAAGCCACATCTGCATCACTTCAAGAGTCAGGTTGTCTGCAAGATGCTGATGCATACTGAGCAGCAGATGTTAGCAGCATCTATAATCTCCGCCATGCCAATAAATAAAAACAAAAGCCTCAAAATGGCCATTTTACTATTCTGAAATTTGTAGTTAAGTATGGGAAGATGCTCACGAGCAGACTAAGAAGTGAATCACAGGTGGACGAGCACTGCAGACAGGCTCACAGCAGGTTAAACTGCTGCCTGTAGCTGAACCCGATGAGTGTGGGATCGGGCAGGCTGGCACTAGGAGCACTCAGCAATCAGAAATGCACACAGCAGTTAAGGACCCCCAAAATGACAAAATGGTAAAAGGCAATCAAATCACAGCAGGCATACAGGAAGTCCTTGGTACCTTCCTGGGGTTACCAAAGTGGTGGCCAAAATATTTTGCAAATAGCAGGGCTGTTCTCTCCCCATGGCACGCTGAAGGCCTTACAAGCAGCATTAACTACAGCAACAGGACAGCTTTTTCACAGCGCCAGTTTATGAAGACAGAGCAAATACACCACTTAAATAAGTGGTCTTTCTGCATTCACAGACCGGAGACCAGATCTTTATATTAACAACCTTCACAGCAAGCTCCCATGAGTCACAGAACCTCACTAGCTCTATTTCCTTTACTTTTTCTTGAATGCACTGCATAGGCACATGTTCTAGACTATTTTTCAACCATGTGGAAATCCACCTACGGCTGTCAGTACCACAGCAGGTAACAGACTTTCGCAGTGTGTTCTGAATATGCAAACAGCTAACAGTGGCTCAGTACAGACCCTGCATATTCTCTGCTTCTCATCACTGCATGATAATGTCTAGGTGACTTAAACTTGGGCAGGTGACCTGGGAGATCTATGCTTTGCTGGAGACTTTGTGCTATAAAGTACAATTTCCTTTCACTGGTACTGCCCTCCACCACAAGTTACAAACTAAGGATAATGGTGTGAAAAACTGACAAAGCCACCCAGGGTTCACTATCGTGTATGTTAAAACAAATCTCAAAAACAGGGTGTTAAGCAGCAGTGCCATAAAGAGAGGGCAACATATGTTTTGCAAGTAATAAGTAGACATGTTAATCCATGCTTTGGGCAGCAGGCACTGCTGGTGTGAGATGTTCCTCCCTCAAGTACTGGCCCCAGCACTGGAAGGATGTAATGTAATGTCATACATAGTAACAAGTACCACAAAGATTTTATCAACTGTTTGTCTTAAAGGTAATGTTACTATCTGTCCAATATAAGCCTTTAAAAAAAAAAATAATAATAATAATTAAAAACAAAACAAAACAAAACAAAAAATATTTTCTTTAAAAATCTAGTAGGATCTATATGAAAAAGAGGCAGATTGGATTTTATTAGGTAATGGAGACGAATGCCATGAGAAGATGGCAGGACGTGGTTCAGGGTCTGAGGAAGAAGCATGCAATGAGATGCATTGAGAATCATAGAATCATTTGGGTTGGAAAAGACCCTTAAGAATACATGAAGGGTGAAGCCTGAAGTAGGAGAGCTGTTACCCGAAGATGCCTGAGAAACGGTGACCTGTGTTGCTGGGAGAAGCTGGGAGTGGCAGGGGCTGGCCAGCCTTGTGCACTTCCTTGATGTAAGGAGGGTTGGGGTCTCACATGTTACTGCATGTTGACTGCAGGGGTCTTGTAGTCAATTTTTACTCTTGTAGTTCATTTCATTTCTTTACCCCTGCATACGTGTGGCTTACAACTATAAGGTCCCTGCCCTGTAGTTCCAGCCACTGTGACCAGGTTTTTCTTTTGCTAGCAGGGAAAGCCTGAGAGATACATTGTGAACTATTCCCCGTGTATCTCCTTACAGTGTTCAGTTAAATGAACAGCCTTTCAGAAAGCCCCACTGTGGGTCAGGAAGCACTTGGAAAGCTTCTCGTACAGCAGTCAAGAAAGGAAGAGGATTATTTAAACATAAAAAAGAATAAAAGAAGTTAACCTAAGATTAAAACGCACTTAAACAATTAGCCCTGCATTTTAGAGGTCTGCTGCCACAATGAATAATAGAATTTAACAATAATTGCTTAGATATATATAGAATTTCTAATCCTAAGGCATGCATTGCTCTTTTCATTGTCTAAAAACACTTTGATAAAATTTTAAGGCTCTGGAGAGGCAGGAAGAAGCTGCTCAGCAGCAGTCAGCGTGCTGTGCAAAGGCCTTGGTTGGGAGCTACAGTGTTGAAACACGAGTGAAGTAGGTGCATAGTAACTTGCTATCTAAAGCAGAATTTATTCAGATTCCCAAATTAGTTTCAAATCCTCCTTGAGCTCCAATTTGGGTCAAGGGAACCCAACTCCCAATGCAAGGGGCAACAGATCCTCATTACACTGGCAGGAGAAAGCCTGGCACAGCAGTGTACCATCACACCTATCCTGGTGCCTGCTGTTCAGACTGCTAGGAAAGTCACATTCCCAACACAGGACATGTTGCTGCTGAGCGCAGCTAAATGCCATTACATGAGAGTAAATGAGTTTTGGCAGCAGCAGCTTTCTGCTTTAGGTGTGTGTATAAACCTGAATAAATACCTAGCATCATATTGCTGATTCAGGAAGCAGGGCTGAGATTAAATTAGACAGCCCAATAATGGTGCTCGGTATTGGTAAGGGCTCAGTGAAATCAGATTAGAGCTTTTCCCAACAGATCTTTTTCCTGCTTTTTCATCAAGACCTCCAAACCAATTAAAGATATTATCGAAATAACTTCATGCAGAACAGGAGCTGCCTGCTTTTACTGTCAGGAGACCCAGGAGGATGGATGACACAAATGTGGGGAAATCCAGCCCATCTTTACAAAGTGAGTCCCACCAGAACCGATAACTTCCTATTCCTGCCATGCCCTCCCTCACTGTTTCCTTGCCCTGTCTTTGGCAGGAGAGAGGGAAGGAAACCTCAGGAAGCTGCTGGGAGGACTGGAGGACATGCCCAGGCTCTGGGTGAGAGAGGTGGTTCTGAAGCCCTGGGGACAGCCCTGGGGACAGTTCTGCCCCTGCTCTCCAGGGTCCCTGTGGAAATCACATTCCTGCTCCAGGCCAGCAACTGCAAACGCCGTGGATGAGCTGCTTGTTATGCAAGCTGGCTGAGCAAAGGCAGAGCGAAATAAGAAAACAGCCATGCGTGTCAAAGACCAGAGAGATTTGATTGGAAAAGACAACTATTAATGTAAGTCACTTAAAGTTTCCATTTGAATCAGAGAAACAGTGAAGTGCAACCCGACAATAATTGCCCAGAGAAGAGGATGTTGACCTGCAGCAGGCTCTATCCCTGTGGCTTCTTCTCCTCGTTTATTTCCCGTACTGGCACCCTTCCTTCCAGCACCCACCCTCCATCAGCGCTGGAGAGGCTGCCTGCAGCTGGATCATTGCAAACTTCTGTAAACCAGAGTGCTTTCCATTTTTCTTAAGGCAATAAGCAGATGAAGTGATATTCTGCCGAGCCAGGGACTGGCCTCAACCCAGCCTCCCCCAGCAGCCCATGGAGAGCCAAGTCCCATGGCTTCCCACAGAAAGGGCTCTCCTGAGGCTCGTGTTACATATGGGTCATACAACACCCATTAGGTGCTGAGCCAGGAGCTGTCCATGCCCCAGGGAGGAACAAACCAGGGCTACAAATTACAGAAGTACATCTCAGAGCTGAAAAAAAGCCTTAACAGGGATTCTGCCCCACCAGGATACAGCAAATTGCCTTCATTACCCAAAGCACAAACCAGGCAATTAAAATAGACAAAACTGGCTATTTCAGTCACTTCCAAGCTCAAGGTGCCCTTCAATGCCTCGGCTTCCCTATCAGAAACAAATGGATGCAGAACAGAACTTCTGACCTTGAGTCTTGTATTAGGCCAAATAACAAAAGGGGTTTTATCATAGATCTTATCTCTTTTTTTTCCAGACATATTGAAAGAGATTACCTTAGTAAAACTGAAGGAAAGCACGGTACTTAAAAAAACTAATCCCATCTTTCATCTGTAGGAAATAAGATAAATATCTTGATTTCACTCAGTACAATTACAAGAAGCTTTTATCAAAACTCGGTTTCCTCTGGAGAGGTATTCTTTGAGCTGCATACTAGACTTCAGCACTGTTGTTATGTACTTAGGGGCAAGACAAGTGTGTTTTGGGTAAAAAAACGCTTGTTTTGCCCTCCTCTGACACAGGGCACCAACTTATCTGAGGGCCAGCACCTCCGTAGGAGCTGCTTTATACTGGTACAGGTGGTGAGTTTCATGGGCTTGGCTGTGCTGCTGTGCAGTCAGGGAGGACCAGAGGCCCAGTGATGGGCTTGCACGCTGCCCATGGAGGCCAACATGATGCTGGCAGCGCTTCATCGCCACGGGGAGCTGGTGAGCAGGGAGCCAAGGCCGCCCCACCTCTTCCCCTATCTTTTCATCCTTTTGCAGAAGAATTTTGAAGTGTCAAAAAGAAATATCTAAGAGATTTCTGCTTTTAAATTTAGCACAGATCCGTAGGAAAGAAAAAAGCAAGGAAGGGGTGGGAGGAAGAACCTTACCCCAGACTTCTAAGATGACAGTTGAGAGAGAAGAAATTAGTGTCTCGACATCCATCCTACCCTGGGGACAACCCAACCTCAATAGAAAGCCATTTACAAATAAAAAGAAAGGCTTTGACAGTAATAACTTTAGAGAACACCCACAAAAACAAAGCACATCCTCACCCACAGAAACTGGAGGCGTGCTGCACGCAGCGATGCTGGTGGCTGCCTGGTCTCAGTGATTGGGGACATGCTCCCCTAAACCCAGGAGGGGCAAAGCAGGGATGCTGCTCCAGACACTGCACACTGTTGTTTCTGCCATAAGATCCCCCGACCATGCACCTGCCTTTGGTTAGCGATGCAAATCACACTCTTTTTTCCAAATTGAGCTGAAGCCCCCTTCCTCTCTCAGCTCTTGGCTTTTGTGCTTCTTCTCCTGATGTTCGGGTGCAAGGGAAGTGGATGGTGTGGGTACTGCGACCCCAGAAGCGCTGCTCAGTGGGAGCCCAAATAGCAATGCAGGGCCCAAAGCCTGTGGGATGTGTCTGGGAAGGGGCCCAAACCTCTGCTGGCACCAGCTCCCATTTACGTACAGCTGCAGGTGGGTGCGTGTTCTTCACCCTCTGAAGCAATCAGAGGAACTCAGCCTGATCTGGGCTCTCCACCCTTTCTCCCCAGCTTTCCTGTTATCTCTCGCACTTCAGCGGCAAGAAGCAAGCTGCTGCAGGATTGCTCCCTAGTCCGAGTGTTCCTGGGCTTGGCGATGGGAGCGTGGTGAGCGGGGAGTGCAGGTGATGGGCACGGGGAGCCTGGCAGATGGGAAGGGACTGGACTCTTGCTGCAGCTGCCTGCCGGCCTGGCCATGGCTGTAGGATGCTTTGCTCTCTGCATGTCCCCATGGCTGTTCTGGATGCATGTCCTGACCATTACACACACTTTTGCACAGGGTGGCCTCAGCCTTGGTGAGTGGCACATCAGCTGCCTGGAAGTGCTCTGTGTGTGCCATCAGGTGCAGGAAGCCCCGTGCACACATGGATTTGGGAGAAAGATAAATAGATGCGGCTTACAGGAGGGATAGGGAAGAAGATGATGTCCCATCCTTGGCTCGTAGGTCCTTTGGTGCTGCACAGAGCTAAACACAGCCAACCCCTCTGCCATGCGTGCAACTCTCTTATTTTTGTGGTGAGAACTGCTGCTGCTGAACAGGTAAATTCCCTGAATCCCTGGGCTCTCTGCCCTTGCATCCTGCGTAATAGATTGCATACTCATTGTCTGTTTCCTGGTTCATCCCATATCTCCTGTTTGAGCTAACACATACCTTCTGATATTTATAGCTCGCCTTGCCCTGCTTGTGATCCTTCGCAACTACCAGTCACAGTATTTGTGGATGTTACACTACAAGTCTGTTACAGGAGAGAATATTGATGCCAAGTTGTAAAATCATGCCAGGGAAGTTGGAACATAAGTTTGATTGCAAATACTGGCAACGATTCACAAGAAATTACAAAAAAAAAAAAAAAAACTCCTCCAAGAAACTACAGAACTTGTTTTAACCTGTTTTTCAGTCTAATGATCTCATATATTTGTATAGAATACTTTTTCAGAATTGCAGCTGATGAAATGTAAGTGAAAACCAAATTATCTCTTGACAAGATTAACACTGTTAGCAAAAGGAAAGACCTAGTAAGTGCTATCTATCCTCTTAATTCCCCAGTCCGAGACTTCCCCTGTGCCAGACTGTCCCCACATACTGTCTTTAACTACTCTGTCCAGTCTAGGTTTAAATGGCAGAACAAGCTGAGATGTCTGTGTATGCTGTACATACCATCACATCCCTGCTCTGAAGAATAAACTGGGAAATACTAAAAAAGGCTCAAAAGAAAGGTATTTTGGAGCCAGGGGGAGGTTCTTTTAAGATCACCAGGAATGAGTTTGCTGAACTGAATACAAAGCAGTGCCTGTGTGCTCCCCCTGCTAACACTCCAGGGAGGGACGGGGATTCCGTTTTTTCCCTTTTTTCACTAATCACCCCTCACTGGGCTGCAATAAAATTATCTGGCTCCTCACAAAGCCACACACTGCTGAGAGCAGATGGGTTTAGGCCCTGGTCCAACAGGCCAGGTCGCAGTGCCTGTGTGTCCCTCTGTGCCCCAGCAGCCACCACGTGTCCCTCACTTGTCCCAAGCTGTCAGGGCCAGGTTGCCTTCCTGCCCCAAGGCTGGCAGCACCCAGCTGAACGGGAAACTCACTTCTGGACACCAGGTCACACAACCAGCAGAGCAGAGCTCCCAGTCTGTCTGGAGCAAGACCTGAACTCACTCCTGCTTTGTCTTCAGCATCTCTCATTGAATTAGAGATGTTATTACAAAGAAAGCCAATCTTGAAACTTAAATTTATAGTGGTAAAGAACCGTATGTATTCTAATCTGTTATCATGGATCTCAATTTTAATTGTTAAAAGTGAATGCTGTGTTTCTAAAGCAAGTTTCTGTACATTGAACTTCCACATCTTACTCTTGTTACATCTTTTTGTGCTAGATTTCCCTGCCCCAAATAGACTCCGCTCTCTTTACCTTCTGTAGCACAAGACATCCAGTTAATGTGCTGGGAATATTTTTGTACAGCCCCTTCCCCAGACCTTTCACCACACTTGTTAGTCCTCCCCATTTGTCCCAGCCTCCTCCTAGAGCAAGGTGCCCACTGCCAGCCCTGCCTGGCTGGGTACGCAGCAGCACCCATCCTGGCACCCACCCAAACATCCACGGGGACCTTCGTCCTGCAGGTACGGTGTCAGGTGGGAGCTGATGCTCAGCACCAAAACCTATTTCATGTTGGCTCTTTATGAGACTAGGCTGCAGTCCGAGTTTGTGCTCAGTATGCCAAGATGCAGAGCCATGCAGACTGTGTTTCTGTAGCCCTATGGAAACGTTTTCCTTGTGCTCAGTTAACCAAGCAATTCAGAGGGCAGAGAAACCCCAAACTGCTCTTTCTCTTTTTTGTTATTCCTCTAATCTTGTGGTATCTGCACATGTTATCAGCAATTATTTGTTTTTTCTCCAGAGAGAAGATTAAAAGTAAATGTTTTATGGCCAAGAGCTGTTCCTTAAGAACCCTGACTAGAAAACACCTGGTGGAAGATGCTAATTTTATTATGACTAGCAAACTGTGGGAGTGCTCTGGTTAAAAATGCCATGCTGCTGTAGGTACCACATCAAGTGTGTTACGCTTCTTGCAAATTGCAACCTCATAAAATAAAATTAGTTTGTAGAATTGAGCTCTGCTTTTCATACTTTCATATATGCTGGGTAGAGCCATCACCTTGTCTTCAGATTACCTTTTATATATTAGATCCTGGATCAAATGGTTGGAACAGCAGCACTTGAGGACAAGCTCCTTTCTTCCCACTTATCTTTGGATGTGACCTCGTGACAAACCCTGACACTGGGAATGAGCCAGAGGCAACCTCAGGATACTGGGCTGCTGACCTATGCAGTAATGGCCTTTGAAAGCCCATTTCCAGACAGTGGGAAATATGCACTGCAGCTGCTTCCCAGAATCACAGAATCACAGAATTTCTAGGTTGGAAGAGACCTCAAGATCATCGAGTCCAACCTCTGACCTAATGCTAGCAGTCCCCACTAAACCATATCCCTAAGGAAGGGAAAGAAACCATATCCCTAAGAAGGGAAAACTGTGGGGTAGGAAGTGCAGAAATCTGCCCTGTGAGGGCTTTGGGAAATGGGGACAATCTGTGTGTTCCTTGATGGACACAAAATCAGCAGGGTTGAAAATCAGCAAGCTCCATGTTATGAAGGCAGCATGGCCAGGTATCAACAAGAGGGTCAGCTCTGCTTCAGGTTCCACAGCAGTCAGACTGAAGGGCAAAGTGGGGCTTTGTGGGGTCTTGAGGCAGTTTCCCCTGTCACAGTCATATCATTCAATGATATGACTTTTGTAAATTCACCATGTTCCAGCTTGGTAAGAATTAGACTTTTTCCCCATCTAGTCTTACGGAAAGTTTGTTTCAAAACATCACTGCCATGATGCTGCCATGATGGCCAGAAAACTTTGTCTAATTCTGGGCTTATCTTATGCTCCTGGCCACTTTCGCTCTCTCTTTTTTTTTTTTTTTCTTTTTTTTTTTCTTTTTTTTTTTTTTCTTTTTTCTTTTTCCCTGCTGACATGGGGAACTGATACTCAGACTGAAAGTACTGGATTGGAAACACATGTTGAGCAATCTTTGGTTGCATTGCCCAGAGGACTCAGGGGTTGTGTCAAACTGAAGGTACTGTTTTTTGCCACCCCTGAAATTCCCTGTTAAAAATGTCTTGGTTGATGTAATATTTCATGCCCTGGGATGGCTCAGTACCAGTCAAAAGAAGAAGCCCCAGCGTGACCCCAGGGCCGCCACTGCTGATACCCTTCCATCAGTGCTCGTTCTTTACAGGACACACTTCTGGCCATGCCTGATGTTGTGCTCCAGACTTGTAATGGGAAAGCATATAGGAATGGTGAAAAGGGCTGCCAGGCATCACCCACAGATGTCAGCATAGCTCATCCAGGCACCTGCAGCTGATGAAAAATGACACTACCGCAATTTAAAGTAAAGCCCACCAGTGGAATTCTTTCTATTGAATGAAAAAGTTCATTAGTTTCTCTTGTGCCTCTTGCTGAGTGCTGGAGGGACCCTAAGGACAGAGTTCTCCCAGGCACAGATGTTCCTTCATGGTCCCCCAGCCATACACAACAAGGTGATAACATGCCTGTGGTGTGTAGCCAGATGAGGACGGCTGCCCACAGGCCTGGTAATGAGTAATTGAATCACAGGAGCATGATTGTCTGAGTGCAAACATAATGTTTGCATCAACTTGCTAGGAGGAAGCAAAATAAATCCCTACCATCGAGAACAAAACTCAAAATCCCAGCAAAGATATTAGCTGCACCCATTCATGTCTTTCAATGGGTTAATGGAGTCTCCTCTAAACTATCAAAAAGAGAAATTACATAAAAAGAACAAAATTGCAGGAGATTGAGATGGCAGGGGGTTGTCTCAATCCTTTGCGCAAAAACTTCCCCAAAAGAACTTGTTGGGAATGTGCTTTATGTTTACTTTGCAAACATAAATTTCTTGCCTGCTGGATCCCAATAATTAATAAATGACTGCTGGAGAAATTGCAGCACACTTCCTAAAGCTCCTTAGCCTGCAATTGCTCCAAGTCTTAGTAGCACAGCTAAATGTATCTGCCTCCAAAATGACCTATGGTAACGCAGGGAGGAACAGCAAACATTGAGGCAATGAAGGAAACAGCAGCTGAAGTTCAAACGATCCATCTTGAGGCTAACGACCTTTCAGTGAAGAAGATGATGCAGTGTGTCAGAGCCCTGACCCCTGTTACTGGATCATTAAAATTGCCAGGCAGTTACTGTCAGTCAGAAATTGTGGTCCCAACAGACTGATTTTGCTGTAAATAATGGCATAGCTTTGGGCAGTAACAGTCTGCCACCAAAATTCTTTTCCAAGTGATCACTGATTGATAGGAAAAAATTGCAGAAAAATCTGTTCAACTTGCATAAATGGGAAAAACAAACAAACAAACAAACAAAAACATTTAGAAGGTTATTCATATTTTAGTTCATGCTAAAATAATTAAAAAAAAAAATCAATTTTAAACCAAGGCCCTGCATTCTTCATATTTAAAAGCTGAGTCAAAGAAGATTCACTCCCACTGCACACTGAAATTTGGTCAAGACAAGCTAAGAAGGCATGTTTGTATTTAATGGTTTTTTCATCCAAATGCTTTTTTCCAGGATTTTGTTCGCTTGCTGGTCTGTTTGTGAGCTTCGCACACCCAGGGGCCTACCTGATGCTTGCCTATTTCTCCTTAAGAGCAAAAGCAAGAAACGAACAAACAAACAAAAAGTAAGTTTCAGAAACCCCGGATAAAAAAAAAAAAAAAAAAAAAAAAAAAAAAAAAATACTGCTTTTTGCCCATTCACCCAGTTTGGTGGAGCCTGCAGGCAGCTTAGCTAAATAGTGTCCTGCAAATGCAAACAGTTGGCTATAAAGCCGAGGGTACGCACTGTTGGCCACGAGACCCTGAGTTTCAGTCCAACCCTGAACCTTTCATCTCCGTGTCAGCCTTTTGAGAGTTTGTCCAAGCAAAGTTGTGCATGTACTGAAATATCCCCTTTCCTTTCCTTTCCTTTCCTTTCCTTTCCTTTCCTATTCCTTTCCTTTCCTTTCCTCGCATTTCCTCGCATTTCCTCGCATTTCCTCGCATTTCCTTTCCTTTCCTTTCCTTTCCTTTCCTTTCCTTTCCTTTCCTTTCCTTTCCTTTCCTTTCCTTTCCTTTCCTTCCTTTCCTTTCCTTTCCTTTCCTTTCCTTTCCTTTTCTCTTCAAGCACCAGCAAGGCCCTTCTTTGCCCTGGCCAGCTGCTGCAGCCAGATGAATTCCAGGTCCTCCCACAGCCTCTGCACAGCCTCCGATTGCCAGCACCACAAACAGAGCAGGGACCTAACACCTCCCCAAAAACACAGCCTGTGAGCATCTCTTTATCCTCTCCAGAAATAGCTTCCTGCTGCTTTATGCAATGAGGAATGCTTTTCCAGGAAAGTGTGAATGTCTGAGGAAGAGAGAGCGAGCCAGTATTTAGGGTGATGTATCAACAGCTGACCTGCACCCTGATTCCCGCTGTGGTTTCTGGGGTCTTCAGCAGGTTGGGCAGAGACCTCACCTTGGCTGTGCACCATGTTGTCATCACTGTCCCTCTTTCCTCCAGACACCTCTGCTGCTGCCAGCGGCCGCCACTGTCCTGTGGAGAAATGCGATAGCAAAAGCACGCATCCGCCTGGCTGAGCCTAAATGCATGTTTGCCAATGAAGCGCCTGTGCTGAGAGAGCCGCCAGCTTGTCAGACGTCAAGGGGTGGCTCTGAGCATGGAAAGGCGAAGAAGAGGTGGGCGAGCAAGGAGGAGAGGGCTGTGTTTGCCAGGCCGTCATCTGGAGGCTGTCAGGGTGCCCGAGCCCCACTGCTCGCAGCAGCTTGCTGCCTTGGCCGCACAGGAGCAGCTGCAGCTGCCAGGGCTGGCCCAGCCTGCACAGTGATTGCTTTGCTCTGCCTCAGGAAGCTCTGTGGTCTCTGTGGCTGTCTCAATGCCTGAGAAAGGATAAGAGACAAGAGGAACAGGAGAAGGCAGGACAGCAGGCTTTTACTTGTAAACCTTGAGTGAGACTTGCTAGTGTTATTAGGAAGCACCTCTGAGCAAGCATTCTGTGTTTTCTGAGTCAAGCTGCAGCTGCAGCCCACAAAATGCCACCCTGGCAGGGGGAAGGGAACAACTGCTCCATCCATGCCCCATGGGTAGAACTGCTGTGATCCTGCCGGGCACCGAACCTGCTGCGTGACTCAGCACAGACCTGGCTGCACAGGGAAAACAGAGTGCTTTTAAACCCATTAACCTGCCAGAGGTAATGACTTTGTGGAATTAAAGCTGTTGAAAAGGCACAGCAGCAGGTGTCCTGATGTGCATTGCAGCAGGCAGCACACAGGCAGGGCTGTCCCATGTCGGGGGGTCGGGGGCCCCAGCAGCACTGACTGTGCTGACTGCCTGGTGGGCAGGGGGGGGCTTCAGGGGGGTTGCAACCTTGTGAATGGGTCTGGGAAAACCTCACCCCTGGGGGTGAAAATGAGGCATAGGTACTCAGTAAGTTTTTATGATTGTTCAGGGCAGCCTCTTTAATTTATTCACTCTTTCAATAGTTCTTGAAGTAATGCAAAGCAATCAGCCCATCCATCCCACCTGAATGTGATTGTCTCTCACCCAAAATCTTCTTTGCTTCTGGCCAGAAGAATCAAAGAAAGGAGAACCTCCTACTGTACCCTTACAGACTGGAAGCAGCAGCACACTACTAATCCCTGCTAGCACCCAGACACTCCTGCCAACACCCGTCAAACCCCGCCAGGCCAGTGGGGCAGGAGCAGCGTGAGCACAACACTGCTTGCCTGCCTCCACGGCACCTCTGACTTTCCCTTCCCTGCAGCCAGGAAGGATTTATTTTTATTCCAACAGAACTGTAACCTGCCAAGTTGCTAAACTTCTGCCAGCTCCTGAAGAGCCGAGCTGCTGTGCTGCCTGTTGAAGCAGCAGCAAGGACGCTCTGGTGCTCGCTGCCAACCAGATATACTGGCACCATCACTCATGGCCCACACAGGGGCCAATAAAGCTCCACAGCCATGCTCCAGTGTTCAGTACTGGCTACACACGGCGATTTACTACGTGTTTCTCACACCTTCAGAGTGCTGACACCAGTGTGGGCTGATTGGGCTATTTATTTAATTCTGTACTTATGAAGACAATGAACTTCCAGACCCCCAAGCTGCATGCTGCTTTTTTGTTTTCCCCCTTTGTTTCTCTTGGCTCTTCCAAAAGGAAAATCAAGATGTGTTTTACTTTGGAGAAATAAAATCAACATCAGCCCTGTTTGAGAAAGCCTCTCTGTGATAGAAAAGGAGCAAATAAACCACTCACTACAGCTTTCCCAGAAGAGACTAGCACACTGTACTGTGCTGAACAGTGCACTTCTGGGAGGAAATGGGGAATGCACAAAAGTGACCTCCTTGACCCAAACGTTCCAGAATTTGTCTGCTCTGATCATTGCTCAACTATATTTTACCCAAAGCCATCTTCTCCACTGTGGCAAAATTTCAGAACTTGTCTTATCCAAAAATTCAAGCAGTGCTGTGCTGGGTTCCAATCGTCTTGTGCAGTATGAGTTGAATGATTCACAAAGGCATGAGTTCACTGCTTTGTTCTGACTAAATGTCTGTGCATAACAAAAGATATGCAAGCAATATGTTTAAAGAGGGAGGCAGCATTTTTCAGATGACTATGGCATTTTCACTCTTCTAGTGTACAGGACTGTGCACCGAACACATGCTACAGTTGTCCAGAAACCCGTATCTACTGCAGTGAATTACTGTACTAATTTTTGCCATATGTTAGTTGAGAGTGCATTGTAAATTCTCCTATCCACTTGTAATTCAGAATGATTCCCAAGTCCTTCAAATGTGTGATTTTCCAAACCATAAGTTATTAGAACTATGAATTGCAAATATTTATAATGAATTACACATTTTGTGTTGCAAACAGAGAAGCAAACCTTTTTATGTGACACGTGAGTTGCAATCTTACCCATCAAAAATGAATAGGGCATGAATTTCTGATTGTAGCCACACCTGCAGAGTTCAATTCACCCTTTCCATGTGCCCTGCTTGAATTTTGCAGTTAGTGGTACACATCAGAAGTGAGATAGGTTAATGTCCAGGCACTAAAAAAAACACAATTCTGTCAATTCCCATGCTTGCAGAAATCAAACTCAGAAAACAGGCAAGTCAAAATCCTCTTTCACAGCTGAATGAATATTTAATTCTACTCTTGCCCACTGTACAGACAGATCCATCTCTAACTAAATCTTGTCTCCTGTTCATGACATCTTCAAATCACGTTGCACTGTGTCTTCCCCTGCCCAAGGAACAGGTGTCTTTCATACCAGCTGATGGAGAGTTCAAGAACAAAATGGGTGATGTGAAATCCTTTCCCCATCTTCTGGTTCATGATTTAGGGAGAAAGCAGGGTGGTTTCTGTGGGGTTCAGACAGTTGTGGGCTCCCTCCTGTCATGGTCAAGCAGCTAAGCCACTGCAGTCTGCATCACCACTGTGCTTGCATCTGGCCCCAGGTGTGCTGTACAAAGTCTCTCTCAGCCTGGGTCCTCCAGAGCATCAGTCTTCACAGATCAATTGAAAAATAAATTAAAGAAAGAATGAGAACTGTATCCTAACCAGTCTGTCAGTCTGTGTGTGCTGAGGGATTCTGCCTCTTCTCACTGCCATGTTTTATCATGCTCTGTTCCTCCTTCTTTTTTTCCCATTCCTAATATAAATGTGAAAATCCCAAAATAGGAATGTAAGCACATTTTAACACTGAAGTTTTCAGAAGAAAAAAAAAGAAGAAATGAGTTTGTCCCTGGAAGGCACTCTCACAGATCACACATATCCAAGAACAAGAGCCTGAATTTAATCTTTAGCATTGACAAGCATACTCTTTGCACTTGCAAAAGCAGCAGTGAGTTGATTGCAAGTGAAGAAAGAACAGTTTGGACGGATAAAGCTGAAGGAATGTTCAGATCTTGTGAAGACTGGAAATGAAGAGGAGTTAGAAATTCAAGTTCTACTGCCCACCACTCCTGACTCCCTTTGTGGCTGAACAAGTCATGTCAGTTTAATACAGAATTGTACATCTCTGTGGTTTTGGGGGCAGAAGGCTGCCCTGGGTTCAGAACAGGGTCTGTCCTTCTCTTCACTTCTATCCCTGTTGGGGTACAAAACGCAGCTGTAACACCCCCCTTGCTCAACTTCCCCATGTGCAGAAGCTCTTAGGAAGATAAAACTTCGAGGTTGGAAAAGACGCGTGTGAACCGGGTCCAGCCCCTGAGCCGCTTCTCAGTTGGGCTGGTATGAAGCCAAGACATACAGGAAGGTTTCAATATTTCAGCTGCTGAAATCCCTTATATTTCCAAGACAGCAAAGCAAATATGCTTTATACCTGGGAGAGAAGCTGCCTCACTGAATCTCTCTTCCATCTGTGCCGAGTTCAAACTGTTCTGCATTTAAGAGAAGCATTGAAGAAATCAAAATTCCCCATGTGAGGGTAACTGTCTAGAGACCGTAATTAGTCAGTTTTCCTTTAATCCTCACAATTGCAGCACCATCAGTTCATAACCTGCACCAAGGGAAGAAGTCACACTTTTCTCATTGTTCCAAAGCCGAGAAAAACAGAAAATAATTGATCTCTGAAGTACTGATGTGCTGAGCCTCAACCCTCAGCAGCTCACAAGCACATTCTGCTGTTCAAGCTGGAGTGACATGGAAAGGCAGGAGATACGTGGCTTGTGGTGGTAGGACACTGAAGAGAGTTCATCCACTCTTAAGTACCCATAAAACCCAGAAATGAACAAAATGCCCTGTACAGAGTTAGGTCTTACAGAGCCTTTTGTAATGTTTATCGCATCAAGACTGACAGGATTACAGCAAGGCACGCGAGCTGGTCAGGCAGTCCCCAAACTTGTTATCTATCTCCCTGGAGGACTTGTAGGTGGAAGCTGAGTCGTACGAGTGGGAGGGATGAGGTGGAAATGAGAGAAGCCTGACTCCAAGGTGGCACCCACCACTTAGTGCAGCCCAGCTCAGCTGGCTGGGGTGGCCAAGACTGTGCCCCCCCAGCTTTGGAGGGGAGGTGACTCTTCACAATTGCTTTGGCCTCAGGGACGTTCATATGGTTTAAAAGGGTTTCAAAATGAGGAGTCTGTCAGCACCAGGGGACACTCAGCAAGACTTGAGGAAAGCACTCAGGAGTACATCTCCACTGCCCGGTGTCCCCAGGGCAGAGCTGGCCTGGGCCTGCCAGCCCCGCACAGCGCAGGCAGGACAAGGAGCTGTCACAGCGAGACAGCAAACACAGTGAGACATCTTTGAGACACAGAGGAGGCACAGTATTGCCATCTTGTGACATTCGGAGGTCAAACGTGGGCCTGGGCTGAAGCAATTCACCTTTGGTGCTGATGTGCTCGCTGTCTGCTGAATCTGAAACCCACACCTGAGAGAGGCTCCCTGTCATTTCACTGCATCTACTTCACAAGAAGTACCTTGTTTCAGCACTTGCTAGCCCAAATAGATGTTATTCTCCCTTTCTTTGTCTTTAGGCCAGCAGGAGTCCCCCACCAGCCCTCCCTTCCCTCCTCCCCACGCACAGCCACATTTCCAGCGCTCACCCCTGCAGCTCCCCAGCACAGGCCATGCTCCCCTGCCCTCTCCCGCAGCTGAGGAGCGTTTGCCTCATCCCCAGGCACATGGCTCTGACACAGGCATGTGCTCCGTGTGGCATGGTGCCATGCCCCCATCACAGACAGAGGGCTGTATATATGTTGTAATGGCCTTCATGACTTCAGAGGTGTGAGAGGCCTGTCCCAGGGCTGTGGGATGCCTTGCCCCGTTTCCCTTCCATTACACAGACCAAGACACCTTCCAAAACTTCAGAGGTCAATACAGCAGGGAGCTGGGGGCAAACGAGAAGATTAGACTCTGCTGGAAGTCTGAGCTTGTCTCCACATGGGTTTAGCTCTGAACACAAACAGTTACTGACTCTTTATCTGGAAGTGAGGAGCCATGACTACATCTACCAGAACAAAGTCACTTCTAGGCATTAGTGCAAAAACACCAGTAGTGTTTTTGTTTTCAGAAATGTAGCTTTTTCTGATATTACTGGAGATAATTGCTCCTTTCTCCCTTCCTCCAGTGCTCTGCCCTCTAGCTCAATGCTTGGTAAGAAGGTAGCAGAGGATGTGTCCCAGCACAGAGCCCTCCAAACCCCTCTGCACTCCCACCATGTGGGACCCACATGCCCTCCTCTCACAATAAACAATGTGGTACAAAACCAGGGATGGGTGTGTGAGGTGGGGGCTCAAATTCTCTGGGCCCCCACACTGCCAGCCAGCTGAACTGTGTCTGGTAGCCCACGAGGGATGCACACTGCAGATCCAGACACCACTGCCTTGCATGGGGGGAGGCAGTGAGGGGCTCAGCCCTGGTGTGGAGCTGCCCCATGTGGCACATGGCAGGAGCCCGGGGCTGCTGGCAGACATGGGTGCCTCAGCCCAATTTTCCCCTGCACCAGCCCCCACAAGATCAGAAAGAAAACATCTGCCCTTCCCCATTTGCCACTCCTGCCGAAAGCCACGACATGCTGCAAGGGCCAGTGTTCGGTTCCAGCAGGACGCTGACCTCCTGTCTGTGCTGCAGGCATCCTGAGAGCCCCCAGGCTTTGGCTCAGTTACTGTAAAGGGCAGACACCCCAGCATTTTCTGAGCTGCTAAAGCAAAATAGCAAGTACCCTTCCTCCCAGAGAGCCACTAAAGTGCCCCAGCAGTATCAGGGCACTTGGGTAAGATCCTCCTTTGCCATTCATTACTTCAGGAGATGCAGCACCAGCTGGTGGGGCTACAAAGACAGAACCTGAGAAGTGCCATTGGGAGCATCTCAATCCCTTTGCTAGAGAAAAGGGAGTAGGCAGCTTCCCCCAGGGTGCTCCCTGTGTGATCGAGTTCATCTCAGACAAAGCAACAACAGGATGCAGCAGCATGCATCCCAAATGCATGCATATCTTCTGCCTTCCCCCAAATATTTCCTGAACATTCCTCTGGAGAACCCGCACATGCCAACATCTATCAGGTATCTACAAACCCAGGTTGTATGAGCACCCTAAGGATTACTGTGCACTTCTCATTCCCCCAACCCCCCCTTTATTTTTTTAACAGTTAATCCATCAGATATTTCAAATGCAACACAAAATCACTCCTTAAGAAATCTCATGAGAAGTAACTCTTTCTAGTGACTCAAGCTATTTTGCAGCAGCTGAGAACTCACCTTAGCACATGAGTCGATCCGTTATCGTGGTGGTGGAACAGGGGACCGTCTGCCCCAAGATAGAAGGGCCTTCGGTATCGCTCATCACCACCAGCACAGGATGATGAGGAAGGCACGTCTGAAAGACTTGTTCAGGAAGGCGTAGAGGAAGGGGTTCAACCCTGAATTGATGTAGCCCAGCCACAGAAAAGCTGTCCACAGCTTCCCCGGCACCGTGTAGTTTATGAAAGGGTCCACTATGTTTGTGACAAAGAAGGGGGCCCAGCACAGGCAGAAGCACCCCATGATGATGCACAGGGTCTTGGCAGCTTTGGTCTCAGTCTTCATGCGGTGCGTGCTGTGCTGATCTGGGGGGTGCTGCCGACCGTCAGCGGGGGTCCCCGCGCGCTGCAGCACCCGGATCTGGTAGGCGTGCTCCCTGGCGGTGATGTAGATGCGGTAGTAGGCCAGCACCATCAGGAGGAAGGGAATGTAGAAGGCCACCACAGAGCAGGTAATGGCGTATGGCTTGTTGACCATGAATATGCAGTAGGTGGAGTTGGAAGCCTTGTGAACTGCCTTTGCTGGATCTGGGGCAGGGGGAGAAAGGAGAAGGACAAAGAATGGAAGAGATTCAGTGCTGCTCCTCTGCCATCAGCAGTCTGTTTGTCAGGATGCTCTACCACCACTTTCCTATTCTCTCTCCTCCCTTGCCTCTCCCATATGCCTTACCACTGCTGCCTCTCCCAACTATGCTTACACCTCAGGCTCTGATGGTCCTGAGGTTTGTGGAACCAGCCCATGTGCAGCTCCAGTGTCCTGGAGCATGCCTCAACCTGGCTGCTGAAAATCAGCCTAATAGCCCAGTTCATACTCTGTGAAGGGGAATAACTTCACTTTGTGCTGTGCTTTTTTGCAGTGCTCACTGCTCTGTCCATCAGGACATGCTTTTGCACCAAGGATGCACATTTCATCTGGCCAAGTGGCACAGGCCAGATGGGTGGGGATGGGGCTAGGCTAATAACTTAGCAGACAGGGGCTGCTCTAGGCATGGGGCAGTAGGCAGCAGCCTTGAAAATCCCTATAAAGAGAAATTCCAGAAATTCGGCAAGCCCTTTGCTTCAATAACAAGGACTTCTCCTTTAGCCTCTATTGCTCTCTTTTCTTTGCATATTCCTTTTTAAAGAAGTATATACAGCAGGGAATATATTTGGTATCAAGTCAGTGTATCTCCTAAATTACTCACCAGATCAATGATGCCAATGCTATTCCAGCCTTGCATGATTGGGAGGAAAGAAATAAATGTTGGGATTACCCAGCAGCCTCCAAGCATTACAGCAATGCGCAATGGAGTCATCTTGTTCCTGTAAACCAGTGGCTGGCAGCAAATAGCATAGTACCTGCAAGGAGGAAGCGAGAGAACCACCATCACTGAAGGAGACTTTCAGGTCTTCTAGAAATAAAACTGTAAAGCCTTTTCTCCAGCTTGTTTCTCCTGCCTTTCAAAACAGAGGGGAAAAAAAAGATTCTATAGTCTATTTCTATTGACTGCCTCTTACACAAGGAGCTCAGGGTATTTTCACAGCATGAGTAAATAAGGTTTCATAGTCCCTTGCAGGGAAAAGGCAATATTTTCTAATTTTCCAGGTAGGGAAAACAAGGCATAGATTAATGCTGTGGTTTGTCTAAAGTCATGGAGCAAGCGAGTGACCTCCCATTCAGCCCTTCTCTCCTCCTGCACTTAGTCACAAAGCTGTCTGCACCCTCCTTACCACAACGAATGAGTTCACCTTCCTTCTATTTAGCCATAACTGAGTAAATGTTGGGGTTTTCCTAACTGTAATGGACATTTATTTTGACAAGACTGCAAAGGCTGTTGTTGCAAATTAACAAAGTGTTTCAAAGCTGTGAAAATATCTGTAAAAGTAAGTAATAAACAAATCCCTTTTCTACCTCCCTGTAAACACCTCTTGCCTGGCCATGCTTTAACATTCTGCCACAAGGACAGCACAAATGTCTGCTCAGGGCTTCCAGTCTTTTCCCCACTGAGGGGAATTGCCCTGTTCTCTCCTTCTTCTCCCAGTCCATCCAATGTATTCACAATAACATAGACTCCTGCTCTTAATATAACCAGCTTTGAACTGGAAATGTCTTCTCCAAGAGACAAAAAAATAAGTAGACCAAATAAGAGACAAAGAAGAAATGCCCATAGGCATAGCAGGTCAGCAACCATAAAATTCTATTGCAGATTCCTGGTGGCCCTGACCTGACAGTCTGTTTCAGGTTCTGAATGAAATATTTTCAAACTTCAGAGGATTTCAGCGTACTTTGCAGAGGAATGCCAGTACTGACGTCCCCACTGCTCAGACTGCTGGGGTCCAGAGGCTTCCACAGCAGAGCCACGAAATGCCCTTGGCTTTCAATCCCCTGTTCCGACCAATCTCCTTGCTGTAGCAGACCTGTAGTCTCTTTGATTTCAACACGACAGAGCGGGAAAGACTAGGGCTGAGTGTAAAGCAGTGGAGTCAGGACAGAAACCTAATACGGCAGACTGGGAAGATGGCCATTCTGCAAAGGCACTATACCCCAGTTACAAGTTTAGGTATGTCCCTGAACTACCATTTGATCCAGATAATTGATAGGAAGTAACATAAACACTCAATTACAGAACTTCAAGCATTTTTTTCATGACCATACCAAGTAATATATAACAAGGATATTATGAAAGAGCCTTTTTGTGCAAAATGTTTAATAATTCAGCCCATAAAGCAGCATTAAAATCTCTTAACAACCAATGCAGGTCTCACTCTAATTGTGAAACTGAGAACATTTTCAACTTCCTTTTAAAAGTCTCCAGGGATCCTGCAGTTCAGAACTGAGAAGATGTCTCTATAGGTAGTTGGAAACTACTGCTTAGACTCCACAGCACAGGTGATCTGCTGCAGAAAATAGAAACTGTTAAGAAGGACAAGAGCAGTGGTCAGCCCAGTCCTGCTCGGCCAACACCAGGACCAGCAGAAATGCCTCTCAGGTTATCCTACAAATGTCCCTCACTAGGCTTCTGGCATTTTCACCTGGCACAGCTGGTACATCAGTGATACCAAAAGTGCCCATGAATTCTCATCTTTTCTAAATAACTAAATATATAATTCAGCTATGGGCCTGATGGGTATATTTTCTTAGTGAATTAATAATGGTTGTCTGGTAGATGTAGTTCCCACATTTGGTAAGCACAGACAATCTGCAATGTGGCACCCATCTGTGTACCTGTAGGACATAAGCACTGCATTGAAGTAGTGGCCATTGTTTCAACAACTATTTATAAAGGGAATAAATCACAGAACCACAGAATCATCTAGGTTGGAAGAGACCTCCAAGATCAACTAGTTTAACCTCTGACCTAACGCTAACAAGTCCTCCACTAAACCATATCACTAAGCTCTACATCTAAACGTCTTTTAAAGACCTCCAGGGATGGTGACTCCACCACTTCCCTGAGCAGCCCATTCCAATGCCTAACAACCCTCTTGGTAAAGAAGTTTTTCCTAATATCCAACCTAAAACACCCCTGGTGCAACTTTAGCCCGTTCCCCCTTGTCCTGTCACCAGGCACATGGGAGAATAGGCCAACCCCCACCTCACTACAGCCTCCTTTAATGTACCTGTAGAGAGCAATAAGGTCGCCCCTGAGCCTCCTCTTTTCCAGGCTGAGCTATCCCAGCTCCCTCAGCCGCTCCTTGTAAGACTTGTTCTCCAGACCCCTCACCAGCTTCGTCACCCTTCTCTGGACTCTCTCGAGCACCTCCGTGTCCTTCTTGTAGTGAGGGGCCCAAAACTGAACACAGTACTCAAGGTGCGGCCTCACGAGAGCCGAGTACAGGAGGACAATCACTTCCCTAGACCTGCTGGCCACACTGCTTCTTATACAAGCCAGGATGCTGTTGGCCTTTTTGGCCACCTGAGCACACTGCTGGCTCATATTCAGCCGACTATCCACCAATACTCCCACGTCCTTCTCTGCCAGGCAGCTTTCCAGATCATTGATAAAGATATTAAAGAGGACTGGCCCCAGTACCAAGCCCTGGGGGACGCCACTAGTGACCGGCCTCCAGTTGGATTTAACTCCATTCACCACAACTCTTTGGGCCCAGATATCCAGCCAGTTTTTAACCCAACAAAATGTACACCAGTCCAAGCCATAAGCAGCCAGTTTCTTGAGGAGAATGTTGTAGGGAATGGTGTCAAAGGCCTTACTGAAGTCAGGGTAGACCACATCCACAGCCTTTTTTTAAAGTCAATCTTCAATTTTTAAAGTCTATAACAGTCTATTTTATGAGGCCAGCAAAATAATAAATTAGAGACATTAAATTAGCAAACACACACTGAAGTTTGACCACTGACCTGAAGTGGAGCCTGTGAGAACTTCTAAGTGCAAGAAGCACGTTAAAATAAGAGATATGGAAATGGACAAATATACACAGTTTATGCGTATGTATAAAAGAGATGTCCTTGAGGTGCACAATTTATTTCATCAAGAGTTGAGGGGGAAGAGAAAATTTTGTGCTAAACAGGCAGAAAAAAAAAAAAAACACTAAAAATTTCCAAATTTTCTTAATAAATTTTTAAAAAGTCATGTGGAGTCAACTAAATTGCTTTATTTTGATAAAATGAGATGATATATTCTACACAAGGGGTTGAAATAAAATCAAAGTGTCAAAAGAAAACTTTCTTTTTTTAAATCTCTTTGAAACAAGATTCAAAATGTCACAGGGGAAAAATGTTGAAGCAAGCATTCAACTCTTTCAATTTGATCATTTATATATTCTCTTCTGGTTTTCTGTGTGCATGAAAATCAGCCTGTTCCTCTGAAAGGTTTCACTTTCAAAGGAACAGTATATTTGACAGTAACTGTTCTTTCAGGGCACTGCCTGAAATGTTGCTCTCATGGAGTAATGCTAACTCCCATGGCAGTTGGTGGATCCAATTCCTGTGTTCACTGACATGGTCCTAACATGTTCCCAACATCTCTCTGGCAGCACAAGGAAGAAGAAGAGGAATAATTTACAGGAACAGGATTTGCTTAGTTTTGGAGCTTGCCTTCAGTGGGTGAAGATTTGAACAAGCGAGGTTGTCCCGCCTTGAAGGTATGTAAAACTGAACTGAATAGGAGCCTGAGTGACCCGATTAAAATCAGAGATTTTGGTTTGAGTTTGGCCCTGTTTGAGAGGGGGGGATGGATCTGGGACCCCTACAGCTCCTTTTTTTGAGTCTATCAGTATGGTCAAATTTTAACAACTAAATGATTTCAGAGAATAGAATAAATATGTCTTTGTTCCTAGGATAATTACCCTCCTCATGACAGCCACAATGTGCTTGCGTAACCTCGTCTTATATTAGCAGAGCTTATTGAGTTTGGATTTCCCAGTGTTCTCCAGATTTCCTTCCCCAAGGAAACAAACCGACCTTTGAATCCAAACAGGTATTTTCAGTAATGCATTTGACTGCTTATTCAGACAGACAGTGCTTCTCCTTGGCATTATGTGAAACTGCACTTTTGGCTCTAGACACAAGGGAATTATACCTGACATATTTATTTGTTTACTGTCTGAGAGACACCCACTGCAAAGTACTACCCAGTGCTGGACATCAAAGGATTCCTGTGACATTTCTGAGAGCAAGTTGCTGCAAATCTCAAGAAACTACACTTACTTGCAGAAAGCGCAAAAAGAGAAATTCACCAAATAAATGGGAGAGAATGGCCAACACACCAACTACCAT
Source organism: Aythya fuligula (assembly GCF_009819795.1). Taxonomy (NCBI): domain Eukaryota; kingdom Metazoa; phylum Chordata; class Aves; order Anseriformes; family Anatidae; genus Aythya; species Aythya fuligula. The sequence continues at coordinate 471,944 of NC_045572.1, read as the reverse complement.
TTCAGAAGTTAAATCAGCAAACAGAAAAGCAACAACATGACACATTACTAATTAACTACAGCAGGAAAACAATTCTTTGAAGCAGTTCAAGTTATTTCATTTCTGTACTTCTATCCCTGATGCAGCTGACAGCATTACACTGACTTGTACATGCTATTAAAGGCCATTAGAGTAAAAAATATGCCTGTAAAAATGACATCTTAAGCTCTCATATTTTTTCCCTCCCAGTGATTCAGCAGCAATTTTATTCCACTTACATGTCAAAAGATTATATGGTGTTTTTTTTTTTTTCTTTTTTTGTTTTGTTTTGTTTTGTTCTGTTTTTCTAACTGCTGCTACTGTGACTCCCCTTGTATTCAGAAAGGCGAGCTGGGTTCCTCCTGTCCCCATGCTGTTATCAGCAATAAGGTCCTGCAATCCAGACATGGGTGATAATTTTGCTGATGGTGAGGCAGAGAAACACACAGCTGGTTGCCTGGAGCTTAGCGGAACTTCTGCTCAGTGGTTCAAAAGTCAGATATAGAAATCCATGCATGTTAACAAAGTCACTGAAGTCACACAATTTTTGCAGTAGCCAATGATCTGACGTATGCAATCGTTCGGACATTTAAGCAGCTATTATTCACTGAGAGAAAAGTAATTACATCTCTAAGATTATCAATAGTTTTAGTCAAAGCTGAATAAAGACATTTTCTTATTCTACATTTCTGCTTCCTTTCAAGCTAGAGCTGTTTTCCTGTGCTCATAAAGAATATTTATTAGGTATTGCTTATGACAATGTGATGGATGAATATAAAATGCAATACACATATACATGATTAATACAATGTCCAAGTTTAGTTAAATATTAATTCTTACTATTATCAGCCAAGGCCCATGCTTCTGCAGTTCCCTGGAAATGTTAACTTCCCTGTTACCTACAGCAGGTAGTAGGTGCAGAACATCTTCTCTTCTATCTCTATTTTGACATTCTCAGCTGAAGGGGAAATACACGGATCCCTTCCTGAAATTGTAGATCTTCCAAGAAGCCCCACAAAGCAAAGGTTATTATAATATTTTTCCTTTCCCATACCAGGCATTTACCACATGTGAATGAATCAAGAACTAACATTTTACAGATGGCTCATGCAGAACAAAATAGCTCTGCGGCCTTACGTACAGCTCTGACGGTCATTGCAGATATGTTTGGCTACCAAGCATTTGTGACCTGCCCGTGGTCCTTCAGTGGCTCTGCAGAACAGTACAGTGGCCAAACTCTGTCTCGAGGAGCATATATGTGATTGTCCCTGGTCTTCCAGGGAAATGAATTTGGGAGGGACTGATTAGTACCAAGTAGATCGATTCCCAAAAGTGAACCTCATCTGCTACAAATTGCGTCATTAACTCAGAGGGGATGCAAGTGCACCTCCATTATGTGCATAAAAGCTATAAAAAAACTCTGTGTTCAGTGCCCCACAGGGGAGCCACATATACACAATTTCCAACTGCTGTAAGAGCAGAATATTTTTTCCTTTTCCCAACAGGACTTGCATTTTGCCTGCTGGTGAGCTCCTCTTTTTGATCAGTGCTCCCAAAAATCATTTATAAATGCACAATGAACTGTACACCAGCAACAGATTTGTACCTAACAACCTTCAACGCATCATGCAGAGAAGGCATAATATCACATTCCTCAGCAGCAGGATCATGGACAGCTTGTCTAATGTTAAACTTGTGTATATGTGAAGACAGGAGGGAAGCTGTGAAGCCAAAGAGAAAATAGACCGAAAATTCGGTCTATCGGAATATTCGGTTACATTCTTGCCTTGTATGACTGAATTCTGAATCTGTTGTGTAGGTCCAATGCTTTCATGGAAATGTAAGTGCTGTAAATCATGGGTGTTTGTTGGTGCCTCTGCCTGTATGGAGGATCCTGTGTATACACACACAAACATATGCACGCTCTTTGTATCACACCCTGCCCGTTCTCCAGTGAAAAAAAAAAAATAGAGAAAAAAAAAATAGAGAAAAAAAAAAGATTTTTGAAGATCACATGAACTTTCAAGTGATGACACGTGTTTACCACAAATTTATAGTGCCTATGTTGTTGGAGACAAGAAAGGCAAGCAGAAGGACTGAGAAACAGCATGGCATCTCAGTACAATCCTGACCTAGGGCTGACAGCAGCACAATGTAGCTGTGATCTACAGCAGGGGTAGCTATTTGTGGCAGTGACTACCTGCATACTCATCAAGCACCAGCACGATGAGACTCAAGTTGTGTCCAGGATCCGTGGTCAAGACTGAAATCAAAGGTCCAAGGATCTCTATAACCAGCTGGGCCAGTAACATTATAAACCCCAGTTTCTGTGCTTAAAGAGAAGCACTGTCCCCCATTAGCCTGGATGTCCAAGCTCCTCCTCAGGCCCATGGCAGTGAGCAAGCTGTCCTGGGCACATCTCCAGAGAGCACTCCTGGAGTCCTCACTCTTCAAGATAAGTGATGCTCTTACCACTGCTGCTCTCTCCTTACCTTCTGGGCACTACAGAAACCTAATTACTGCATTAGATTATTCCTTCCCTTCGGAAAAAAAAAAAAAAAAAAAAAAAAAAAAAAAAAAAAAGTATCTGCTTGGTTTGCAATACAATTCAGTTGTTTGAGCTATGGGTATGTAGACACTACCCTGAAAGCAGCTCCTTAGATATTCCAGACAGACAAATACACACCCACCTTTACCAAACAGCCTGGGCCATGTGGGTGGCCCACATATAAATCCACGTGGTGTCACGCGCATGTATTAAGTGATACACATGCCATATGTTTTAGCAGCACTGAGGCAAAAATGAGCCAAGGAAAATTTACTGAATTCTCTCACTGATTACTTTTTTAACCTTCTTAAAGAGTCTATCACAAAGCAAAGAGGGTGGCCTGCAGCGAGCTCAGATACTGAAGATGCTGAGCTGAACGGGTGGCAAACTCTTGCAGGTGGCAGGGATGTGCATTTTAGAACAGAGGAATTTCTTCTCTTCGTGGGACACAAGCTACATAATGATGAGCCTAGTTGGGAAAGCCCTCTTCTTTGTCTTTTGGAGTTCTACTCTGGCGTGAGTAACAAAAGCAAATCCAAGCAGGGTTTTGCACATTCCTCCTCTCCCCCAGTCAACCAGAGAGGGCCAAAGTCTTCAGCTGAACCCCAACAAAAATTAGGAAGTCTAGAGAGCTAGAATTTCAATTTTTTTGTGTGTGTGTGAAATTAAAACAGTGCTACTGGAGAGTGACTCTGCTCAATCAGATGATGACAGGACAAGGGGGAATGGTTTCAAACTAAAAGAGGGGAGATTGAAATTAGAGGTTAGGAGAAAATTCCTCACTCAGAGGGCACTGGAAGAGGTTGCCCAGAGAGGCTGTGGATGCCCCAACCCTGGGGTTGTTCAGGACCAGGCTGGATGAGGCCCTGGGCAACTTGATCTAGTGGGTGGCATCCCTGTCTGTGGTAGGTGGGTTGGAACTGGGTGATGTTCAAGGTCCCTTCCAACCTGAGTCATTCTGTGATTCTGTGATACTGGCTTTGCTGTTATTTCCATGAAACCAGATTCTGGCCTCCACATAAATAGATTTTTACTTTATTTGTGGAGAGAGCAGCTCTTTCTCTTTTCCTTTTTCCCATTGAGCAAATAAGCCATGGTGTCTGACTGTGCCAAATAGAACAAAGTTATACATTGCTGGTCCAGAAGAAAAATGTCCTAAAATTATTATATCTAACAAAATTAAATTCTTATTAGAAAAACAACGGCCTGCTGGTGTTGAGATAATTACACTGAGAAAAATGCTAAAGAGAACAGTTAATTGGAACTGGATAAATTTAGCTAGTAATACAAACAAATGTATGTTGCCAAACGGAGATGGAAGGCTCCTCCATGGTCCCTGTGCAGATTGGTGTGTGTGCAGGGTTATTGGCAGCAATGGTGGTGAAATAAATTTCCATATTTCTAGAGGATTTGTAGAGATTAATAAAGGACAGTGCTTGCCTCAGGCTGTGCTATGACCATCTGCTCTATTATTTCTCATAATGCTCTCCAGCCTGAATTCTGCAGCTCCTGTGCTAGCTTTCTCTCCAAGCCACATGCTGATGGGGATACCCTGCAGCTGTACGTCATGTCCCAGTCCTGCACGGCTGCAGCTCATCCCCTTCCTGTGCCGTCTCTTCCCTACTCCTCCTGATCAATTGTAGAAGACCGGGCACCTTTACAACTCAAAGGGATAAGGGGGATTCACAGCCTGGTTCAACATTATAGCAGACACTTGTGTCACTGAAGCAGAGTGCTGAGTGTCTAATCATTACTTTGCGGTAGCTATTTAAAGCCCAAGGAGTCTCCTCGTGCCCCTGCTTGCCAGCCAGCAGATGCCTTGCAGAGCACAGCTGGGTGCAGCTGCTTTCTCCCTGTCCTTGCGAGGACCAAATGCCCCCGCAGCAGGGCAAGCCACGCCCCCTGATCCAACTCTGAGGCACTCAGGAATTTTTAGGCTCTAAAACATCACTTTTCTCAAGGGATTGTGCTATTTTGATGTCTAAACAGTACATTAATGTTAATTAATGTTTGTAAATAGTGCAACAAGCATCTGTCACTCTGGTGCTCCAACACTCTTTGGATACATCTGCTTAGCTTTAGCCTTTATTTAGCAGTGATCATGCGGTATGTTTGGATTCCTGTAAGATGAGCTCTGACTACACAAACACATGGCTAGGTCTGTTTTGTTGCATGTTACATAGCAGCTCAACAAATGCTTCTAGCACTGCAGGTGAGCAGTAGATGTATTGCCCAGCAGAGATGCAGGCCTGGAGGACAGCTTCGCTGCCTGGGCTGCAGCCAGGAGAGCTGGAGGATGTGGTCACAGGACCTATTTGTTTCCCTTTTTTTCCCCCAAAATTGTATTGCAAATACTGGAGAAGAAAATTGCCTTCCTGGCAGGTTAACGGTATTTGGAGACTCTATCATAGCTTCCTGGTCTGTTTATATGCAGTGCAATTATTTTTATTGCATAGGCACAAAGAATAGATAGGTATGCATAAAACGTGCAATAAATAAAAAATTCAAGGCCAAATTTTTCTTTTATACTAGAACACCAAAAAGATAATGAAAAAGTATAACCCAGTGACAGCAAGATTTGGATTCAGTGAGCACTGAGGTACCTCTGACACCTTGGAGAAACATGTTTTCAGATCACACTGAGCTTCCCTAAGGCTTGGCAGTACTTTGCTCCCTGTGTCTCACTGGTAACATCGATTCACCCTGTTCATGTCGTGATTTCTCCAGGTTTTCTCAAAATCCTGTTGAATGCCTTTGAGAATTCAAATCTGAATCCTTTTCTTCAGACCCGGTAATGAAATAGATACAAGATGTTATCAGCTAAAGCTCTTTCAAGCAACACTTTCAACAAATGTTGAACAGAATGACTTTCCAAACTGAGTTCCGGGATTTAGAATAACCACAAAGCTTTCTTAAAAAAAAAAAAAAAATAATAAGTGTATGCCCTGAAATAAAACAGAAGTCAGGAAATATATGAATCACAGAAAAAACACCAGCTAGAAAAAAACATGCTCCATTAAAGTCTGAATGAACAGAAGGGCAACAGCTAGCAAACATGAAATAAAGCACGGTGGAGGCAGCCGTGCTGTCTGCGCTCCCCCAAAGCCGTCTGCCAGGAGTGGTGAGCAGTGGTGATGAAGAAAGGTCAAGGATGGGCTGAGTCATCCCCCCTGCACCGGCACTCATCTACCTGCTCTGGTCTTCTCAGTGCTCCTAACACTGTTCTGGGATCAGTCATCACTGGGGAAAACAGCCACAAACCACCACAAAACTGCCACAGAAATCCAAGTATCTGCCAGCAACCATTAAAGTGTGAGGATATGCAGATGAGAGGGAAAAAGAAAGACATGTGGCTCTTACTCACATCAGAGGGAGTATTTCGAGCTGATCTGAAAGCTGCCTGGAGAAGGTCACAGAGTGCTGCAAAAAATTAAACTGGGTTTTCAAATCTCAGTTCATATATACACAAGGTAAATGAGAGATTTGCTTTGAAAGCCTGTAGCCCAAGCCCCAGAAGAAGAAAAACTTTAGCCAGCAGTTGGAAATCAGGTGGCTTTTGTCACTGTGTTAAATCATAGCTGTTAGTAGCACGTGTTGGGTGCTCACTTGGGTTATGGATGGCTCTCTGTCAAGTCATTTATTGCTGTTAGACTGCTGTCAGCTACCCATGTTTTAGTTAATACACACCAGGAAAACCATAAATTTTTCAGTTTAGTCTGTGAAAGGAGGAGGATTTTGGCAAAGTGCTCAAGAAATAGGTGGAATTTAGAAACTTTTGGTACTGGTATCTATTCAAATATAACTGAAGCTTGGCTGCTTTTCCTTTTGCTGTCTAGTACAGAAGTGAAGTAAGGTAGAAATTTTCTCCTTGCCCTTCTCAGGAGACCCACAGATCAAACAAAGCTGGAGGTGATGCTGCCCAGACAGTCACAGCAAGGGGGAGGCACACTGCCAAGGAGAAAAGGCCATATATAAAAGGTGGGCTTTAGCCTCCTTTTCGTATGGAAAATTAACCTGTTATTCTGCACCCATCACTCTACCCAGGAGTTGTAAATAATCCCTGTTGTGCTGCTTGCCAAGGTTTGGAACAGCAGCCAGCTTCATGGCAGCCAAAGGAGAACAATGTCTATGTAAAGGACACAGGAGTGGAGAGGGACTGGCACCAGCTCCAGGTTACCTGAGGTAGGACACAGCACAAGCACAACGTGCCTTACAGTGCAGCAAAGAGACTGCAGCACATCCTTAGGCAGGTGGCAAAGGACAAAATCAAACTGTCTGCATTCTCCCTGTCTTCTTCCACCCAAATGCCTCCTCTGGGAGGTGAAGGGAAAGACCCCATCATGTCTCATGTCAGTGAAAGGCACCTGCATCTTCTCAAGGTGGGTGCTCTAAGCTTGGCATTTAGTCCTGGGATAACCCAAGAGCCCCCAGTCTTGAGACTGAATCAGACTCACACTGAGGGGTCTGATCTAACAGAAGATGGTGAAAGCCATGTGGTTGCTTTGGGACTCTCCTTTTCAGATGAGACAGGGAGGTCCTGGGCTTTCTTTCAGCTGACATTCACTGCCAGCAGACACAGGCCCAGCTTGCCTTCTAGTACTGGGAGAAATAATTTATCTTTTGAAAAGTCTGAGATGATATCCTGTCTTCTTTCACATCAGGTGAAGCTCCAAATGATTACCTATGGAGTCAAAATAGCACCCTATATGAACTGTCTAGAGCTGGATTTACTGGCTAGGAGAGGTGTTATTAGAGAGAGATCAGAGAGCAGAGGAAAGTGCCTATGGCACATTCAAGTGCCTTTGGAGAGGAGCAGCCTGGCTTGGGGATGTTGCTGCTAGTGCTCTGCTAATGGTGCTGTGTGTGTGTGATGCTCGTGGCTCTAACAAGCACTTAAGAAAAACAAGAAAAACGTGATACCAGGGAATTACCTAAAATTTAGATCAGCCATGCAGCTGGTCTGCAGAGGCACCATCCTCAATGTGAAAGCACTAAGTGAACAATAAGGGCTGCGATAATTACCCATGTCAGGCTGCGTCCAGCCACCAGCATGGAAAGCTTTTTCCCTTCCTCAGTCTGAGAGCAAAGAACAGCACACTTATGGTAAACACACACGAAAGAGAAAGAGCATTTGTGTGCCCTGAAAAAATTCCCTAACATCTGGCAACTTCAGGTTTGTCAGCTGTTCAAAATTGCTGCCGTGTTTCTGAATCACAGGCAGTGTAGCTCTGTTTCCTCATACCTGGGCTCACGGAGGCTTTCAGCATGCTCATCAGTGAGCAATGAATTCACCTTCTGCTTCTCTTCAAGCCATTTGACTGCTGTTTAGTCTAATATGGCCAATACTGGGGGTGTGGCAGGTTTTGGGGGATTTCTCTCGCACCCTTCGCAAGAGCAGCTCTGCATGCGGCAGAGAGCATGCAAGGCTCCCCGGGCCAGAGAACAGGAGAGGGTGGAAGAGAAACATGTTGTCCTGTCCAGGTGTTCCCACTCTGCTCTGAATGTTTTATTCAGTAATCTAACCCATCTCATTTATTTTTTTAAATGTATTTCCAGTTTCAGCTCATTCTGCTGAGCTGCATGTTTGCAAACTCTGCCTCTGCTCTGTGTACAAAGAGCAAATCTTCCTGTGTAAAGCTGCCATGCCTCTTCTGTGTCCCCGGATCCCCACCTCCACACCACGCACATTGACAGCCACAATCTGGGGCAGTCTCCCCACCCTTGGACACCCAGCAAGGCTGTCCTAACAGCAGGGGGACCAGTGGGGACAGCAGACGTGGGAGCTCACCAGGTGTTGGGGGGCTGCAAGAGGGGGGCATCTGCAGGAGGAGGGGGAAATTTCTTTTCTACAGACCCCACATGGAGTCCCTGCCCCTTGGAAGGTGGCATTAATATATTCCCTTTGTGTCCTCCTTCTGCACAACCCCCTGATGTTACTTAAGGGCCTGAAGAATCAAACTCCATGATTTTAAATAACGAGTCCACATCCTCACATCTGCTTTACTGGTAATTGGCTCAAAGTGGCAATTTGTCAATGTTTTTAAGATAATGAGCTCCTCATTTGCGTTCCAGCCATCTAAACTTCCAGCTACAGAAACACACCACAGCTATTGCACATCAGCTCCTATCTGGGTGCGCTACTTTACGTGGTGGTGCCCCTGCCTCCCACACAAAAGGAGTTCTGCCAATCAGTGGAGAAGTTAATCAACTATCTTTTGAAGCCTGGCTGAGTACAGACACTTTGGATGAAAGATGTTATTTAAATACCAGTTGTCATGATGATGAGAATGATTATGGTTATTTTAGCCATATTAGTAATGCTAAGTAATGGTATTTTTAAAGGTATTGAAATATCTGCACAGAAAGCAACTGAAGACTCTAAATATTGCCTGTTAGAACAGCTGGTCAAAATGTTTTAAGTATTTAGACTGAAAAATGCTTGCTATTCTGTAAGGTTTGTTTTAAAGTTGAAAAGGTCTACAGTTTACCTCGAAACATTGCAGACATCAGTAAAACAAAACTGTTTGCTGTGATTTCTTTAGGATTTTGGCTTCACTTTCATTTTTCAAGAAAAGTTTAAAATAAAGTTTTTAGAATCTCCCACAAAGCCTATGTACCTTTTCAACAGCTTTACTTACCTCCTTGTTAGCCGTCACTAGTGAAGATGTGCAAATGGATGTCTTAGCTAAAAAAGTTTATAAAATTTGGGGGCGGGGGCTTGCTTTCTAAGTCTTTCTCTATATAACCTATTAATATATGTCAAAATGTGTCATTTAGTAATATGGGTGTTTGTCTGACTAACAGCAGGAAAAACAGTTCTGATAGCACTTGAAAGATTTGTCAAACACTTTTTGATAAGAGAGAAAGCCAGAGTTTAGTGCCTCAGTCCCTGGGTGCACAGCGAGCTGATCACCAGCCCAGCCTTCCCCACAGCCCCTGGCCATGAGCAGCACTTCCCCTGCAAATACAGCGACCTGTGCAAGATGCACCTCCTGGTGCAGATCTTGCATATCTTTCCTGCAGACGCATCTTTACGGATGTCTTTTCTTTACCTTGAAGGAGAATCCGTAGCACGTCTGAACAATAACACAAACAAAGCTGTGCCAGGAACTGGCCGAGAACCTAGCTTGTTTTATCAACAATAATCTCATTCCCTTCAAAGTCTTCCTACACTGGTGAGGATTCAGTCAGCTCTCTCCAAAAAGAGCTACCAAGAGAGATTTGTTGCTGCATGGTACCCAGCAGGCTCATGCTCACCCTTTGGCTACTGCAGATAAGCAACAACACTGAAAAAACTTGAAGCAAACATGATTTTCTCTGCTGCTCTGCTCATACCTGTCCAGTGAGATACAGCACAGGTGCAGGATTGATGCTGTGGTGAGAAGGACATCGAGAGATGTCCGAACAAGGCAGAACATCTCTCCATAGATCCAGTTGTCCTGAACTAGCTCGATGGCTCCAAATGGCATCACCAGCACTGACACCAGCAAGTCCGCAAAGGCAAGGGAAACAATGAAATAATTGGTCTTGATTTTCCTGCAAGACAGATAACAAAATGAACAGCTTCAATGAAGCATCCTCTACATGTAGACAGAGAATTCAGCTTGTGGTTGGGTCTAAATTGCTCCATCATATATATGTAGAAAGGTCCTGTCTAACAAATTTCCCACTTTATACATGTATTGTCATGCCTAGCTTGTTCCTGTTTTTTACACCTAAACAACCTGTCTCCCCTGTGTAAACACATTTTCCTGCTCACATGTAAGAGGTAAATAGATGCCTGCAGGCCTTTGCCTCTGGCTCAGTCTCACAGCTTGCACTGGAGAGTTTGGTGGCGAGGAGGGGGATTTTATTTTAACTTGTAAATTGACAAAATCCTTCCAGAAAGCACTGAGAAGAATCGAGACCGAAGCTATAATTTTAACTTGAAGAGTACTTTTTAAATCATAACAATAAAATAGAATTAAATCCATTAAAAATCCCACGCAGAATATGAATAGAGGCTGCTGAATATCTCCCTCCGCTCGTGGGGCTGGTCTGACAAATCGCAGGGGGAGCAGCAAGCCTCAAGACAGGAGTTTTGCCTGTGAACCGCCCCAGATTGTTGGGAACATTTGCCAGGCTGCGGTAGAAGGACCTCGAGCTGCATGTTTTACTCAGGGGCTAGTGAGAAAGGGAATTGGAGATGGGATTGAGCACTGCTGCTTTGCTCTGTTTTTCACTGGTTTATCTGGTTTTGACACCAAAAGTGCTAAATGTGTAGGGGATGGAGACTGCAATGGTCCCATGGCCACAGGGCAGATCTGAGGGCAGGGACACCGAGACCGAGTTGGCAGCATGACACTGCCCCACAGCTAATGGTGGCACCTCCTTCATGGTCTATGCTCCAAGATTCATGCAAAGGGCTTTCATCTGGGGCCTTGCCCCGTGCCCCCTGGCTAAAGGGGGAGCTGTGGGGGCTGCATGGGCTCACCTGAGTTGCCTGTCCCGGCACACCGCCACCATCACCAGCAGGTTCCCCAGGATGGCCATCAGAATAACCGCTGAGATGAAGGTGAGCAACACAATCTTCTCTGCTATGCTGAAGCCCTCACTTGAACTGGAGAGCACAGAAAAAAAAAAAAAAGGAAAATAAAGAAAATGCACCAGAGTCTGGGGGCTGCCCAGGTTCCTGCAGAGCCAAGGACGCCAAGCACCCACTTGGCCATCACAGCAGCAGCATCCCCAAACAGCCCACCAAGACCTCAGCACTCCTTAACAAAGAGTTTTTCCTATTTACAGAGAAAGCTGAGAGGCTCGTGTTCATCAGCAGAAAGGCTGAATCCTTCTCTTCTCTTCTCTTCTCTTCTCTTCTCTTCTCTTCTCTTCTCTTCTCTTCTCTTCTCTTCTTCTCTTCTCTCTTCTCTTCTCTTCTCTTCTCTTCTCTTCTCTTCTCTTCTCTTCTCTTCTCTTCTCTTCTCTTCTCTTCTCTTCTCTTTTCTCTTCTCTTCTCTTCTCTTCTCTTCTCTTCTCTTCTCTTCTCTTCTCTTCTCTTCTCTTCTCTTCTCTTCTTTCTCTTCTCTTCTCTTCTCTTCTCTTCTCTTCTCTTCTCTTCTCTTCTCTTCTCTTCTCTTCTCTTCTCTTCTCTTCTCTTCTCTCTCTTCTCTTCTCTTCTCTTCTCTTCTCTTCTCTTCTCTTCTCTTCTCTTCTCTTCTCTTCTCTTCTTCCCTTCCCTTCCCTTCCCTTCCCTTCCCTTCCTTCCCTTCCCTTCCCTTCCCTTCCCTTCCCTTCCCTTCCCTTCCCTTCCCTTCCCTTCCCTTCCCTTCCCTTCCTTCCCTTCCCTTCCCTTCCCTTCCCTTCCCTTCCCTTCCCCTTCCCTTCCCTTCCCTTCCCTTCCCTTCCCTTCCCTTCCCTTCCCTTCCCTTCCCTTCCCTCCCTCCCCTCCCTTCCCTCCCGTCCCTTCCCTCCCCTCCCCTCCCCCTCCCCCCCCCTCCCTCCCCCCCCCCTCCCCCCCCCTCCCCTCCCCCCCTCCCCCCCCCTCCCCCCCCCTCCCCCCCCTCCCCTCTCCTCCCCCCCCCCCCCCCCCCCCCCCCCCACCCCCCCCCCCCCCCCCCCCACCCTCCCCGCCCCCACCCGCCCCGCCCCACCCCCCCCCACCCCCCCCCTCCCCTCCCCTCCCCTCCCCTCCCCTCCCCTCCCCTCCCCTCCCTCCCCTCCCTCCTCTCCTCTCCTCTCCTCTCCTCTCCTCTCCTCTCCTCTCCTCTCCTCTCCTCTCCTCTCCTCTCCTCTCCTCTCCTCTCCTCTCCTCTCCTCTCCTCTCCTCTCCTCTCCTCTCCTCTCCTCTCCTCTCCTCTCCTCTCCTCTCCTCTCCTCTCCCTCTCCTCTCCTCTCCTCTCCTCTCCTCTCCTCTCCTCTCCTCTCCTCTCCTCTCCTCTCCTCTCCTCTCCTCTCCTCTCCTCTCCTCTCCTCTCCTCTCCTCTCCTCTCCTCTCCTCTCCTCTCCTCTCCTCTCCTCTCCTCTCCTCTCCTCTCCTCTCCTCTCCTCTCCTCTCCTCTCCTCTCCTCTCCTCTCCTCTCCTCTCCTCTCCTCTCCTCTCCTCTCCTCTCCTTTCCTCTCCTCTCCTCTCCTCTCCTCTCCTCTCCTCTCCTCTCCTTTTCTCTTTGCTGTTTTACTTAGAAACTGTTCTAGATTTAGGGAAATTAAAACAACTGTTGGAAAAGGAAGTGCCAAACTTCCCTCTATCTTGACATTGATAATTTCTTTCAGCTAGTGAAAAGGCAAGGCGTGGCAAGGCAAGGCAAGGAAAGGAAAGAAGGAAGGATAACATGCAGACACAATGTTAGATATATCTTAAATCTGTATTTCTACAAATATCTTGTTAAACGTTCTTTTTTGTTTGGTTTGGTTTGTTGTTTGTTTGTTTATTTGTTTAATTTATTTTTTTTTGAGTCTGCAAAAGAGGAGGGTAATACATAATGTGCAATGGATAGCATTCATAAAACTGTGTTTCTTACCAAATTTTTGAGCCACTTTTCTTTTTAGGCTATTTCTAATTATTTATCCAGAACAAAAGGCATCCCAAACCTCCTCCTGCCTGTGTCACTTTCCACAGTACATCAGAGTGGTGAGAACAAGTGTTTGTTCATAGCATCAGGTGTGGCTAGAAATAAACCAGCATTAGGAGCAGCATTCGGCACTAATTCTGCAGGGAGATTCCTTCACCGTGCACAGAGCTGGCACTTGGCACCCAGGATTAGTGCTGTGAGATTGTTCACATCATTGAAAAGTTGAACTGTTATTCTGTTTTAGTTTGACTTCCTCTGGGGTCATGTTTTATTTACTAAATCCAGTCCAGGCTTTTACACTTTATCTTTCTGAATTCTCCTGATTTTGGCAAAGCTCAAAAAGATTAGAGGCTCTGCTGCAGTCCCATCTCCAGTGCCTGTGCCATCTTAATAGGCGTCTCATGACCGACTTCAGCTCATGCCTGCACTGCAGAGCACCCCTTTAATCACAATTTCTGCTTTTGTCCCTGGTGCCACCTTCAGTCTGACTTTTTTTTGCCCACTGCCAGTTGCACTGTTGGGTCAGATCACAGCCTGTTGAGCCTAGACTCATCATATGCAGCATGAACACCATCTTAGAAATTCATGAGTTATAAGGTTTTACAAGGAAATGCATCTGGGTATAGATTCATCCAGAAGGGTGAGAATGTTTATGAGCAAATAAGAAAGAAGAAAGGAGATGCCCTGGCCTCACACTAGCCTCATGGAAACACAAAACATCAGGCAGACCTATGCAGGATAGAAAACAAGTTCAATTATCCAGCTATAATGAGAAAGAGGTCTGACACAACTGCATTGCCTAACTTCAGAAATGTACATTCATATGCCAAGAAGTGCTTTCTCCCCCGTGAAAGCACACATAGCTTTTAATTCAGGATAATCTCATGAATTAAAACCAGAAGCTTAAAAGAGGTCACAGAGCATGGACAGATGGGTGTATCCCACCTCCCTGCAGAGCTTTCAGGCAAAAAGTCCCTGAGTGCTGCCAGCCTTGTGTCCTTCTGGATGTTCCTGGGGTACCAGTTACACCCAGGTAGAGGTGGCTTGGAGCGAAGAGAACCCAGTAAGGCAGTGGGTTTTGTCTTGTGTTAGGTGAATGGTCCTGGCCCAGATGGTAAATGTGAGGCAAAGGCATGGCTGCTTCTTTTGCCCTAATGGTTTTTGGTGCTAATGTCAGTGAATCCAGTCCTGCTTAATAGAGGAAGGTTGCCAGGGTGGTGTAGACAGGGTCAGACGCAGTCATGGATCTGCATTCAGCAAGACACTTATTTTTGTGCAAGGCAATTACAGATGCTAAGACAGAAGAAAGGAAAAGTCAAGAGCAGGTTTTACTCAGCATCTGAGAGTTTACATTTAATTAGGGAGAGTTGTCTCCTGGACTTATCACAACTTCAGTGAGGGTAATTAAGGCTCCAGGAGGCCTCCTGGGCAGCTAGCAGCTCTGGGCAAATGCTGGTGCATTCAGAAATGGTGACAAGGCTCTGTCAGAACTAAGTGTGGATTGCCCAGCTTTTGCTGGATATCTTGCTTCCCACTGCCCTAGGTCATTAATTCTTGGACAACTCTTGAAATGAGTGGGTTTTGTGTCTGCAGTTCTTATAATTACACTCAGTTGTTGCCTGCAATTTGCCTACATTGATCCAGTCTGCCTCCTCCCATCTGATGGAAGAAAATTCCCATCTGCCAAAAGGATCTGCCTCATCCATCATTCCATCCCTGACGGTGGCCTGTAGGAAAAGAAATGCCTACGTGCATATAGTGGTACCTCCCTCGCGTGCTCTCTCGTGCTGCAAAGGTCACAGCAGTTTGTGCTAAAAAGCCCTAGGTGAGATTCTCTGGTCTGTCTTTTAAACTCTCAGAACAGCAAATACTGCCTCTGGGCAGCTTTTCTCCACCTAGTAGTAAGATGCTAGATGCAAAATCAAGTACATGCATGGCATCAGTTTCCGTTCCTTCTGTCACCAATGACTGCCCTAAATTGCATATATAGATGCTTTCCTCAAAACTAAAGGTAATTGATATCCAGGTCCTTATTCCAACACCCAGATCCCAAGGCACTCTGCAAAACTGGTCACTAGCCACATGACGGCTCCTAGGAAAGGACACCATTCTTTCCCCAGCGAGAATTCACTCCCCCATCCGTCCATCTCCATCTGATCTGAAATCTCTCCTTTCCCCCGAATCAATGTCTGGTGTTGAAGATTTGGGGAGGCAGGGAGGTTGGGGTGCCACAAGAGGGACGTGCACAGCAGCGACATGCTTTGGATAAGGCCCAGCAGGATGCCCAAGGCAATTCTCCTCTGCTGGAGGCACAGACAGCTCTGGGCCTGCCACCTCCCTCCTCGTGCAGACAGATGTTGTACTGCTGGGGAAGAGCAGGCACAAGCCAGCATCGGTACTGTGAGCACAACCACCAGAGCCTTCATTAATAATGTTCAGCAGAAGGCTCCACAAAAATTAGAGGGATGAGGAAAAGAAGAGACTTCAAAGGTCAGGTCTCTGCCTGCTAACTGTGTACAGGGCAGGATGAAAAGCTGGCGAACAATGGGGACACCGGGATCAAAGGCACCTTCATCGAGCTGTAATTGTACCTTTCTAAACAGAGCCCTCACAATGGGCTGACTTCACTCCGTGGCTGTGAAACAAAACGTCACACCACACTGAATACCTCCCTACAAAAGGTGTTCCTTTTCCTCCACAGCAGCACACAAATGCTGGCAGAGCAGTGGAGAGGAGGAGGATGGTTCTGTTTATACAGAGCCAGGCAGACAGATTCGTATTTTGTCTTATCTAGCTTTGCTCATCCATCTGCTCTTCCTAAACAATTCCCATCTCTGGATTATTTGAGCACCTTGCATCTCCCCAGATTCTGCAGAGGGTACAGATGGGGAGAGCCAACTCCATTGTCCCAGGACCTGCCAGTGTGGGTTCAGCTGGCCTTTGTCCACCCCTCTGAGCAGTGCCTTGTGAGGGGAGCTGGTGATTGAGCCTGCTGGATCATGTTTTAGGGATCCCTGGGGTTTGGGGGTGCACCGAGGCTGCCTGCATCACTGTCATTCATCATCCCCCACGCCTGCACCATTTGCACCAGTCTGGCTACAGCGCAGGGCCCAGAACAGAGGCAGGAGGCCAGAAACATGTCCTGACACATGTCTGCGGGGCATTTGCTCTGACAACAGTTTCCAAAGTGTTTGGGAGATCTCTACAACGAGTATTGCTCTCATGCCCCCTAGTACTGATCCTCCGGGGAACATTAGACACAGACATCACCAGGGGTGCAAGAAGGACGTTCATCTGGGATATGTTTCTGCTCATCTGCCTTTTGAATAATCTGTCATCAAGTAGGAATATTTGTTAATTATTCAGTCTCGGTAATTCAAAGCTGTTAATAATGGAAGAAGTGGATATTGTTGTAAATTAAAATCAATGGTTTGCATAACATCTTTGATCAAATCTGAGTGCTCTGGCTTCCAAGCATGCTTCCCTGTTTAATAAAACAGAGATTGATGGGTTTGCTGTTACAAGGAAATGAGATTCAGACAAAATGATTGTTGGTTAGTAGGAATATAGAAATCACTTAAGGAAAAAGGTGAAATACTGATGTGGAATGAATGCTTTAAATCCACGTGAATATATTTAAAAGGCTCTTCTGTGTAGTCATTAATGTTTTTTTAAAAAGTGTAATTACTTTTTTTTTTCAAGCTCAATTTCTACTTTCCTGTAAACACCCCACCTTCTCTATCTGACCTCTAGTGCTTTTGCATATTGTATGCAGCAATTAAACCACAGATTGGTCATGCTGGTAAGACTGCATATATTGCTCCTCTAGTTTTCATTACAAATCACTGCCTGACCTCCCTGCAACTGCAGCGGGACAAAGTCACCAATAAACTGCTGAGAGCACCTTGGGCTTCTCACAGACACTGCTGTGGGTGTCAGAGAGAGAAAGGGAATGGGAGAGATGGAAAACAGGGCAAAGGTAGAATAAACAGGATTTCTCTTTTGGGGGCAGAGGAGTGCAGCTGAAGCCCAGGGGGCATGGAGAACCATTTCCTAACTGGCAGGGAATAACTCTGCCTGCCGAGGTGACCTGCAGCATCTCCTGGAGGCAGCCAGGGACCTCCTGAGCACTTCAAAGCAAGGTGCATGTGTAATTCTCACTGATGAGGATTAAGAGCTCAGAGCAGTGAGTTTTACCAGGTGAACCTAGAACAGAGCTTCCTCCTTTATTTACAGGGGCCTTAGGGAAAATGGGGAATACGCAGGGGAGTCAGACTGCTTACTCTTCACCCAAGCCATGGCTTTTCACTCTGTAACTCCAGGTTACATGATATTTCATGCAGGTCTGTAACTGCAAATAAGCTGTTATTTGCCTCTCCTCCTCTCTACTCCCCTGATTATTCCTAGGCATAAAATCAGAGGCTGAGTGTTAAACACTTAAAAATGAAGATATGTTATTATATGAGTAAACCTAACAATGCATGTCTTAGTATGGAAACATGACAATAGGGAAGATATTATTTGATCTATGGCTTTCCAGCTGTTACCATATTCTATTCTACTACCACCTAAAAATATTAATCAGAAGTCAGCATTAACATAGAAGCATATAATTTCTTACAATGTATTCAAATGTTTCACTGCCTTTGCTTCAGGCTGTGCAGATGGCAAGACCACTCCTAACAGATTCAAATCAATTATGTACTTTTCCTTCTGTTTTAGAAACAGATTGAAATTAATTAAAGTATTGACGAGCCACAAATAAGCAGTATTCCACATATTAAAATAACTCAGTCATGTGATTAGTTTATTTGAGTGGTTCTTTTTTTTTTTCTTTTTTTTTTTTTTTTTCTTTAACCAAATACATTGCAGCAGTGGGGTGGGTAGGAAAGGATAATGTTTGTTTGTTTATTTGTTTTTTTCCTTTTGTGCTGCTTTGAACCTCAAAAAAGTTGTGCAAACCAACTCACTTTCACCGATGGTGTGGGATTTAAAAAGCACCAATTTACTGTGAACAGCAGCAGCTCAGGTAGGGCCACAAACTATGCAACAAGGATTTCAGGTCACCTCCCGGACAAAGCCATTGAGAATGTCACTGAGCCTGCACCTCTGCTCCACATGTCTCCTGCAGGCTGAATGCTAGAGTGTTTCAGAGAATTAAGTGTCTTAAATAGCTGATAATACTGATTAAAATCAATTGTCAAGATGAAGCAAAGAAGACAGGATATTTAAATGTTTTAAAAATTGCTGTGTGTGGGCTGTGCAGTCAATCAGGTACGTGCTAGGAGCTCTCCCATTCAGGGAGCAGGTGTGTGCTAGAGCTGCCAGACACTGCGGGACCCTGGCAGGCATCAAGCAACACCATAGCAGTGGCTCCAGCCCCACACACATCACAGGGGCTGAGCCTGCCTGGGTTTGGGCTGATCATCAAGGCACAGGAGGCTCCAAGTAATGACCCCATAGAAACGAGCTTCCTGCTGGCCCGTGCAGTCTCCTTAGTTTCCACCAGCAGAAGTTCCTGCCTTTTCTGGAGGACATGATTCTGAAAAACGTGATCCCTTGTTACGATCCGCAAACAGACGGAGATCTAAGACCCTGAGAGCACAAGCATCTTGCAAAGTTAATGGGAGAAGTGTGCTGAGCCAGGGAATAAAACCCAACCTGGTGAGTCTCAGGGCACTGCCTACACCTCCTGGCTTCCCCCCCTGCAGGAGAGCTTGCTGGCACCCAGTAGCCATGTCCGTCCCTACTTCTCATCAAACGGAGGATGAAGAGCCAGGCTCTGCTCTTTCCCAATCAGCAGATCAGGCATTACATAAGTTACACCCACGTAGGAAAGGATATTGCTGCAAGGATGATGCATGTAAGTACAATCCTTAAAAACCATTAGACTGTCACCTAAAATATAAGTTAAAATTAACTTATTAAATTAGCATTAGGTTAAGATCGTGGTGTTTACATGAAGGAAAGGCAGCTGCTAGCTGCTCCTATTGCTCCATTTGTTATCCATTTACAAACACCATAGGACATCCCTTGTGCAAAGCACTGCACAAACACAAGCAATCACCAGACCTTGCACTGTGTTTCGTTCAGTACCTTTTATTTCCAGGTTTTCACATTTGACTCCCAGTGCTCCCTTCACATGCCAAATACTGCCCTTTTATCTTTACATGCACATAATAATGCTTTTTGGATATGCAGGGTCTACTTATCTCAGCGAGGTTACCGAATACTGCTATGAGAAAGCAAGCCTGGTTTAGGCACAGGCAAGAATTTAGGCACAGTACGAAGTGCAGCAGAGATGTTGTAACAATCATTTCTCCTTTGGGAATGATGAATAAAACCAAAGATCAAACATGCCTTTAATCAGAAATTTCTTGATCAGTTCCTAACTAGAATTGCTCCTCAGATGTATGTTCAGTGCCTCTACCAAGCTACATGTGTCAGTTTAATAAAGAACATAAATAAACCTGACTTTTGGCATGTTGTCTATCTTAATAACATGATTATTCTCTATTTTCCAGATAAGTGGCTTTTGCCTATTCCTTGTCATATGGAAGTTGCAAACAGAGCAAGCTGAGTGTTCAAATGACAAATACAGCATAGCTATGCTCAGGGGACCTGATTCAGTGAAACACTTTATTTTTCCAGTACTTTCAAGAAAGAGTGTTTGTAATTCTGTTACTGTGTAAAATAGTTTTAATTTTACAGAGACATAAACAGTATTACCATTATTTCTATTGCATATGTGAGTATCTCAAGCTTTAGTTTCAGTAGTTTAGAAACAAGGAGTAACTGGATGTATTTGATGCAGATCTATGATACAACCTCCTCTAGCATGGGAGTGGGTTGGGTAATGAAGGTTCAGGCTCTTGTTAAACATACTCTGAGTGTTCATGTTTCACATGCTCACAAAAATCCATGCAATGCTTCCTTCAATAACCAGGTGCAATACTGGAGTGCTCTAAGACTGTCTGAGCAGAGCCTTCAACGGTGAGCTGCTGCTCCTGGGCTGAAAGCATTTGTTTGACAGCCTTACTATTATTTCTGCCATTAAAATGAGAAAGTTTGTCCTATCCACACACATTTCCCAAACATAACTCTTCATTGAGACACCATAATGATAGCTCTTAGTATCTGTTGGCATTCCAGAACCAAATTCTCATTTTCAGACCAGGAAAAGCCTTTGTTCCCATCTTTGCTGAAAGCCTGCAAGTTGCAAGACTTTCTAGTTAATCAGCATGAAAGTCTCTGATTTACTCTTGGAAGCAATATCTGCAGTCAGGGAAATATTGTTAAATGACAACTGTCCAGTCAAGATTGGTGGAAGAGTCCTGGCATCAGGCTGTATATTGAAATACCCATGCTGTGTACTTCTCTCCCTGCTTGTTTACACCTTGGACAATAAAAGTCAAATACAGCTATTGGCAGTCTAGTTTCTAGTATTTCTTGGACAGCTTCACAGTTTCAAGAATCTAGAGGAATGAAAGTTTCTTGTTGTTACCCCTGCTAATGGAAGACTTGGCACCGATAATTCATTGATTTCTGGAATACATTTCATTTGGGAACGCCTCCGTGCTCAGCCACACGGTTCACTCATTCATTACAAGACAATGTCAGAAAGAAACTTTTACTTCTTTTTGAGGACAACACAGGACTGTATGTCTCAATGAGATTTTTGAAGGCACAGCATAGTGCAGTTCATTTGTTCAGCTTCCAAGGTGCGTGCCCTTTCAAGTACTTGACTGAATGATTGCCTTCTTTCTCCAGGAATTCGTGTGTCTCCTTAGTCCCTTCACCAGCACCACAATTTCCAAGCTGCTCAACAAGTCAGCTGTATCCTGACACAGAGCATATCAGTCAGGTCAGATAAAAGTCATCTTTGAGGCATCAGGCATTTCTAGCTCCTCTGCCTTGCTGCGAGCTGTACCATAAAGATCAGAGCTTGGTAATGCTGATTCCAGAGGTGGCAGCTAGAGCCTTCCACCCCCAGAGCATGTGCTCATCAGCTCTTTTTATATGAATCTCAATTTTGCATTTAGGCTCCGGATAGCACAAGACGTGGAAAGCCCTTGAATTAAGAGCAAAGCACTTAAATCTCTTGTTTTATTTAAACCCCCTTCTATGATCCCAGCCAAGCGCATGATCTGTATATTCTCCAAAGGCCTCGTCATGTTTCTCACTTCAAATAAATAAGACAAGATGTCAACCTGGGCAAGCAGCAGGACAGAGGAAAAGCAAACAGCAGGGACTGCTTTGTAGATGGAAAATGTAGGCACTCAGCTCAGACGCAACCCAGATCCCGCCCAGCAGTCACTACCAAATAACTGAGGCCAGTCTTGGAAGGTCTGGAAAGGTTTCTTCAGTTGTGATCTGGCTAACAAGGACAAACACTTCCAGGAAGAGTGTCCTACTGCGTGTGGCTGCAGAAGCCCTTGATGAAGATTCTTAAAAAAAGCAGTTCCTGGAGAACGGAGCAACATGAAGGGAGAGACCTTCCCCACAAGGGAGTGAGCTGGCCCACGGCTGCTGGGTGGCATCAAGTGTGAGCTCTACTCACAGATCTGTGAACTTCAAATGAGCTTTCAGCAACACAACCGGTTTCTTCCATAAAGTGGGAACAAAGCCAAGTTTAAGGAACTGCTCTTTGATCCCTAAGGGGGAACTAGCTGCTGCTTCTCAGAGTTTTCTCAAAGTTTTGAGGCAAACCAAGGAGAAAGAAGTAAGGTGTCTGCACCCAACACCTTAGATGCAGTGCCATTTCCCATGTGTAATTGCAATGTCGTACTCAAATGTCAAAGAGACCAACCAAGACAAGAGTCACAAAGCTCAAAAAAGACAACAGGCTATGAACAACTTTATCTTATTTATTTTTTTTTTTGTGGGTAATTTTTGCCGTGTTAGTAGGGAAACTGGCTCCCAACTCAGTGAGTGCAGTTCCCTGGCAGTGCTGAGCAGAAAGTAGTGAAGATGCTCCTCATGCTTAAATTCTCTGCACAGGGGTCTGCAACACTGCTGACAACTTAATAGCACCTGCAAATCAAAGAGTCTTGAAAACCTTAATACAGTGATGTTTCTGGAAAGCTGGCTCAGTACACTTTCACCGAGGGCGAGTCCAGAAAGCTGATTTATGTTTTGTGATTAATTTTCTGGCCACTTGAACTTTGCTGCTAACTTCAGTGGGTATTCCAGGTGAGGGACACCTAGCTAAATCAGGTTACTGCTTTTAACTCCAATAAAAACTTCAGTGTTACAGTGTGTCTCCAAGGGCAGTTCGAAACAGATCCTCACAGTGCTGCAAGGGGATGTCAGCAACAAGGACTCTGAGTGCAGCTTACAGGGAAGAGTAAAAGCAATACAAAAACACAAGGTGCCTGAATTGGACTAGCTCTAGATCTGCTGGGCTCAGAAAAGCATACTGAACAGTAGCTGAACTTCAAGGAATTTATAAAAAACAAACAAACAAACAAACAAACAAAAACAAACAAACAAACAAACAAACAAACAAACAAAACAACAACAAAAAAACACCATGTTTCATTGTAGCTGCCAACTCTGCCTGAGAATCACATCCCCATTACGGCCCATAAAAATGGAAATTGCAAATAATGTCAGTAATGGGACCAAATCTATCTCAGCTGCTTGGGAATGGAGAAATCACATTCTTCCACTCCAGCATGACACAAAATACAACAGAAACAGTTTAATCCCCAACAAAGTAAGGCAGTCATTTTCCAAGGATCTCTACCAGCAAAGAAGAGGCTCATATCCCCATGCACAAGCCTTGTAGAGGTTTCTCCTGTGATATCCTCTACTCACATGTCCTCCAAGTACCTGAGACTCTATCTGAGCAGCCTCAGATACATCGAGCAGCTCCTGGGCAGCTTCCTTACTCCTCAGAGCTATCTGTACTGAGGATTTCTTGACCAAGTCAACACGAATTAGGCTTTTCTTGGCTATTTTCTCCTTTTGCTGGATTTATTTATTGTCCTATTAGACTCCCTGAGTAGACAGAGCCTGTTTCCAGAAAAGTCCTCAAGAAGTTCATGAGAAGTGCAAGCCCTGGACAGGTCTCCAGGCTAATGCACTGACAGTGAGCGATGAGCTGGCCCACAGCCCCATGATCTTACTGTGGAAATAAGGCTTTGGGAACAAGCAGCCTTTGTGTTTTCAGGTCCTGGCCTTTAAAACAAAGTTGGAAAAAAAATATCAATAAATACAAATCTGAAGATAAGGAGATAGAAAAACATCATTGGAGCTCCATAAACCAACTGGGAGCTTGGATGATTTTCTAGATTAGGCAAAGGAACTGTGGATGCAGTGAGTAATCTGTTTACACACATTGGACTGCTGCAACTGATTTTTAAATATAACTCAGTTATCAGGACACTCTCTTGCCCAATGCTATAATCACTGAAGTATGCTTTTACATCTAGCTGGTGCCATGCTAGAGCAGTGACCCAGTATTCCCATGGGGAGAGAAGACTGTGAAACTCACACAGCAAATGAACAAGCAGATACTGGGTGCATTAACACATTGGAGGCTCTGGAAAAGTGAGGAAGATCTGTCCACCCTGGGCAGACAAACTCCCTAGAAGAGACAGGACTGGAAAACAGCCGTGACATGCTCCCACTGCTCTCATGCTGGCACAAGCTCCTGCGCCCAGGGAGGGGAAAAGACCTGCTTGGTTCCCTCACCTTCCTGCACTCTGACCCATCAACAGATGGATAACCAACTATTCGAAAGTGCCCTGCCCACCCCATCCCATCCCTCAGCAGCAGCATGCAGAGCCCTCTTCTTTCTCCTTTATTTCTCTCTGAGATTACAGCCATGCTAAAGTGCGGTAAGGTCAGCTGCTGATTTATTTATCATCGGTATTCTAGCACAGAGCTGGAAACCTGGCTCCTGTCCCCAGCACCGCAGGCGAGTGCTGAGATTGTTCCTAAGGGCTTTTCTGCAAGGGCATCTTACTTATTTTTATCTTTCCAGATTTACCATTCTTCAGACAGGAAGAATAAGGGCATCTGGCACACAGATCAAATTATTGATCAAGGCACCACATCTTGGGAAGAACTTGAGTTACATGAGGTCATGCTAAGCTTCAACCAACTGCAAGGGGAGCAGAGCTGGATCAACTGCAAGAAGCCACCTGTAACAGGAAGACCCTTCACATCCTGTTCCTGTGCTCAGACATCGAGCAGTTTGGACTCCAGTTACTTGGGTTGTAGTGAGGGACAAAATCACAGAATCACACAGTGGTTCAGGTTGGAAGGAACATTAAGATCATTTAATTCCTACCCCATGCCATGTTCAGGGACACCATAAAAGTGCAAGAGCTGAATGTGCCTCTTTGCAAGTCCTTTTGCATACATGCCCCAGGTGATCACAGCCTTACAGCACTTTATCTCCCCATCGTATGAGGAGGAACCCTTTGCCTTCATACACTTTTTGGCATTCCCTCATCTCTGATTTTAGTGTCTTTTTAAACCTGCCCTACACTGGATTCACCCTGAAACAGCTCAATGCTCCCTGAAAACTTCAGCTCCCTATATTCTTGTCCATCAGATGCCAAAACTTGTGCTCAGAGAACAGCTTCATTTCATCGTGTTCTGCCTTTGGGAAGGCAGAGGAGAGGTGACAGCAAGTCCTAGGTTAACAGCTCAGATGGTGATGGAGGTTCAGGTCTATGACTGTTTGCCAGGCCAGGGAACAATGAATGTGCTGTGTGTTTATCACCCCAATAAGAGCAAACCAAACAGCGGAAAGGCTGCACTAGGTAAGAGTTGGAGTACAGTTCTTATCTGCCCAGGAGATGCACTCTGCTCCAAGGTGATAGTCTATCAACATTTATCCCAACCCATAGCAGGCCTTAACTTAAGGCCTTAAGCCACAAAAATAGAAATAAACGTGTTTTGATATGGTATCTTTCATATCTGAGATACTATAAATGCTCTTCATAAAGTGACAGAGGGCTCCTGGAGCCGCACACATTACCACAGCAGGGATCTGGAGCTGGTACCAGCTCACCGCAGCTCCGATTCCCAAAGCCACATCCCAGAGGAGATGTCTACCCGGGACATCAGGACAGTCTTCTGGCACTTTTCCATAAAACCAAAGGGAATTTTAACTGAGTGGCGAGTAAAAGCCATTCACTTTCTGCCTACAAGTTTGCTTAGTTTTGACGCACAGCCCTGTTACAGTGACACACAGCCCCGCCAATATCACAGGCTGTGGCCCTGCACCTCCCGCACAGCCCTGGGTTGGCAGCAACCCCTCTCCAGACACCTGTCCTCCTCTTCCAGGTTCGTCGCTCACAGCCTCCAGCCATGGCTGGCTTTAGAACACCCAGAGATGGAGACAAATGGAGCTTTGCCAGCCTAACGGTGAGGGTCAGGCCTGAAAACACAAGGAGAGAGTCCTGGCCCCAGGCAGTACTGCCTGCCTGCCCTTTTGTGGGCAAAAAACAGCAGCAAGGTCACGGCCATCCTCCTGCTGTCGGCAATCTGCAGCTTCCTAGCAACTGCCTGTCTTTGCAACCCCTAGAGCCAGGACTGCTCTAGGAGATCCCAGGTTTTGGGACTGTTGAGCTGCCCTCTACACTCTCCTCCAAATCCCCACAGGTTGCCACCATGCAGGTGGATGCTGAAGCTAAAGAAAGACTGTGCTGAAAGGCACCAAAAAGTTAATTTTTACATCCCAGCTCTTTGTCAAGGGCACTTTCATCTGTGTATATTCCTCAGGGCACCCTCACAACAGCACAGAGTAACATCACAGCCGTGCATTACAGCCTTGCCTCTTTTGGGGGGCTCAGCACATGCAGACATGGTGCACAGCCCCGCTGCACCCTCCGACAAACCTCACGGAGCAGATTCATCTCCTTGCTCCACAGCTGCCGCCTGGGAACATGCTATTGATTTGCAGAAGCTGGAGCCATACTTAAAAATTCCATTAATTAAGTGTTGGCGGAGGTGTTTGGAAAGACGTTCTGATAAATACAGTGCTATAAAGTGTTTCCCTAGAAACTGAGGAAAAAAGTGTTCAATAAAGAAAGTACCCAGGCTGCTAACAGCTATCACCCTTGCTGAGCAGTGCCTGGGTTGTGTGGAGGATTCGGCACAGAACTTTTTGCAGGGCTTTTTTGGCTACTGAGAACTTTTAGTAAAAGTTCTTTTAGCCTACAAATTTTTTTAGCCTACAAAACCCCAAAAGTGCCCTTCTTTCGAATGGCTGCTTATAAAATGGGCCATTTAATTGAATAGCATAGCATACGTCGTCATATCTAAAACTGATGTAAATCAAAAAAGTTCAGTTTTGCCTCATAGGGGATCTGCAGGTTTTTACTTTGCCTTTTTTTCTGGTATTTTGTTCTGCCTGCCATATCCTTAGGAGAAAATGTGATCTAATCCACACCAGTGTAGCAAGTGGAATAGGGCGCTGTATCACATGTATGTCACAGGATGAAAACCTTCAGCTGTCACTTATGCGCTCCACTGATCACACCGACTCTTTTTGGGGGACGCAGGCAGGGAAGAGAGGGATCTGTACAAGTCAGCATGTCTGTCCCCACAGAAGAGCATGAGCAAATACTTTTCTGGATGGATGCAGTGGGTATTACAGAGGTATTAGAGATGATATTCCCTTAGAAAGGGGGCGAGGAAAGGAAGTGCTCTAAGCTGATCCTGGCCTATTTAGCCTGGTATTTCTCACCTAAACAGAAATGTGACCAGAGGGCTGAGACAAATAATGATTTAATGACTCAAAGTGTAGAAGCTGGAAAGGTTTTGAGGAGATCTTGTGTATATATAGGAATAAACACATTGCAACCTTCCTGAGGAATCCTAAACACTCTGCTTTCCATGAATTCCCACTGACAAGGCTCTCAGACAGCACACAAACTTCTCTAAAACCTTCCCATTCCCTACATCCATTAAGGGAGATGCTCATTTTGTTCCAGCCTCTCAGCACAGCCCCAGTTGCCCTGGACAGCCACCTTGGGCTCTGACTTCTGCCCGTCTCAACCTGCATTGCTGCCAGTGCCCTAAGCAAGGGCAGCAGGGGACCAAGGGGATTTTGGGCACCCTCTGACCAGCACTGGAAGGCTCCAGGATGGGGACTTGCTCGAGCTCATCAGCACGGATCATCACAGAGTTCAACTACTGTTAAAAATACCTGGCTTCTGCTGTCCCTCTGTACAAGGACTTTGGGAGCAGCAGCTAGGTTAAATAATGGAATGTTTTCTTTGGTTCCAAACAACTAATTCAACCAATTTGATTCCTTCTTCTCTCACCTTGCTTCTCATTTCTCAAAGTCAAGACAAGATTAATGAACCCCACACAGTTCTGCTGGAGGGCTCTGCACTTTTCAGAGTACTTCAAGCCACAAAAATACCTTCAGCAAACAGAGAACTAAAGCTGATAAAGCCAAGTTCAGAAGCAATAAACATCAATCTAAAATTCGGTTGTTTTGGGGGCTCAGCTTCAAAATAAAAAGCAATTACTGTTGTGACAAACTGAAATAATACATTGTTTCTCCATAGTTAATTTAGGAAAGGAAGTCTACCTTCACCAACAGCTACAATAAAAAGGCTTATATAAAAACTATTTGCTTGCACTGAACTTTCTAGCATTTTTGTTTTGTTTTGTTTTGTTTTTCCAAAAGCTTATTTCTCAGGAGCATAGCAGCCCTTGCCTGACACCTGAGGTGTACTTCACTATTACTCAGCACGCAGTAGACAGAACAGCTCTGACCATGCTCACACGTACCCAACAGCAGGGACTTCCCCTGGTTGCCCAAGAGGGTGAGAAGAACCGGCAGATCCACAGCTGGGCAGTGAATGCCCCCCAGCCCTTCCTCTGTGCCTCCCCTGCTGGGAAGCCACAGGGCTGTGGTGCTGGAGCCCACATGGGACTCCACTGGGCACAGTGGGGGTGCTCAGGCAGGCTGGAAGATTTGCCCAAGGTCACAAAGTTTGGCAGAAGAACTGGAAGACAGCCCAGCTCTACAAGTCCCGAGCACAAGTCCCGGGTTAAAATCCTAGCAGAAATAGAGTGCTTGTCCAGTGGAAATAGCCAAGAGGTGAAAATCAGTTCATGTCCTTTGAAAAGTGTTCAGATTACTCCTGGTCATCAGCTGCAACTTCCCTATCTGCTGCACTCCTGTAAACTACTCTGGGGCCTGCCTGTGCCAAAAGCTCTTTTTAAAAACTTAAGCCAACAGTTTTCAGGATGTCAGTGGAGCATTTCCAAGCAGCCCCTTGCATCAGGTCTGGCAAAGAAAATGCAAAGTGGTGTCATAACCTCCAGATGGTAGAAGAGGCTTTTGCAATTGAGGGTAGCGGTGAAGGCATTTGCGGGGGCTCCTGCTCCTTGACAGCAAACAGCCTATGGTGTGCCTTGGGTGCCTGCTGGCTGGAGCTGGACAGGGCAAAGGACTGTTGTACACTTGTTGATAAACGTGTGACAAATATTTTTATATATTTGCTTGAAAAGAAGGAAATAAAGAGAAAAGCTTTTTTTTTTTTTTTTTTTTTTTTTTTTTTTTTTTTTTTTTCCCCCATACTATAGCCCATTCAAGGTTTTGGGTTTTCATTTTAACCACTTGACAGCATCTCATTAACCCAGTGCATATAATAAATGTGTGCAATAACAATCACCAAGTTACAAGAAATTGAAAAATCCTATAAAATATAAATAGGAAATACTTGCAAGGGCATTTATTTTTCAGCTCTAGTATTAAAGAAAATGAGGTCTGCCACCCCCCTCGGCTGTGATAAATACAAGTCCCAAAGCAGGCTGTCTGTAATTTCCAGGAATGTGTCTCTAACCTCACACTGCAGCCTTTGTAGAGTACATAACCAATTTTTTCCATGTAAACGAAAGACTTGCAAAGTTGAATCTGCCTGCAATGCTTCAGACAGTAAAGTCCTTCCTCACTGGAAGGCCTGGAGTCCTCTGGAGACCTCACCAAAACCACCTGAGGGCAGGAGGACGAGCCCTGCACCATGGCCAGCCCAGCTGGCCAGAGCAGGACAGCTGCAGGCACATTGCTCTGAACTGAAGAGCAGCATGCGTTTCTGCAGGGCTCAGCTCCAAACAAAGCCAGCCCGTCCATCTCTCCATCAATCCCACTGTTGACTCCGCATTGTCAAAGCACCTCCTGTTTCCCCAAGCTTTGCTTCCCTTCGCCTGAGGACTTTCCATGGGAGTATCTCTGAGCCCCACAGAGCGAGTGAGTGGGAACTGAGCACTCCCAACCCTGGGGCTCACCATGCAGCTTTGTGCAGCACTGGAAAACAATGCATGGAAACCCCTGACTTCGAAAGAAAACATTGAGAATTTCACATCTCAGCAAAAAAAAAAAGCCCAAATCAGGGCAGATAAAGGAGAGAAACATCAGCTACTTACTGGTAGCCAACAGGCAAAGTGCTCAAAGATAAAAATTCATAGTCTGGAAAAGTGTGGAGTCAATAAAATCATACTCATAGAAGAAGTCTGTGTGTGCAACCAAAATGAAGGACTGCATCTGTATAGCTCAAACACAGCCACCTGGAACAAAGGAATAAAAACATTCCTGAAATATAACGAAAGCGAGGTCTGACCAGTGTTTCATCAAAAGAGCTGGGGAATGGTGAATCAGTATTTATTCAAAAGAGCTTTCGAATTCCTATGGATTTTCATTCATCAGATCCCCAGAAATGTCTTATGCTGCCTTTTAACATCTAAACACAATGTCAGATGAAATATTTTACCAACGAGAATTTCCTGCTCTGATGTTTCCACTGCTCTGCCAGGGTAAGACCAAATCAGCTGGCTGCACCAGCACTTTCTAAGTAGAAAGCATCTTTTAGATGGACTGATTCTCAAAAACCTTTTCCTGGGCCTGTGCAAAGGGCATTTTTGGCAGCAATCTGACCAAAGTGGAGCCCCCAGCAGAGAGGGGAAGGGCCGAACCCCCTGTCCTCCCAGGCACTTACATGGCATGCAGGCTATTCTGTACATTTGGAACTATTGCATCCAGGAAGAGGAAAGATGCTCAGAAAGCCTAATTTTGATAGGAACCAGCTTCATTTATTGTTGTTGTTATTGAAGGAGCACACTCCACACAAGCTGCAGCTTGCCCCAGCACAGACTAAAGGACTAATTCACCTGCAAAGAGGCATGAATGCTGCAAAGTATTGGGAAACATCAGCTTAAATTTTCAAATTTGTAATGTTTATGACTTCATGTTACTTTTAACGAGCTTGTCTGGGAGTGGGATTTTATTTAGAGCTTCACAGAAGATCACTGCAGGTGGTTGCTGTGTTGGTACAGATCCAAGAGCCAGGGGCTCATGCAGCCACAGCATGATTGAGGGGTGGATGGACACACAGACACCATCACATCGTGTCCATGGGCAGGGCCAGAAGAGTACCCATAGCCTTGCAGTCCTTCCCTCTCACCCTGGCCTGGGCCAGGAGTAGTGCTGATAGGACAAAGTAAAATTTAAAAATTGGATAAAAAGGATAATGATCTATTGATTCCTATAAAAAGTGAACTACAAAACTCTAGCAGATAGCTTCAATGTGTATGCTGGGTCAGACCTACCCAGTGTCTGCTTCCACCAGCGGCAAATAGCACGTTACTGAAAAGAATATGATAGAGGGACAAGATAAGGTCACTTCCCTTCTGATGTAGCCAGCATGTGCCCACGCACTGGCTGAGCCTGTTTCACTGTGCCCCTTCTAAGAAAGAAGAAATAGAAGATTATACTTCCATGAATGATTAAGTGTATATTGGGGGATTTTTTTTTTTCATTGTCAGAAATATAATTTTTATCATACAGTCTTTAGTGGAAGGAAAAGATTGCAGGGAAAATTGTCTGGTGTCAGCACCTTTATTCCCTTTACAGAGAAACTGCAGTAGCCTTCACGTTTAACTACGCTTCTGGTATTAGAGAGTCAAGACAAATTTCATTAGGCAAAACACATTACCTCTCGGCACTGATTACAACGTTATAAATGTGTCCTGCTAAGCGTGCATTAAAGCAGCAACCCGAGTTACTGGTGACTTTCCTGATGCTTGAGTAGGTGAATCAAGACCAGAGATGTTCTCTTTGGTAGCATAATGCTCTGAGGAGCCCTATTAAGAAGTCATCTTTAAGGATGCGTCATCTCCCTCTGTGCATGCAACTGGAGAGAGTGGGACACTGCTTGAAGAGAGGCATGTCCCTACCTCAAGCCCAGGAGCTAGAAGGCTGTGATAACAGGATCTTCTTGAGGGGCAAGACACTGTTTGTTTCCCCTTCTTCTTTACTGTTTCCTCCTGATCTGTCCTCAGTAACTCATTAGGGAATAGTTTTCTGGAAGATCGGAGTGCTTACATTTCTATCAGTGCCATTTTCTATAAGCACTTGTCACCTGAGTGTTCAGGCAGGGGAAGGTGAAGAATTATTCCTGGAATTAAAAACCTGAGACATCAAAAAGATATTCCCTACAGAAGTTTAAGAGATCTCTCTATGGAAACATACACCCCTTGCTGTTACTAGAACATTGCTTCCTCTGATGTCTGGGCCAGCAGCCTGAGTTTGGTCAGAAGCTTCACGTCCTTGTGTAAAGCGGGCTTGGTGGGGCTTCCTTCAGCTCCCCATGTAGTTCAACATCAGTGGCTGCTGGGCCAGTCAAAAGGCCAAGACAAAAAGGGACAAATCCTAGTCCTGCAGAAAGACCCTGCAGGTTGTACCTACGGGAGAGTGGCAGAGCCAGTGCCAGCCCCACAGCCTGAGGACAGCTGCAAGCAGGATCCAGGCCTCTTGAACATTTTATGTTGGCATCACTTTTCCAAGATCAAAGTGATCTGTACCAAAATTTGTCCCTTGTTGATACCAGTAGTGTGCCCAGGGATTTGAATTGACATATGACATCATTTTTTACTTGCACCAGTATAAGAAGGGAGAGAGTGGGTTGCAAATTTTTACAGCATTACACACACACACACACAAAACAAGCAAACAAAAAAAACCCTGGGAACACGCTTTCAAGAGACACAGATGGGCTTATGACTGGTCTTTGTTGGGGTCTCATCTGTCCTATTGCAAGGAACTAAGCCGTATCTTACATTTACACAAATAACAAAGCAATGCTCACAGAAGCTCCAGGAAACCCCAAAGCAGGCACTGCTGCACAAGCAGATACCTTAACCTACAGGCAAATAGAAATTAATACCCCACAGTTTTGCGAACACACTGCATGGCCATGGCCCCTGCAGCTCACCAGCTGGAGACGCAGTACAGGAGCCATGCAGTTCATCCTACCTCACATTAACATCAAGTTCTTCCATCACAGGCAATAGGCACAGGTAGCTGGGCGTTCAATGTCCATGGTAGAGACCTTGTCCTGCAGTGGAGAGAGTTAGAAAGGACAGTTATAAGTTGAAGAATTTCATGGGTGCTAACTTACTCCAGTGAAGACACCCATACACTGCATTTTACCACTCTGGCCTGGCTCCTCGTGATAGAGGTTAAGCACATGTCAAAATAAAACCATACAATTGCAAAGAGCTATCATAACACAACTTTCTGTTGTCTGCCTGCACGTATTTGTATTCCACAGCTCTGATGTGCATGCCTGGAGGCAGGAAGCCAAGCTGACGTGACAGGCAGCCCTCTGGGCTGTGCATACACCACCCATCCACACAGAACCTAGGGCTAACAGAGGGCTTCGGGGCCAACCGGGACACTGGCACTGCAGAAAGTAACATTTCTGTTTTTACAATGGAAGACAGGTGTTCAACTGGAAGCTCAGATGAATCTTTAATCCACTCCATGGTCATCTAAGTGTGACATACTGAACACAGTTAAGGTTCTAGTGGTCTTGCCTAGCTGGTGCTTGAGGGAAATGTGGTTTTGCATTCCCTGCGTTGACTCCTTCCCCATAGGCTCTGCGGCATGTGAGAAGATTCCTGAGCTGCCGAACAGCACCATGTCCTGTCTTGATCCTGAACCTAGCTCAGTATGAGGCAGAACACAGCTGGACGAGCACGGTGAGCATGGACCTGACCCTGCAGAGCTCAGCCAGAGGACACGCAGGAGATGCTCAATGTGCTCCCAAAGGCTTTCTTATACCAGTACACACAGCATACTATGCTACACCCAGTTAGCTTCAGGTGCTGGCATGGAAAGGGCACACACAAAAATACCAATGACCAACATATCCTGTCTTCCTGCAAGTGAAAATCCCAATGACCTCAAGGGGATCCATATAAATATATATTTTTTTTCAAAGACTTACAGAGTTAAAATAGTTTTAATTCTAAAAATAAATGCAAGCAAGCATCATAAATCAAAAATATATGCACCACTCTTGAGACTTGTTCTACAAGACAAACTTTTAATGAAGTTGATGAAAATATAGTATATTGCAATGCTGGTGAGACCAAGAAGCTGCACTGTGATATAAATAACCTCTTCCAGCCTATGTTCATACATGCACTTTTATTCAAAGTGACACATGATGAGATACACACTTATAAGCTGCACTGGACCTAAGACTTCTCATGATAACTTCCAAACTTTCAAAGACAAAACAAGGTGTTTAAATACAATCAATTGAAGAGGGCTTGCAAAACCTGGCTGGGAAAAGACAAGCTAAGATGCTTGGTAAATTAGTTTTGTTTGTTTGTTTGTTTGTTTTTTAAATTAAAACATTGACTTACCACCAAATTAAAATAGGTTTCCCGTGACACTATACTGTATAGCCTTTGAATACTTAACAGCGGTACTGTAATTACAAGGAACTAACTGATTTGCAGCTCAAGTTAAAATAAGCGTGCTTACTCACAGTAACACTGATATAAATATTAATGGGAGTTTTAATTCTATCAAAAATCTATCCTGAGTCCAAAGAAATGAATACACCATCCAAATAACAAGTGTGTGGTGTTTGCCGTGGAAACATCAGTGGAAAAAATGTGTGATATGTGTGAGCATTTCTGACTGCTGATTGCCCCTTGCATTGCTTCTCTAGAGAGCCAGGATAATGCCACCACCATAGTCCTACTAATAACAACTCAAATGGAAATAATGTCTTGTGATTACTTAGATTCAAAGAAAAGATTGTAGTAATACTGAGTCAGACTTCCTGAATGCGATGCCAGGTTCACTGTGCAAATGAACACCCACAATCCAGGCCTGGTTCAGCATTTACCATAATTAGCACTTCAGTAGGTATAGTCTATGCACAGTTTTGCCAACAAAACTTACTCAAGAGGGTGTTCTATCTTGAGTAAAATATATAAAGACTACTTACACACTTATATTTGCAAAATGGAGTGGAAGTCTAACATTTCTCATCAAGTCACCTCTGCATCCCTAAGAAATGACCTCCAATTTTAATCCAGAGGGGAAATAATACCCCCTCCTCTCCTCCTTCTCTGGAGTTTTTCCATGGAATATAATGCCTTGCAGACTGCTGGGACAGCTGCCTGTCAAAGACACAGGAAGAATATCCTGGAAGATGGTCTTTGGGGATGTAAAAATGCAACCAATGTTCTTCCCTGATCACAAACTAATGGCCATAAAAAAAAAAAAAAAAAAAAAAAAAAAAAAGAACTAACTATTTAATCTCCAAAGAGGCATATGGAACCACTAAATTGAAATTACTCATTTAGAATATGAGTTGAATTAATTGAAATTAATTCAGAGGGAAATGCATAAGAATGAGCCTGATATGGTGTTTCATTTCAAATCCAAACAGGAGCCCTTCCTCCCCTGTCTCGTCAACTCAGAATGGATAAATTTTAAACAAACAAAACACTCAATAAATGGTAGTCAAAACACAGGAAATCTTGACCCACCTCCACTGCCTGCCAACAGCTTGCAAACACTGCTCAATTCAGCCTTACACCAGCCTTCAAAAACACGTCACCTGTCTGGTTTACCCTGGAGGAGACTGAGGCACGAAGAGGTTGGCTGAACCCCACTGCGATGACTCAGAGCAGGGTACAAGCAGACCCTGGACATAAGATATTAAATTGATCTTTGCATTGAGATAGCACGGATATTCCACAAGGAGTATCCGACCAGATGTAGATGACTCTGGCTCAGGGGAAATTGTTCCCTTGCAGAAGAAAAGGGGCTTTAGCATTTAGGGTCACACTGGGAAGGTTTGGAGCTGCAGTTTATGCCTGTTACAGTTCTGAATTACAATGGAAAGATGTCTGTGTGGGAGTCACAAGACCAGAGGGTAGGAATAAGAGAAGAAAAAATGTCACCTGTCTGCACTATCCCTGTCCACTGTGCTCCCTGCAGTGTTAGGATTTAAGAGGTCTCTTGAGAAACTTTCCAAAGCAAGCAAAGGCCACTATTGCAGCATAGGTGGGCAATTCTGACTGTTCTTACCAGTTCATCAAAACACAGTTTTTTGTGTAGGCACCAGAGTTACTGGTCCTTCAGTCACAACTTGTAGGAGACGGATATATCAAAGTGGTTTTGGCTTCCATTAATATTTTCTTTCCTTCTTTGTGTTTTCTTGTACAGTAGAAATATTTTTTTTTTTGTTACAAAATATGAAAAAATGAAGGCCTTAAGGCCTTTGATCAACTCAGACTATTGTATAAAAATAACCACCTGTGTATCACTTTGTGGTTGTGTGCACTTCTAGCAACTATGCCATATACTGTGTTACAGTCAGTGACAATATTTCTTGCATTTCACCTCAAATAACATTTATTATTTTATTGTAATTGTCTATGTATTCCTAAAACTTACAGCCCTTAAAAAAAACTTATAATTTGTAACTTCCTTTCCATACCACAAACACATTATCTTCTCCCCTGTAGAACCAAGGAACATTTGGGACACTAGGCATTATGCTGCCTCCAGGATCTGGAGCACCCCACCACTGCACTGGACAGACCTGCCATATTTCAGAGGCTGTTAGTACAGAATCACAGAATCACAGAATTTCTAGGTTGGAAGAGACCTCGAGATCATTGAGTCCAACCTCTGACCTAACACTAACAAGTCCTCCACTAAACCATATCACTAAGCTCTACATCTAAACGTCTTTTAAAGACCTCCAGGGATGGTGACTCCACCACTTCCCTGAGCAGCCCATTCCAATGCCTAACAACCCTCTTCGTAAAGAAGTTTTTTCCTAATATCCAACCTAAAACACCCCTGACGCAACTTAAGCCCATTCCCCCTCGTTCTGTCACCAGGCACGTGGGAGAACAGACCAACCCCCACCTCACTACAGCCTCCTTTAATGTACCTATAGAGAGCAATAAGGTCGCCCCGAGCCTCCTCTTTTCCAGGCTGAACTATCCCAGCTCCAACAGCCACTCCTCGTAGGACTTGTTCTCCAGGCCCCTCACCAGCTTCATCGCCCTTCTCTGGACTCGCTTGAGCACCTCCATGTCCTTCTTGTAGTGAGGGGCCCAAAACTGAACACAGTACTCGAGGTGTGGCCTCACCAGAGCCGAGTACAGGGGGACAATCACTTCCCTAGCCCTGCTGGCCACACTGCTTCTTATACAAGCCAGGATGCCGTTGGCCTTCTTAGCCACCTGAGCACACTGCTGGCTCATATTCAGCCGACTATCCATCATCACTCCCAGGTCCTTCTCTGCCAGGCAGCTCTCCAACCACTCATCTCCCAGCCTGTAGCTTTGCTTGGAGTTGTTGTGCCCCAGGTGCAGGACCCAGAACTTGGCCTCGTTGAACTTCATACAGTTGGCCTCAGCCCATCGGTCCGGCCTATCCAGATCCTCCTGCAGAACCTTCCTACCCTCGAGCAGATCGACACATGCACCTAACTTGGTGTCATCTGCAAACTTACTGAGGGTGCACTCGATCCCCTCATCCAGATTATCAATAAAGATATTAAAGAGGACTGGCCCCAGTACCGAGCCCTGGACTTTCACCTCCCCCCTTAAGTTGAAGCATATAATGAACACATAATAAATGACCCCAAAACAATGACATTATTTAGCTTTTGTCAGCTTTTCCATAATGGACTTTAAAATTGGATGTTCCTTTTCTTCTGCCTTTCTCCACGACACCGCAGTGGTGAGACTTATTATAATTGGATCATTATAAATGATGTCAATACCATATAATACAAAATCTCCCAAAGACTTATTCTGTAAATATACATGTATCTGCCTCACATAGAGGGCCTGGTGCTAATCTTTGTTATTAAAGTGATTACTCATACTCAATTAGGAAGCTGTCCTCAG
This sequence comes from Aythya fuligula, assembly GCF_009819795.1. Taxonomy (NCBI): domain Eukaryota; kingdom Metazoa; phylum Chordata; class Aves; order Anseriformes; family Anatidae; genus Aythya; species Aythya fuligula. The sequence continues at coordinate 434,621 of NC_045572.1, read as the reverse complement.
AAAGACAATGACTTCCTATCACAGCCCTCATGCCATCCAGCCCATCATAGACATAGTCCGTTCAGCACAAAACAGCATCTCTGCTTTTGTTGTGCCACAGCGATCACTGGCACATGGAGCTGTGCACGTGCTTGCAGCCAGGTCGGAGCTGCTCCTTTTTATGAACACGAACACCCAGCTTCCATTGGAGTGGGGCACTGGATCTCGTTGCTCACAAAAACCTGGTGCCTAGCTTCTACACAAGTTCCTGCTCAGACATGGGCCGGCTCTGCTGGCTCAACAGGAGAGGCAAGCTGAGCCTTCATGGCCAATACTCCTCCAAATCTGTCTTCTTGCCTGTGCTTTCTTTGGATTTGGTACCAGGAACTGCAACGAAATGCTCACGGTAATCAGTCTAGGGACTGCAGAATGCACCCCAGGCCAACGTTCAGCAGATGTTCCTCCAGAGCCTGCATGATAAGGGGCTAAAAGCAGGCAGTGAAGAGAAATCGAATGGTTTCGCTCTTTCGGGTGCCAGCACAGAAATAATTTTGGCAACTCTTGCAAAATGAAAGAAAAACTTTTCAGTGGTATTTGTTTCTGAATTCTAGTTTGGAATCATTTTGTTTGCTTTTTTTTTTTTTTTTGAAAAGTCATAATTTTAATGTATACTGAAGTTACATGCAACCTGTATTATCATGTTACCATAGACATCTATAATAACTGAAGTTTTCTATTTTCTTCTATATTTTTAGAACTAAGTGGAATTTTTAGTTGATCGTATCACTCTTAAAACAAGTAAATGGCAGCAATATACCATGTAATGAATCCTAATGTTAAGCAATGTTAAGCAACAAGGAAATCAGGGAAAAAAAAAAAAAAAAACAAAAACAAAAAACAGGGAATTCTTAAGCTAAAAGACCCTTGCAAAAAAATGCTCCCCCAAAGAAACTGAAATCAGTACTCTCTGCAATGTTTACCACTTCAGCAAAGCTCAACAGTTTTTAATGGAAAAAGATTTGGGCAGAGAAGCTCCAGCAAGCTTGATGTGACAGCTCCATAGACTCCTCTTGTGTGATAAGAACTCATTTTATTCTCTACTAATCGCTGCTACCAAAAAAGAGCAGATATACCATATGTGGATGATGAGTCCCAGTCATCACTGACTGCACAAGAGACTGGCTCAGACATGGGCAAAGCAGTAAGTCTCAGCAAGGCTGTGCTGACAGCTTCCAGAGGAAGCAGAACCCATCTATCTGTCAAGAATAATAATTCTCTGCCCCTTCTCCCCCCACCTCCACAGTCATGGGGTGTAAGGGAGGAAAATCCTAAGAAGGACATGGGTAAACCTATACATCTTCCCAAACAAGTTTTATGGACCCTAGAGATCCTTTACTCGGTAGCAGTAAGGTATCAAGCAAGAATTCACTGCTGAGACCACAAGTGAGCTGGCAGCCTGCACAGCTCTTCTCCTCCCTCACCTGACTGGTGGCCCTGGCTGGTGCTGCTGCTGGGAACCTTGCTCTGTCCCATAGAGATGGAAGTGTCCCACCAGACAACAGCAACTGCCAAGCCACTCTTATGAGACATTTCTCAGTTAATCAGCACCTTGCAAGAGGCACTGACACATTCTTTATTCAATTTATTTCCATCCCACTCAAGCCACATCTAGTTCCAGTTTCTGCCACCACTGAGCTGATGACAACAGAAAAGTTGAGTCATTCTTCTGAAACACCTGCACCTCCATATCCTACACTGCTGGACTGTGCTGCTTCATCATTTGTGACAACTTACATGAAACAGTGCTGAGGGTGGACTGAGCAGTCTGAAAAGCCCAATTCATTTTACCTACAGATTCATATTGTTGTACTGCTCTTTGCAGTACAGAGGAAGGGGAAGGATATTAGAAAAGATTCCATTTCTTTCTGTCACTTGCTCTGAGAAGAATTGGACATATCACTATACTTCAAGCAGAGCTACAGGCTGGGAGATGAGTGGTTGGAGAGCTGCCTGGCAGAGAAGGACCTGGGAGTATTGGTGGATAGTCGGCTGAATATGAGCCAGCAGTGTGCTCAGGTGGCTAAGAAGGCCAACAGCATCCTGGCTTGCATAAGAAACAGTGTGGCCAGCAGGTCTAGGGAGGTGATCGTCCCCCTGTACTCGGCTCTGGTGAGGCTGCACCTCGAGTACTGTGTTCAGTTTTGGGCCCCTCGCTACAAGAAGGACATGGAGGTGCTCAAGTGAGTCCAGAGAAGGGTGACGAAGCTGGTGAGGGGCCTGGAGAACAAGTCCTACGAGGAGTGGCTGAGGGAGCTGGGATAGCTCAGCCTGGAAAAGGAGGCTCAGGGGTGACCTTATTGCTCTCTACAGATACCTTAAAGGAGGCTGTAGTGAGGTGGGGGTTGGTCTGTTCTCCCATGTGCCTGGTGACAGGACGAGGGGGAATGGGCTTAAATTGCGTCAGGGGAGTTTTAGGTTGGATCTTAGGAAGAACTCCTTTACCGAAAGGGTTGTTAGACATTGGAACAGGCTGCCCAGGGAAGTGGTGGAGTCACCATCCCTGGAGGTCTTTAAAAGACGTTTAGATGTAGAGCTTAGTGATATGGTTTAGTGGGGACTGTTAGTGTTAGGTCAGAGGTTGGACTCAATGATCTCGAGGTCTCTTCCAACCTAGAAATTCTGTGATTCTGTAACTTCACTCTTTTCTTTATAAGTGCAAAGTAAAAATTGGCCTTCACTCCCTGGTACTGTGGAGTGACAACCATCCTGATCCAAAGATAAATGCTTGCTCACCACTGCAGAGTAGTCCAAAACCCACTAAGTACTGCAAGAGAATATCCTCTTTCAGCCCATGACAACACCAAAAGGAGCAAGAGATATCAGAGTGATCCAACTACTTCACTCCTACATAAAGTAGTTTCATTTCCAACATCCACTTCTGATAAAGGTGCTGCCCCCTCCCACAGTACTTCTTCCTTTGCTGTCATTGCTGTTTCCATTTCACCCCACAGTGGATCAAGCTGCTAAGAAGTCTCTCCATTGTCAGAGACAGATTGAAGAACTGATTCTCAACAAATGTCATTCCAGCAGGTTAAGATGCAGCACTTTGCTTAAAGAGGGAAAACTAAAAGTACAGAAATTACATGTCAGACACAAGTCACAGCGGAACCACACTCCTCATCACCACATATCTGCTGACAGAGTAGCTTTTCTCCACTGTCAGCATGGCATTCACGACCCTTCTGCTGGCTCAACCCCATGCCAAGTTATTCCACACTTGCAAAAGAAGTTTAAATTCCACATTTAAGCACCAAGACAAATACTGACATCAAAATCACAGTTGTGGCCTTGGAAAGGATGTTTTACTGCAGGTCTGCCTGCCTATTCCCCTAGACCAGGCCCCAGCTGCAAGGTCCCACACCGACAGCATGTACAGCAAATCCGAGTCCCTCTGCCAAATGCAGCCCTGCTGGCTGATCTCAGAGCTCTTACTTCATGTCTTGCTTTCATCCTGAAGTCACAGTCTCACAAATTGAGGCCTTTTCTCAGTCATATTATATTCTCAGCTTTGGGCCATAATAATAATAATAATAATAATAATAATAATAATAATAATAATAATAATAATAATAATAATAATAATAATAATAATAATAATAATAATAATAATAATAATAATATTATATTAATAATTAATATAGTGTGTTAATATATAACTTATTATATTTGTTATATAATATATATAATAATTAATACGATTTATTATTATTATTATTGTTGTTGTTGTTGTTATTATAAATTGGTATCTTTTGCTTGTGCACAACATAGCCATTTAGTATGTGCCAGTGATAGTAAAAATATGAAGCAAGTTCTTCTTCTTTATTTCATAATTTTAGCTTCTTGAGGAACACTGAAGCAAAATTTATTTTAGAGTTCTTGATAGCAGTAAGGTGAAATGCAAACAAACACTTGTCTTTTCTTCTATATTTACAGCAGTAAAGTTTCTATGGGTTGTTCAAGGGTGACTTTGTTCTGTTCCGGAGACATCTGTATGAGATCCTTGTGTGTACCAAGCTGTGTTTGTATAAGAGCTCCAAGGAGAGAAAACAGCTATAAAACCTGAGGAGTTATTTGCTGTGACATTAGTATTATGAAATTTTGCACCTCACCGCTCTCACCTTTAGCAATTACTTTCAATTGGTAACTATCATGCTCCAAGTCTTTCATTGCCATATCAAACCCTCAGCATAGGAAGCCAACAGAAGGATCCAGCATGAGGCTGTGGGTCTGAGAAGGACGAAGATTAGGTAGGAGATCAATCAATACATGAAGGCAGGAAGGGGACTGAGTTCAGCAAGTGCATCTGCAGTGAAGATGGAAACAGAGAGGCATGATTTCCTTAACACTTTCACAATTGGTTTTGTGCTTATAAGGACAAAACAGTGTTATTGCTCCCTTATTTCCACAAAGGACTAAAAGGCAGTACTGTGTACTATTGTGCTATGCAAAGGACAGGCAGTACTGTGCTGGCCTTTTGGGAGAATCATACATATGTTTGACAGATTTGTACAGAGCTACCTGCTTTGTTTTTGCTCACTAAACTTCCCCTAAGCCACTGTAAATTTTCCTTCCTAGAAAATGCTTTCTAGCTCCTCTGTTGTCAGCACAGCAGCAAATAACCAGCGTATGGAAATCAATGCCCCAGAACAGCAGTGGACCTACTTTCTACGGTTGCACTCAATTAAATTTTCTTTGTTGCCCATTAAGAAGGGGAACACATTGCAGAGAAATGCGCAATATATGTTAGGAAAAACAGGAATACTTCATCTTAGACATGGGCGTGATGGCACTGAATGCAAACTATGGCTTGTGAGAGGGCTGAAGAACTACAGGGTGCCCAGCACTATCACATCACTCAGCACTGTCTCTGCATGCACATGGTGATACAGTCCATACTACAGCTGTACCTGAGATCCTCACTTTTACTGGTTCTCTAATAAATTATTAGTCGGTACAGTGCCTTCCTACTGAAAATGAATTACACTCAGTGATGAGCGCTGCCGTGGCAGAGGTTAGCTCACAGCCCAGCAGGACACCGTGAGCATGCAGTGACTCAGTGCCAATCTTACAGTTCACAGTAGCCTGAGCAAGGGCAGGCTCCAGCTCTTGCTTTAAAGGCTATCCTGCTCCAAAGCAGAGAACAACCCGTGGCAAACATGCTCTAACACAGGCATTCATCCTGAATGTGGATGTGCTGCTCCCGCCAAGGGAGCGGGCAGTGGGAGGAACCACCTTCTTTCTGCCACCAAGCACTGAAGTCATGGAGTCACAGAGTGGTTGAGGTGGGAAGGAGCCTCCAGAGATCATCTAGGCCAACCCCCTGCTCAAGCGGGGTCACCCTGATTATATTACACAGGATGGCATCCAGGTGGGGTTTGAATATCTGCAGAGAAGGAGACTCCACAACCTCTCTGGGCAGCCTGTCCCAGTGCTCTGGCACCTGAACTGTAAATAAGTTCTTCCTCATATGGCAGTGATACCTCCTGTGGTTCAGTTTATACCCATTACCCCTTGTCCTGCCACTGGCCACCACTGAAAAGAGTTTGGCCCCATCCACTTTACATTGTTCCCTCAGGTATTTAAAGAGGTTGTTAAGATCCCCTCTCAATCTCCTCTTCTAGGCTAAACAGGCCCAGCTTGCTTAGTCTCTCCTCATGGGACAGATGTAGAGCTTAGGGATATGGTTTAGTGAGGACTGTTAGTGTTAGGTCAGAGGTTGGACTCGATGATCTTGAGGTCTCTTCCAACCTAGAAATTCTGTGATTCTGTGATTCTGTGATTATGCTCCAGTCCCTGGAGTGCCTGCAGTCACCCCTGCCTACTGCAACTCGATGTTGGCATTACCCTTTGCTCTCCCAGCTGTGCAAGCAAGCTTTCTTCACCTCCTTCCCTTCCCCACACGGATTCCATGCTGCCTGCAAAACCCATGGGCTGGCCCTGCCTCAGTAGGGCTGCAATGGGGACAGCGGGTTGTGGTGGACAAGACAGCCATGCAGAACCCATGCCACACACTGCTGACAGGAGGCCGCCCCAGCTGCCACCACAACGCATTCACCACAACACAGCTCCTGCACTGCCCTCGGCTCTTGCCCCATCTCTGACGGCGTCGCTGCACAGCGGGTGTGTTCCACTCCCTGTCTGGAGGTCACACATGACTAACTTTATGGTGCTGGAATAAAATTCCTCTGTATTTTATTGCTGCCATGCGATGGTTTTGTAGCCTGTGAAACACAAGCAGGAAGCAAGGCCCTGCTTTGAAGCCCTGCACTGGGAACCAGCCACTCTGTTTATGGCTCTGCAAGGCCTGGACTTTAGAAGAAATCAGAATGTTTCCTGGCCTAGGTGTACTTGTTTGTTTTATTTACTTCTGCAGAACTAATGAACTCAGCAGGGGTGTGGTGAATTACTTCTGTGATTTCAGCTGTGTGAAAGGGTTAGGAGAAGCTTTATATCTCACCCATTAAAAGCCCTTATCACTTCTGTCTGACCAAACTGGGCTCTGATGGGAAGCTTTGGGGTATGTGCATAACTTTGCAGCAGAGGACATCTCACAGAGGCTTAGCTGCAAAACTATAATCCTTGGCATGAAAGCCTAGGAGTACAGACATCACCCCTCCTGCCAAGCAGGGAGCCAACAGACCTACTATAACACCAGTACTACCCTTGCTGCTCCATACACAGGGGATTAAGACAGAGGCTAACCCAAGTGTGAAGCTGTTGCTACCAGACATCTCTCACAGGACGCTGACCTCACAGAAGTCATTAGTTCATTGCATCACGCTCACACTTCTTCATGAACTTCCCTGAATGCCACGGGCAGACCAAAGCCAGGAGCTTTCCACTGCTCCTGTGCTGGAGGGGAAATCCCACAACTCCATGGGACACTTAAAAAAATGAAGCAGAAACCAAACCCACAGAGCTCTGAGCTGCAGATCTGTGTAACCAACCCAACTGACTCATGCCTTTGCTGCCACTTCTTCATACTCCATTAAAAGATGACAGATTCTGGAGAGAGAACACTAGCTGAGCATATTCATCTTAAACTGATCTGCCTCTGGCTCACTTTAAAAAAAAAAAAAAAATGAGTTCATTGAGCAGGAAGCTAAAATGATCACAGTCCCCAAGAGACTACGTGATTCTCCAGATCTGCACAAATTTTATAAAGCACAAAACCATTATCTTTTCTGGTTAGGAAGCTGATACCATCAAGGGAAGTCAAAAGGTTAATTAGTTAATTACTTTTTGAAAAGGTAGAGATGCTGCAAGGGGGAATGTGCTATAATACCTTCTCAGCACGCAGGCTCCAAGTGCACCTAGGGAAGAACTTGCTCTAAGCACTTCACAGCAGCGACAGAACTACTTTGAGGTGATTGCATGCACTTACCTACTGAGATGTAGAGCAGAGACCTTCTCTGGTGGTGGTCAGAGGAAACCACCATAGAACACAGCTTGAGGGACAGTGGGTATAGTGGTGTGCTGGTAGGAGCTTTTGGTAGGTTAAAAAATGCAGCCCAGCCTAGAAGCCAGCTGGGATGGTTGGTGATTGCTGGGGAGGATGTGCTCATTTCTATGTCCAATGTGTGGGGAGCCAAGGGGAATCTTCCCAGGCTGCTGAAAGTGAAGCACAATGAGACCTCGGGGGCTGACTCTGAAGGTCACTCTTCTGTTGGCTAAAACAGGGAGCCTTATGGCACTCTTGATAGGAAGGAAGAAAAGAACAAATGAGCTCACAGGACAAGCTGTTTTCAAAAGGTTATTTCCAAAGTAAGAATGACAGGCCATGCTTTAGGTAGGCTGTGAGTTCTCATCAGCCAGACTTCAGGTAAAACAAGCTGTCCAGACACTGCATCTGGCACCAGACACCTGGCAGCAATGAGATGTCACCTGGCTCATTTTCAACAGTTTCACAAAGAACAGTTATTCCAGCAGCACACATACTTTGATCAAGTGCATTTTTAAAATTCTGCTCATTTCAGGCCTCAGGCTGGTTTCTGTCAGGTTCTCTACTATGTACCCTGTGTCATCGCTTCCCTCTTTGGGGGGATCCACTGAATTAACATTTTCTTCTTTTCAGAGATCTCAGAATAGCTGAACAGCATAGCTCTACAGCTGGATTCACTTTAGGTATCACCCATCACTTTCAGCTCCTAGTCTAGCCATTCCAGATCACACAGCTGACACCACACTACATGTGAACCCATTAACAAGACAGGCACTGGCATCTCACTTCATGTTGCTGGTAAAGTGCAGGCTTCTTTATCCCCCTGCTTGCTTTAGCTTTGCAGGTAAACAACAAACCCTGGAAGAAAGGAACTGAAAATATGGCAGGTCTTAAATGCAGAAGGCTTCACCCCTTGTTTCTGGCGATGTTGGAATGTGCATACCACTGAGGATGACGTTTGCTGAAGCAGCAGACAGTTACCCTGGACAGGCATCAGCCACACAGAGCTAGCTCTGTGGGTTACTCCCGCACACTGCTGCAGGATGCAAAAGAAGAATTGAGCCATTTTGAGTGCATTTGGCCAAGGTTTTCACATGGGACATCCCGGTGCTATGCAAGAGGAAATGTTCACTGAAGTAAGAAAGGGTGACTGTGACCAGCAGCTTCTTAAGTTTTTGACAGGCAAACAGGAAAAAAAGAAAAGAAAAGAAAAGAAAAGAAAAGAAAAGAAAAGAAAAGAAAAGAAAAGAAAAGAAAAGAAAAGAAAAGAAAAGAAAAGAAAAGAAAAGAAAAGAAAAGAAAAGAAAAGAAAAGAAAAGAAAAGAAAAGAAAAGAAAAGAAAAGAAAAAAGAAAAGAATAAAGGCAGATGCACATTACAGAGTTTAGACCACAACTTCATACAGAGGCAAAGGTCAGGCATCACAGCTGTGGAGTGGTTTCAAAAAGCACTGCAATGAGAAAAAGGGGAAGCTGGTAGGTGTGGATATGTAGTAAAGGCTTATAAATTGTCCAAAATCAGAGTAAATAGTAGAAGTAGTAGGCAAATCTGTAGACTGCAGAACAGCCTACATTGATTCTGAGTGTATTAGGAAAAAAAAAAAGAAATACTGAAAGTTAGGCTGATCAGCTGTAAAATGGTAGAGCTGTTGACAGTGATTCAGGAAAAGGAGACACAGCCAATAAATACTTCTGTTCTATTTTTGGGAGCCTTATTGTGTGGTGATGAACTTTTCCATTCCCATAGATACTAAACAAAATGTTAAACAGTAATTACTAATGTAATGCACATCAAAATCAGCAAGTCCAGATTATTGCATCTTTTTCTTTACAAAGGTTTTTTCAGAGAGCTGGGTGAGGAACTTTACATGGGGTTGATCTTGATTTCCAGTAAACTTGGATGATCAGAGTTAATAAAAAAGTACCAATATTTTGAGAGAATGAAGTGGATAATCTAGGTAATTACAAGTCTATCAATCCAAGAGTGATCTCCAGCGCAATAATAAAGAACCTCATAAAGATAACAATTCATCAAGAATTAAATATGGGAAACAGAATTTGGCAAATCAGTGTGGATTAGTGGAGAACAAATCTTGCTATCCTGATATTTTCTGTGCTAATCAACCACGTTACTGCAGTAATAAGTTGTTGTATACTCTGATTTCAGAAAAGCTTTTGATTTGGTATTACATGAGGCTTTGATAAAGACTCAAGGACAATACCAACTCAGTACAGGACTCCTGAGTGGAGTTCAACCTAGTGTAGTGAGGGGTCTCAAATGTGAATGCAGACAGGGAAATATTGCCTAATGGTTCTGGTTTTAGCATGATCCCTTGGGAATCTGTTATGGATATTCTGCTACTCATTTCTTCATCAGTGTCATGGAAAAAAAATAAAAAATAAAAACCAAAAGTCTTGAAATCATCAATTAAGAATTTGCTGGTGACCAAAACTGAGGGACTGATAAATAACAGGGCAGCACACTGATACAGAGCATTCTGGATTGCTTGGGTACATTTTGCAAGAAAACAATATGCATTTGAGTATAGCCTAGGTAGCGTAACATACTTGGAAGCCAAAATAAAGGCAGCATTTACAGCACAAGGGCAATCTGGTTTTGGAAAGAGAGAACTCTGGAAAGGACACTAGGTCCCTGCTCATCAGCAGCTCAATGTAAGTTCTTAATGCCATTTGTTGTGGGTAATGCAATTCTCAGGAGCATTGTGAAATGGAAAAGCAGGTATCAGGCTGCACAATATCTTGCTCCATGCTGTTGTTGGATATATATATATATAGTATGTTGGATAGCTAGAAATGCTTAGGAGAAAAGCCATGAGGCTTATGATGGAAATGGAAGATTAATTTTTTACCATACTATGCTCTGGAGAGTAGTTTATTCCAGGACAAGCTGAGGAAGGACTGGAGTATGTCCTGCAAGCACATGCTCCAGAAGCAGGACACTGGTGACGGGACTGTTCAGTGACAGAAGATTTTCTAGGGGCTGAAAGTTGAAACCAGGCAGATTCAGACAAACAAGAAGAAGCACATGTTTGACTTGTACTGATCATGATTTCCACAGTCCAGAAGTACAGTAAGACCAAACACACTCGTGTGAGCAGATCTGATGAAAGGAGTGCAGAAGTGGGAGCCACTCCGGACAGCCTGGCAAATGAAGGGGAAAGCGATGACTGAAGAGATGAAATTGCAGTGTGAAGGTGTTGCAGGAGCATCCAAGGGTGGGAAGATTGAGTACTGTATCCAGACTGATGTGTGTGGCATTTATCTGGTAGCTATTTGCCATCTCTAGTCACTGAATTCAGTCCTTCATGCTTTAAGCAGAGCAAATCATTGAGTGGAAGCAAGATGCAGCAAAACCCTGTGAGCACTGTTAACTGATTGAGATATTTTCTTTCCTCTCACATATGAAGAACCAAAATCTCACTACCTGTCTAAGCAAGAGAAACTTCTGATGCTCAGACAATAGAATTGTGGAAACTCGATTCTTATAATAGCAAGAAGGAAAAAGAAAAGAGGAACTGAACTTTCATTTTCCACATTTGTAAGAGGAGAGCAAAGAACACTCCTTTGTACCCCCTGAGTCTTCAAGCTTTTTCAGATGTGATGCAATCACTCTAGAGAGCTGTTTGAAGCTTTTGTTCAAGATTTCACGCAACTAAGAGAGAAGCAAGTGCCACTTCAGAGCTGTATGTTACAATAATTGCTGGGATAAGGGAAGCAAAGAAAAAGAGCTGCATGTTCCCAAACTCTCCTAACTGTGCCTGAAAGCACTTGCTTCCCAAACTAATCCCCTTCTTACCCAAATATTTGATGACTTACTGGTGGCATTCAGGAAGAGGTAGCCAACTGCAACAGACTCTCTAATTATAGCATGACCTGTTACTAATTAATGTTTGAATAACCCACTGCTGCCACATTATTGTACTAAATAAATAATATCCACTCTCCTCTGGCAGTGTTTATAGAACTTATTTCCCATTCAGCCTTGAGTCAAAGCTGCAAGCAGTCCCCAGTACAACCAACCCTCTGCTGTGTGGTGAGTGTGGCGTGGTGGTGGTGGTGATGGTGAGCAAGATGGATGTGAGCTCTGAGCAAATACAACCAGCTGCTGCCTTGGCCAGCCAACAGCAAGCTCTGCTGAGAGCTTCAGGAGCTGACGTGGGGACTGATGTGGCCACAAGGAAGTGCTGAAGATCCCACATGTCCCAGAGGTCTGGTGAGCAGGCTGGGAATTTTCTGACCACGATGTTTTTGAGGCGATACAGCAATATTGTCAAACCCCAGATGTTTCATCCCACTGTACGTGGTTTGCGAAGGCTGTTGATCAGATCTGGCTGGTGGGTCCAGCCCTGCATGCTTTCCAGCCATTTTCCCTGGTGACCTCTTGGAGAAGCAGGAAGGTCCAGCTCATATTCAGCCTTTCCAAAGCTACCGCTGCCAGAAGATCCACTGAGCCAGTGACTTGAGCCTTGAGCCATTGAGCCAGTGACTTCTCAGATGCTTGCTCTCCCACCCCTTCACAGCCCCAGTGGGGGTAACAATCACAGTCCATTTTGTTTTGCATTTTTCAAAAAGAAACTTAAAAAAAAATAATTTTTAAAGCATCCTGTCATGATTACTGCTGTTTATGAGAAGATCTTGAATTTCCACTCTGCATTGCCAAGCGCAAAGCACTTCTGGCTTTCCAGCAGTTACAGTCTTCCTCGGAATGGCATGGTGCTCAGTGTGTAGTACCCACTGCCCCTTAGAGCACGGGAATATTGCAGAGATTCATAAGCAACCACACGGTGCTTGGTCTTAAAACAGTTGCGAGCTTTCAGCCTTGTTTCCCCTTTATACCAAACTGTTGAAAACTACAGCAAGGTAAATACCACAAAAACATTCCACAAATACACATTCACATATTTAAACAAATGTTCCTTGGCTCTTTTTGCTCTGTTTTAGGGCTCACTTTTGTGTGAATATTCTAGCAAATCAACTGGCAAGAAAGCTCATGGGACCAGCAGATTTTGAACTGAATATTGTGCATTATTCATTATTAACAAGTCCTGAATTTGCAATGGCAAGGAATAGCAATGAACACCTGGTTTAGTCACTAAAACAATCCAACTGGCTAAAGGAATGAACAGTGTGCAACTTGTACACCATGTGAAACTTAACAAAGATAGGTGCCATATCAACAACCCAAAACTGCAACTGATGGTCCACAGATTGAAAATAAACATAGGAAAGAATCTGCATGTTAACAGAAAAAAAAAAAAAAAAATCAGTCATATATCTTAATCTAAAATGAGTCTTAAACTAAAATTATCCAGTATAATCATAGGTATCCAGTCATACACACTCCATAGTTATTGGTGATGAGATCTTCCTAATTCTTGAGTTCAGCTGGATGCATGGTGTGTTCATTCTGGGCTAAAATAGTTTGGAGGTTGCGACCTGCTCAGACTATTGGGAGATACAGATGGGATGGTCTGTGATACTAGGCATCATGCAGCACCAATGAAGTTCTTTATTTTGAAATTTGCTGGTTTTAAACATGAAAAAGGTTTGATCACAACCAGATAAACCAGCTGGTAGTTTATTTAGGAAAGAGCTCAGATTTCTCAGGTTTTGTCTCTCAAACACATAAACCATGCCCTTTGTGGATTCACTCTGGGGAAAAAGTCTGACATGGGGAAAGAGCTTCTGCTGGCCATAGAGTCCATAAATTCACTTAATCTACAAGATATAGATATACATGTGTATATATATATATATATATATTTATTTATTTAACCAATAATCCCTTACTTCTTCCAGAGTGTTCAAGCTCTGTTCTTTCATGGTCTCAGCACTTGTTCTGCTGAACCCTTGTTGTATTCAATATGCACCAGGTCTAAGTGTGACCAGCTCTGAGCAATTTCAAGGGATCTGAACTGTGCCACAGAAACTGGAAAACAAAGGTCAGGAAATGTCCCTGGAGAAGATGCAGAGGGGAATTCGCTCCTTGCTCACCACATCTGTGGGATGCTCTAGCCCACATCATTTCCTCCATGCTGTTCCCAGGCACATACAAGGCAGCACAGCAAGTACAGAAATGTAGGGGACATCACGGCGCTGATCTGCAAATTCTGTAGCTATTTCTAAGAATACAAAAAATAAGCTTTAAAAGTTGCTATTGTGAATTTGTCATTTTGTACTCCCTTTATTGAGTACAAGGTGGTGGAGAAGGAGTAGCTGCAGCCTACAGATGCAGTTTAGTATTTTGGGATTGCTTTTAAAAACTTCTATGTGGGTGTTTGCAAAAGGATCTTTTTTATATATTTTCTTCACTGCTAATGAAACAACCATCTTTTACTCATACTTACACAATCCATCATACAGTAAACCAAAAAATCTACTTGTCCTAATAAGAATTTCCGATGAACAAAATTAGAAAAGAATAAATATTCTTGTTGTGAAACATGTTCCAGGCATGTCTGCCAGACTCCTTCCATCCAAAGCCACAATATTTAAGGGTCTCAAATACAGCCTGAATACAGGGAAAGAAATTGCACTGTTGTTGAAGTGGACAGAAGACAGGTACCTGCTTAGGAGGCATTTCTATTCATGCTCCATGGACATGATTCCCGGGGCTGGAGCAGCAAGCCAGTCAGGGCTTGGTTTATGTAATGCTAATGGGGCAATCATGAGTTCCCTTAACAGTCCCGCTCCTTAACCACATTATGCTGCTCATGGGGGCCAGAACGGAGGGCTCTGGTTTTGGCCTCTGGGTTGCTGATAGGGGATCAGTTTTGAATGGGATCTGCACAGAGGAGGCTGTGGGGCACACAAGACAGCCAGCACCGTGCTGAGCTCAGAAAGACCACCTCTTGTTGTGGGTATCCAATTGCTGCTAGTCCCCCGGCTGACCTGACAGCAGACACAAATCCTTCCCATGCCTGGTTCTGGCTTCAGACTCTGCAGTGACTGACCCAGATTTTCTTGCTCGCTCCAATGTCTTGTCTGGGAGCCTGCATGGACTGAGTTTCTCTCTCAAACTTTGTGGCACAGGAGGTACAAGCCACGAAAGCTGCCACAGTGTGAGATGAGCCAGGCTCTGCACTGCAGTGTCACCAGCTCAGTGGCCGGAGCTCCCTGCCAAGGCAGAGGTGTGCTGGGTTCAGAGGGAGCTGCTGGCAGCATGTTGTAGCTGCTGCCCAGGAGGCGACCAGCCTGCATCGGCCTGCAGGTCCGAGAGTGCCAGGGTGAGCCTCTTTGTGCTCAACACAACAGCCTTTTGCTTCACCATTTGGAGAAGAGTTCCCTTCCCTGAGGTATTTCCTGTTATCCTGGAGATAACTCATTCCCAAGCTCTGTGAGCTTGTTTGCAGACAGGCATCTGGGGAGCACGACCTACCCTCTGCAAGTGACTACATTGTTAGCACAATTCATTTGACCTTCAGTCAGCTTAAATACAAAGAGCTTAAACAACAAAGGGAATTTTTAAAACCTATTTCCTTGTTTTGTGTAATGCACGAGATGGGGAAGTTATGGATTTGCCTGCAAGGACAAGTACTGGTTATGGCATGGAAAGCCCAGTGATGTCAGTGCAAATGGAGCATCTGCACATGCTGCCTGGGTGTACTCTGAGCTTCGCTGTGTGCACCTTCTGCTGTCCTGAGGACACTCTGAGGTACCCTGGGGGCATGTTCAGCTATCCTAGGTGCATGCTGAGCTGCCTGGAGTGTGCTCCACTCACCCTAGGATGTATGCATACCTGGGCATGGCCCGGCACAGCAGCTGCCCCAGCTGCACCTCCAGCTCCCCATGTCTCACCCCACAAGTACTTTGCTGTTCAGAGAAGCCCTATCATAACTCTGCTAGCTCTGACTGCCCCCACAGCTACACCTGTGCTAGCACAGCGAGGCAGCTTGGGACCACATGCATCTCGTGCTCCATAGCCCTGGAGCCAGCCTGTGCCAGCCATCTCCATCCATTGGCTGAAATCTTTTTTTTCATGTCTGGGTAACTGACCTGCAAGGAGACCAGAGTGTTTTAAAGAAATGAAGCAGAATAGCTTCAAGGCTGTAAAGAAAAGCAGTTCTGTCCCCAGTTGCGGTAGAGGCAAAACTCCTCTCCACCCCATCTGCCGCATCCTGCCTGCCTCATGACTACGTTTTTCTAGGCTGGGAGGAAAGAAGGGGCTATACAACTCCCCTGTCCAGCACCACACAAAGCATAATGACAACCGTAAAGAAGATTTTAAACAAACGTCAGGTTTGCAGACATGAACTTCTCCACAAAATTAGCAAGTGAAGGTAGTAATCATCATGTGACCGATGGGAAACCCAGCCACAGGGAGCTTGAGGGTCATGACCAGGTGGCTACAAAATGAGTAGAAGAGCTGGGGTTAGGAACCAGGTTTTCCCTACTCTGAGCCTGCATAACCTCTCCATTGCCAACAGGTAATGTCCTGTCCTTTCGTGAGTATGAAACAAGACTCCAGATTTTGGAGTGCCTTTAAGTCACCTGCTGGGCCTGATTGTCTTCTAATGAAGACGATCATGAAAAACAGGATGCCATAGTTACACAGCAATTTTATTAACACGCTCTAGAACATCTGAGCTTAACATTTGGCTCCCAGGCAGCTCGGATGTGGCTCCCGTGTCAGGACCACACCATGTGAATAGCTGCAAAGCTGTGCCCCCAGCACCCTGCTGGCAGATCCAGCCAGGGCTGGACACCCAGCTGGGAGCCAGCAGCAATAATAGCTCAGCTCTTCCTGGAGGGGAGAAACGAGATCTAGGTAGAACTTCTGCCTTGCACCTCATCTGAGCCACACCAGCAGCCTCTCTCTCCATAGCTCTCAGGCAAAGTCTACGACATGCCAGCCGCTCTTCTTCCCCAAAAGCCAGAGAAGATGCGCCCTGGTGCTGCTCACCTGCCCAGAGCTGCACCTTGATGGACCCAACTGGTAGGCAAGTGAAGCAGGAAGGTGGGTTTTATCCTCCAAAATGACAAACTCAGAAGAGTGCACAGCAGCCTGTCATTGCCTCAAAATGCCAAAAGATCAGCCCCTTTTCTCTCACAATGTGGAAGTGCAACACTAAAGCTCTGTGTTAAATTGCCACCCAGTGTTAGAGCAGGGGATGCCAGAACAAGCTACCAGAGCCTTCTCCCACTGCACAACTGGAATTCATTTTTTTTTGTTTGCTGTCTGATTGTCAGACAGCTCACACTCTGCAGCCATGTGGTGGTCATAACTTACCCTGCTGTACCAAGAAAAGTTGTTTCAAATTCAGCACCATCTAATGAAATGACTGCAAATAAACAAAGCAGCAGCACAGCTCCTGATGGCTGCAGCCATTAAAATGTTTGTTCACTCTGCAAGCAAATGAACTTCTGCTTTGGAACCGTCACAGGTACTAACACTTGTCTGACTTTAACAAGCTTTTATAAGACTCTGTAAACTTGTGTTACATGTAACGTAACTTCTGTCTTCTGGATGAAACAGCTATTTTTGGAGGGAATTGCTGTCTGCAGTAGGCTCTTAACTAAGATTTATTTCCTGTGCATGCAAAAGTAAGTCACTGCTCTAAGAAATAGAGTTGTATTTGTCCAAAAGTAGCAGGGGAAAAACATTTTGACCTCTTCTGACTCTTCTTGTGTTCCTTTGGAAATCTTAGGGGAAACAGTCTCAGTTCAGAGTTACGGTGAGGTGCACCACTGTGCACGTGTTCCTACACACCTGGAGCCTGGTGGACGTGTGTGTGTGACAGCAAGGCCAAGTCAGCCCATCAGCACTTGGCAGTGATCGGCTTCCTGCGCCCTACAGACCTGCCAAAACTTGTGGATAGAGAAAGCAGGAAAATAGAAGAAAGGTGTTTACTTTGGACAGTGTGTGTAAAGGGGGAAAAGTTTCACCCTCTCTGGCAGTAACAAAGGAAAAAAAGAAAAAAAAAAAAAGGAAAAAAAGAAAAAAAAAGAAAAAAAATTTCTGGAAGCCCACCAAATTCCCAGTAGCTCCCTTACAGATGAGGGCTGGTGAGTTCTCCAGCAAGGCAATGCTGTGGTGGGAGGAACTGTGATGGATTTGGGGGAGGGAGGTTGGATAAACAGCCTCGAGGAGATTGCCTTCATGAACAGTTCCTTCAGGCACTGACTATCAAATACAGTTTAGTTTTATATTTTGCAGCATTAAAACTTGCTGAATCTCTTCCACTGCCCTTTTTTTTTTTTTTTTTTTTTTTCTGTTTGTCTGTTTCTGCTTCTGCTTTCCACCAAGCCAGGAACATGCTGGACCTGTCATTCCTGGGAAGAACACTTCAGGATGAGCATTGTCATTTTCTGCAGATGGATCCAAGGAAAGTCTGACTTAGGCTGCTCTGGAAAATTCTCACATTACCTCTGTCCCTGAGCACTGTATAAGTTATTTGCTCTCCGCAATCCTTCACAATCCCTCCGTGCACATCTATTTATCATCAGGTTCTTTTTCAGAGGGTTTATTTTACCCTAAAATCTCCTGGCTCATGCAATAGTGCACTTTCTCAGTGGATTAAGAAATTAGTCCTCTGGAAAAGTGTATCTTAACTGCAGTTGATTCTCCCACTACATCAATTAATCCTACTTCATTCACTAAAATTAAATGTGATTGTTACCAGGATGAGAGATCCAGCTAACAGTACCATGGCCATAAACTCTCTGCAAACCCATTAGAAATGAATTGTAGCTTACAGATCCTTGAGTGCTGGTATCAATTTCTCAATTTCTGTCATAACTGTGGTTATTGATACTATGCATTCATCACAAAAAAAAAAAAAAAAATGTTAATAAAAAGTGCTACATATTCCTTTTACCAGCAATATTCATTATTCATAATTTTTCATTGACCAGTTGCTCAGGTTGGGTTGTACCTATTCTAGGTGCTCAGCAGCACAGAATGGGTGAAACCAAAAGAATGCATGAATCCAAACAAGCCAGTGGTGTTCAGGACCTTGTGTGATAAACAGTTTAACAGTAACTAAGCTCGCTGCCTCGTACTTTTTTATTTTTAATTTCCAGAAAATAAACAAATAGTAAGCAGTAAAGGTACCCAGGTAGAGTAGATTTAATGCATAAATATCGTTCTTTGCCAAATGATTTTTTCAGATGCATAATTGGTCCATACCAAATTTTGGAACATGCTCGTGAATAAACAGCAAACTGAATTAGATGCTTCAGTTCATTGTATTAGCAAAATTGTTCTTCATTGAATTTCAGGACAAGGAAAAGCCAGGAATGCTGTTCTCAGCTGCACCGGGGGCATCTCCCCAGTACAGCATTCAGCTCTTTGCCCTTTCAGAGGAAGCGCTGCCAGCCCTGCTACCTCTTGCCCATGATGCAGCAAAGCTCACCTCCTGACTCTTTGTCCCACAGTGGAGCTGCCTTAAACCATCACACCACTCTCACCCAGCTCAGGAAGCTGCGACAGGTGAATACAATTTAAAACAACCGCGATAAAAGACAAATGACGGTCTACAGGGGAGGTTGGGAAGGAATGGGGAAGGTTGTGCTGTCAGTGGTTTGCTATTAAGGTTCAATGTGAATTTTATTTATAACTGATTGGATCTTTGTGATAAAGCTTCCTCCACACGTGACTTCCTGAGATGCCTGGTGCAGCCCTGTGCATGGTGCAGCCCAGCTCCTGCTCCTGCTCCTGCTCCTGCTCCCACCCAGGCAAGCAGGGAAGGCAGAGAAAGGGAAGGAAGGCAGGCTGAAGGGCAGGATGGGGAGAGCCCTCTGGGCCCTCCAGCTGTCCAGAGCTGGCTTACAGCTTTTCAGCAGCATGAACACCTTCATTGCGATCTCCTCGCTGTTTTCTGAAAGCAGGGGAAGGTGCTCCCTCAGGCGTAACTCCTCCACTGCAAAGACCTGTGGAGTGTTTGTTGGAGCATGCAGAGCATCAAAAGGAAATGTCAGTGAGACCTCTGTGCCGGTGCCTTTTCTGTAAGGCCAGGTTTTGTTGCTTCTGCTCACAGCAGAGTACATAACTCCTGAAGCAGTGATGTTCAAGGAGCTCTTTATAACGGGGAATATCAACCAATACAGCAGAGACCAGCTTTCTCAGCCCTTTCTCACCTCCTTCCCTCCCTCCCTCTGCCTCAGCCAGTCCTGCTACTGCTTCACCTTATCCCATTCCCACTGCTGAAAACCTTCCTTATTTAAAGCAACAGATTTGTTATTTCATTTTCTCTTTGCAGGGTGGCAAATTGCATCATGTCGTGCTATGAATGATCCAGCACGCTCGGTACAAGTTACTGTCTAACATAGGAAGGGATGCTATCAGCTCCGAGTGCTGATTGAGAATTGCTCTCCTTTTGTCACGCCAGTTACCTTTGAAATAGGTTCACTCAAGGAATTCACAGGCAGCAATCAGATGTTTTCCTGCCTGCTTTTCATCACAGCTCATCAGAAATCAAGATACAGTTGGGGAAAGGGCAGGGGAGAGAAAGTCTGAGATGTGATAAGAGAACAAATCCACCCGCAGAAGAGGAACTGATTTTGCATTTTTTTTTTCCTGCTTATTTTACAGTAAATAAAGAATTAAGGAAGATTGCTGAAAATGTGTCCATTCAGGCAGCAGCTGAATTCCCTGCTAATTGCTTTGGGATGGTGAGGGAGGAGGGAAAGTGTTGGGACATTGCAATAAGCAGTAAATGGTGTGATTGGTGACTACCCCAAACCTTGTGTCTGCATATATGCCACTAACGGTAGAAATTAGAGAAATGTTCTTATAATCCCCCCCTGCTAAGTGAATGAAGATGAACTTTAAATAAATAAATAAATCCATTCTACATGGAGAGAGGGAAGTGGAAAGCCATTTATCATGGCACTTCTCTTGGATGAACAAATAGTGCCCAGCCTCTGCTACCCAGCTCTTCCCTGAACCAGTCCAATATGCAATGCTGCTTCAACAGCACATGACTTTCATGAGCTCACTGCTTGCTGAGGGAGCCAAGGTCTCAGACCTGGCTTGTGAGCAGGGCAGTAAGAAGAAGGACTTCTCCAAAGCCCACCATGAAATGGAGCAGCACAAATAAGGTTAGCCCTGGTCATGCCCTAAGTCAGGTTTGGTTCCTCCTCCTCCACGTTCACATGGAGGAGCAAGCTGCTGGGAACTACATGTTCAATTAGCACCAAGAGGCGTGTGGCTATGCATCCTGGATGCACTCGGTAAGCAGGCAGTACCTGTAGTTACAGTGCACCTGCTAAATACACTTGTGCAACTGCCCTTGCAAAGAGGAATAGGAAATATTCAGCTGAAACAATCTCCTCTCTATTACTTGTAGCTTTGGTTTGTTACACTTAACCCTGCTTTTGAACCAAAGGAAGAACATCCTAATGGAAAACAGAATCAAAATCTTTCATCACCACCAACCTAGCAGATCCAATAAAGACTTCACCATCAAGTTAGCAGAGCCGGTAAGCAAACAATTTTTCCTCATGAGTTTTCCTTGTGATCTTGGCTTTTTCACAAAGAGCAGATCACAATGAAATTAGACTTTCCCTACAGGAATTTTCCATTTTTCATTTTAAAATAGTAATAATAATAATAATGAAAATCTGCTAGGTCTGTCATTTAGTTATTTCAGCTCCTTGTTTCTCTTTAGATAGAGTGGAAAATAGATTCTTAGGCCATGGAGAGACAAATCAGACAGGGAAAAGGGGCAGAGGGAGACCCTGAGGAGCTGTTTAATCAGAATCAACTGTATTTTAGTCCACTGTAGATGACATTCAGGGATGGATATTCCACATTCTCCTTAAGCAGTATCCTGGGGGAATACACATAGAGATTTTTCTATAGTCCCCCCTAAATCTTTGTGGCTGCATTTTGTTGCTGTGACTTCTTTTCCTACCCCCAGTAGACACAGACCTGTTACTGCTCTCCTTTCTGCAGACAGGTCTGTACTGGTGAGCAGTGCCACAAGCAGGGCCCTGCTCTCCTGCTCTGCTCTCAGATCCATACCTTTCCTGAAGTGCTATTCCCAACCTGAAAAGAGCGCTGGGGAAGGACTCCTTCCCTGCCTTACACACTGCATTCCTCCGTGTGAGATCTGCTCTTGACTCTTTTTCAGCACTAATCATTGGATTTTGTTGTTTCCCTGCTTTATGTGTGTTTCACATCCTTTTCCATGCAACACCTTCCTAATCAGTAATTGTCCATCTGCTTTGTATGCAGTAATTCCTGCCTCAGAAGCTCATCGTCATTAGGTCCATCAGCCTTCTGTGACAGAGCTGCCCTATGACAGCCACAGCACGAGTCCTAGATGAAGTCTCTTGAGAAACATCACTGAGTTTTGCCCTGGATCCATGTTCAGAACCACTCGGTCCAACTGGGCACTCAGGTGCAACAGGGCTGGCCCACACAGAGGGCTACAGGCAGAGGACTGCACCCGGGTTCTGCCTCCCGTATCTCTGCCACCTGGGTATGAAAACCTGTGACTGAGAGCCACAGGCTTGTGGTGAAAATCCTACATTCATGGCAGCTGATCCTGTCCCACCACCGCGTAAAGGCTTGTAGTGAGCACACCTGCAGTGCTCTCAGAAATGGGCCTGAGAAAAGAGGAGGTAGCATTTGCTGGCATGTGGCATGCCACAGAGCCACTACACACCTGCCGTGCCAGCAGATCTCTGCGCACACCTCTGGTTCCCCAGAGAGCAGCTCGCCACGTGCTAGGAAAGGCTCAGCAGAAACCCTGACGCAGCACGATTTTAGCATCTGTTTAGGAAAGCTGTCTGTATTTATAATCAAGCCTGTATGTATGTCTGTGGTTTCACGCTCATTCATATGATATGTATACACAGCCAACAGTGAAAATGGCATCTCGACGTTGAGCAACAAGCACGTCATCTCAACCTGCTTGCATAGCCGGGCACATGACACCGCATCTGCAGCCCTGTGCTCCATCCCCAGCGCTGTGGCACCTGGAGGACACACAGGACCCGGCCCAGCACGCTGTCTGCCAGGACAAAACAACTGCGCTGTAAAAGGCTTTGACAAACTGACATGGCTGAGAGAGGCCGTGCAACAATTTGGTGCTTCGTGTTTCTGACTGGGCGCTCGGTCTCTCCGGCTGAATTTGTCATCTTGTGGAAACACAGCCATGCCACATGGCATGGTGTTCGGTTCGTAACTGCACTGATATTGTAGGAGTTTGGCAGACTGGGTTCCCTGGACCATGCTGTTTCCTTGACCACCCCAAGCACTGCTAACAGCTTCAGGACTTAGCATTGCTCGCAAAGGCCAGATATATGAGGAGACAAGTTTACAAGAGAAGAGGCTCCAGGTAGTCTGGCGGTATTTCCCCTGTTAACAACAGAGCAGCACGGCAGATAAGAGCCCTTACCTACCTTCACACAAGCAGAAAAGAGATCTTAATTAATTCATTGTTTAAAAAAGTGCAGAGGTGCACAGGAATTCAAACTTCAGCTAGGTTTTTACTGTCTAATTAATGCTGTTGTACAGGGCTGGCCAGAGCAAAGCTGAAGGAACAAAGACCTTTTCCCACCAAGTCTCCACAGGAAATGTGGACGACCCACCTCGCTGTTGTAAAGGGTAATGAGGTAAATGAGGGTAAAAAGGTTCGCTCCATGCTCCACAGCATTCCTACAGATGCTCTGGGGTTAAAACTACAAATCCTTTTTGGTGTTGTCACCCATCTCTTTTGCTACTTGACAGGAAGATCTCTGTTACGAGCAGTCTCCTTCCGAAGGAGGAGAGACTTCTCTGCCCTATGTTGCAGAGGGCGGTGGGGACCTCAAGGGGCACAAATCCAAACCAAAACTGTCTGGACACAAACCCCAAGAGAAGACAACCTCTTGGTGGCCAGGGCAGACTGAGTTCACAGCTGTGATGACGGGGAGGGGGAGCTGCAGTGTGATGCTTGATTCAGTGCGGATGCTGCTGCGTGGCGTCCCGCGCCCAGCACTATTTTTGCCTGGGGTTGGAGCATCGGTGAAGGATGATAATCAGTGTGTACTCTGTTTGTCATTTTTCTTTGCACATGTCTTCGGGGTGCTTTTCTTGCTGCTGTTGTTTTTAGACATGCTTTTTTAATTCTTCATCACCTAAAAATGTTCTCCTGTGCCAAGATCAGAGCTTTGAGTCTTTCTTTGGCTCCCTATTTTTGGATCCCTGATCTGGGCTCTCATTGCTATTTTTTTTTTCTGTTTTTAAATAAACAAAAGCTGTCATAATAAATGTCCACAGACCCAAAGAGTAGTGAAGGATCAGATGTTTGCCAGAGGGATGCGGCTGTGGAAGACTGAGGAACCAACTGAGAAATGTTGCAGCACCAGCCACCCAGCACACGTCTCAGCTCATCCATCAGGCAGCGATGCCAGGAGGGGAAGGCAGGGGAGTTCTCAGAATGGGATAAACGCTGATGAGCCAAAGAGAGGCACTAAATCTGCTGTCACCGTTATCATTCCTGCTAGGAATAAATAATGGTGAGTGCTCCCAGACCACAGCCCTTCTCATTTTCAAAATGCCAAGCAGCCAGAAGACACTTGTTTGCGGGTAAGCCTTTGCCTGCCTCCAAGCTTTTTCCTTGCCCTTCTTTCTGCCCAGTATAACAATTGCTGCCATGGGGCTGGCTCCAGCAGGGCAGGGCAGCACGGGGATTAGCAAAGCAGCAGGGGAGTACAGGGGCTGTGCCCTCCACCACACCAGAACCCCGCGAGGTGAGGTTTCCAAAATCCTCCTCACAGGGCCCCAAGCGCAGGTGGAAGACGGAGAAGGTACATGCCTATTTTACATCAAATGCAAATTATTGACTTTAGCCAAGTACTGAAAAGTAACTTGAAATATAAATTAGTGTTCAAAGCCTGTTTCATCACTCATCAAGTAAATTTCAGCATCCCTGGTAAGCAGACCTGGCTCAATGTGGTTATTGAACACATCCCCTCACACCCAACCAGCGCTGCAAATGGGAGGAACCTGAAAATGCTACCTGGTCCCCAGCACTGTCCTCTGGAGAAGATGACCCTAAAGCTGGTCATGGAATTAAAAGTTCTTTCCCCAGACAGGGTTAAAGGAAAGTTAAGACTTCCTTAAAAGCAAAGCTGGCAGCCTTGTCCAAATTCCTGTGTGATCAGGCATGGACTGAGCAGGGAAGCTGAACTTGGCAACACCTGGCTCAGGTGTATCCTGTCCACCTCCCATTATCCACCTCACAGTGGCTTCAGCCCTGCTAATCAGAAAAATGTGACCAGAAACCATTTTTTTTAACAAGGACATTCTCCCTGAGACAATCTAGGAAGAGTGAAAGACCCTAAAACAGCTGCTGTGTGCTCAGAAGTAACAGCTTCCTCATTGCAGACCAGGCTGAGGACTCACCCATCCTTCCAGGAGGTCTCAGAGCTTTCTGCACATCCATATGCAGCCCATGCACCTCACAATCGACTCCCCACCTTTTAATTTTTACCTCTCCCTGTAACTACTCAGCAACATCTATGCTTGTTCCAGGAAACCAACAAGTCATCTTTTCCAACGCAGAAAGAATTTCTGCTACAACATGGTTCAGCTCAACTCTTCCCTTGCACAGTCCCCAGAGGGCACCAGACTGAACTGTCCTCACTTCAAATAAGCATCCAGTCCTGACCAGACCTGCACATACGTGGGATCTGTTCATCACCTCTGGAACTTACAAACCAGGCTGAAAACATCCTGAGACAGGTCTTCGGGCAGAACCTCACAGAAGCACTTGGAGGCTGGTGCAAGAGCTGAAAACCAATTTGTTTGCCAAATGTTATTTTCCTTCATGTACTATCTTGAAACATAATAACAAAAATCAAAATCTACACAGAGCACTCTTTCTCCTATCTAATCTCTTTAGTTATTAATAGAGTCTGCAGCTCCTGGACAAAGGTGTAGCATTTTCGCTTTCACTGGCATTTTCCTACCAATATTTGCTATCAGTGTTACTCAGTTTATCGCCTTTCCTAACTATTGTGGTATTTCTCATTTCAGTGAAATATTAATGACACTGAGGAGCATGCTGGAGTTTTTGTTGCCTTATCTTGCTCTGGGTCCTTGCTCTGGGTCCTCTCTTAATGGCCGCTCAAGTGCCCTTCTGGTCCCTGTGACCTTCTCAGCTTTAAAGCAAGAGCGGGACGATGTCCTGGATGAGCAAAGTGAACCTGTGTGATTTCATCTCTTACACCAAAAAAAAGTATTTGCTCCAAATCCTTCTTTTTAAACAACAGTTAGTCTGAAGAAGCTAGTCCTTAATAAAGCCCTAATTCTCTTTGATGTCTCCTACATAATTCATTGGAAGCACAATCTGCTGAGTAGGAGATTTTTTTCACGGAATGTATATTTACCAACCAGCTTTTATACACCAAACAATGGCAGCATCCTGAGTTTCATGACAGTTTATTGGCATTCCATTGTCATGGCATTATAATGTAAAAGATCACTCTAAGCCCCCTATTGTGTTAATTCCAGAACAAAAACTTTAAAGTTACTATTGAAGAGACTATCAACACTTTCAGGCAAAAACAACCCAAATCCCCATGTCAGCATTTCTAAAGTGTCTGTATAAATCAAAAATAAACACCTCAGGAAAACACAAGGTTATGACCTCATGAGAGAAGCATGTTGCATTGAATTGCAAAATCCACAGTGACCAGAGCCCATGTTTCTCCTTCTGCCTGACCCAGAACTGAATTGACAATCTCACACCCATCTAAGGCTAAAACAGTTTAAGAAAAAGCTGGCTGAGAGCTGGTGCTCAAGGGAGCCATGAGGGAAGGAGATATTCCTTGTTGGAGCACTTTATTCTATAGGAAAGGGAATGCAAAGAAACAGTGGCCTGGTGCAAGTGTGGCATTTAGGAAGGACTTTCCAGCAGTTGCCCAAGAAAGGGTCCTGGATGATCGGGGACGCCACAGCTATTGACACAGGGGGGTCTCAGGGGTTAGTCACCAGCCACAGGACACCACCAGGCCCCTATTTTAAAGGGGTTCTGCAGATACTGAGGGGAAGTTTTAGTCAAGGCTCCGTGATGCTGACAGGGACAAGACAGGAGAGTGCTCAGTGCTGGCTGACTGTAGCCATGATTTCCTTCCAGGAGCTAAAAATTTACCTTGCACAGAGGTCTTCTCTGATATTTGCACCCACTGTGCCCTGACTTCATGACAGATTGTCACCCACACACCATGGTTTCTCATAAGGAGCCCATTTTTTTTCCTTATCTTTCAGCAGTGACTTCCTCCAGTGGTAAGTTTGGCAGTGGACTGGAGAAATCCTGAACTCAATGGGCAAAAGAGAGGAAATTCTCTTCTTCCTCTGATTTCCTGCTTTCCTAGTTATATTTTACATTGTGCAAGTATTGCTTGCTTTATCATATTAAAAGTAAACAGAAGTGTAGATAGGGCTGGTCATTTTCTTCCATGAGCTGTAATAGATGGTTCCGATCAATGAGATCATACAGCTAAGCAGGGTGCACAGAAAATCATGCACTCATAAAATACATCTTTGCAATTAGATTTTAGTTGGCTCCTGTGATTTTCCCCTGACCAGCAAAGCTCTTAAACAAGTAGATGAAAGCAAAAAGGAGGAAGGAAGGCAAACTCCGCCTTCCACCAGCAGCAACAGGCCTCAAGCAACTGGCCATTACATGCTTACACAGTGGGTCTCTCTGCCACAGGTCCTGTTATGCTTTCACCAAATTTTCACCCACCCTCATGGGGTGAGAGCAAAGGGGTGAAGCCCAAACCCATAGCACTGCATGTCACAAGCAAATCCAACCCAGAAGAGCCTTGTGCACCCTGCAAATGTCCCCCAGTGTGTTCACTCTATAGTTCCTTCACAAAATAAGTTTTTTTCTGGAAATCTCCTCGAAGTAAGAAGGGTGATGCAAGCCCCAGATATTCAGTCGCCTGCTGCCTGCCTCATCCAGCCTCTGACTTCCTCCCTGTTCTGCTCTGCTAGGCACAAAGGCTGTGCACATCAGGGAATATTTACTGATTTATGCAGCCTATGGAAGCCAAGAAGACCTTCTGTTTCCCATGGATGCTCTGGGGTTTTATAGCATCACACAGTGATGAGCTGTGAGGTGAACCTAGCTGCTCCACCATCAGAGCGGTGTCCTGCAGGCTGCAAAAGGACGAGCAGCACCTATTACTCCTGGGGACCTGCTGTGCTCTTCCTGCCAAATTTCAAGCAAGAAGCTGAGGTATCAAAGTTTTCCTGTTTCTCCTTGCTGGCAGTAGTGGGAACCCAGTTATTTGCCTAAGATTAGGCAGGACAGACATGCAATATCCTCCTGAGAAATTAAGCAGGTCGTGTCTCCAGCAGACAGCATCCCCATGGCTATAAAGTAACTCTCCTGCTTTCATCCCAGAAAACACTGGCTTCAGAGTAAATCCTGGAATTCATTTAATAAAGACATTATTTTCTTTAAATGTCCCTCAAGACCTTTTAGTTTCTAATGCTTAGCATATGCACATTTGTAACAATTTTTGTTTAAAAGTCAGCTCAGGTTCAGCTTAGATCAGTTCCTTTTTAGTTTGAGCTAACTCAAGCCACTCTAATATCAATTCTCAGAAACCTTATTTTAAAAAAGAAAACTGAAACATAAAGTAAGTTCTTGCTTCCATGAGCTGTCATGGCTTTCCATAGCATTTACATCACTTCCCAATGTAATCCTCAGTAAAACTTGGGCTCTGCGTGTCACTGGCACACAGAAAATAGATTTGGGTTTTATAATATCACAGATGCTTTTGAAAATCTTATTTATTTATATAAAGGCTAAGCAGCTAAAATAGGCCCTGTGCAATTCTGTGTAAAACAGGAGTAATTCAGGTTACATAAAAAACTTACGGTATTGTGAAAAGCAGAAGTTTACGACCTGGCAGTTATGACCAGTGACTACTATGGAAAAGTGTCACAATAACCACAAAACCAGTGAGATTCAGAAACATGAATATCTCTACGCAGTGTGAAGGGAAATCTGTGGAGTACAGCTTCGAGGGAAATGACCAAAGCATACCACTGGAGATATGTATAACTAGACACTTAAATGGGGTTACATCACACTGGCAGTCAGTCACTAGTGGAGTTTGACAGGGCTCCTTTTCAGGGCCAGTTTTCTTTAATGTTTTATTAAATGGCTTGGATGCAGGACTCAAGGTATACTAACTAAGTTTGTGGGCAACACTAAGCTGAGAGGAGCTGTTGATTCCATCAAGGATAGAGGGGTCTTGCAGAGAGATCCTGACAAATTCGAGGGCTGGGCAATCACCAACAGTGTGAAGTGTAACAAGAGCAAGTGCTGGATTCAGCACCTGGGATGGCACCGCCCTGGTAGTAAATACAGACTGGGGGACAAGGGGCTGGAGAGCAGCCCTGTGAAAAGGGATCTGGGGGTTCAGGTTGATGGCAAATTGAAGATGAGCCAGCAGCAGGCCCTAGCAGCCAGGAGGGCCAACCTTGTCTTGGGGTGCATCAGGCATGGCGCTGCTGGCTGGTCGAGGAAAGTGGGTGTCCTCTGCTCTGGTGCAGCTTCATTTTGAGTTTTGTGGGCAGTTTAGTGCATCACAGTATAAGGACGTAAAATGGTTAGAGTGGCCAAAGGATGGCTATGAAGCTGGTGAAGGGTCTGGAGGGCAAGGCGTATGAGGAGCAGCTGAGGTCCCTTGGTTTATTTGGCCCAGAGCAGAGCAAGCCGAGGGGAGGCCTCATGGCGACCTGCAGCTCCCTCACAGGGGAGCGGAGGGGCAGGCGCTGAGCTCTGCTCTCTGGGGACAGCGACAGGACCCGAGGGAACGGCATGGAGCTGGGACAGGGGAGGGTCAGGCTGGGGGTTAGGGAAAGGTTCTGCACCCAGAGGTGGTCAGGCACTGGGACAGGCTCCCCAGGGCAGTGATCATGGCACCAAGGCTGCCAGAGTTCGAGAAGTGTTTGGACAATGCCCTCAGACGCATGGTCTGATTTTTGGGTGGTCCTGTGTGGAGCCAGGAGCTGGACTCGATAATCCTTGGGGGTCCCTTTCAACTCAGGATATTCTGTCATTCTATTATTTTAATAGACCACAGCTGCTTTTCATACTGTCTACTTTCAGAGGCTGACATCTTTCTTGGCACAGTCAAGGCCAACACCTGATGTGCAGGCTTAGCTGGGCCCTATTCCTCTTCTGCCCAATGAATAGGACCTCACTTTGCAAGGCACCCTGCTAATTCGAATGGCTGCACTCATAAAGCAAGGTACACAACACAACATGCCAGGTCTGGTCTCCGGCAGCTCACCCAGACTCTCTTCTCTCCTTGTATATGCCCCACCTGGCACTGCATCAACCAGAAGGTCTTGTCACACAACAGAGCCCAAGGAACAGCCTGGAGTTTGCCCCAAGAAGGGATCAAACTGCTGCCCGAAATCATTTCCTTTCATTCTGTCCTTCCAGACACTTTCATATGGGCTGTTGAGAAATCCTCACAGTCAAGTAAGAATTTTAATAGTTGTGTTTTTGTTTTGTTTTCTATTGTTAATACAGGAATCAACTGTGGTTTTTTTTTGTTTTGTTTTGTTTTTTGTTGTTGTTGTTGTTTGTTTGTTTTTTATCATTCTCCATCTGATATTTTGGAGTTAATCATGTAGACATTTCCTTAGATCAGCTTTTCTTTTGTTTGTATTTTTCATTTGTAGATAAGAGAACAGATAAGATGATCAGAGAAGTCCTTTTCTGGCTTTAAATATCCATAGACAAAACTAGTGATAATATTACTGTTGGCTTCAGGGTGGGTAAGATTTTCCACACTGGAATCTGCTTTTCCATGGAATAGCACCCCCAGAGAGTGATTGCTCACAGGGTGATAATCTGTCACTGGCATAAACCAGTGAATTGCCACAATAACAGTGTGTCACCTGCACTACAGACACTGCCAGAGCGCATGCCAGGGGGTTATGCCTGATTCTGATACTAACCACTAACAGTGATTTGGAGAAGTCCCTTTTTCTCTCAGTTTTCCTTCTAAAAGAAGAAAATAATGGAGCTGCTGTCTTCAGAGAAAGGTGTAGAGTAAAAAAATGCACTAGGGTAGGACAGCGGTATTATTATCACGACAACTTATGCTACTTGACGTGCTGGCCAATACCTTTTCTCAGCTGGAAGTCTGATGATAGCAAAGGTAGATGGCACTTCTTGCCAGGGAGAAGGGTGATTTGAGAATAACCTCCAGCATATGCTGGAGTTGAATTTAAAGCTTTCTTTTCCTGTTGCAACTCTACCATGTGCACCCAGCAAAAGAGTTTTTCTGGATGCAGCATTCTGTTTATTTCTAACTTGCCTGGAAGATGCTTTCTCTTCATCTTTAACCCTCCTCATTACCATTTCACTGATTCCTTTAGCCTCCCTTATCAGGCACCTCCATGTTCTAACTTCTAATTATACTCATTGCTATTACATGCCCTTATTTTTCTGGGTATATATTGACTGCTTTTCATTTTTCATATTTTATTTCCTTTTTACCTTCTCTGCTGAATGATAAAAATTTTGCTCAGTAGTTTTTCCTGTTAGGGAAAGCATGTCTTTGTAACATCCCCATGGAGGGCCCATAAAAAGGAAGTATCTTCCATTGTTTTGATTCATCTAAAATCAGCTGCATCTTTCAAGTCCTCAGGCAGACCTCTGAGAAAGGCTTTAATGGTGACAGAAGTGACTTCCCTGATGTTAACACAGCCATGGCACACCATAAAAAAGGCCAGAAATTCAGCAGATTGCCACAAACATTTTTCTGCAACTTTTCTGGTCCTTATGACACCAGCCTGCTTCCCACCTTGCCACTCACTTCACAACAAGGGCCCAGTGGCACATACCTTGTTTGGCTGAGGTGCCCCACTAGAGTCAGGACACCTCAGGACACCTACTTGTCTGATGAGCCAGGATTCCCACATGGAAGAATTCATTCACAGGATCCACCATCCATCAGTCCAAATTAACCCTTCTGCATTTGAAGAGAGTGTTGTAAGCTTTTCATAGATGCCATGAGAGTGGCTGTTCAGATGCTGAAAGGAATAATGTCAAAGTTTACTCAAGCACTTTCAAGCATGAAGGTGGAAACCAACTCCTTCCTGAGGAACGGACACACCGTCTGCACCCTCCATGTGGCTTGACAAACTGGGTCTTGAGTGTGCAAGAGAGTTGGGCAGGGCAGCAGCAGAGGACAGCACTGCAGTAGTGGGCAGAGCCCAGAAATCTCACATTCCTGACCTTTGAGTACTTCTGATACAGACAGATATATATATATATATATATATACACAGTAACTTAGTGCCAGAGATGGGGACAGCCTGGAGAGTTGGCAATGTTCCCCAGACACCTGGATGGGCACACTGAGGAACCTACCTTTCAGTTAAGTCCCCACCCTGTGAGGTTCCCACTGGGAGGGACGTCGTGCCAAGGACCTGGGGGGAATAGCTGGCCCAGGAGAGATCCAACTGTGCCTTACCCCCCTGTAACGTACAACATCAAATTCATCTCCATGGGAACTATACTAAGAGCAGAACTTGTCTTTACTGTCTCAAACCAAAAGGGGGAAAAAAAAGTAAAATAATGAGCCTCACAGCAGTGCAACTCAGGGTACACTGAGTCCAAGCAGAGTGGTGGCTCTGGTGCTCACGGCTGTGAGCGGTGTTGCTGCAGCATGAAGGGCAGCAGCAGCCACTGGCCGTGACTTCAGTCTCCTGTGCTTGGCTGAGCGTGGCTCTCGCCCAGCCAGGGACCAACAGCCAGGCCCTGAGCTTGAGGGGAGGCAGCGGGAACGAGGGGATGAGTGTGAGTGGGACCATACGGGTCTGATTTTCAAAGCCTATGCAGAGGTCTTGGACTTTTTTTGACTCTTTTGGGTCTTTTAAGCCATTGCTGTGGGTGCGAGTACCTTCACCAATGGGACCAGAAGGAGGGGATGAGGGCACAGTGCAGGAGGCCCCAAGCTCCCACCTCGGCTCTGCAAAACACCAGATCAGAGGGCTCGGGAATGACTCCTGCCCTGGGGAGCAGCAGCCGCACCATCACCCCTTCCAGCAGCGCACGAGCCACTGGGCAAGCACACCTGCCACTATTTTCTCTAATTGCTCCCCTAATCACATAAAATTTTCGAAGTCCTATTTGTCTTCTTACAGAGTAATTTGCTTTCAGCTGTGCATTGCTGGCTGCATCCCTCGCTGTAAGCCACGTGTCTGCAACCGCTCAAATTCACTGGGCTTGAGGAGGGGCCTAAATTGGATTATTTGTTCTAATAATAATAAGTCTAATGGAATTACACAACATGACCAAATTAAAATCAGCTGCTCTGAAAGCCCAGGTTTCGGTTTCATGTTAGCTAAGAGAACAAGCAGACAGCACATCCTTTTCCCAGCTCCTGACCCCCACATGTAGGCTCCCGTGGGCGATAAGCTGTGCTCTGCACTCGCCGAGGTGAGGGTTAGACCGTGCTGATAACCACAAGCGCCTACAGAAAAAAGGCAGCCCCACACCTAAATGCACCAGGGAGAACAGGGGTCATGAAGGAGATTCAATATGAAAGCCATGAAGCACTTTCCGCCTCTCCCCTATAAGGTGCATGGCAACGAGGTTCTTCCCAGCTAACAGCAGCCTGCCCAGCTGAATGCCAGCAGCCACATGTGCCCGCACGGCAGCAGCCTCGAGCTGCAGCTGGAGCTAGGCTGGATGTGTGTTTTACCTTTCCTGTGGCTTTACTCCCACCACCCACCACCCCCAGAGGAGGCAGTAGCAGAAACTATGCTGATGTTCATCTCTCTGGGGACCTGAAGGGACTGCCCTGCTCTCCCACCCCAAAAGCAATTCCTGATGGTGAGGAATGATGCCATGATTTCTCTTCTCCTGTATCAGCACAGATATAGATTATATCTATATAAGCAGATGATAGGATAGCCAAGGCCGAGCACATACCTGAACGTAGAAGTTGCCGTCACCATCTGGGATAACATTTTGGGGGGCAGTGCAGGGCAAGTGGAAAGGGTCCACCCTGATCCTCAGCATCTTTTCAGACAGCATTTGGAGGGAAACACTCCAATTCCCAGAGCAATCAACCAGGCTTCCAAAGAACTGTTATTATCATTTAATTTGGTGTATTGGTCTTCTTAGACTTGGAAATTTTTTGAGAAACTACCTGAGGAATTAAGCACAGGGACTGGCACGTCAGAGTAGAGAATGGTTTCTCACTTGGCATTCATCACCATCTTTTTCAGCAAATGGGCTAGGGAAGCCAGAAGTGGATAATTAATTAATAGTTTTCCCATAAGGGAAGATTTTCTTTAACCCTCAGGAGCTTAGCGATTGTTATGCCCTGACACACAAGGCTCTATTGACTTGGCACACTGCTCTGCAAGATGTTTAGCTGCAGAACTCTGTGTTTCTACAAGGTGCACTACAGGCTTTGTGCTAGATCCCAAGGCAGTGTGAATCAGCAGGGCTGCATGACGAATTACGGAGAGTGCTGCCATTCACACAGGCTGGGCATGTGTATCTGGGAACGGGACCAGGCCTGGGGCCATCGCCCTACCCCAATTCTCCACTCCCATACACCAGCAAGTGCTGAAAGGACAGCACGGCAGCCCCCCACTTTTCACACCAATGCCAGCTTTGGTTTCAAACACAAACCCACAACAAAGATTTCCATATTGTGTAGCGTGACAGTTTGATGTGCAAGGCAATATGTTTCCTCCTTGCACCTCCTTGGCACACACTCCAGACCTTCCCTTGCTGCTCCTACAGCGAGGAAGATAGCAGGAAGAATGCTCAGCCCCTGCAGAGGACCCCGCTGTCCACACCACAAGGCTCTCAGCTCCTTCCACCCCCCCTAGAGCACCATGGGACTGGAATCTGGGCCCCCTCCTTGTCATTGCATCCCCCCAGGCACTGCCTCCTGCTGTCTCCAGCTGAGGATGGAGGAGCACAGAAAACATCAGAGCCCCGAGGGGTCCTCAGAGGAGTGGTGGGGTATTCCTGCCTCCTTTCCAGCATCCTTCTCACCATGACCTTCCTGCACTTCTCTATGCCCTGTCGAACCACCTCTCTCTGTTCCTGGGAGGCATCGCTCCTTGCCTTCCTCTGGCAACCCCTGCCTCTTGATGTAGGCGGGCAGCTCTCACCCAGAGGACTTAGACCCTTGTTCTTTGTTCTGCCTCAGATTACCTGGAGATAGGCACTACTTGCAAGAGGGGAACAAAGGTGGAAACCTGGAGATGTGCCAGCTGGTTCCAGAGCATGGGGAGGCCACAGCGGCAGCGAAGCACCAATGGCACCCGTGGGAGCGCAGCCGGCACAGAGGAGCTGCGCATGCAACTTTGGAGGCTTCCTAGAGAGCTTGGACAGGCACACTCAGCTCCTGCTACTTTTAAATGTGTTTACAAAGTCCTGGGGAAATTAAACTATTTAAGTCTATCCCCAGCAGGGGACTGTTTAAAGAAATAGAATAAATGTACCTTGGTGTGTAAATACTTATTATTTAGGCAAACAAACAGGTTCACTCATATGTTTGTTTTTCAATTCAGTTACTGGACAGTATTGACGGTGCTGAGATCAGGCTGGGAGAGGAAAAAGGAAACAGTGAAGACCTTTCCAGAGGCTGGAAGGCAGGTGCTGCTACTCTCACACTGCAGGGGGTCCCCCTCCTGGGGCGAGCCCCATGGGGAGATGGGTTCCCTCCTGCCTGGAGCATGCCCACATATCCTTTGCCACTCGCCTGCCCCCGGAGCTGTTCTGCGCAGCACTCTGCAAAACCCCGTGCTGCCTCCCTGGAGACTGCCCATGTCCCAGGCTATGGGCCCCTGAGCAAACTCCAAGCAACCTTGTAGAAAAGTCCACCTTGCCTTTGCTATCCCAAGCAAAAGCAGCCAACTACTGTAACATGGGGCAGAGGAAACCATTCTCCTCCAAGAAACACAGCACAATATTCCAATTAAAAAAAAAAAAAAAAAAAAAACATTTGATTTTTAAAAAGAAATGATATCATAATGACATCACACACTTCAAAGCATGGTCCAGGCCAACTGCCACTGCTGTCTGGGAGCTTAAAGCCCATCAGCCAGGACCAATCTCCTTCCTAGCTGCCCCAAAGCAGCAGAGACTTACAGCTGTGTAATGTTTTAATTACTCACCCTTCTACGAAGTTTCCATAGGGGAAGTTTGTTTTGGAGCTAGGCAAGATGCTTTGGGGGTTCGAGGAAATGACACAGGTTTTTCATTCAGACACAGCTCCATCCCTCCTCGCATCAGATCCACAAATTGGCTCCTCTCCCAGTACCTGAATGCACTTAGAAATGAATAGGATGCCTGCTAACTTCCCTCATCTTTGGAGTAAGTCTGAGCAAGGTCGATGTTCAGCAGCAAAGAAACACGTAGCCTCAGTGCCATGAGATTGGAACAGATACAGAGCTTGGACAGCCTGGATGTGACGGGGAAAGCTTTGCACTGTGGACCCCAGGACGTGGCTGTCAGAGCACAGAGCTATCTGAATTCAAACAGCTCTGCTCCTGGAAAACATCTTCAACATCACTTAAGCAATATTTCCTATTCCTGCAAAGACCGACAAGCATCTCTCCCTGGTAACTTTCTCAGTAGCATCAGGCTCCTGTTCTGTCCCAGCTGGAATACTGTTTTTCACCTTCTTGTGGGTCACTGCTGACGTTTCCAGCAGTTTGCAGAATATCACTAGTTGAACAGACGCAGTGGCATCAGAGCTAGCAGGCACGGATTCTGATAACAAATCCCAGTAGGAACCCCGACGAGGGGTGCTCCTACCTCGCTGGCTGTCTGCACTCACACACCTCAGCCTTCCCCCCCCAGCTACACCAACAAAAGCAACGGCACAAGTCTACACCGACGCTCCGGGCACCCGCAGATGCCCACATAATGCCACATACAAAGGCACAGCCACGACACACAAGTCTGGGTGCACACCGAGTGTGGCTGCACACCGGATCAGGGCGCACACCGGATCAGGGCGCACACCGCCTTCACCCCCCGAAGCGGGCTGGTGCATTCACACAGGTGTAGCGCACGGAGCCAGCCCCGAGCAGAACGAGGGACGGCAGCTCCGGACCGACCCCACGTGTCCGAGTCCCGCCGGCGTCCGCCCCCCCGTCCAGCCCCGTCCCCCTGAATCTCCCTGACCCCCGATCCCCTCTCTCCCCGCTCCCAGCTCCCCGGGGCTGCCCCGGGGCCGTGCCGCCGCCTTACCAGCGCCGAGCCGGAGCCGGGCGCACGGCGCGGCTCCCCAGGCGGTGCGCCTCCTCATCGCGGCGGCGGGGCAGGACGGGGATGCCCGGGCCGGTGCCAGCGGGGCTGTAGGTGTGCTGACGGGGTGCGCGGGGGTGACCGTCGGCCTCCCGCGGGGCTGCGGCGCTGCCCGCCGAGGAACGGCAGCAGCGCAGAGCGCGCTGCCCCCGCCCCGCTGCTCCGCGCCCGCGGGGAGCGCCCGCCCCCGGCCCCCGGCCCGCCCCGGCCCGGCCCCCGGCCCCCCCAGTCTCCCACATGGCCCTCAACCCTCCCCGGTCCCCCCCGGACCGCGCCGGTTCCCCCTGTCCCGCCCCGGTCCCCGCCGGTTCCCCCCTGCGCACCCCAACTCCGGCGCGCAAAGTTGCACCCGTCCCGCTGCCGCCTCGCCCCCCCCTGGATCCCCAAGCTGCAGGACACCCCCCGGGTCGAGTGGGACCCCAAATCCCCCACCCCCGATCCCGGCAAAGGCCGTCAGGAGCTTCACTTGCAAGCCAGCTTCAGGGGTTTGTTCCCCCCGGCTGAGAAAAGCGCGGAGCAGAGCCCTGGGAGATGTTGGGAGCCCGTTTTTCACTTGCGGTGTCAGCCCAGCTCCGTTGGCATTAGGAGAGCGTTGGCAGCTGAAAATCCGGCCCTGTGACCCTAAAACCCTCTGTCTTGGCAGAAGTGGCCACCACAGGCAGCTCATCATCACGGTTTTTAAAGTGACTATTGCAATAGTGGACTGAGCATAAAAGCAGGACCTGAGCAGCTCCATCTTCAGGTGTGCTCGCCCCCACACCCGGATCTGAACTTGCGGGTTTTGGGGACATTAAGGGTTTCAAGCTGCAGTGCACAGTCACTTGGACAGTGCCTGTAAACATCTCATGTATACACGCGGCCGTTAGCCGACAGCTGCAGGGAGGATTTCTGACCAGACCTGCTTTTGGAAGTGAAGCGGTAGTTTTCCACCTGCCAGCACTCGGTTTCGGCTGCATCCCCAGGGTCTGGCAGGATTCCCTCCACCTCCAGTGCCTCTGGGTCTCCGTGAGACCAGGGTCCTCCCTTCCCTCTCTGTAACCACATGGGCTCCGTGCTGTGCCCTAAGAAACATGCACAACAGCCACTGCTGAGACAGGTAATTCACAAACTGAAACCCAAGTCGCGGGGCTACAAACGTTGGCTGATCTGACTCTGGGAGGCTGAGGGTGCTGAGTGAGATCCACGGCACAGGCTCAGGCAGAGCACTGTGCTCACACGATGCCTTGCGGGCTTTGTGGGATGCCCCGAGGGGCGGCATGGGGAACCCTAAAGTCTGCTGCTTCTCAGAGGAGAACTGCACTGGGACAGGGTGATCCAGAGCACACAAAAGCTCAGAGAAGTAATTTTGTTTGTAGCTATTTGTTTCATGCCTTGTATTTGGGTCCTTCCACCCGGAAATGGGACATTTTCAAAGGTGTGCAGAGGCAGAGAAACCAGAGCGCCCAACAACGTAAAATATACATTGCTTGCTGACATATCAAGTTTCAAAAAAAAAAAAAAAAATGCATATTAAACAGTTTCTTATCAACTTGTTTGATAAGAAACATTTTTTAAGGATCTGAGGATTTTTGACAGATCTTTCAACTGCCTTCTCTGAAAATTTGGCGGTATTTTCAGCCACAGCCAGAAAACATGCTTCCCAGGCTGCCAGGCGTCGTGTTTGTTGCATGCATTTGTTCATCACTATAGTAACTGAAAGGCAGATTAAGAATAACATTAAGGAAAGTAGGACTGGGATTAAATCCCTGAAGCAACACCTTGTCACCCTTTGGCTTCTCAGACTTGCACCACCGAGGCCAGAGTGGACAGGGCTGGGCTAGATGGAGCTGAGAGGGGTCATTTTGAAACTGAAAGTTTGTCCTGAAACAATTTGGTTTCGTCTTCTCTGTAGTACTATTTTTCTGGACAACTCCTTGTTATAGCTCCTCTACTTTCCTGCTCACTCAGTACTGGTTTGGTTTGCTCTCTGTTCACAGTAGCACGCAGCTGTAGCTCCTCCAGACAGGACTGCAGCCCTCGGAGCTCACTTGCCTTCACAGTTGTTCTGAGCTGGGATCTCCCTGAGGATCAGGATCAAGAGCCAAGGATGGTGGGGAAGGGTGCATGAAGGAGGCAGACTGCAAGACCCTCCTGTTTTGGGGTGCTTCTGCACCCTAAGAACAGGGCATGTCATTGCTTTGGGACAGATTAGAGCACAACTCCTTTTCATGCAAATTGCTCTCCAGGATTATCGAAGAGTTTATTCAGCACAAATGGGATGCCTACAAAAATTTAATTAAAAAGAAAAATTGGAAAGGATTATAGAGGGAGATAAGGCAATGGCTTTTTTTTTTTTTTTTCCTCCTTTTTTCCTTCTGTAACAATAATAAAGCCAAAGATCTAGTTGAGAAAAGAAGTCGCCAAGTGATTCATTGGGACTGAATCACAGTTGCTGTGCAGCAGAACGTGCTGCCTTCACTGCTGCAGCAGGAACTCCGGAGCTGCCTCAGATCACTGGCTGTGCTTTCAGGCGCAGATGTAAGCCAGAAAGAGGGAGATAAAACCAAGCTGACAGGGATGCTTTTTGGTGTGCGCAGCATGCTCCCTTTGAATGCAGCGTGATCTCCTTCATCCAGTTGCATGGGATGGATTTTATTAAAAAGAGAGTGCCTGAATAAATGTGAATTCTTTGAGGGTTATACCTGCCGTTAGATCATGCAGCCCTCCCACTCTGCTGAGGAAGGACTTCTTTCTCTTTTCTATTCCAAACAGCAGCTTCCCTGCTCTCGCTGGAAGGTTACCACCACAATCAGCACTGCTCCTGGCCATGGCAGCTGCTGGTACCCAGACCTAAGGGAAAAAGTCCGGCTGCAGCAGCTGAATGCCTCAGACTTCTCAGTGGTTTGGATCCCAAAAGCATTTTGAGAAGGAAACCTCTGAGAAGAGGTAAGGCACTAGGAAAATTCTGGTCTTCATCTGACTGAAAGCACCAGCTGATGCGGTGCTCATCCTTCCTTAGAAGTATGTCTCACTGTTGTCACCTCCTCCTTTCCTTACATTATTCATTATCTGGGCCAGGGAGCTCTCTGGATCCCACACCACTTCCCTGCAGCCAAGTTCTTGGACCCATGATAAAAGTGCGCAGCCCAATGGGAAGTATCCAACCTGAAGTGATCAACAAGAAGGGGGTCACACCAGTGGGACCTCAACAGCCAGGTCTTTAGGTACGCAAACTGCAACAGCTGTGGTATGAAATCCTGGTACTTGTCGAGCGCTGTGATTTATTCACCACACCTGCTTTATAAGACTACATGTACATGGATATGTAAATCTAAAACGTAGTTTACGACAGGTCTGACTTTTAGCTTTAGAGATGTGTAAGATCAACTACCCCTTTCCTGGTTACATTTGTGCTAGAGCCTGATATCAGGGGACGTTTTTTTCTTTTTTTTTTTTTTTTTTTTTTTTTTTTTTTTATGAGAGACCATTTTTTAGAGACAAATTCCCCATTTACAATCCATGAGCTGGAAGCCACAAAACAATCCATCAGGAATTTAAGGATGAGGGAGGGTGCAATGACAGCCAATAAATGAAGCACCCTGAGCAGACATGGGCACCTGGGGGAAAGGCTGGTGCTGCAGGGAGGACAGAAGGCAGTGCCTGCACTGGGGCTGCCTCCTCCTGGGCTGCCTCCTCTCATCCCTCCCTGCAGGATTGATCTTGCAGGCTGGCACTGCTCCTGGCTCTGCTTCTTCTCCGGTGCTCCCCAAGACGGAGCAGTGTCTGTTGGAGAAGTATGCTTCCCTGCTCTTGCAGTGCAGAGTGAATTGGGTTGTGTACTCTGCTCTCCAGCATCGTCCTCAGGTTTTGGAGGCAAGAGACCTGGTTTGGAGGCAGTGATCTACCTCCTGCCTTGCCCCCGGCATTGAAGAGAGCTGGCTTATCTGCTCTCACAGCACCACGGGGGTTTGGCTGCTCATCCCATTGCACTGCAAGGACACTGGATGCTGCTGCCATGAGGCTGGGACCACGTAGATGGAACCAGTGAAATGATTCTGGTATAAAAGTGGCAAAATTGAGAGAAGCCAGAGTGCAGGGGAGCTTGGTGGCATCCGGAGCTGCCGTGCATGGTGGCTCTTCTCCAGCCACGTGCCACGGCATGCTGACTTGGGGGCGAGCCTTTTTAGCACTTTTTCCCCAAACTCCCCCTCTGTGTCCTCTCTGACAGAGGCTACACAGACCTCACACGTTCCCAATCCCTGCCGGAGCAGCAGCGCTGGGCTGGCTGCAATACATGTAGCTCAAGCAGCAAGGAGCCAGGGCTCGGCACCCATCTGCTCAGAGACCTCCTGAAACCCCCAGATAGCTGCGGAGTCACAGAGAGGATCCACATGAGAGCTTCGCTGAGCAGCAACCCCTGCTGCGCGGGAGCCCTCACCAGGGTTCCTAATTTATATGCATATGAGCTAAACATATTGCCATGCATACCATGCTGCAAGTGAATAAGGATAACTATATGCAACTGTGAATAAAAGAGCCAAGTGAATCATTCATCATGGTTTATTGATAGGATTAATTTCACCTCTTCTTCTGCTCTCAGGATGCCCACCAGTTCCCCCTGAATTTATTTTCCCTCCTTTATTAAATAGTTTTGAAGATGAAGGAAAGTAAAACCAAGTCGTTTCTCTCCTCTTTGCTCAGATGAGCACAATGTTTGCCATCAGGTTAACCCTACACACTCTCCCAGAAAGTGAATGTCTTTTTCTGGCCTTAGAGCTTCAACATCTTTCCCCCAATAGTTCATATATGTAAGGATGGGGATCTTAGAAGAGAAGAGAGAGAGACAGGCAGGAATGAAGGGGTTTCACTAGCTGATGGGAACAAACAGACACGAGTGGTGCTCAGCAGGGCCTGGTCATCTCTGGGCAGGAAGGGACGCGGCTGTGAGCACTCAACTCTGTGGGTTTACACATACCCACATGCACCAGTGAGCACAGATTCAGACAGGAGCCAAAGGAGACAATGGGATCTTTGAGGTCTAACCAGCCAAATCAGGGTGCTCAACGCCATGCTTCGTAATTCATGCTACTAAACGAGTCACTGAATTTTCCTTTGACACAGCACATCCGAGTTAACCACAGAGGCAGGTGCTCCATAGTCTGGAAAACAGGCTGGTTTATTTAAGTGCCTAAACATGGCTATAGAAACCTCACTGTGGGAACAGTTAGGAGGGGAAGAGAGGTGATATGCGTGCTGTTTAAGCTAGGTCCAAAAATGAAGCCAGAAGGCTGCTTGAGCTCCTGTTTCTGTCACCAAGGA
This sequence comes from Aythya fuligula, assembly GCF_009819795.1. NCBI lineage: Eukaryota > Metazoa > Chordata > Aves > Anseriformes > Anatidae > Aythya > Aythya fuligula. The sequence continues at coordinate 392,563 of NC_045572.1, read as the reverse complement.
GAAATAGCTCCCTGGACCTGAGCTGATGTGCTGCCCAAGCACTTCCCCAAGCCGGGCTCCTGCTGAAGCTCCTGCTTTGGTTGTCCTTCTCTTTCCCTGCCCTGTGTATTGCATCCAGACTTTGTACGCGCAGTTTAAGATAAAATAGTTTTCTAGACCAAATCTCAAAACAGGAAAGACAAGATGTCCCCGGAAAGCTCTGCTGATGGCTTCAGCTTCCCTGTGATCACTCTTCAGGTCACCCCTTGGGATGGCCCAGGGACAGTTCTCTGCCAAGCCAGATACCACTGCAATTTAGGCAAGCTGCCTAAGTGAGTTTTTTCAAGTTCTTAAGACAGAGGGAACTAGACAGGCAAGTGATTTAAAACCCTGTGTGCATCCTCTTCAAGGGGCACAGCTGCCCTTCCCAGGCCTTCCAGGCAGCTCACAAGCATGATGAGGTCCAAGCCAGTCCAGGACTGATGATACCAACGAGCCTCAGGAGGATGGAGTCAGGCCCTTGACCCTTGCCACCTCCCGACAGATTTGTGAGTCTGGAGTATTCAGTCAAAGTGTTCATGTGCGGACATTCCCATGGCTCTGTTTCCCACTCCTGGAGCACTCCAAATCCAGCTGCAGGGGAGCAGCAGCCCCCAAGGTGCTCACACACTGCTGCCTTTCAGAACACGTCTCCTTGCACACCAAGACCTCTGCTGGTGTCCACACCAGCTGGCAGCATACATGTCCCAGAGCATCCAAAGCAAAGTGCTGCACTGGGAATCCAACATTCCTTCAACGTTCCCTTTGCACCACTTTTGCATGTCTGCTCCTCTCCACGCAGGATGTTGCCAACCCCATTTGCAGGTGTTTTGTGTATGTCCCATTATTCGGGGGGGTGAACGCCTGGCACCCTGACCCCGCAGCAGCCCCATTGCTGCGCACTGACAGGCCAGCAATGACTGCTGCAGATGGCTGCGTTGTGCTGGGGACTGAAGGCTGCTGTTTCCATGGCAGCAATTCAACGACTCCACTTGTTATCAACCCTACTATTAAAATGCAAACAAAAATAAATCAGGAGAGTGACTTTTCCCTTCCCACTCTTTGGACTTTGGGGGGAGTGTACACTCTCTGGACCCTGCTGGAAACCTCAGGCTGCCACTGTGGCTTTTCCCACCTGGTTTTCCCAGTTTCCAGCTCGTGCTGGCACTGCACAAACAGCAGGGCAATGTTAGGGTGCTGCACAGCTTTTGGGGCCCTGCAGGTCAGCTCGGACCAGCCCCGCTGCTGTCAGCCCCACTTAGCAGGCTGGTCCCAGGGCCGGGAGCCAGTGGCCCCTCTGGTATCGGGGTGCCCAGGAAGGAAAACCACGGCCCTTCATGGAGATGGAAAGCCCACTCCCTAAGTCCTCTCCTTGCTTAGTGAAACAATGGTATTTCTGGCCATTAATTCCCCACCAAAAAAAAAAAAAAAAAAGGGCAAAAAGGCAGATTCTTTATCCAGAGCTGTTCAAAGACAGAACAGGCTGCAGCCCACGGGTGGTTCCCAAGCCCTTTCTGGTGATCGCATGCTTGATTAGCTCACAGTTACCACAAATGTTCACCCAAGTATTGTACGTGCTGGAGCCTATGGCCAACGTCCTGTGCCAGGATGGCTGGCTGTTCACTGAGTGGCTTTTTCAAGAACCATGCTGATCACTCTTCTGTTTCCAGGATGGCATTCAGTGATTTGCAGCAGGTGAGGACATCACAAGTTAAACTGGGAGCTCTCAGAGCTGTGATACCCATTTGTTTCCACAGGATTTGACAAGACAGACCCACGGCTACTCCTCCTGCTTCATCTCAGACTGAAAGCTGCGGCTGGGATTTGCAGAAGTAGCCTGGGGTCTGATACGTGCAGAAGACAATCAACTGCATTCACTTCCAAGAAACAAACACCAGAAATTCCCCACCCAAATTTAATTCACCTGCTGTACCACATTGAACCTTCAGTCATTGCTGTGCCATTTGCACTTCTTTCTGCAGCTTCCACGCTCTTTGTGGCAAAATATACTGTAATATTTGCATGGCCTTGAAGGGAAATTCGTTGTGCAGCTTCCCAAACACGGCAGAAATTTTAAGCAGATAATGGGCACACAGGAGGCCAAGCTGGGCACCGGGGTGAAAGTGCTAGGCAGGAGGAAATCAAGGTTTACCGTCAGCGACAGCTGTGCTTCCTCTTTGAGGCCACACAGAGCGAGTTATTTGCATGAATAAAGGTTTATAGGGAAGAAAAAAGGAATTAAAAAAAAAAAAAAAAAAAAAAGAGAGAGAAAACAAGGGAAGAATGAAATAACTGCTCGTGGCCCAGCCACAGCTGCCTGAAGAATCACATGAGGATGCAGCCCAGTTATTGCAGTGCTTGGGCAGTAACAGTGCCCCATCTCATCCTGTGCTTTATTTCTTGCAGTTGCCACTGAAGGATACCTAAGGAGGACCCTAGGAAGAGGGATTTGGGTGTGCAGGATCAGGCAAGCACACTTCCCTGGGACACTCTCCAAACCTCCAGGGCTCTGCGGTTAAGCAAGTCCTTCAGCCAGAGAGGACACCGCTGGCTCCATTAATTGTTCTCCCATTAATTTCTTCTGCTGTGTCATAAGCACATTTTTGGTGAGGTCTTCCTGCATTAATTACCTCTTCTGCAAAGAGCCCTTTGGCGTGTTTGGAGCATAGCATGCAGCATACAGCTGGTGCTGTACTACACGGACCGAAGGGAGCAGCAAACGATCCTTCCCCAACACACAAGGCCTGGCACTTCTGGGGGCTTCTCCTGGAGCTAATGCTTTAAGATGCACTGATGTGCCTGCTGCTGTCAGCGTGCTCACACCAGATGTGGACACATGTATGTGAAGGTGAGAGCTGTATGCCTCTGGTCTCTGGCTCCTTGTCCCTGGGAGTCACCTGCTCGGCCTCTGTGGTGATTGCTGCTGCAGGGACCTCGCAGTGCCGCGCTCTCCCCAAGCACCCCTCCATCCTGCAGGGTGCCGTCCTTGCACCTTTTCTCCCTGACCCTATGCTCAGTGCCGGGCTCCGTGGGGCCGTGTGGGCCAACATTGCCATCCAGTGGCCACCGAGACCATGGGCAAGCCCAATCTCCCCTCGAGCGCATCGCTGCAGGTGGGACAGCCTTCAGTGACTGTCCCGTCATGGAGTTACTTGCCCTCAGCATGCTGCCGCATCTCGAAATAAGGAAATGCTCTCCGGGCTCAAACACCCCCGGACGGAAACATTCACAGTAAGTCCTAGTGGGTGCCCAGGGGCTCTCCCACTGCACCCGGAGAACCAGGGCCACCCCGTCCCTGCTGGCACCGTCCCCACCGAGCCCAGCACGTTGTTCTGTGCTGCACGCTGCCCGCTTGCCACCGTCCATCCCGTGCAGCAAACGTTGCTTTTGGAGCAACTATTGGTTTGGGACAGAGAGCTGACACTTGTTGGAGGATCAAAGATTCAATTAAATGCTCTTAAAAAAAAATAAACATGAAAAAAAAAAATCCAAAAGCAACAAAAGATGGAAAAGCAACAAACAGTTTCCCTTGCAAAGACAGTTTGAAATGGGAACAACACTGAGATGTCAGTGTTCGGTACTGCTGTTTTTCCTATTACCTATTAGCCACTTCATGAGTCTCAGCTGCTGTCTGGCCTGGCATGTATTTTACAATACATTTAATCTTGTCTCTGCCTTATAAAGAAACCACAATTGTACCTGCTGAAACACACTTCTCAGTCGCTAAAGAAAGAAAGAAAATACAAGAACAATTTTCTTGTCATTGGACTCCCTTTTCTCAGCCCCTAGGGATAACCACTTATATGCTTTTTCCATGACTGTGGGCTATGTACATTTTTCTAAAGATGCAACAACTGTCTGCATGGGTTTCCAGGAGCTGGGGCTGTTCAGACCCCCTCCGAGGAGCTGAGGAGCTGACAGAACTGCAGGATTTGGTTGCCGAGCCTGAGGGCAGCAGATGCCCACGTAGCTGGATCAGAGCCCAGCCAAATGCTCGGCCTCCAACTTGCCCTCCTCTAAACTTCAGGATTTTTTAGACCAAACAAATAAAGCTAATTTCAGTGCCTCTCCCTGCCATGCCATCTTTCTCTTTTTACCACCTTCCCTGCCCTGCTTTGAGCCGTTTCTTACTTTCCAAAATCTCCTCAAATCCCAGTCCCAGACCATGGACATCACCCTGTAACCTCACTGGCCTTGTCACCTGGGAAGGAAACCGAGGGATTCCCCTGGATTATCCCCACAATTGAGCATCCAATCTCCAGTGTGGTTTTATTCCTTAATTATTTTTAATCCTGCCTGTTGTTGCTGTTATTGTTATTAGCACTAAGTACTCAGACTCTCTGAGGACATTACACCATGCGCTCATTAGCCAGCCAGATGGCTGCTACCAAGAAGGTGGCGGGGGGCCACTGTGTGCCTGCCCTCCCCATGCTTCCCCACCGCCCCCAGCCCCTCCTTACTGTCCTGGGGAAAAGTCGGGACAGGGAAAAGCTACAGAGCCGTTTTCCCTGGTGAGGTCGCCTAAGTGCCACCGAGATGTGAGCCTCTATGCAACTAACAGCACGCCAAGGAGCACAGCACGGGCTGAGAAATAGAAAGAAGTGTCACCGAGCCAGTGAGGAGGATTTTCATTTTTGGGCAATGAGTGAGGGCAGCGTTATTGTCACTACAGGGCCTGCACCGGGAGCATGGGGCCCTGGGCAAGTAAAAGAGGGTCCTTTTGATCGCTCTCCCCTCCCTGATGGACTTTCTGATTAACAGACAGAAAATGATCAGATGCCAAGTGAAGCAAATTGACTCCGTCTGATTTCTCTCCAGGCAAGGGTGATAAAAGGGCAAAGAGCAGAGCCAGTTCAACAGCAGAACAGCAAGTAGAGAAAGGTTCCCAAAGCCACAGGCTGGCTTCGTATTTTGTGGGAGATGGCAGAGACCAGCAGCTGCTTGTGGCTATCCTGGACACTACAAGAATTTATCCCTGAGAGATTTTCCTCTCTGGATCATTTCACCCCTGTCCTTCTTCCTTCTTCTTCCCTCCCTGACACTGGTAGCTTGTCCCTTGGGGCAGCATAGGTCACTGAGCTCCTTTCCAGAGAAACACCTCCCCTTATGAAGAAACACCTCCGTTAATCAGCAGGCCTGAGAAGATCAGACTCTGTTGCATGTCCAAAACCAGAGGACATGGCTGTGCCCCGCAAACTGCAGCCTCAGCACCACTGCCCACCCTGACGCTGTCAGGCCACGGGGTGCAGGAGCCCACTGCCAGCACCCTGCAAGGCTTGAGCAGCATCTCGCTCCCACTCCCCCTTCCCCCCCTGCTTCGTTAGACATTAATGCTAATCTGTCATGCAACTGCCCTTCTTGCTCAAGGTGCTGCTGAGATAAGAGGTGCCACTCCTGCTGTTAATGCAAATCTGCGCTCCTTTAGTGCAGAGGTTAGAGGTTGCTGCTGAGCGGCAGAGTAAAGGATTGCTAAGAGCCCAGTGGTGCTGACGGACGGCTGCCAGTCGTGCTTCTCCAGGGCTCCCCCGGGTGCCAGGTGGCAGATTATGCAGAGGATATGAGCCACAGCATTAAGAAAGACAAAGAAGTCTTGTTTTCACAAGAATATCACTCAGAGGAGTCCCATCTCTTTGACGCACTGTGCAAAGAACAAATTGAGCACGTTCCTAGTTATGCGATTTGGGGGATTTTGCATCCCAAAAGCTGGTGTGTGTCTCTTCCCCTTGCTGTTCCCAGCCACTGGTCTTCTGTTTGAACATCTGGAAACAATGCCATAAACTTCACTTGCAAGCTGTCTGCTGTGAGCCCCAGCAGTTCCCTTCAGGGCTGTGAGACTCATCGCTTCCATTTCACAGCAGGTGGAGGGAGGGAATGAACTCCTGGCCACGAGGTTTGGGTGCTCAGTGACTTGCCACTGATGGAGCAGGAACCAGCTTGTTGTGGTCCTGTCCCCCCTCCCTGGGGACCCCCCTCCAGGCTGTGCAGCACGGTCCTGCTGAGCTGCCCACGTCATGGGGCACCTTGAAGACACAGGTGGACGAAAGCTCTTCTCCGTGTGACTGCAGCAGAAGACCCCAGCCTTTGTGGATGAAGTATCTCAACCCAGCCACTCTGCCAGCTCTGCATGAGGGAACGGCCATGGGAGGGCTGTGGCTTGGGAAAGGTGAAGCCACATTGTGCCAGCACACACGGCCAGCTCAGTGAGGGCAGCATCCTCTGCCACTGACACAACACCTTTGGTTGCTATTCCCTCAGCAGAAATCCCAGCCAGCCTTTGACCTGCAGTCTTCGTGGTTGTAAATATCCTTGCAAGCAGACTATTGCTTGTGGCAAGGACATTACAGTTCCTTGAAGCAATCTTCTAAGAGGAGAACAAGTGAGGAAGACGCTTTTTAAGCACAGCGTGGTGCTCAAGTTAGCAGCAAACATGGTGCATGCAGGGTGAGCTTAGCACACGTACTGCAGAATCACAGAATCACAGAATTTCTAGGTTGGAAGAGACCTCAAGATCATTGAGTCCAACCTCTGACCTAACGCTAACAGTCCCCACTAAACCTTATCCCTAAGCTCTACATCTAAACGTCTTTTAAAGACTTCCAGGGATGGTGACTCCACCACTTCCCTGGGCAGCCTGTTCCGATGTCTAACAACCCTTTTGGTATAGAAGTTCTTCCTAACATCTAACCTAAAACTCCCCTGACACAACTTAAGCCCATTCCCCCTCGTCCTGTCACCAGGCACGTGGGAGAACAGACCAACCCCCACCTCACTACAGCCTCCTTTAATGTACCTGTAGAGAGCAATAAGGTCGCCCCTGAGCCTCCTCTTCTCCAGGCTGAACAAGCCCTCCTCCCTCAGCCACTCCTTGTAGGACTTGTTCTCCAGGCCCCTCACCAGCTTCGTCGCCCTTCTCTGGACCCGCTCAAGCACCTCCGTGTCCTTCTTGTAGCGAGGGGCCCAAAACTGAACACAGTACTCGAGGTGCGGCCTCACCAGAGCCGAGTACAGGGGGACAATCACTTCCCTAGCCCTGCTGGCCACACTGCTTCTTACGCAAGCCAGGATGCTGTTGGCCTTCTTGGCCACCTGAGCACACTGCTGGCTCATATTCAGCTGACTATCAACCATCACTCCCAGGTCCTTCTCTGCCTGGCAGCTCTCCAACCATTCCTCTCCCAGCCTGTAGCTCTGCTTGGGGTTATTGCACCCCAGGTGCAGGACCCGGCACTTGGCCTTGTTGAACTTCATGCAGTTGACCTCAGCCCATCAGTGCAGCCTATCCAGATCCTCCTGCAGAGCTTTCCTACCCTCAAGCAGATCGACACACACACCTAACTTGGTGTCATCTGCAAACTTACTGAGGGTGCACTCGATCCCCTCGTCCAGATCATCGATGAAGATATTAAAGAGGACCGGCCCCAGCACCGAGCCCTGGGGGACGCCACTAGTGACTGGCCTCCAACTGGACTTGACTCCTTTCACCACGACTCTTTGGGCCCGGCTATCCAACCAGTTTCTAACCCAACGAAGCGTGCGCCAGTCCAAGCCAAGAGCAGCCAGTTTCTTGAGGAGAATGCTGTGGGAGACGGTGTCAAAAGCCTTGCTGAAGTCAAGGTAGACCACATCCACAGCCTTTCCCTCATCCACCCAGCGCGTCACTTTGTCATAGAAGGAGATCAGGTTCGTCAAGCAGGACCTGCCTTTCATAAACCCATGCTGACTGGGCTCGATCGCCTGCTTGCCCTGCAAGTGCTGCAGAAGCCACCAGTAGAGAAGAACTGTCCTCTTCCCTCTCCCCAGCTCTCCCTCAAGCACGCGGCCCGAGCAGGGTGCCCGGGCACAGCCCCTCGGCTAAGGGCCCGGCTCTGCCCAAGCTCTGTGCATTTGCCCACAGTCTCTGTCTGCTGGTTGCAGCTTCCATGCTTCTTTCAGGCTGTCAGGGCACCATCCACCATCGGTGATGTTCCTCCACACAGGGCACCCACACAGCACCCAGGGCACTCTGGAGTAAAGGGTATGGGCAAAGGGCAGAAAAAGGAAGGGATTTCCCTCCCATGGCTGAGGAAGGGTTAATGATGTGGCTGTTCCCTGACTTTGAATGTTTTAGACCAGGATTTAAATGGAGGATTGCGTGCACCCCACTTGGTGGAAGAATTTAGAAGCTGACACGAATGTGTCAGAGCAAAGCCTCTCTTCTGAGAAATGCAGATAGAAATATGGTATGGCAAAGCCATAGAAAAGCGAGAGCAGCAAGCTCCCAGCTGAGCACATGGACACCCACCACCCTGCCCAGGACACTCCTCGGGGAGAGGGGGCCCAGCAGCATCCCTGGGTTGTGCTGAGCCCCGCCAGAGCTTTTCACCTGCAGCCAGACTGTTAGCCCAGACCCTGCCCGGTGGCTCCTTCATCACCAGGCTACCTCCAGGGTAGCACTAAAGCTGCCTCTAATCTTGTTTTTAGGAAATCTAATGCCTCCACCTGCAGCTCCCTGCCTTCTGCCAGCTGAGTTTTATCCGCCAGGGAAGGTTGACATAGGTAAGCACTGTGCCTGTGCTGGGAGCACGCAGACTGCTTTATTGCAGCCACAGAGCTGCAGAAGCAACTCCTTGCCAGTATACAAAGAGTGTTTCCAGGAGCAGGCAATGGGAGCGAGCAATCCGTGCAGCAATCAGTGTCTCATAGGCTTTCCAGAAGGTGAAGCAAACACCTATCAGCCACAACAACCTTTATTCCTTAAACTTCCCCAAAGGGAGCATTTCAAAGCATAAAAAGATTTAAAGCTCAGGCTGCCGCTGAGGCATAATTAACAGCTGCACAGTCAGCTCCAACCTCAGCTGACACAGCCTTAGCAGCAAGCCTCTATTTATCACACTCGTGGAGTATTTATAGCTCCTCAGCAAGGCAGGGTGAAGAGAGAGAAAGAGAATAACAGGTGAGCTGCTTACTGGGAGAGATAACATTTACTTTCATCTGCATGGCATTTCCTTGCTCGCTGGCGGAGCGGCAGGGGAAGGCACGCACGGCGCCCCGCAGCGGCATCTGGGCAGTGGGAGCTGGGGGGTAGCAAGGGGCTGCAGGGCCCTGGGAGGGGGCCGAGACCTCCCAGCACTTCCTGCACCTCCTGTACACAGCCCGGCAGCCCCTGTGGCTGACAGCCCAGCACGGGGTCCCTGCAGCTGAGTCCAACAGCCTGGCACATCCATGCTAGGGATGGAGACGTGTTTCCCCCCAGCCCCAGGTGAACGTGGAGGAAATGGCGCAAACGAAGGGACCTGGGCTGTTGTGGTTGGGTGCTGGGGGCAGATGGATGCCCCATGCCCCCTCCAGGAGCCCTTTTGTCCCCAGGAATTGTCCCACAGCTGTTGCTGCCCCTTCACACTGCTGTCCGCCTGGGCCAGCAGAGGCAGGCTGTGAGGAGCCAGATGCATCTCCCATGCTGATTATTAGCTACCCTTGGACTGTATCATTTGTGTCCTATCTCGTCTGTGTCATTTACAACCCAGGACCTCTTCACAGGAATTGATATGAAAGTGGAAAATGTCCTTGAGCTACCTTGGAGAGCTGCAGGAACAGAAAGGCTGTGTCACCAGCGCTGGTGGCAGTGGCTGGAAAGCAACAGGGGGCTCCGGGCAAGCGGAGTGTGCAGGAGCTGCCAGAGAGATCCCGCTGCTCTGGGACTGGGAAGGGGGTTGTCACCTCGCTCCTGTCCAGGGATGGTATCCTGCAACAACTGCCAGGTAGTGCTTTGGCACGTTCACCGCTCTCTGGGGCTCCCAAGCCTCTTCCTGTGGCAGGGGGCTGCAGGAGCCCCTGCTCCGAGGGTAACCCTGCCCCTGCTATCTCACACCGGGCAGTGCCCAGGAGTTACCACCGCCGGTGATACCTGAGACTTGGTTTCACTTCCTGCTGCGGCTTTACTCACCCCACTGAGATTGTAAATGCATCTAAAGTCTAACTAAAACCATTTAATTTTCCTTGTAAACAGTTTTGTAAAGAAAATGATGGCAGTGCTACTCCAAAAAGGAAGAAAGCCACAATCTTCACAAGGCTTCCTTTCTCTGCCAGCCTGCTGAGTCCCTCCTGCTCAGACACACCACAACCCACCACTGGGTGCCTGATGCAGCTCCCTGAGGGCTGCCTCATGCTCTCACAGCCCGCGAGAACTCAGGAGGTGCTCCAAGAGCTGCACCCCACTCCTGCCTGCACCCTCTGCCACACGCTCCTTGCCATTCGGCCCTGCGTGGCTGGTACTGACCTCCTCAGTCCAGTTAGTTTCAGCCGACACTTCCAACCCTGCTCCAGCAAGCAGCCGGGCATGCTGTGCTCCTCAATTTGCTTGAAGGAGTCTCAGACCACAAGGAGATAGCATCCTGAGCAGAGGCAGCAGCTCTCCTTTTCCATGTACTTTATTCACAACAGTCTCCATCATTGGGCTTCCAAAGGGTTGTCCAAGCTAGAGTTCACTTCAGCAAACATCTTTGGTGCCACGTTTCTTAGAGGTGGCATGGAAATAGTCCCAGATTAAACCAAAACATACACAGTGTTTTTACAGATGGTGCTCACCAAAAAGCTATTTTTGCACTTGACAATGCTGCTGAGCCTCGCTGCTCAGAGCAAGGACTCCCCCGTGGGGACGCAGAACCAGCAGCATGCTGCCTGTCCCAGCTGCACTTTCAGCAGTGGGAGTTCTTTGCAATCTATCATGGAACCACAGCAGAGCAAGGCACCCGTCCTGCCCTGTAGCAGAACGTCCTGAGCCCCACACAGCGGCTGAGCAAGAGCTGCTGGCTGGGGCAAATCACAGCAGTCTTCTAAAACTAGTTTGCTTTTAAGGGAAGTGCTTTGCTGTTGCTGTGTTTGCTGCTTTTGTTTTGTGGCCACTGAGGGGCTATTAAACTCTCTGCCGTAGGGTGTTTGGAAGACAAATGAGCCTCTGTGATTTATTTCCCACACTGACTCGGGGTGGATGTAGCGTGGAGAAGGCCAGTCCAAAATGAAAGTGGCAACAAACGGATGTGTGTCAGTCAGGGAAGGAGCAAGGGGGAATGTTCGGTGTCACCCCTTGTTCAGCTGGGCCCAAACTCCCCATGTTTCAGGAGGTTCATGAGTGGCCTCGCAGTCTGGCACCCAAAGATGCCTTGGGATGTACATTTCTCCACTGTGCGATTTTCAAGAGATTGCACAAGAGGGGATTCTTGCAGCCCTTTCCCTAATTATTCTGGGTATGGACACTGGAGTTGCACCTAGAACGAAACTCCCTAAGCTATAATTGCATTATGAATGCTCCTAAGTGTGCTCCGTAGAGCAGCTTTTCCTTGGTGCTGGGTTGGAGAACATTGCCATTGGTGGTGTTTTTTCATTTGTTTGTTTGTTGTTGTCACTGAGGACAAAAAGGAGGATCAAGACAGTTCCAGATTTAGCAGGCTCCACTCTTGTCTTTTATGAATCCGACCTTCTGCACTTCCCTTTTCTCCTGCATCAAGCCTGCCCCCCCACCCCAGGCTTCTCTCCACAAGCCCGTGCAAAGCCTCTGCTGTGATTTCCACTGCACACACAGCACAGTTAGAGATGCTGCTGCCCGAGGACTGCAGCTGTAAGGGACAAGGATGTCCCATACTGCTGGCCCCAGTGGTCAATGTGGGGTCCAGGCCACCTCCAAACATCAGCCAGGCTCCAAGGGACACAGCCCCAGCCGGGAGGTGGCCAAGTGCTCCCTTGTGATAGCACCCAGGGGCTCCCCAGGCCTTTGGAAATGCATGCCGCAGTTGGCTGGGGTCCCCTTGCACTCAGCGGGGCTGGGGTCTGCTCTCATGGATGACTGCAAGCAGAAGGGTCAGAGGGAATACACGCAGACCCTTCCTTCCAGAGGGGCAGGCAGGGCCTGCCTGCAGATTCAGCCGGCAAAGGGACCAGGGCAGCACCTGGGGGCCTGTGCAAAGGCTGCGGGCTGTGCAGCGCAGCTCACGCTTGCCACCCAGTGCCCACACAAGCCCGGCGACAGAGCGGGAGCCAGGTGGCGGCAGGTGTGCTGGGTGGGTCGGGAAGGAGCAGACAGCCAGTGGGAGAGGCACCGCAGGGTGGCATCTCATGTGGACGACCCCTGGGGAAGCCGGGAGGCCCACGTCACTGCTCACTGTCTCTTGCCATCAGCCCTTTCCAAAGGGAGAAGGGTAAAAGCCAGCCAGGCTCCCAGCCCACACAACCAACCCTGAAATGCCTCTCAGGCTAGGGGCAATCTCTGCTGAACCCCCTCCATCCCCAGTACTTTTGCCCCTTGCTTGTTGCTCACAGTTCCTTTGTTTTTTTTCATGCTCTTATCACATGAAAACTGAAATTGCTCTGAAGCACGTACTAAGCCCACCCTCATTAGAAACCATTCCTCATGCACAGATCTACAAAGACATCTGGATGTGTGGGTCTTCAGGGTCCAGGAGCGGATCCTTTTTCTCCCTGCTCTCTTGATGAACCTGATACCACTGCTCAGCAACCTGTGCTGCATCAGGACGCTGTGGAAAGCGGTGGCGGATGGAAGGGCTGCAGTTGGCCAGGAGCACCTGGACACCAATCTCCTTGTTGTCATGATGTGTGTCCTTCAACATGAAGAAACCCACGGTATCTACGAACTGCATCGCCCCACAGTCAATGATTAAGGTGTGTGTATCTACGGAGGGAGGGCAGACATCTGGGGGTGACTTCTCGGCCCTCGTCTTGGCAGGTTTCAGGCAGACAAACCCAGTGCCAAAAAATCTCTCACCGTTGCCTGTGTCTGCATTTGCCTGGCTTTCCACCCTTTGATGCCTAGCAGCCAGCAGGATGGGATTTAACCCAGTTTTCTGGTAGAGAACAGTCTTGAAATAATCTTTGTTGGCATAGTAAAGGGACAACTCGAAGCGGAAGATTTTGATGTTGGCAATACTGCTGAGTTGCTTGTAGGTGGCCTGGTCCTCATAGATCTGTGTTGCTGACCTTGCCCAGGAGCGTGGCCCTGGGTCTCTGCATGTGGAAGATGATGCAGAGCAGAGCAAAGCAGATGCCCACGAGGAGCCTGATCTCCGTGGTGGTCAGCGTGGAGGCCAGCATGGTTGTCTACCACACCACTCTGTCCAGCTTGCTGAGCTGCCACATGTCAGGGATGTTGCAGAACCTCCTCAGGCCCCCCGCAGGTTGGCAATGGTGCCCACCCCCAGGATGGAGGTCTGCAGCGAGTAGAAGAGTGGCATGATTCACAGCAACACTAGTAGCAGCACCAGTGAGGTGACCAGGCCAAAGATCGGGGTTTGCGTCCCCGTGGACTCCTTCAGCAGAGTCTTGGTCAAGGCCACGGAGCTGGCAAAGCAGTAGAAGAAAGCCGGGATCAGGTTGCACATGCCAATGGCGATCATCTCTTGGTTGGCACAGATGGTGTAGCCATGCTTTTTGCCAAAGATTTCTGCCAGGGAGACAGTCATAGCAAAGCCAATAATAGCAATGGGCAGGGCATCGACTGCCAAGCTGGAGAACGGCTTCGTATCTGGCAGAGTGGGTTTCCTGAAACCAGTGGGGATAGCCCCACAAACAGCCGACTTGTATCGCTCTTGAAAGTTGAAGTAGTAAGATACCACCGTGGCTACAATGACCACAAGCAGCTGTATGGGGAACGGGGCTTTCATCCTGTCCTCACACCGATCATTGAGCTCTTTGACAGGCACTATGATGGCCAAAGCAATGAGGCTGGTGAGCAGGTCGCAGATTTGCTGAGGCGATCGGCTCCGGGGCAGACGTGTTCTGCAGCGGAGCAGGGGACTGAGGCGGGCAGGGCTTTTTGTCCGGCATCGAGGCCACTCGGGGGAGCCGCCGGGACCCGGCAGTCCTCGCGAGGGAGGCTGACGAGGCGAGGGCGGAGCCAGCAGTGTCCCCTCCCCGGCTGTTTAAAAGTTGCCCCTAGCTCCCTAGCTCCCGAGCGCGAGCGACCAGGAGCGCGGCGACCAGGACAGGCAAACAGGGCGTGGCACGTCGAAGGGCGTGGCAGTTTGCGCGGCAGTTCGCGTGGGCAGGGCGAGCGGGGGGCCCATCGTCGCTCTGTTGCAGCTGCCTCTCCCTTCGGTTCTTGTAACCTGCTTGCGCAGAACCTGACCATGGTATCAACCAGGCAGAAAACCGTGGCCTCCGCATCTCGTGCGGCATCTCCAGCCACGGTCGCCAGTGTGGCTACTCAGACGGAGGGCTCGGGGAAACACGCAGCCGTCCAGGTCCTGGGCTGCAGAGTGTGCCCCAGCCTTCTGTCGGTCTCCGACAGCAGTGGTGGGTATGCCTGTGGGAGGTGTGCCCAGGTTGAAGAACTGCTCAGCCAGGTAGCAGAGCTCCGGGAGGAGGTGAACAGGCTCAGGAGCATCAGGGAATCAGAGAGGGAAATTGACTGGTGGAGGTGCGCTCTACCCTCTCTGAGGCCGGCTCACGAGCCTGCCACAGCACAGGCGTCTCCTGTTATGCAGAAGACGGAGGTTCCCTCCTCCTGCCAGGCAGCGGGAGGAGACCTAGATCAAGGGGGGGAATGGAGGCAGGTGCCTATTCGGGGTGGTAGGCGAGCCCTCTCTCTGCCCACCTCACCTTCTCATCTACCCTTAAATAATCGATATGAAGGACTAGAGCAAGACAATCTAAATGACAAAGTAGACAAAAACCCGTCCCAGTTGGAGGGGGCGCCTAAGACAAGGCGACCTACACGTCGCATTGCCACATCATCCTTCAAAAAAGAAAGAAGGGCTATTGTTATGGGGGGCTCCCTCCTGAAAGGGACAGAGGGACCGATATGCCAACCGGACCCAACCCGCAGAGAAGTCTGTTGCGTCCCTGGGGCTCGGGTGAGAGACTTTGCCAAGAAAGTCAAGCGCCTGGTACGGCCCACTGACTACTACCCGCTACTGGTCTTTCAGGCTAGTAGCGATGAAGTAGCAACGAGAAGTCCGAAGGCGATCAAAAGAGACTTTAGGGATTCGGGGTGACTACTTAGAGGATCAGGGGCGCAGGTGGTGTTTGCCTCTGTCCTTCCGATAGGGGGGATCGAAGCTGAAAGGCGTGCTGTTCACATAAACTCGTGGCTTCGAGACTGGTGTGACCGGCAGAATTTCGGTTTCTTTGATCACGGGAAGGTCTATGCTACACCGGGCCTGATGGCACCGGATGGGATGCGCCTCTCTCGGGTCAGGAGTTGGCAGGGCTGATAGATAGGGCTTTAAACTAGAGTCGAAGGGGGAAGGGGCTAAAACCAGGCGTGCCGGTGAAGACCTAAGGGATGGTACGCTAGAATCAGAGGGGCTGTGTGCCAGTGAGGTCCTTCGGTCAGATCCACAAGGTGCTGAGTGTAAGGAGACGCACTTGAAATGCTTTTACACAAACGCACGCAGTATGAGGAATAAAATAGATGAGCTAGAAGTCCTGGCCCAGTCCCGCAACTACATCATCGGCATAAGCGAAACCTGGTGGGATGAGTCCTGTGACTGGGGTGTTACGATAGATGGTTACAGGCTCTTCAGGAGGGACAGGCAGAGTAGGCGAGGTGGTGGGGTGGCGATGTATGTGAAGCAGGGGCTGGACTGTGTGGAACTTCAGGTCGGCAATGGCAAAGTTGAGAGCCTCTGGGTAAGGATCAAGGGACGAACGAATAAAGGGGATGTCGTTGTGGGAGTCTATTACAGACCGCCTGGCCAGGACGATAGCGCCGATAAATTATTCTTTACAGAACTAAGAGAGGCCTCGAGATTAACTCCCCTTGTCCTTATGGGGGACTTCAACTTGCCGGACGTTAACTGGGAGTGCCACATGGCTGACACGAGCAAGTCCAGGAGGTTCATGAAGCACCCAGATGATAACTTCTTGGTGCAGGTGCTAACGGAGCCAACTAGGAAAGGTGCCCTCCTAGACCTGTTGCTAGAAAACAGAGAGGGTCTGGTGGGAGATGTGGTGATTGGTGGCCGCCTCGGTCATAGGGACCATGAAGTGGTTGAGTTCAAAATTTATGGTGACAGAAGGAAAAGTGCCACCAAAACCTCATCCCTAGATATGGGGAAAGCGGACTTCAGGCTGCTCAGGGAACTAGTAAGCAAGGTCCCCTGGGAAACTGCTCTTGAAGGCCTCGATGTCCACCAGTGCTGGTCACTCTTTAAGCGATGCCTCCTAGAAGCACAAGATAAGGCAATTCCTAAATATCGCAAGTCAGGCAGGCGGGGCAGGAGGCCGGCGTGGCTGAACAGGAACGTTCTAATGGAGATTAGGCGGAAACAGAGAGTGTTTCGCTACTGGAAGGAGGGCCAGGTGTCATGGAAAGAATACAGGGATGCTGTTCGTGTTTGTAGGGAGAAAGTTCGTGTGGCCAAAGCACAGCTAGAGTTGAAGCTGGCTGTGTCTGTGAGAGAAAATAAAAAGGGTTTTTTTAGATATGTAAATGGAAAAAGGAGAACTAAAGAATACATAGGGCCGCTCCTTGATAGGGAAGGTCTCCTCACAGACGATGACATAGGCAAAGCAGAGACGCTTAACGCCTTCTTTGCCTCTGTCTTCAATGCCGATGATGGGCTTCGGGACCCAGGGTGCCCTGAGCTGGAGGACCGGGACGGTGGGGATGACAAACTCCCAACTGACCCTGAACGTGTGCGGGATTTGCTACTCCACCTGGATCCCTACAAGTCCATGGGTCCGGATGGGATTCATCCCCGGGTGCTGAAAGAGCTGGCGGACATCATCGCGGAACCTCTTTCAATTATTTTTCAACGATCCTGGGAATTTGGAGAGGTCCCAGTAGACTGGAAGCTGGCAAATGTTGTGCCAATTTTCAAGAAGGGTCAGAAAGAAGACCCTAGCAATTACAGGCCTGTCAGTCTCACGTCAGTGCCTGGTAAAATCATGGAGAAGTTGGTTCTCGAACTTATTGAGGCGCACCTGGGGGACAAAGCAGTCATTGGTCCCAGCCAGCATGGGTTTGTGAAGGGTAGGTCCTGCCTAACTAACCTGATTTCCTTTTATGATAAGATCACCCGTATGGTGGACCAAGGGAAACCAGCTGATGTGATTTTTTTGGACTTCAGCAAGGCTTTTGACACGGTTTCCCATAGGATCCTACTGGACAAAATGTCCACCATACAGCTAAATAAAAACATCATACGATGGGTGAGCAATTGGCTAACGGGCAGGGCCCAAAGGGTTATGGTAAATGGGGCTGCGTCAGGCTGGCGGGCGGTCACCAGTGGGGTCCCTCAAGGCTCCATTTTAGGGCCGGTACTTTTCAATATTTTTATAAACGATCTGGATGTAGGAATAGAGGGTATTTTGAGCAAGTTTGCTGATGACACCAAACTTGGAGGAGTTGTGGACTCAAATGAGGGCGTAAAGGCCTTACAGAGGGATCTGGACAGGTTGGAGAGCTGGGCGATCACCAACCACATGAAGTTCAATAAGAGCAAGTGCCGGGTCCTGCACCTGGGACGGGGAAACCCTGGCTGCATGTACAGACTGGGCGATGAGACGCTGGAGAGCAGCCTAGAAGAGAGGGATCTGGGGGTCGTGGTAGACAGCAAGTTGAATATGAGCCAGCAGTGTGCCCTGGCAGCCAGGAGGGCCAATCGTGTCCTGGGGTGCATCAAGCACGGCATCGCTAGTAGGTCAAGGGAGGTGATTGTCCCGCTCTACTCTGCGCTGGTGCGGCCTCACCTCGAGTACTGTGTGCAGTTCTGGGCACAGTATAAAAAGGACATGAAACTGTTGGAAAGTGTCCAGAGGAGGGCTACGAAGATGGTGAAAGGCCTTGAGGGGAAGACGTACGAAGAACGGCTGAGGTCACTGGGCCTGTTCAGCCTGGAGAAGAGGAGGATGAGGGGAGACCTCATCACAGTCTACAACTTCCTCGTAAGGGGGTGTCGAGAGGCAGGAGACCTTTTCTCCATTAACACCAGTGACAGGACCCGCGGGAACGGGGTTAAGCTGAGGCAGGGGAAATTTAGGCTGGACGTCAGGAGGGGGTTCTTCACAGAGAGGGTGGTTGCACACTGGAACAGGCTCCCCAGGGAAGTGGTCACTGCACCGAGCCTGTCTGAATTTAAGAAGAGATTGGACTGTGCACTTAGGCACATGGTCTGAACTTTTGGGTAGACCTGTGCGGTGTCAAGAGTTGGACTTGATGATCCTTAAGGGTCCCTTCCAACTCAGGATATTCTATGATTCTATGATTCTATGTTGGTGTTCTGGATGTACCTGAAAAGGTCAAGCCACATCAGGATGAAGGAGCCCACACCTTCGTGCCAAGGGATTTTCAGTCCCAGGAGGTATTTCATCTGGGAGGTGATAATGGTGAGGCTGGAGCAGGTCACAAAGCTACTGAGGAGAGGTTCTGACCGGTAGACAGCCACAAAGCACAGCTGTAAAACCCCCAGCAGGATCTGAAATGCAAGCCAGCTGTATCATTAGGATCCATGAGAAGGGATAGAAGAGGTGGTGGGCAACTTCTGGCAGTCTGCTTCCACTTCAACCCGTCCAGCTCTCCAGCCTGCTGAGCATTCTGCGTGAGACTGAGGCCTCTTTCTTAAGGAGTTAATCTGTGGTACGAAGAACTAAAGAGCTACCTAGAAGACTTGTCTGTGGCTGGAGATGCCATACAAAGAAGCCTACATGATCCTGGTTGCTGTCTCCTTCAGGTAATAAGGGCTCACAGTTAACTCTGAAGGTGCAGGGAGCAGCCACATCCAAACAGCCATTAGCATCTCTCAGTGGCATCAAGACAGTGCAGCGCAGTGACTTTAATTGTCACAGTGGGAGGGCCTGAAGCTGTCCACTGACCACAAGACCCTTCCACTGGGGACACTGTGCGGCCTTTAATGGAGGCCCTGCTGATGGTGGGGTCCTTGAGGGCTGTTCTTGCCCACCCTAACTTGCTCTGACCTGCCCAGTCATCAGCTCAGGTAGGACTGGGGTGGTGGGAAGGTGGTTCACGGTTCCCTTTCTTCCCTCGCATCTGCTCCTAAGCATGTTTCAGACACATCCAGACACCTGGCCTATCACACGGGGGAAGCAAACCCCCAAATTCAGCTGTGTTTGGGCTTTCCAAATCACTACAGTTGGGTCAAGGGTCTAGTTACGTTAGGAAACATTGCTCATGGCTTTTAAGTCTGAAGTGAGACTGGGACTTAGAGCTGTTAAGCTCAGAAGTTCCTAGCAGGGAAAGGACAGAGAGGAAACAGCACAGCAGTGAACATCCGTACCTGGTAAAGGCCAACCAGGAAGCTCAGGGAAAGGGCCACAGTAGCAGCTTCTGTCACAGGTAGCCATCCCGTTCCCAGGGAAGGTGGAATTGTCCACCAGCAGAGAGCCAGTGCTGCTGTCATTGTACCCTGCTAGCTGGAGGTGCCGGTTCACAGACTGCCTGATTATCAGGCAAAGGACCCCGAAGGATCCGACGAAGTTGTGTCGTGAAGTGGCCCCACATAGATGATATTGCAGAAGAAGTTGGTGTAGATTCCGTAGATGAGATCCTGGCTCATGTACACTCATGGCAGTGAGTACGAGATGGACTGAGGGATGGTAACTGTCCCCACCAGGAGCCCAGATATGTCACCCCCAAGGAACTGAGTCCTGACATTGTACCGGGGCAGCCAGTCCAGCACTGGGAACAGCCGACAGAAGAAGGTGATGGTGGTTTGATGATTGCATTTGCAGACCTCTCTGGCTTTCTTCAGGATGAAATCCTTGGTGCTGAAGTCTGTGGGCTCATTCTCCTCCAACCTGACACATGTAAAATTGATAGGAGGCTCTCCTGGGGTTAGGGAGCTCGGTACATCTTTGCTCTGTCCTGATATCTGGCTCAGTGTGCCTTCCATTGCACCAGGAGAGCTCTGGAAGGAGAGCAGGCATGCCACGAAGAGTTGCATTCATGTGCATAAAGTGCTTTACTTAGCTACGGGGCTTGTGCAGATTGCATGGATAAACAAATAAAAGAAAAGCACCTTCCTGCGGTGCCAGTTGATTTGTTTGCTATCAGTTATGGACCTAATTAAGCACAGCCCCGAGACCACAGCTCTCACATGGCATTCCCACTGGCACAGAGGGCCACATCAGACAAAGCTACGGCAACTGCCGTGCTCTTGGCTAATAGGACAGCAGAGTGGCTTATGATCAATGTCATTTCACTGAACTAAAACTTCTCCAGCAACCCTGCATTTCCTGACAATGCTACCACTTAAACAAAACCTATTTTGAAACTGTTAAGGCATTCCAAGTGATGTTTTAGGAATGCAACGTATGGGTAAGGGAAGTTATTTGCAAAATATGTTTTCCTTTAACATTGTTTTTTTTTTAACAAAAAAAAAAAAAAAAAACATTTTAAATTACCTTGCTGGCTTGCGTCAAACAAGCCCATTACAGAGGCTGATACCTGCAGAATGAAAGCATTCAACCTCTTCCATATGATTAAATAAGATATTTACCAGAGCTACTCCAAGTTTTTCAGTCAAAATAGAGTTGCAACAAAACACACCTTATTGTCAAAACTGATCAATACACAAAGAGAAAATTCTCCTGAGTGTAGACCTAGGCTCTGGAAATTGAACTGGGGTAATGAATTGAGGCAATGCCCATTCTCCAGCCCTACGGGTTCATTTCACATCCCTGGGCCTGACCGCAGTCTCTTACCTCTGGCTGCAGGAGCCAAGTGACTGGGGGTGTTTTCCTCAGGTCCCCCTCCTGCTGGCAGACCTGTCTCCTCACCTCACAGCACACACTGAGCAGAGAAAGCACATGCCAAACAACAGCAAACCTGCTTCCTTTGCCTTCTTTCTGTATCATGTGTTGCTTCTCTTGAGAAAACGGAATTATTCAGCCAAGCAACTGGCCCTTTTCTTGCTGCAGCTGAGGAAGGCTGTGCAGCCAGCCAAACAGAGCTGTGTTTTGAAAACAAACATTGTTTGGGGAGAGTATTTTTGATGAAAACTTGTTCTGCCCATTAAGAATGATTGAAGGGGTTTTGGAGAAGTGCTCCTGCCAGATAACAGCATTGCTGGTATCTGGGGACATGGCTAAACAACGGCAACACCACACAGAAATCTTCCTGCATGTGCTGTGACACTGCCCTCGCTGGGGCTCAAGTCCTGCTGGGCTTCTCTATGCAGATCTTCATCTATTCTGAGCATCTTTTTGCTCCATAAAAACAATCAAACAACAACACTGCTCTTTGCTGGTAGCTTTTCTACCAACGTGCTCCACCACCGCATTTTCACCCCAGGCTCTGCCCCATGCATGCCGCAGCCACGTGCTGGGCTGCTCCCCGAGTGCTCCCATCCCTGCTCTGCCACACTGCATGCACCATTTGTGCGTGCCTTCACAAAGCCTTCATGCACTGCAAGCGGGGGTGTGATGGCATCGTTATTTCTGGGCAGAGAGAGAAAGTGGCATGTGGCAAATCTGCGTAGCCCGCATTCTGCATGTGCCTTTTAAAGAGCGTGGCAAAGGAACAAGGGATTTTGTAGCAAAAGAACAAGGGATTTTGTGGAAAAGTAACAAGGGATTTTACTTTGCAGAAGAGCAGGGCTGCACTGCCTTCAGAGGTAAAGTTGAGCAATTGCATTAGTGGCAAGGAAAAAGGCAATGTCTCATCACCCTGAATTAAACCAGCAGTCTTATAAACACTTCTTCCCTTGCAATCCATGCCAACAACCTACATGAGACCTCTCAGCACATATTTCTGCTTGCCAGTAACATCTCAGCTTCCGCTGACTCTTTTCCATCTTGTTTCCATCGACCTAGCCTCAGACCTTGTTGGATGTGCTGCTGCCCCTGGAGCAGGACAGCAGCGCTGCCTGGCAGGGAGCAGCCTGGTCCCAACCCCTGCTCCTGGCACTGGCTTTGTTCTGGGCCTGGGGGGGTGACTGGGGCCCATGGGGTTTGGGGAGATGGTGGAGGGCACAGAGAGATGGCACTGTCACAGGTCTGTGATTTAGATGTTAGGGAGACACCCTGAGGGAAGAGGAGGGGAAGATCAGCATCCTGAGTTATGTTTATCTCATTAGTGCAAGGCTGTATCTCAGTAATTAGGAGTAAATAAACAAGAAACATCAGTGCTCTCTGGCAGCAGGAAAAAAATTAGAGCATATGGCAGGGGAGACAGCTGCTCAATGTATTTAGCTACTTATACTCATTCTTTTTCTCTGCTATTGCTCCACAGCTCATTTCCCCCTCCCTTCTTTCAGGAGTGGACTATTTCTTTCCTCAGCCTCTTCATTCCCCTTGTCCTTAAAAGATGATCCCTTCATATGCTTTATAGTCCTTCAAAGTTACAGCTCATTTTGTATCTTGGCCTGTCTGATATCATCTCCATTGATTTTCCTTTTTTTTTTTTTTTCAATCTCCTTCTTTAGCAAAGGACCCAGATCTCCACCTTTTGTATGATTCCTTCATCTTGAAATCCTGTCACTTAGGAGCTGGCCAGTCTTTTAAGTTGGCTTATTTGTTGGGATGAAACATGTCTAAGCACAATCCATCCTTTGAATTTGGATCTTATTTAGGAAGCGTTCCTTTCTAATTCTGGATCTCTGATCTTGTCCGTATCTTCCGCATTACTGTCCTCCGAAGAAATGGGACAAAGCATATTTTCCAACTGTGACAATATCTAGGCTACCTTTAACGTGAACCCCGCCCTCACTGCATGGCAATTCTTCTCCAAGTTCCATCTTGTTCCATGTATTGGCTCTCTTTGGTGTGTTATCATTTCCTTTCCCACTTGGCATAAGTTGGTAAGTCTTGATTTACCCATTCTCTTTTGCTTCTCACAGGTATAACTCTCAGTGTGCAGTTCTTTTTCCATTCCTCTGTCTCTGTACTTCCTCTGCCATCCTTTGTGAACATGATTTTTTAATTGTCTGAAGCCTACCCTACATTTTTTCCCTTTCTTGTGTGCAAATTCTCAGTTGACTTTTCATACTCGATTTTAAAATATTCCATACTTTCCCTGCTATTACATTCTTGAGCTCCTCGTCCCAGCTGGCTTCCCTGTGGGCTTTGGTTCTCTGCACTGATCTCTTTGAAGTGGAAGCTCTTTGTGCGAGGGCAGCTTCTGCTTGGCCCCTCCAGCTGGGGGCACTGAGGAGAGGCCGTTCTGCATCCTCCCTCCCAGCAGAGAGGATGGAGGAGCATCCTTGCTCACACTAACACTGCATACACCTCTGAAATCACTTCTGCTGCATGAGGTGGGGTAAGGGTAGGAGCTGGAAATATTTCACATTTACTCTGGAAAATATGTAACAGACAAGCTTAAAAAAAAACCCACAGCACTTCATGTGACCTTGAGCTGGCTGAGGCTGCAAAGTCTTCCAAACGCAAGGTCACTATAGCTAAACTTCTGAAATAATTTGTTTTCAAATGCATATTCCAGAGTGGATCTTTATTGGCACCATAAACTCACCTAACTGTTTAACTCCATTATGGGAAAGGTTGGGTTGAACGGACAGTGAGTATTAACCTTGCAAGCGTAGGCAGGACTTTGCCCATCAGCAACACTTTACCCTCTTTCTAAGACAAGCAGGAAGGACAAAATTCAGAAATGTCATTCATAGCATGGTATGTGAGCAATGTGACATCCATCTATGCAACTCCACCGCAAGCAGCTAGAACCAGAGCAGTGGAAACCCACACTCCAAGTACAGAGGAGACCGACTTCATTCTTACAGGGGGTGGTGATGTGTTTCTGTCCTGTAGTAAAAAACATAACATAAAATTCTCCGGGTCCGTGATTGTTACCCAGATATCTTGCAATGGGCAAACGTAGCGAGTTCACCAGAGCTGCACCAGTGCAACCTTTATGGTTAGCAGGACAAGCTGACATCTTGGTTAATACAGCAGTTTCTTTGGAACAGAGCTAACAGCACTGCACAGTGATTTAACTGTTTTAAGGCTCGTGAATGCACTTACGACTGTTTGGCTCCTGGAAGCACTTCAAGCAGCATCCCCAGTGTCTTGGCCCCAGAACTGGACCAGCCTGCCTTTGCACAGGGGGCACCCCCTGCTCTGCACAGCCCACTTCCACAAAACACAGCAAGGGCCAAGAAACGGTGCCAGGTAGCTGAGAGAGGTGCTTTTCTTTCCCTTCAGATTTGGGGCTTAACTGTCTTTTCAAAATGCTGCTGATTCAGTTCCACGTGGAAATGAATTTCAAGATGTAGTCATTTGCAATAACACTTTTTATTATTTTTTTTAAGGGAAACACGAGAAAAAGGAGACAACCCTGAACTGGTCACACTGCTGAGACATGGCGAGTTGCAACAAAAGCAGGGGACAAAAAAGATGAACAGAACCTCTCCTATGGTTTCCTAGAAATAAACTACTCACTCTTTTTTTTGCAAGAGGTAATGCCAGAGAATGTGGAAGCAGTACATTAGGTCATCCCAGAAAATAAAACACTTTTTGCAGCCTCCTGTTATTTTGCAGGGGAGTTTATGATAATGTGCAGGGGTCACAGCAGAGCATGCAAGACAAAGAGAAAAGTTATCTTCAGACAATGTGAGGCCAGAACTGTCGCTGCTGCACTGACTGCACCTGTTAATGCAGTCACTCCGCTCTAAAGCTTGAGAAGGTCCAAGGAGCCTACAAATAAACAATGATAAAGAGGACTGCTAATGATAATTTGGACTACTGCTCTCTGCCAGCAATTAGCTGTGAAGACAGACATGCAAGGAATGCTTTTTTTTAGTGTATTTTGGAAGATACAAAATGGAGCTTATGTCCTTGGAAAGGGATTTGGCATAGGGAAAGCAGAGCTAAATGGATGCAGAAGAGCATCTTTGGCCACAGAGGTCAAACACCACCTGGCAGCCTATCAAGGACCCCACAGATTGGGTCCCCCCTGACATGCCCTGCCCCAGGTCCCTTCCCCAACATGGATGCCCACTTGTAGGACACAGAAAGAAACCAGCACTTCACAGCAGCTAGAGGATTTGGGGAGCAATCTCAGCCTATGTAAGGAACATGAAAACAATGCCTTGCGAACTTCACAGCAGGTTGTTGCTGTTTTCCTGCTTTTTCCTGCGTGATAAACGTCCAGTGCTTATGTCCCTTTTCCAAATTATCCAGCTAATAATTGAAAATTCTATAATGGCTCTGTAAGCTGATTAAATTGATTAGAGATGCATGCAATGAAATAAAAGCAGGGAAACACATTACTATTTCATACCGCATTGGCATTTGGCCCAGGTTGTTTGGCATCATTTCAGGCTGGGCCCGTGTGTTTTACCTGTGAGCCCTCCATGCTCCCGAGGCTGTGCTGGCTGCCACCGGCCCCTTTAGCTGCTGGCCGGCCCACAAGGTCACCCTATTTGAGATGAACCCAACTTTGCCACCACCACAGCCATGCCCCACGGCTCCACAGCAGCCTCAGTGTGGTTCCTGAGCTCCCTGCACCATGGCCACGGGGAGGGACCCTGCAGAAGTCACATCTCTGTGCCCCAGGAATCAAAGATGCCCCATCAGGAGGTAAGAAGCACAGAAACTGGAGCACATCTCTAACCACCCACCGTATGATGAGACTGGATCTGCCAACAGATTTTTAACAGAAGGAGACGTGGCTGGGGAGTCTCCTCTGGCACAGGAGCACATATGGAGACAATTATGGTTGTCTGCAGGGAAGACAGAGCCTCATGTGGCACCAGCAAAAAGGGTGCTCCTAATTGAAGCCCATCGTCTGGGCTCTGCATCAGCAGGCACCAGCATTGCTCTGCTAAAGGCAACAGCTGTCCTCTGCTTTTCAGGAGAGTGCAAAGCTCCTGCCAGCACTACCTGAAACTGAATGCTCCTACCACTCTTGGCACCGATGCAGGAACTACAGCAGTGCTCTGAGGTTTCCTAAGGTAAAAGGTGCCCTCAGGTAAAAGCTGGATCAATAAAATCCTGTGTAACACAAGGGCACACACGTTTACAGTAACTGCCCAGAGCTGCTCCCGGAGCTGGTCTATTTTTGCTCTGACTCTTACTGGCCGTGACCTGACCAGGGCATATAACTGCTATGTCAAATAACCCCAAAACACATTGCAGCGATTTATTATGGCCACAAAGGTGGATACCATGTGCTGCAAGCACACATTTCTTACAGCACAGCACCAAACCTGAGCAAAGCTGTTTCCTGCAGCTTAGGAATTTGCACCTGGCCCACAGGAGGGTGCTGCTCACCCTGACACAGCACAGGGTTGGCATCGCTTTTCTTACTGCTCCCTTCAGGACACAAACAACAGCCGAGATGCTCAGAGCACCAAAAAAAGATGAAGCCTGCTGCTGTCCGTGTATTGTCAGCCAGTGCCCTGTTCTATGCTGGCAGGAAACTTCCACATGTGCCACCGTGTACCAAATACACACAAGTCCAGGAGAACACTATGCTCTGGTTTATGATATATGTTATCTCTAGCTTAGGAAATAAGGATGTGCACACAGCTGTGTGTACACCAGGCTTCACCACAGGGTCTGCTGCATCTATCAAGAGAAACAGGGATTAGGGGTTCACTGTTCAGGTATGTGTGGTTTTTCCTCTTAAAGTTTATAGCTGCGACATCTGCTAAGGCATCAGGCATGTGTCTGACAGCAGGAAGAAAAAAAAAAAAAAAACAAAAAAAAAAACCATAAATATCTTTTAATGATGGTAAAGAAATCACAAAGATTTTACCACATTTGATAAAAATTGCTGTGCTAACATCTTATACAATGACAATAAGGCACATTAGTATTTAAAAATGACAATTGATAAAGAACTAGCAGATGGAGACAGTGTAAAGGAAAGGCAACAATAGCAGAGGATATAACCCACTGTTACATTTTTTTGGTATGACAACACTGACACAATACAACTCTCATGGCAAATTTTGGTCAGCTAGTACAGCCCTCAGCGAGGAGCTGATGGCATCGCATCCCTTCTCAGGCTGTGCCCAAGGCAAAGTGAAGTATGCATTAGCAAACACACCCAGCACGGAGCAAAGCCACGCAGCAGGCAGCTTCCCCAGCACCATGGATCCCAGCACCAGACTGGGGGAAATGTTACACTTCATTTGTACCGCACAGATAAATCAGTAAAAAGGCAATCTCTTATATGTGCTATGCAATTTCTGCAAACTATTTGGGAATAAACTACTGTAAACTGCTCAGGTCAGCTAGCCAACGTGGCCTGTTCCATTCATGAAGTCACGTTTGTTTAAATGGATTCCCAAATGTGAAAAAGCTGCTCCAGGCAATTTTTGCCATATTATTATTCTGCAAAACATTATGTCATGAATAATATCTAAAATCACTCTGAATTTAAAATAATTCAGAAATCATATCCATAGCATACTATGGTACCAGAAATGATTGTTAGCAACCAGAGGTGATGAAATCAAATCACCGTGTGCTTACCAGAAAAAGGGAAGCTTCACCCCTCTAAGCACATTTCAGCTGCACTTCAAATATACACAAAATTTTATTCCTAAAGACAAAGATTAGACATTAAAAACTTGGACCCAAGTCCAGCAAAATGTTTGGTTCCCTATTGTCCTGTGGAGTCTGGAGATCACCAGGGAGCTGGACTAAGAACGAAGTGCTTTCATTGCTGCAGAGATTGGCAATCCAAGTATTTTAGGCAGTACATTTCCACAACAGGGATTTGATTCTCCATCAAATGTTGTAATATTTTATGTATTTGCACATTAGAAAAATAGCAATGTGCCTATTTATAAAACACAATAGAAAGGTACTAATTATATTATGCACTAAATACATATATATGTATTAAATATTTGAAATTTTACTTAGCCAGAGGCCTCACTTTTAGCATTGTAGTCATCTCAAAAGAAAAAGCAAGACCCAAAATGATTTCCACCTCAGGTAGAATTTGATTGAAATAATAAAGACAGGTGGCTTCTCACATGTGCAGCTGCTCCACCAAAGGCTTACAAACATGACAACTGAGTGCAAGTAATTCTTGGGACGTAACAACGTTATTTAAAGTGCAAAGGCACAGTGCCTCATCTGCACTGAAGAGATTGACCCTTTAGCTATGCCAGCATAGCAGACGTGTAAAACCCTCTAGTGCAAACACTTACATCATTATTAGCATCCTAGACTGAGACACAAAGCACAACAAGCTCCACAGATACAAAGCACGTTGTATGGCATTAGCAGTAGACGACTGCTACCTCCATGGCAGCTTCATTAGCTCAGCTAATGCTATTAAAACAAAGTTTAAATCACCTTGATCACTTAATCACCTTTCCAAAGCATGTGAAAGAAAACCCAGAAGATAATGCCCTGAAACAAACTATCTGCCTGAAGAGTTTCACCCTCAACTAACAGGGTTTCCTCTTGTTCCAGTTTGTTCTATGATCTTCTGGTAGACCAGCAGTCTATGACAGTCCAGTCGCGTGGGTGATGCCTTTGACTTCCTTAAAAACTCGTAGCATCAACACCAGGGTGATGGCAGCAGGCAGCTAGGCACAGTGAGGTTGCACAGCCCTTGGGCGGAAGATTCAAAGAACTGGATCTGGGGAGATGTGCAGTGTTGCTGGTCTTTTCAAGTAAGGTTTGAGATGTAGATCTAGGATCCAGCACAGAGTGGCAGCCAGGATGCTCTTCTGCCTGCAGAACCTCCCGTCTGTATGCCAGGCCTGTCAGCGATGGATTTTATTGCCTCTCAGCACAAGCCAGCAGAAGCAAGCAGAGATGAAGGAACTGCTGTGTTTTTTTCTCAAGAGAGAGGATCCCTCCGTTCATCACTGCAGCCCGGTGGGGAGGGAGTGAGGAAGTCATGGCAGCTCAGCTGCCCTGGCTGGGGGAGCCCAGTACAGAATTAGATTAAAATTACATAAAAATAAATAAGCACAAAACCAGAAATCCCTGATAATACCTAGTACATGACACTGACTCATGCAGCAGCACTGAGCAGGAACTTGGTCCCTGCGTTACTATTACACTCATTATGGAAAAAGGCACACTGGCTGCCCACAGCTCCCTTCATCCCAGGCTCAGAGCCCAGAGGACCGGGATATTTTGGGGCTGTTTTATAGCTTTTTGCTTTAGCCTTGGTGCAAAAACTAAGTAGCAGTTCAAAGGCAATAGCAAAATATACAACAATTCTTCTGCTTACAGTCATTGTATGTGTTTGACTGTAAGCAAAACACAAAAAGAGGCGTGGAAGAAGGTGATGAGGTGGATCTGGCAGCGAATTAGGGAGCAGCAGCTGTAGCTGCAATGACTTACTAGGAAATCAGGATCACTAAATCGCACAAGACTGGGGCTCACCATGTCATCATAAATCCAAAGATAAGCACCATGTGCATAGTGGCAGCACCTTCCCACTTTACGAAGTAGACTGAAAACTGTTTCTGCATCAAAACATTTACACAAGTTAACATTTATTACTGGCAACTGGCACATTAGGAGGAGTTGAACCTGCTATATACAGCAGCAATAAATGCAGAAAGTCTGACATTTTGCAGGAGAATACTAAAGACATTTCCAGGAGCATTTAACATGGCTGAGACTGTGAGTATTCATTTCCATAATGCTGTGTTGTTATCATTAATGAATTCGTTAATTATCTCTTAATTCCTCATTTAGACGGGTAATTGCTGGATTAATGCCTTTGGGAGCAGAGTTGCTAGAGATCAGGGGGTTTACACAACATTCCAGGCTGGCCCAGCGCTCTGAAAGCTGCGGCTAGGACAAACGTCACTGCTCTCTGGTCAGAGGAGTGTTCCCAAAAACAATCATTCTGGGATTCCTTCTTCCCATAGATTACACATTACGCTGAGACAGGGATGAGAGAAGGGCTAGATGGCAGTGGTATGGCAGACTTTTCTTTTAAAATCCAGTACATGCATTCCCCTGTCTATTTTAGACAGCAGACGGCAGAAGAGCCCCTTCCAGAACAGAAAACAGCCACGTCACAGAAACACACTGTGAAATACAGCTGCTGCATTCGTCAAACAGCTGCAAAAGGCACGTACGCGTGTCTGAAATTCCTTTATTAATCAAATTTTTTAGGGAAACAGTTTTCAGCTGTGGTCCCTGATTCCTAAATATGAAGTTGGATTACTTCTAAAGGGTCCATAAACACACTGAAGCATACTCCTCTTACGAGGAGGCTTGCTTTTGCTTAGACTCGCATCTCCATTAAAAAGAAAATATTGGCCTAAAAAGAAAATGGTTAAAATCACAGTTTAAAGAAATCCCTGCCATGATAAGCTCTAATCTCCAGTTAACGTCCAGTGACTCTCTATTACACTAAACTCTCTGACAACTGGTATTTATTTCTGTTCCCTTTTAACCAGGGCTGTGTGAGTTTATACAGAGGATAAACTGTGGCCTCCGGATATTATCTTAAATAAGAACATCAGAAGTTGTTCTTCTGTTTGGCTGGCTGCTTTCACCACTGGACTTTACTATGCTTTTTTAATGTTTTGTTTGAAATGGAATTTGGAAGCTACATTGCCAGTTGCGGCTACACAAACAGCACTGCAGCCAAGCATGATGTGCTCTACCTGAACATAAATCACTTTAGTGTATCTTTTAGCTGTAATCCAAATTAATTCTTTGAAAATCAATTTATGGCTGTTTTATTGTGCTTTAATGCAAACAAATACCCAGGTGCTACAAATATGCATCCTGACAGCCGTGGAACTACTGCATCTTGGAAGTAACACTCTTATTCCTCCCTTCCCTGGCACAAGTGGGAAATGAATTTGAAAGAAATGTTAATATTTTCTGATTTCTCCTTCTGTTACCCTACTGTACAGTTACAGGTCAAAAAAATCTTCACCTGGGCAGCATGGAAAGGGTAGAAAGTCATCATGAGAGTGTAGAGAGGAAAAACTCACCCAAAACACTTCTACTTTACTTTATCCCTGCTTCAGAGGATGTCTCCTGGTGGGCCAGAGCAGCTTCTCGTCCTCCTCTCCCTCTCAGCTACAAGCCCGAGGGCAAGAGAGTGAGAAAGAGTGGCTGGGGGTAAGCACGAAAATTTGCCTCAACAGGGTGCAACCGTTTATTGGTTGTTGTGATTTAATTTTTCATCACGACTTTGAGGAGAGGGCACTTCTAGCACTATTCTGCTGTCTTGAAAAATAATAGCTACAATCAGTGTTTAAAAATGGCATGGAGGATTTTGCTTAAAGTGAAAAGCCCTCCTGAAGCAGAAGCCCTGGCTGCTGAAGCTGCTGAGGACATGGCTGCTCCCTCCCGACGCTGGCCCCCACTTTGGTAACATAAGCTTGCTAATTATAATTATCCAAACTGCATAAGGGATTCTCAGCACAGAGATAAAAAAGTTCATGCAAAAAAAAAAAAAAAAGCAAAACTAGCTGTTTGGGATTCATCTCCTTGTATAAACACACCCTAAGGCTATGAAAGAAAAATATTTGTGCTTTTTGAACACTGCAGAAGCATTACAATTTTATCTCTGGTATTTGAGACCTGTTTTTGCCTTAATAATGCCAGTTCTAGAACACATAATTCTAGGATCTCAGTTATATGCTACAGTGTGTCCCTCTGCCCATCTCCTCAATATTTCTACATGCTTCTACAATGTCCTAAAAAATGTAGGACACACTTAACATACAAATGTTGCTAGGTCCTGGGACTCATCTTTCTGCTATCTATTCATTCTCTTGAGGTCTAGGGCTCCTACAATGAAGTGACGTGTGACATTTCAGCTTTCATTGAAAGAAGTGAACAGTTATTAGTTGCTCAGGAAAAAAAAGTAGAAAATAATCCTAAAAAAAAAAGACAATAGATTTTTATTTAGAAGATGTTTCAATGACTTATATTGCATTTTATTACCCTTTTGATTCTTGATTCATTATTTTTCAATGATTAAGACTAAGCATATTGGTCCGTATAAAAACATCTTCTCCTTTGTAAAAGCTGTCAAGAAACCGCAGCACAGACTACAGACTGCAAACTTCCCTGGGAGAAACCACCCTCTTCCAAATGTGTAGGGTGTGCTAGGTATAGTTGGCACTCAGTTAAAAAAAAAAATAAAAAAAATAAAAAAAAAGTTAATCTTTCAATTATACTTTCATAATTGTATTCTATTGCTGTAAGAACAGAGAAGAGCCTTCCTACTCAGTGCTTCTATTTTAGAGTGAACAACAGACACTCTTTACAGTTCTGCATAATTTAAAAGCAAAATACAAAGTTTTATTTACACTAACATGGTGAACAGCTTTCAGCAGAATCCTCTCTGGCTCTTTTCTGTACTTTCTGGCCTACCATCCCCATTCCAAAACGTCCATGACTGAACATGTGTAAAGGGTTTATGGTCCATAAAACCTGTATTCACACATAAAGTCTGTGTGACATAGACAGATGCTGGCTAGTCTATGAGGCCCTTTTCATTTTGGCTCCTGTGACTCTGCCTGGCTTGTAAAACTGGCTATGAAGAGCTGCAGTATGTTGAGACCCATGAATTACAGATCTCCATATCTAATGTTCACAATTCTGAAGTGCTCCTAAACATTAGGAAAATGAATGATTGACCATAAGCATGAATCATACTTCTAAACAATCTTCTCTGAATAAAAAAACCCTTCCAGATTATCCAAAGAGAACCAAGCTAAAGAGACAATCTTGACTGGCATGTAAAAACCTGCGTAGAAATTAGAAAATCATGTCCCTGTTGATTTGGCTGCATTAGTCTGTCAGAAGATGACGACAAAAGCATTTAGAGGTGATAGGTAGTTATAAGCTATTCGTCAAGACTTTTTCCTGCATGTCTAGATTTTACTTACCTAGCTGTCTCAGAATCACCAGCTAAGGACTACACATTACAGACCAGAGCCAACAGTCCCCGTCAGTCATTCCTTAAAAATATAAAGGTGTGATGATATGAAAAAGCAATACCACAACTAGAGACAAAAAATATGTTGCTTTGTAGCACTTTGCTAGACCAGGATGCCCAGGCTCCTTCAGGATCTTGTCCCATCCAGACAGACTTCAATGCTGATGATTAAACTCGGGGGGCGAACAGAAACGGAAATTTGATGACAGAAGAGAAAAGAGATGAAAATCCACATGAAAACTCTTCAGTTTCACAGACTGGTCACAATCAAGTTAAGAATTGCCTCACTCAGTACCACCTATTGAATCATTACACCTGGCAGACAAAGGAAAGCATTAAAACACACTTGCACAGTAACCAATGTGTTACCAACAACCCTGCCTCTTTCCATCTGAGTGCACATATGTTCATACACAAACACACAGACCACACCCATTTTTTTCCAGACTTTGTTCCAATTTCCTGCCTTCCTCCAGCTAGTTTTTAGAAGCAGAGGTCCCACTGTGCTCCTGCACGACCCAATGCGAAGTCCACAGCATGGTGCACGCTGTGGAAGAGAAGGTGGTCCTCGCCCTCTTTGAAGAATTCTCCGCGGATCAGGGAACTCCTCACCGAAGGATTGCACTGAGCCAGTAGCACCTGGACATCTATCTCCTTGTAGTCCTTGCAGACCTCTTTGAGCGTGCGTATTCCTGCCGTGTCCAGGAACTGTACTGCACAGCAGTCGATCACTATTGTGTGAAACCCCAAGGGTTCAGAGACAAGCTCCAAGGAGATGCCAGTTTGGTTGCCACCAGAACCCACCTCTTTGTGTCTAAGCATTCTTTTTGCTGCCTTTTCTTTGCTGCCTTCACCTGGGCTGGGTTAACTCCAGTTTGCTTGTACAGTGTGGATTTGAAGCACTCTTTGTTGATATAGTAGAGGGGTGCTTCGAACGGAACACCATGACTCCTGGCTTAGTTTGCAAGTTCTTGTAAGCAGACAGGGATTCGTATGTTTCAGACTCTGCCACCCAGCCAAGCAAGGGTGCCTCTGGTTTCTGAGTTCGGAAAATGACACAGAGCATAGAGAAGCAAACGCCAACCAAAAGACCAATCTCAGTACTGATGAGTGCTGAGGACACCATAGTAACTATCCAGATTATTGTGTCCACCCTGCTCAAATGCCACATTTTTGGCAGGTCTTTGAACTTTCGCAGGGCTCCTCTGAGGTTTACAATAGTTATGACAGCAAGGACACATTTCTGAAGGGAATAAAACAATGGTGGCAATCACAAGGAGGACTATTAGGATTAACAAACTAGTCACTATGCCAGAAATCTGGGTCCTACAGCCTGTTGACATCTTTGACAAGAGTCTTGGCAAGAGCTGCACTTGTTGTGAAGCAATGGAAGAAAGAGGGAATGATGTTGCAGAAGCCAATGGCATACATTTCCTGGTTGGCCCTCACGGTATAACCATGCTTCTTGGCAAACATCTCTGAGAGGGAGACTGTGATGGCAAAGCCAATGATGGCTATGGGGATTGCATCCAAAGCCACATTAGGAATCAGGTTCCATTCTGGAGGTCTGGGTGGCAGAAACCCAGTTGGGGATCTCTCCAGCAATGCTCGAGCCATATGTTTCTCTCAGCTTCCCTAAGTGAGATGCCAGAGTAGCTGCCACAACCACAGCTAATTCAATTGGTATTGGAGCCTTAAGCCTGGATTTAAAGTGTTCGTTAAGCTCTTTGGTTGGGATAAGAACAAGAAAGCACAAGAAGCTGGTGATGAGATCACAGATGTTGGTTTTGTGTATGTTTCTGAAGATGTTTATCCATGTGGTTATGACGGAGCCAACACCACTGCTCCGTGGAATGTCCAGACCCAGAAGATACTTAGCTTGTGAAGTCAGGATGGTAAAGGAGGCACCCGTGACAAATCCGCTGAGCAACGAATCGGAGAGGTACACTGAGACAAAGCCCACTTGAAAGAAACCCATGGCCACCTGCAAGGAATCAACCACACAAAACAGATTAGGATCCAAACCTTGCACAAGTCATCCCTGTGGGGCTCTGGAGGAAAGTGGGATAAAAAGAGCAGCATATGTGGCCTTGGAGAACAAGGCATGGTGTCAACATGGAGCAGAGAGTCTCCATTATTCAGCTGCTCTTTTTGCACTGCACTTAAACGAACTGCATTTCCAACACAGAGAAGGCTTTTTTAGAGGTCACGGAGGTCTCCATACTCTGAACATGTGCCTACTGTTTACCCATTGGCTCAACGTACCTCTGCCTGCCTTAGTGGGCAAAAAAGGAACACAAGGGAAAAAGCATTTGAAATACTAGCCACTTTTGCCATTTCTCTCACAAGTTCTTTTGATTTCTATGTACTTTTCAGGGATCCAAAACCTATGCTTTTGTCTGTCTCCCACTCAAGCTCACAACCTGCTATAAAAATACAGCTTATGGCATACCAGCTGCCCCTTGCACTGTATAAAGCTTGGCCCATCTGGCTCAGAAAGTATATGAGCTGCCCTTGTGATGCAGATTATATATGAATATATAAAATATATGAAAATACATATATATGAATAGAGATAATTTTTTGTCATTTGTCATTCATTTTTTATTAATGTTAGTCAAACGGAAAAATCCTTGGTGCTCTTCCACAGGAATGAGTGGTTTTATGGATACCTACCCTGTGTGTCTTCACACCTGGTAAACTTCCCTTCCTTCCCACCACCCTTCATGCAAAACAGAGCACAGACTTTCTCACAGCAGCTACAGAAACTTTTTGAAATCTCAACAGGTTTTCTAGAAACCTTTAACTTCCCGAGATGGCCAACAGGGCTGCCTACACTGTTATCTGAAGACAGCAGGCCAGAACTTACACATATTAAACATTAAGCAGTGTCATCTTGATATATTTCATTAGGTAGTTAAGGCTAATCATGGCTGGAAACTTCCTAAGAATCTCAAAACATTACTGAAGAGAAGGCAAGTTTGGAGCCTGGACTGAATAGACATGGGTTCAGCTCCAGACCTATAGCAGGCTCCTCCACAGTCTAGGTAATTCATTTAATTCAAGGTTTTCCCAGCTGTAAAACCAAAGTAGTGATAATCATCTTACCTAACTGTGTTGTAGGCAACTGATGTG
This sequence comes from Aythya fuligula, assembly GCF_009819795.1. Lineage (NCBI taxonomy): Eukaryota > Metazoa > Chordata > Aves > Anseriformes > Anatidae > Aythya > Aythya fuligula. The sequence goes on along the minus strand of NC_045572.1, from coordinate 356,610 downwards.
ACCAGGTTTGCTTTTTGTAATTTGATTGTAAAGTTATGAATACAAAGAGAATGTGAGTTTGTTTGGAGCTTCCCATTAAAATTAAACTAATAAAAATCGAGTGTGTGAAGATCTATTGGTTGGCAGGCTGAGAGACAGCAAGTAAAGTATGCTTAACATTCAGAGTGACTGAAGATAAAATATTTGACTTTCAAATAAAGAAACTTAACTGTACCTTCAAAGTTCAGTGCAAATCACAGCTCCAAAACTGCTTACATCCTACAGTGATAAATCCACTGTACACCAAGCGACATAGAACATTTGTGAAATTATTCAACACTATCTTTCAGTACAAGAAAAAGTCCTAGGTAATGCCTAAAAGCAACGGTTTAGAGTATCAAAGGTATGTCTCCTTTTCCTCTCCTCTACAATTTGATTAGCTACCAGCAGGGATGCCACTGCAGGAAGAAATGAATGTGAACTCACGAAATGAAATATCACAGCTCTGCAGTACTGTTAAAATTAAATCCATCCTAGTTAATGCCTGACAGTCTAAAAACAAAGATATCTGCTTTAATTTCAGCAAGCACGCAATTCTATGAAGTAAGCAGAGACAAAATAGTAAAATATTGTTAAATAATGTATTTTGATATGGTAATAACTAAAAGTTTTGTTTCAATACAACACTATTTTATCTCAGTAGCATCCTTTTCATACAATGACATCAATTTGGCTTTGAAAGGGCAGACAGCAAAGTTTTACAAGCACATCAACAAATGAAAAGAAACTGGAAATAGCTTTTCTGTTCAGATTATTTTTCGATAAAAGAAAAGCCAAATGACCCAAGTCTGGAATTAAAAGCTGACACACCACATTTTGGCCCAACAAAATGGAGGCCCAAGACATAAGCCAGTTCCAGGGCAAGGCAAGGAAGGTGGTGAGCAGAAAGCTACAGGAACAGCAGGTGTTGTCAGGCAATGCTCCAGTGCAAGTCCTTACAGTTCCCACTATGGTAACAAAGCAAGCACAAAATGCTGTTTAGAAAAGGAGAGGACAAAGACAAGTTTCTTGCACCACAGTAACTTGAGACCACCAGCCTACCCTTCGTCCACTCGCCTGAGATGCAGGGAACATGTGCAACCCCAGCAGACAGCCCACAGGAACAATCACTTAGAGAATTAAAACTGTTTCCACAGAATACCTGTTTGTCCTCCTTCTCTCACCTGATAAACTCCAGCTATGAAGGTCATGGTGGCTCCCACTTTTATTGCATAGCAGGTTTTATCACAGAGCAGGATCTGCGACGTCTGGTTCAGAGGCACAATGGTGGTGTTTACCTGCATGACTGTATCCGTGTGGGCACTAACAGTGGCTGCCTCCAAGTCGTAGCCAGCTCTCTGCACTTCACGATCCACTACTTGGCCCACCATCAGCAAAGTGCACCAAAGATACCAACGGAGATGTGGTGAGAGGTTCCAAATATGGAATAAATAATGCCTGCGAAAAAGGACGTATAAAAGGCCGTAGATAGGCTCCTGTCCAGCCAGAGAGAATAGGCAATTGACTGTGGGACTAGTAAGACTCCCACAATCACACCAGACATTAAGTCTCCCAGAAGGCACTCTTTTAGTTTGTATTTAGGAAGCCATTGCAAGATGGGAAAGAGACTGAAAACACAGTCTTTAACTTTGGCTGGAGTGCAGCTGCAAATTTCCTTTGCTCGCTTAACCATCAGAGCCTTCAAGTCCTTCTTCTCCTCCTGAGGTTCCAAGAACATTCTGTGATGGAAAACATGCTTAGTATCATCTCCCTCTGGCACTTCTGCCACTGACTGGACACTGCTGAATTCTGCCGTGGCTGCCATCTTGAGGACTGCCTAGGAACACAAAGAAGGAACATTTTGACTAAATGAATGTGTTACGTCAGACTTTTTAAATGGAGTCGGATCAGTAGATACGAAAAGCAAGGGCCAATAGTCTTGGTTAAGCACAGAGAAAGCAAGTTCCAATCAAACTTGGAAAGAGCCTCCTCGTTACAACCCCTAAAACAAGGAATCATCTTCTCTAGGAAGGAAGCTGATATCCTGTAGAATAAACCTGCTGCTGGTAAAGTTGTGAAATGGAAAAGAATGCAAGAGCATTCTTAGAGAGGCTTCCTTGATAACAATGCTCTTTGCAGTCTGTTCCACAGTCCAACGACAGACAAGGAGTTTTATTGTGGTACAACAGTCACTTCAATTCAGTTGCTGAAAATTAACTACAATTAGTGTATTTTTTGTATTGCATAGCTTGGTCTAAACCTCATTTATTTACGCATTTATTAATGTATTTAAACACAGTGATTACACTTGCCAAATATTGTAAAGATTTGCCACCTGAAAAGATTTAATGCTTACACAATGACTTTATTTCATCTAATCACATTTTTTAAATGCTAGTTTTCAAGTAAATTACATCTAACCAAAAGAATACAAACAAGTGGAAGGCATATTAAGGGGGACAGTGTAAGGCAGGCAGCACATTTCTGCCAGAACACATGCTCTAATACAGACTGTTTACATACCATAAAGCAAGGTGATTATATCAAAGCACATTTAGGAACAGAAACAAATTGCCTGAATGTGAGAGACCAAATTCTTGATGAGACAAGTCCTAATGAAACTTTACGATCCCAACTGTGATTGCCTGCACTGCTGTGTTGTCATACAGCACTGTCAGTTTCTGGAAAACATCCAGTATGGTCCAGAAAACTCTCTTTCCATCACAATACCTGTTACCACCAGTATGTTGAAGTCATCAAATTTCATCCAGAAACACACTCTGGTGCTGAAAGTCAAGGTCAGACACTGCAGCAGAACTCTGAAAGTCTTTTTGAACGCTGCCTTTGTAGTCACTGAGTGCTAATAACAACCTGCCACTTAGGTATTAATTATACCTTCTCTATGCAGTGCAAACATCAACCAAACTAATATTTGATGCAATGTTTACAACTGAATTAACTATCACATCTATCAGAGCTAGCCACACTGAGCATTTTAAGTATACATCTCCAAATTTATTCACTTAATCAACATCTCACAAGTAGCTATAAAACATTTACTGCTACTATCACTTCAGAATGAACCTCTGAAAAATGTGTGTGGGGAGAAGTGAGAGAATTTATGTGTGGTGCTTAAACTGCCGGCTTCTCCTGCAGCCTGAAACTGATCTTCAGAGCTGTGCAGAGAGGAAATTACTTCTCTTAGACTTTGTTCTAATCAACTGAGTGTTCAATTTTTCTTCTTCTGTTCTAGGTTAGCACACTGTCACAAGGGGGTATCCAGATGTGGACCACACACATAATGGTTTACAAACAGCCACATCTCTAACAGTCTGTTTGCTCAAGAGATGAACAGCTTTTGGTTCTTCTGGCTAGAAACAGCAACCCAAGTAGTCACTATCTTAAAACACCCAAAGCATAGAATACTAAGCTTATCAAAGGACCCACAAGACAGTAGGAGCAGCTACAGACCCACTTCTCTTTCCAGACAAAAGCATTCATGGATTTCTATAGTAACCTCCTAATTAGAAAGCAACTCAACCTGACTGATCCAATTCTTCCACATTACGCCACAGCGTACTTCTCCTTAGAGTCTCTGTTTTGCAGTCTATGCCCCAGTTTCCTGGAAGTTCAAGCCTGAGGTACCTGTTTGGTTGCAAAAAAAGCCTGTCAAAACAAAGCTTTACAATTATATTGAACCAGGTCAACCTTCCCCACTGTTCTGAACAGTTATTAGCAGCCCAAATTCCCAAGACTGTCCTACCAGGCTACAGCTTGTACAGGGCTACTTAAAATCAATACACACTACATAATGCGGATAGATAGCCAACAAGAAATACCAGGGGCTGGTATTTTAACCCCAAAAGGTGCTTTCGTTCACTCCAAACCCAGAGACAGAGAGCATCTCTCTGACAGGTAAGCTCCTACATCCTTTCACATAGCCAAACACTGCTCCCTTTTTGCTGGAGGCCCCTGGACGCTACTGAAAGGCAGCTTTGTTTTGAACTGAGACCTCCCTAGCCCCAGAACTGTAAGTAACGCCGTTGTATCAGGAGGGGTGGATTTGCTGCACAAGGTGGGGACTGTATGCTTTCCTGTTATCATGACCTATATAACCCATACTCTGTTATACTTTGGGGCAGACAGAGCAGCATTGCCTGGTCTCAGACACTTCACTAACACCTGGCTCCTGCTCTCCCCACCCAGCAGATACTTACAGCAAGGTGTCAATGCTTTTCTCCTGCTCCTGCCCTGTTCTGTACTCCCACACCTTCAACTCTATGCCTACCCCATCTGAAAGCCACATGGGGTCTGCAGGGCAGGATCTTCAAACCAGAAAGAAGACTTAGCACAACAACCAAGGAGAGCGTGCCTCTTTGTGGTTGCAGTACTGAGAGCAGGCTGAACAGCAGCTTTGGAAAATTCACATTTAAAAAAAAAAAAAAAAAAAAAAAGAAGGCTAATGCACTCCTGTGTTAGGTGAGACCTAAGTGGAAAACGTCACAATTTGAACTCAAGTCCTATTTTTGGCATCTATGTCTTTCTATTGGTCCTGACCCTTATAAGTTAAAGAACTGTGAGTTCTGCATCCGAAGATTAGTCCACCCAGAACTGTAATATATTTACATTTCTAGGGGTAAGTTTCCAAATGCACTTATTAGCCTTCTTATCTGCTCTTCTTGGACAAGTCAATCACCTAGTATAATACACAGAAAGAGAAGAAAGCATTAGTTTTGCCTATCTGTGGTCCTAATTATTCCAGAATTCCATCTTAGTGCCGCCTAGCCACAAGGAATTGCTGTACCACATACCTAAATACACCGCATAACGACAAACGTCCTTTGATTAACATCTTACAGTCCACTATCTATAGCATGCTTTAGAATAATTATATGGTTAGCATAGCTGTATGAAGGACTTGGATCTTTACAATGAGAACTTTATGGTGCAAGAAGTGACTTACTCAAGCTCATGCAAGGATCACTTCGAGGACAATGCAAACTCCCAGCACACATCCTCACAATCCAGATATCTAATCTGACCCACCCAATAGTTATTGCAAAGTCCACTTAGGAATTTTTTATAGCACATACAAGAAAAGAGAAAAAAATGAATATAGCATGCAAAAGCAAGTGTCTGCAGCACCCAGCACAAGCACATTCTGTATTTGTATTTGCTCAAGCAGTTTTATTCATTTCACAAGCACAGAGTTACAAATCAAAAAGCCTTCATCCAATGCTCAGCATACTGAAAAGCCAGGGGGAAACTCACCTCCACGCTATTTTTTACGTGTAGCAAATTAGTTAGATTATTTCATCTTCTGACATTTTAGTAAAAAAAAAAAAAAAAAAAAAAGCAATGAAAAGCCTTCTGATACCTCTTACCTTACACAGGACTTCCAGGCAGCTTACTGAAATGTGAGAATTTTTCTTAATCCACCAGGAAACTCAAACATGAAACCCAGCTAGTTCAATTTAGCTCTGTGTAGTGTCATAAAATGTCTGCACAGTAGATGGTACCTGTTTTTTTTGGTTGTCTCAACCATACAAAAATGCTCTAAGTGAAAATCTTCTTGGCTACCAAATTGCAGGCATATACTGGATTTTTGTGTTCACCTGCATAACAGCTTTCTGTACGAGGCATGAAAAGGGCCTTTCATCACACAGTCACAGCCTCTCAGGGTGTCAGGACACTATGAAATGACACAATTTTCAACACTGTTTCACCTGATTCTGTTTGAAAGCATTACTCCTGAAACCATTTAGCCCAACCACACTGAATAAAAATGGATTTTGTTCTTAAAAAAAAATAAAAAATAAGATCTGTATGCTGAATGATATTCTGCATATTTAATCTGGAAAAGATACTACTGTGTTTTTTATTTTGAAAATTGCTATTTTCATACAGGTTATTTGTATGCCTAGAATTCACTTTTATCTGCTCCTTTTGGCCTCAGTAAGATCTTCAGGGGTTGTCTGATTGCCATGAAAGCTCTACATAAGCAAAGGATACGGCACAGAACTGTGGAAATTTCCAGTATCTCTCCATCATGTTATCAAGCAACTGCCATAAAATCAAGATATGGGGAGGTACTGCACTCCTGAGATCCAATGACTTTTACAGACTATTTCTGAATCCCATGTGGGCCTCTCTTACCGATCCCTTTATATGTTAGAGGTGAATTAACATCTGCCTAATGCTTGTCTTACTGGAAACTACCTGCAGCACAGGACTTGGATGCCTGGGACTGTGTCCCAGAACACAGTCACCCTTACAGTAAGAGACTAATGGACTGTGAAGCTCACTCGAGGTCTGGAATAACTTACTTCAAGCTTAAATGTAAGACCTGAGTAATTAAGAGTAGAAAATAAATGAAAATAAAAGCGTCATTTCTATAACACCGATATTAGTTTTCCAGATTATTTCTCTAAATTTCATTTGAATGTATTGCCACTGTATGCTCTCACTATCCAGCCTCATGTACCCACCTGCTAGATGTAAGAAGTTTCAGGCATGCACTTGAAAACTAATGCATAAACACATCATTTGAAGAGGCATGATCATTTTTGAAGAGACGTAGAAGAGAAATGAGTAAATTAGAAATCCAAGCTCAATATGAACTGAACAGGAGCAGGGATACTACCTCAAGGTCCCTGCAAAATTTCACCCTAAGAATATAAGAGGAAAGCATATCACTACATTTTGATAACGAAATCTTCATACTTACTCCTTTTGGACAATAGACTCAGCTGTTAGCAAATAACTTCCTCACTGTTGTGGAGCAACAAGGAAATTCAATACTGCCATGATAACGCCAAGATAGGCACCAAAGCAGCACTGCATAATCCTTAACACTTTCAAACAACACGTTCAAGATACAAACATTCATTTCTACTGAGATCTTTCTGAGGAGCGTAAAAAGACATACCACCTTTACCATGCTTAACCAGCACAGCTGGGGACCAAGCTACCAGGATAATCACCAAACTTGAGCTCATGCACAGGAAAACATGCTGCCACACGTGAAGACGGATAATAAAACACTGCTTGCATGAAATATGGGATCTCTTCCTATGTCAACGACAGTTCAGCCAGGTGACAATGCCCCTAGGTGCTGGGCCCACTCTGTGGAGAGAAGAGCCACCCATCTCTGCCAGGCAGCTGTGTGTCCCGGGCGAAACACGCGCTGCCTGCCCTGCCCTCACGCCGCAGATCCCCTCGGAGATAGCCAACAGCTGCCTCCCACATAACCCCAACAGCCTTCTACTTTGGCACGGAGCATTTCCAGCAACTCGCTTCTGTGTCGGGCCCCTCCGTCTGCCCTTACCATTAGTCTGCGAGGTCAGAGCACCCAGGGGCTGCGCTCAGGGCCAGACATTGAGCTGGGCACGCAGAGGAAGCTCTGCCCCGAAGGAATTTCCGCAGCAGCTAACGCCAGCTCATGAGGAACCCGCTCCCTGAGTGGCTCAGCCTGCAGCCCTGCCACCCCAGCACGGCACGGGGGGCTCCCTGGGCCCGGGCGGACGGTGCAAGTAGCTGAGAGTAAAACTGAAAACCTGTAAAAAAATACTCACTGAAAAAAAAAAAAAAAAAAAAAAGGAAAAAAAAAAAAAAAAAAAGGAATATCCACGCACTCGTCACACTCCTGAAATTGCGATTTCTGCTGAGAACGCGTGTAGCGGTGTGGAAGCCAAGGAAGGTCTGAGCTGCCAGGATCACGAAGGGAACCGTGCTGTCCCCGGGGGGCTCAGTGCCACCCCCCGACCTCAGCCGCGTTTCGCCTCGCTCTGGCCGCGCTCCCTGCCCCGCTCGCAGCTCCGCGGCTTTCATTTTCTCTTTCCTGCCGCCTCGCATTATTTAAAACCCCGCACCAAGAGATGCTCCGGGAAGCGAGGTTGCGAACACCGAGCCCCCTGGAAGAGCCGGGGCGATCTCACACCGCCAGCCCCCTGCCCTCAACCCTTTGCCCTCAGCCCCTCCGCTGCGCCGCACTCACCACGGGGCCGCCGGCGGCCGCGGGCAGGACGGGCTCGGCTCGGCTCGGCTGGGCTCCGGCAGCTGCTGGAGGCTCGGCAGCGCCGGCCCGGCCCCACGCCTCGCCCCCGAGCCGCCTCCCCGCCGAGGGGCCGGGACCGGGAGCCGCCGGCCGGGCAGGGCCGTCCTTGCTGCCAGCGGCGCCCGGCCCCCGGGGCCACCGGCCGAGGAGACCCGAGGGGGCGGCGGGGAGGTCGGAGCCGGCCGGGACAGCCGAGTGCCCCGCTCGGCAGGACGGGGCCGCTGAGGGCGAGGAACCCGGACAAAATGGCAGTTGCGAGCCGCGGCCCAGCCCCGCCGGGTGTTAGCAGCGCCCGGGCTGAGCTTCCCACCCCACCCCCGGCTCCCTCCTGCTGCCCTTCGGTCCCACCGTGAGGGCCCTGCCCTGGTGGTCCTGCGTGGGCTGTAGGGATAGTGTGTAGGGACACCGTGTGGGGACGTTGGTTGATCCGTGTGGGGGGTTGTTGGAACCCTCACACGCACAAGGCGTGTGGGAAAGCAGAAGTCTTGCTCTTGGAAACAACCAGGGCTATGCTGGCAGCAAGGAGATCAGAGCAGGCCTAGGGGTTGTCAGCATGAGATTTGGGGGCCGCACTGTGGGGCTGTGTGGTTCTGAGCCTCCTGGTGGGATGGCCAGAGGGCCTGAGGTGCGGGAAGACGGCTAGAGGACACGAAGGGGAGAAATTCTGAAACTACAAAGGAGCACGCGTAGTGCTAACACAAGACTGGAAGTGGCTGAAAACCTCGTCTTCCAGTGTATTCCACCTGTGGCATAGAGGTAACGGTATTTTGTGTGCTGGGTTACGCTTTAAGAGCCAAGCACCTGCCTGCTCTGCCATGAGTATAAGGAGTTAAAAATGTGCGCTTTTACTTAATTGGCTTTTTCCATGGCAAAGGCACTAGTAATGCTTCAGTTTTTACTTTCTAATTCTTTCCAAGTATGTTTTGAATTATGAGAGGCCTGAAAAAGTCTAGTGCAAAGAGTGACTCATATTAATCCTTTCCACAAAAAGAAAAAAAAAAAAAAAAAAAAAAAAAAAAAAAAAAAACAGAAACAAACAAAAAAGGAATTCTAGTGAAGAATCCATGCTTTAGTTAATTAAGTCACACCAACTTTAAAATTGAAAGATTTATAATCTGTTGGTAACTTCAGGTAAACTGACCTAAAACTTGTCACGGCTATAACTGTTAGGGATACCGTAACAATTTCTTAAGGAGAAAATGACCTCGCTGTGCTTTGGGGTACCACTAATACTCATTAAAAAAATAGCCAGTCTTTTGAAGACCTTCATATTACTTACTTCAGTATCCAGATCTATCTGGGAAGTATGTTCAGCTGCGACGAACACAGGATCTCTGGCCATTTCTGTATTTAAAAGTACTAGTTGTCCAGTCAAATGTTCCATACTCTTTTTTTTTTTTTTTCCTTCTGAACTAAAGAGTCATGGTCAGATGAGCTGTACCCAGCCCCGCTTACCTTTCCTTCACTGTTTGCACAGAAAAACATACATTATCTGAAATCGAACATTGCCTAATATTTGCATTTCATGTGAAACCTTGATCCACCAAATAGCACATCAGTGTATGACTGGAGAAAGCGACACTAACGTCAAACCTGTAGATTCCATGTGTTTTGGTGCTACACAGATGATAAAAATCTTGTTTTCGAGGGCTGTCATTCTGTAGAAAACAGCATACTTCACATGGTAAACATCTAGTTAAAACAAGATTTTAACTAGAAATGATGGTAAGTGGAAGATGCAAGTTGAAAAGGAAAAAAAAAAAAGTTACCTTCCTCTCCACTAGCTATCTGCTGTCAAAATCATCAGCAGCTCTAACTTCCCAATCTTTTTAGGGATTAACACAGGAGGTTTAATGGAGTTTGAAGTATATGGTGACTCCAATACCATCAGAGCAAACCATTGTGCGGACTGACAGCTATTATAAAAGCATTAAGAGACTGCCTTTGTGTAGGAGCTCTGCAGAAACCCAATACCACAAAACAAAGAGACGGTCTTTATAGCCTTTTCATTGTCTTTAGTGGCATTGGCTGTGGAACAATTTGGATCATCAAATATATCATGTCATCTTGAAAAAAACAAGGCAATAGTAGCTTCATGGAACACAAATAAAAAAAAAATGTTATTAAAGAAATAATTCCCAAGTACTTTTTTTTTTTTTTTTTTTTTTTTCAGAATCATCACTATTGTTATTTTTGTCCTTTTAACTGGATATGGACAATTGTTGGATTGTGTTTTTTCTTCTTTCCTTTTTATTGTACGCTGATTTTCTAAAAAGTGGGTACAAAATTCAACTAAGTATTTAAAATGAGTAACTTCCAACTGCTTTTCTTTTCCTAAGGTATATTAAGTTTTGTGGTTAATTCATTTCTGTGCTTAGGGAACCTTTGGCCTTGGAGAAATGTGTCTGGGGATTTCTCATGCCAAGAATCTTGCCAAGAAACTTGGTCTGAGGCTTGCTGATGTACGAACACCAATATGTGCCACCTCCCCATCCCACCTAGTCTACATGTCCAACCTGCTGCCTCTGTTTCTCCAATTTGCCCCATCATTTTTGTGATAGCAGATCTCCAGAGAGCAGTTTGTTGGCCTGCTAAATAACCTGAAAAACCCCGGTGGACCACTCCATCTTGTTCCAGCATGCACGTAATCCTGCACAGCCCTGCACACAGCACTCCTGGTCCCCTTTTGCTCAGCAGCTCTCGTATAGTCCTGCTGTATCCTGGTCTCCTCAGCACCCCGCTAGACAGGCTACATGCAAAGACTTTGTCTTCTCTCTCTGCCCTGTAAAAAACAATGCTGTGTAGCAAGTCTCCCAATTCTTTTCAGTCCTTGCTCAGCTTCTAGCTCAGCTCTATCCTCCTGCCACCTCCTCACTCCCTGTCCTGTCCTCAGCAGGCTTGCCATGCCTGCAGCTCCAGTGTGGGACAGGTGGGCTATGGTGAAAGCTGCTAAAAATGTGTCTTCTTTTCTCTCTTTATCCTTGCTTCCTTGTCATTCACTGGGGTTCAGGCCTGCTTTTGCAAAATGTTGATGAAATTTGGAGATGAGGAAGATGGGCAGTGCCAAACTTGCTTCCCAGAGACTTAGGTCTGGATCTGCTTTTCACAGCTTGTGCAGACCTGCCTCCCCACATGGGCAGCCTGTCTGGTCTCCCACAAGAGGACAGGTATTGCTTGTGAGAGACCAGCCGGAGATAAAAGACACAGTTAGCGCCCACCCATGCACCCTCTGCTGTTCTCTTTCAGCAAGGTCTCACTTCCCTTCACCAGCTTGCTGGTGCAGCAGTGGGTGTAGGATCACAGCGGCAGGGCTCAGCCTCTCCTGCCTCTTTGCTGCCAGGTTGCACAGACACGAACATCAGCCCTGGAGACACTCCCCTGCCTGCAGAGAGTGGAGGAGTTCCTGCAGCAGCTGTGCCACATTGCTCTCTGCTCCTCCCCACAGGATGGGATAGCAGGAGAAGGAGCCGAGGCAGCCAGCTAGGAGCTAGGAGCCAGTCTAACTGGGGACGAGGAGCGTGGCCAAACTACCTGGTTGAGCATCAGGAGCTGAAAGGAGGAGGCTAGGCACAGGGGTGCCAGCAGCTGCTTGCGGGTCTCCAGGCTCGCCAGCAAGGAAGCCCTGTTCAGCAGGCTTTAATTCCTCATTAACTGAACACCACCATGCTGGTGCTACTATAGTAAACATCGGTAGGCAATGGAAAGGAGAATAGGGACAAAAAGCAAAAGTAATGTTAAGTCACCCTGAGCTTCTCGAACATGAGCCTTTTGGGGGAACAACTGAGGGGCTAATAACAACGTTCTGCAAGACAACCTGAATTCTGTGTGCAAAACCCAAGTGGCACCCATGGGGTCTGGTGTCCAACCTGCTGGTCAGAGCAAGCCCTAGTGCCAGACACATGAAGGTGTCAATATGGCATGTCTGACTTGTTTAGAAAACCCATCAGACTAAGTAACAGAAAAATGTGTGTTCTAGCTTTTGAAATGCACTTTATTTATGTATTTGATTATAAATTCAGCCACATCACACAATGCTTGGCAAAACCAAAAAAAGAGCCATAAAATCAGCTACTTCACTCTCCTCTAAAGATTTCCATCAAAAATGTGACAATGCCAAGTAAACTGATGTGGGTGGAGTGAAGAGAGCATAATAAATAATCGAAGTTGTAATTAATCAGAGTCTGTAAGTAATCTAAATACTTGGGCCATAAAGATACTAGAAAGAAATTAGCTCTGTCCGTATCTCAGGACTACATATCACACTGTGCTGTGTTGCTATCAAGAGTGTTCTGCACAAATAGCCGTGCAGAACTGCTTCACCCTCAATGTATGCCATAGTCCAATAAGGTCTCCTAGAATCAACAATTAATTAGGTATTCAATTTTTTGCATTGTTGTGGGATAGAAGGCCTAGTTAAATAATTACTGGACTCCAGTGTATTTTCTTACACTGCTTTCATCAAGTCTTTCACTTCTCTTTGCTTCTTCAATGCTAATCCGAGGAATATTAAAAGTATGACTAGTCTGAAATTCAGAGGAGTCCATTTTTGCTAATCCTATAGCAGGTCAAATATATGGGGAAATAAACTGTAGCATCAGCCTTTTATCTAACTCAGAAAAAATGCATCCCTAAATATTAATTTTCATCCCCAAGCTTTGTGAGCCTGTGGCAGTATCGAAAAATGTAATTTTTTCCAAGCTACTTGAAATCCTTTGCTTTTGCCATATAGCGGCTGTTATAAAGTCCTTATCTCCTCCATCACGTTAATTTAGCCTACGATAGAGCCACCTCTTTCTGCGTCATTTTGGCAACCATTTACATCAGCCACAAATTCAAGTCCAGTAAGCTGAGCAATGAAGAGCTCCATGGACTTTTCCCTTCAAATTAGATGATTTTCAAGTTCCAGAAAACTATTGTCTTTGTTTTGGTCAATAAATCCCATTGGTTTTAGTTATTGGTTTTAGTAATTGGTTTAGTTTAAAGTATTTTAATCTTAGTGGGGTACTGTATTATCTGTGATCAATGCTTCAAAGGCAGCATTAGGACTGCCTAGTGAGGGCTGCAGAGCTCTTCATTGAAGCACAAACAGCTTTTTCCCGGCCTGGTTTGGAAGTACTCGTCTTGGCTTCTGCTCCTAGCTGTTCTGAACACCTCTTGTGAATCTGACTCCACTCGTGAGAACTGGACAGCTGTGTATGGTAAGGGTTTCTGGGAGGACCCTTCTCTAAACAGGTCACAGAAATTTCTACCAGGGGCTTGGAGTTTCTGGAAGCCAACTGCTGGCATTAGAGGAAAGGCAGAGTCAGTGCCTCATCCTTCCTGGGGACAGTAGCATCATTTTTCCTCCAAGACTGTCAGAAATGATGTTTAAAAAATGAGAGCAGCTTGCAAGCGAGGAGGTAGCTATCTATCCTGAACATGCAGGAGAGCAGGAGCTTCTCAGCATCCTGCAGCTAGTTGCCTTTCACTCTGCTAGAGAGGGGAAAAGCTGTACCCTGGCTCTCCCACAGCATCCTGTGGCTGGAGGCACGGGAATATGTGTTTGTAACATGGGTTTATGCCAGGAAAATGCTGAAGTGGTATGGCAGATTGGGATACAGAGGTGCTGACATTTCCTAAGTGTAGCCTACATAAGAGATGCAGAGAGACAAGGAGGGGAGGAGTTACTTCAAATATGGCAGCAAGTAAACCCCTCACTCTGTGCTGATTTGCAGCAGCAGAGGGGGGCTGCATTGGCTGGTCATGGTTCGTTCACCCAGGGTGAAAGCAATAAGTACCTGGCAGTCAGGGAGAAGCCTAGGTAATGAAAGAGCCGAGGAACAGGCTCATTTCTTCTGCTTCATTTGAATGGTTGAGAGCAGCTGTCCTTCGTGTCCCACTGGCTTGAAGCAGTAGGGAATATTTGCAAAGTCACCTTGAGCTGCTGCTGAGCTCCCAAAATGTGGCCATGTGCTTTCTGTTATGCTGACAGCTGAAGTGTGTGGCAGAGCAAGGGCTGCAGATCCACCACAGTTCGTCAGCCCCTTTAAACACTGAGCAGATATGTCACTTTAAATCTGAAATTGGTTTTGCTGCTTTTATTGTTTTTACTACATACAATTAAGTATACATGTATATTGATTATTGCAAGTAGTAAGTTGTACCCATCCCTCCAGTCCAGGATGCTTCAAAAATGTAGTGGTCGTGCAGGAAGAGCACTAGAATCTGAGCCCATTGGGAACTGTGCTGGGAGCTGCACTGTATGTGGGATGTTTGCTGCCAGCCGTGCACTGCCCCACGTACAGCCCCACTGTGGATTCAGCCCCGTGCCGCTCCAGCCAAGTTCCCCACCTTCCAGTCCTTGGAAGAGGCAAAGGAAAGCAAGGCCATGGAAATAATGAAGGGAGTGGCTCTTTACACAGACATTATTACTGTTCCTACAACAACTCCTTGAGAAGACCGGGTGCATCTGCTGAGTCCCTTTCCCAAGGCCATTTGTGATGTTAAATGAGTTTCATTCCTTACATGTCAAATTTTATTTTATTTATGCTAAGTGTTCTTATTTTCAGTTATTTATCTTGTGTGAACTCACCAGGCAAACTATTCTCATTTTACTGGGAGTGTTGAGGGCACCGCATATCATTTGTAAACCCTCTAAGTGGAGACCAGCAGCAATGTGGACCATGGTCTGGAAGCCAGCAGCTGTTGCAGATTTTCTTATATTTGTGTTAATCCTTCTTTACAAGATGTGCATGTGCTATGGAATTGCTTTAGTAGGTATGCCGGGGAAGCCAAGGCACTTGGCAGGTACCTGGAATTAGAGGACATTTTAAACAACGTTTAACTTTTCCTTTCCCCCTCAGTTCTGACTTTTTTTGGCTTTTTTTTCCCTGTGGACCATTACCTATGTGAACCATTCATTTTGTTCATGTTTGCCATTTTGTCCTTTCAGTTGGTTTTATACTGTAGAAGTACATGAGATGGAAAAGATTTACTTAGTGAAACAATAAAGCAATATTTTCTTGCTGTACTAATAATGTATTTGACAAGTTGCCTCCAATTACAGTTTAACATTCCCTTGGAAAAAAAAAAATCTTCTCCCCCTTCTGTTTTGAGCCTAGTTCTGTACACAACATAGACATTAAAAAATAGTCAGTAAAAGACTAAGCTCACAAGACGAACAAATGGCGATGTACCGTGACTTGAAGATATATCTCTAGATTTGAGGCTGGCTCTTTTAACGTCAAAGCAACTAGCCAAAGTTAAGCTGCACTGTGTAATTCAAACTCCATTTAATAGTAGTGTTGTTTTTGTTTTGGTTTGGTTTGGTTTGGTTTGTTTTTTTTTTTTGTGGTCTCTTACATGTGTGTGGTAAAACAAATATGTTTGCAGTTAGGGCAAGATGACATTGTCCTCAATCCCCCATTATATAGCTGTTCTCAAACATATCCCTTCCAAAGTAAAATAAAGATTTACCATCAATCATACCATAGGAAATATTTGTCAGAATGGACTTTTTTCCTCTCCAAAAATTAAAAAGTGGAAAAGAAAGCACCACATCTTTTCTGAATTAAAATAAATAAATAAATAAATAAATAAAACTTTTTTTGTGAACTGAATTTTAGTTGCAGAAAAACAGCAATTAAGTCTTTCAAATAAGTTCTTAATAGGTTTTCTTCAGAAAAGCTTACAGAAAAAAAAAAAAAAGTAACATATCCTACCCAGCAGAAATCTGTTTGAGTCTTACTGATATTTGAAAAGTAATAGTGCTCACAGATTTAACATCTCCTGTAGCATGTGGATTTGTCTGGGAATCCTTTCAGGCACTAGGCTTGCTCAGTGGGAACTCTTCTTTGGTCTTTCCCAGACTCAGGCTTTTACCAAGTACTGAAGCAAAACCAGCCTCTCCCTCAAAATGAAGATAAATGATTTCTCTGGTGAGTTCCCACAGATTTCTGCAGATTTTGTGAACTGTGCCCTGTACCCAGAGGCTGCACTCCCACTGGTCTCACCTCTATCAAGGAGAGGAGAAGCATGCAACAAAATGTTGCTGGCATTTTTAGGTGAGAGATTTTCTCTGCAAGATTCACAGTCTCAGTGCCAGAGACCTGAGGAATAGCTAGTATTTTTGAACACTTCCAATTTGAAGTGATACCAGCAGCTGAAACCCCACTGTAAAGAAACAGCAGTAGATGTTAGTGCCTTGTAACCCATGAATCACATCTTGGGAATAACAAAATAAGAGACACCAGTGGATTTTACTCCCCTCTTTTGAGGTAAAATACAACCTTCTAGGATCTGCCTGGCCCTTCCTGAGACCAAAGCACAGAAGCAGAGGATGTACAGTCCTTAACTGAGCAACTGCTGGAGAAATATTTCATAAATAAAGAAAAGGTTTAACCTGTCCCACTGAACCTGGTTAGTGAGTTGGCCCAGATAAGACAGAGAACAATGTTTCACAAAGCTGGCAATGCATTCACGTGCGGGAATTTGGTACTGTGCACTTGGGTCTCATGGGCAGGGATAAATTTGATGGGGAGGGTGGTAGGCAAACAAAGAGGATGTTTCTCAAAACCGAGATTGGGTATCCAGTGCCTGGCAGGCGGGTGGGAGCAGGGAACTAGGGCAGAGGGAGGAAAAGCTGGCCTTACACAGGTTTGGAGCCCTTATTTTTCAACCCCAGAAATGGTCTTGCTACCCTTTCCATCTCCGTCAACTCACACTGCACTCGAAAAACCCCCAAATCCCACTTGAACTCTCACTCCAAACCCTTGAGGGAAGGAGCCATCAATGGGTGCTGAGGGAAGGGTCTGTGCTAGTGCTTGGCCACATGCTGCCGTTGGGTCAGGGCAGGGCACTTGCTGTGCCCAGCTTGCAGCAAGTCCAGGCGCTGCAAGCAGCTGGTAGCTGTTGTCTTGGCCTGATCCAGCTGCATCACTGATGTGCCTGTCCTGCGGGTGTTGAAACTCAGACTCTCAATCCTAGGATGCAAACAGGTATTGCACCATGGAAAGCCATATAGCATTGGAAAGTTAACAAACTCCTTCATTAAAGACTCTGCAAAGAGGAGGGTGCTTTGGCAATATGCAGCATGGCCTTTGTTAAGGTCAAATGAGTCACAATTGCTGTAGGTAGCAATTTATTTGGCATTACCTGTCACTTACTCACCAGACTTGCAAAGGAACTTTGAAATGCTGAAAATGAGAAAGGGGGAGCCATTTAGCTAACACTCTTGTGTGAACAGTGCTTTGACCTATTGCAGGTAGGCTGTTACCGTTCTAGCACAATGGCCATCGTGATAGAAAGAAAATGCCAGACATATTAAAAGGTGTCCAGGCTTCTGGAAAATGACTTTAATCCCACAGGCTAGATTTTGACTTGTGGCACAGCTGTGAGTAATGGACTGCACTGCTGCCAGCACAGCCCCTGGGTACATGGTGATTCAAAGTTATCCTTACAATCCAAGTTCAAACGCAGCTTTAATTTGTGCAAGGTACAGAGATGATATCTTAAAATCCAGGTAGCTGTTAGAGTCAGCCCTTTATAAGACTGAGGAGTTTATTGCTGCAGCAAAATCCCTAGTCAACTTGTAAATTATTGTCAGTATGATTTTGCACCATCAAATTAACAGCTGACACACACACATCAATTAGGAAGTGATAAACTGTAAATTAAATGTATCACTTGCAAGAGAAGGCATAATAAATCTGTCAAGCTATTAAGCTTGTCCACAAACAGAACCAAAACTGAGACAGTTTTCTCTGTAGCCAAGGACTCTTCACTGCAACTGAAGTATGGGAGTGTCACAAATACACAGCTGCTTATAAACTGAACCCTATGGTCTTTGTCTCTGAGAAAACAAGTGAACAAATGTTTTCAGGAGGAAGATACCTGTTCAGTGCCAGTTTAAATTCCTACAAATAGGATTGAAAAGAAAAAAAAAATCTGCAGTGTGATTTCCAGAAAGGGCAGCTAGCTGAGAAATAGGCATATGCATGAAGAACAGCTGCTTACTTTGGGGAAGAGGAAAGTGTCTGGTTGTTGTCTGATCTTCTGCAAGGATTGAAGATGCTGCACAGCCTCACCTCTCTTCTGTTCTGTTTCCTTCTTCAGTTTGACAATATCTGCCAGTTGTGATTCCTCAATGGATTGAATGCCACTGAGGATCTTCTCTTTCTCATTTATCTGTCTTCATCTCTTTGAACAGCTTTTGCAGCTGAGAAGTCCCTCTTTTTGTATTGGTCTAAATGAACAGATAACAAAATGGTGAAGTGGCTCAGGAGCTCAACACTTCAGCTTTGAGCCTATTAATTAGGCATGTCTCTGATCTTTACACTGGCTTTAGAAAGAAGCCTAAAATAAGTGTTTGTTTAGACTATTGGATTAAGCAGAGAGGTATGAATATTATCCTGCTATAGTAACAATATCAGACAAAATTCAGCTAGCAATGTGAGAACTGTATTGGTAAGCACTGAAAAGCCCACTTTATTTATTTTTGTATACTTTTATTTAAAGGATAGAAAACTGTAAAATATATATAATGTTATGTACAAACTGTAAAGTGCAAATAACTGAAGTCAACCACAAAAAAATGGTGTAGTATCCCAGCTGGTTCTTTCTATGGAGCTATTGGGAGGTCATGAGAAACTTGACTTCTGGTAGTTTACTATATCAGTGTTTTCCCTACTTTGGATGGTACCTCTTCCTATTTATCTATTTCTCTAATTGTAGTTATAGTCCAAGAAGCTAGGCATCAAGATGACACTTGAATTTTCCTCCTGATTTGATTGCTGTTCTAGCTAGAAATTTTGATGTTCCTTGCTTAACATATTTATTCTATAGGTCTAATAATAATAATAGTCAGTATTTTTCATAAGGAGCATTCTTCCTAATGAATTAATTATTGTGAGTGAGCCATGCTAGATCCTGAGACCTTAATAAATGTAAGTGAAAATGCAGTAGAGTTGTGGGCTATTGATTTTACTGTTCCCCAGGGGGTTGAGATGGGATGAGGAAGGCAGCCCACAGCAGCGCAGTCAGCGGAGGTCACCTGCTGCCAGTCAGCCTTGCACAGGCAGTCTTTGTCTGCTCCTAACACAGCCACATCACCCCTGTACAGGCCTGGCTTGAAACTGCTGTCACAAAGCAGTCCCAAGACCACCACCAGCTGCACAGACCCATATTGGGCTATGCCTGATAATTTTATCAATTATTGGAGTATCTTTGCAGGTGCATCTCCCAGAACAACTTGCTGAAGGTGGCATCCACTGATTTCTTAGACCATCACTTATTTCTTAGAAAACACAGAGGGAAGATGCTCTGAATTAGCTGTGACCTGGGCTCAAACCTTGAGCTGATTCTCATTTCTCTGAAGCTTCCCAAGGGCGATAGCTAGAGTATTTTTATGTTCCCACAGCTGATTCATAGTGCAAGACAGGACATCCTAGTAGGAGGAAAAAGGAGCACTGAACTTTGTAACATGGAAGCAGCATGAGTAGTTTTAAAACAAACTGGCCATTCATGGAGGTGGTAAAATGGCAAGTGTACTTTTTACCTGTCTGCTTTCTTCAGCACCAGTGTCTTTACAGTGAGCTCTACAATAAACTGTGTTTACTTGCCTCCTCATAAAGATAGGGCATAAATGCAAAACCAATATAATTCTTGAAGTCTTTCAAGTCAGTGTTTAATTTTTATGTGCAACTTTGTATGTGGTAGGTTAATAGATAAATAACATTCAATTTGAATAAGTAAATTTCACTTTAAATGAATAAATCAGAGTTTATCCATTTAAATTCTGTTCCTGCTGATCTTCGTGTGTGCTTAATGTGATCCAAATCCTTGGTTTTCATATCTGTCAGCATTTGTGGCATCTGAGGATAAGGTGATAAGCAACCATCTTTTCAGATCAGTAGAATACTGATACTTACTCACCCAGCTGTTTATTTTAAAAGATATCACAGTCAGTGAGTGCTATTATAATGTATGATAGCAGATTTCAGGGGTGATGTTAGAGCTCGTTCTTCAGGGATGAGACAGTCTGGATATTGCAGCCTGGCTTTGGTGCCTTGGATTCTGGTTACTCCTCACCTGCCTCTAGTAGTGTTTTCATACCTCCAGCACCCATTAATGGCCTCAACAGGCACACATGCCAGATTCGAATGCCTCTTGAACAAAAATGGTATCAGAAAGTTCAGGTTTTCCACAAAATATTTGTCATAGCTGGAAAGTTTTAGCTTTTGAAAAAAATGAAGCCAAATAATCAAATCTAACTAAGGCTCCTTGCACCAAAAACCTTTTGCAAACCTCATCCCATTTCCCATTGGTGGCCAGAAACGTCTCCACGCTGCTGCACAGCTGGAAGTGCTCGTGCAGCTCCAGGATGGGCCCAGCTGGACCTGACACAGAGGGCTGGGGTATGGGGCCTGGGACTGCTTCTGGGCACCGAGCGCCTCCTGGATGCACTGCTCACAGAAGCTGTGACCACAGTTGCGTGACACAGGGCTCCTGTACAGGCAGATGGGACAGCAGAGTTCCTCCTCCAGGCTGCAACACTTTCTATGTTCTTCCTTAGCTTTTGCTGTGGCCACGCTGACATGTTTGTCCACCCGTCAGAAATGAAACCGAAAGCCTGGAGGCTGCCAGCCCAGCCTCCTGTGCTGTGAGGGAAGGCCGGCAGCTGCCCTGCTCCATGCTCCTTCCGGGCCAGGGAGGCTTCTGCAGACGTGGCCTGGGACCGACATTTCACCTGCCACCCTCTGCCCAGGTGAACCTGGGATGGGCCGAATCTGGGCCTGTCTGGCGTAGGCCTGGAGTTTCCCGTTTTGTCATGTTCATAGCAGCTGAACGCACCCCCCTGGAAGTAAAAAAGGGAGAACCCAGGGTAAAGTTTTATCCTGGGAGTTGTTGAGGCTGCTCTCCTACCTCCATCTGGCTGGCAGAGGTTCTGAAAGGCACGCTAGGGTAGGAACATCCCTGTGCT
The DNA here is from genome assembly GCF_009819795.1 of Aythya fuligula. NCBI lineage: Eukaryota > Metazoa > Chordata > Aves > Anseriformes > Anatidae > Aythya > Aythya fuligula. The sequence continues at coordinate 335,578 of NC_045572.1, read as the reverse complement.
GTGCTGCCAGCCTTGTTCTCCTCACATTGCACTTGTATCTCCGAAAAGTTGTCAGAGCATCACAGAGCTGGACACAACCAGTGCAGCTGCATTCAGGAGAAGGGGGCCTCTGAGACACACCTCTACCCATGTGGTTTTCCATATCATTTTGGTGTATACCATGCTTAAGGCAAAAAGGAGTCACTTTCTTCTGAGACTGAACAGGGCTTGTTTTTAGCATGTGTAAAACCCCAGTGTTGCTCAAGGTCCTTCACTTTCCCTGCCAGAGTGGAGGGCTCCTTCCTGGACCTCCTCAAGCAAACACCCTGTCTGAAGCCTGAAGCAGCAGAGCTACTGGCAGCAGGCAGGAATATCACCTCATCCTCTCCAAGGTGTCTGGACAATCCTAAAAACAAGCCAATCCAGACCCCACATGGCACAGACTGAAGGCACTGGATTTTTCCTCTCTATTGCTTCCTTTACTGTGAGACTTTGCACAGGTGAGGACAATATTAAAACTGACGCAAGAAGCAGACAAGCAACACACCAGAGAGCTCACAGGGGCCAGGGGCTGAGAGCGTCAGAGACCACAGGTAGCCAAGGATCCTTGCTTGGGGTCTCTGCTTGTCTCCCAGGCTGGCCATGCTCTTGCTGTGCAGGACAGGGCGAGGAGGTGGAGGTGCATTAGGGCAGAGAAAACATTGCTGCTTGTGAGTGCTGCAGCAGTTAGTGTTGTGCCATATGCTTCTTAATAAACTAGATTACCATTGAGTTTTGCAAACTATGTTACTTTAATAACATCCATCCACCACAGCAATCTATACAGCTGAACTAAAGTACAACTTCACAATATTTTCATCATGATTATCAAAAGTAAGAAGTAAGATAGGAGTTCCTGCAGCAAGCCACAGCATGCTGAAAATCTGAGGAGAAACATGTAGAGGTAGGTTTTCATTTTCTCATTCTCTCTCTCGATTCAGCCCATTGCTGCTGAAGACTAGAACCTGATTATAATTGGGGACAGGCTGGCCACTCACAGGCCCAGCCCAAAGCCCAGTTTCTGTTGTGCCAAGGTAGGGGAGCCCATACAGCAGCAGCCCTGATACATAGAGAAACAAAGCTTAAAAGGCAAGACAGACCTGCTCCCACATCTCTACCGGAGTCTCAGGGAGCCGCTAGAGATGCTGAAGCCAGCATGGACAGGATAGTTTGCAGGGATGTTTGCCGTCTGTATGAGCTGATGTCTCTTAGCAAGGACTCTAGTCTTGATGTTATAAAATAACACTGTATTTCTTCTGCAGTCCAGCTCTACCCTGACTGTGCTGATAGCTGTAGTAGTAGCCTTTTCTGTGATCTTCGTATTATCTAGGAACACACTGAGATTACTGCCATACATTTGCAGGTAGCAATGAAAACACTGATGAGTGACCCCCAGCTTCCAGTGCCTTGCACAGCTGATGTCAGCCTCCCAGAAGTGCCAGCCCTCCGAGAAGCTCTGGGTGCTGTGCACAGGCAGGAGACCCCTCACTCTGTACATTGATATTTGTTGCTGCATCTAGAGGTTTGCAGTGAGTTCATATTCACTTATGTAGAATATACCCATGCAAGATGGTGCAAAAGTCAGATGTTCATGAACTATATATAAAAAAAAAAAAAAAGTGAAAACAGTATTTCTAAAATACAGTATTTCTGCTGATGAAAAAAAACTTGAGCTTATCCAAGTTATTAGAAGTATATATAAATTGAAAACACCTTCTGCACCTCTGTCAACTACTCCTATGAAGTGAAAAACACAGTTCAATATATGCTGATATTTCACAATTTTAACACATCTTTTGCTTTTTGTTTCCAACTAGAGTAACTCCTAGATTTTAGTTTTCATCATTATCCTGCACAGTTTCATTATGCATTTTAAAAAACTCCACGGATTAAATTTCACACACAGGAGCTGTATGAACAGTAGCACAGCCATTTTATAAATGGTTATTTGCTTAGTACAATGTGAAGCCACTTTATAGAACTTTCAAAACTTCTTAGCATAAACCTTCACAAGCAGTTAATTCTGCCCTCAGGAATTTACTAAATGTTCTTATTCAAACAAATAATACATTTCAATATTGTGACATTTTCTGCCCTGGAACAGAAACAATGGCAGTGACTTGGGCAACTAACTAAAACTGCTTGAATGGGATAGGCAATTACAAAACCATGGATCCATAGCTTTCTAGCCAGAACAGTTCCGGACAATGCTTACAGGGACCACAGTGACAGTCTGGGAGTGGCGATGCTGTGCTTCTTCACCTGCCGTGGCTGTACACACGGTGGGTTGGTTAGGTCTGCACATTGCCCACTACCACACACAACCTGCATAAACCTTTCCACCCCAGCTGTTGCTGGGTCCTGACTGCAGGCTCACTGTCAGCAAGGATAACATGAGGTCACGATGGCATGGGAACCAGATTTTTTTTAATTCAGTTAGGCAAGCATCTCACTGTGTACAGTACCAAGACTGTACACAGCATAGAAGAGTAGACTTATTTACATAGAAATAATGTATTGTTTACATTTTAAGACAAACTCCACCTGCTGCTGCTGAGTGCTCACCTTTCCTTGTGCTTTGAATTAAAGTTACACAACCTACTTTGATGCTACTGACAGAAGAGGTGTTGCTATTCTCTTCCATTCATCCTCCTAGAAAATTCCTGGGACCTCTGCACCTCTTTACCTACAGACCGTTTTAACAGGGTGCATTCAAATCATATATCAAAGCACTGAGGCTCAGCACAAGCTCCTCTTTTATGCATATATACGCAAAAGCCAAATACAGCGTTACTAATCAGTTCTAGATATTCAGTGTATTGCTGTTTTGTTACAGTCCTTTCTCAAATATGTTTTGTTGACTTCTCCATCTTCCCTCTCACTTACTGAACTGGTCACTTACCAGGTGATGCTTCCAGTGAGAGCTTCATGACCAAGACGAATTGCTGGAAAAGTGTTAGAATAGCCTCTTTTGTTGATTCATCTAAAACAATAGGTGGCTTTGGCAGTTTTACAGCAGCTTCTTCAGGAACTGGCCTCCTTATCCTAAAATATGCAGTAAAACATCAGAAGAGCAGCAAGTCATGGGAAGACCATTCACAATCCCATCCCTGAGCCAACAACTCAGGCAAGCAGAGGGCAATGCGATGTGGAGGATGACTCAGAATAGAAGCTCATCTGTCCTTTGCGTGACCATGCAAGGACCTAAATATTCAAGAATTGCCCTCAGAGTTGGTCTCAAGAACAGGTGCTGATGGGTGGAGGTTCACACATGACCTCAATTAAAATTCTGGGGCTATCTCTGATGAAGTCAGGCATATTGTGTGTGCAGTCAGAGTGCTGAAGAGGTGACCAGTACAAGCCCAGGGCCTGCTGTGTGTGCAAAATATGCCAGCAGCCCAGGACTGACGGAGGATCAGCCATCAGCAGCAGAGTGAAATGCAATAATAGACCATCCAGAGAGGAGCTTACCTGGCTTGTATCTCTGTCAAACCCTGCAGAAGATATTTTGAAAGCAGAATTAGTATAGTGCAAGCAAAGGCCAACTCAAGAGCTGCAGTATCACTGGGAAGGGAGCGGCTGTTAGGTACCACAGTGAAAAGTAGTGGGTCTTTCTGATGTCTCAGAGCCTCCATCTCCTGTATATCATGGCTGGTCACATCCTTCCTCTCTTTGTATGTTTGTATCTGTGCCTGAATTTGAGAAAGCTGTTGCTCCTCACCATGACTGAGGGTTTCCAGGAGCTCTCCTTTTCTGCTACCCAGCTGCTTATACATTTCATCAAAGAGATTCTCCAGCCGATTCCTTCGCAAACTCCCCGCAGCCTTTTAAGAAAACATTTTCAAAGCTGTTAGGGACAGAATCTTACATTTTCCTTGAGAACTCTGACTCAGAAGAGAGCCTGCTCATTTCTGTTCTTAAGGAAGTATTCCTACTTTTTCCACATGGCAACATACCAACCCCAGCTCCTCTCTGCTTGGATTTCCAGTGCTGGGAAGTTCACTGCTCTCAGCAGGACCAGAATTGTATTGCAGATGAAAAAGCAGCAGTTCTTGCAAGAAGCTTGCTCAAAGCTTTCCCCTATACATATCTTTCCTTTTTCTGCACTGGTATTTTTCTATGGATCCATTGCCTTTTGTCCTTTTAAGGAAGGGTGAGGAAAAACATTTTATCTGCTTACTGCCTCCACCAAGCTGCCTTCAGTGTTGGCAAACAGCTACACTGCCACAAACAGGACACTGCCAATGGGTACAGTTCTGCCTTCAGACTAGAAAGGAACATTTGCCTTGCCTGGGGCCAGAAGTTCCAATCCCATCATTTCCACTGTTGGAAGAAGTCAAATACCAATTCTGCCTAAGCAGAACGAAGTAAAATTTGGAGATCTGTATTAAACTTCCTGTTCCTTCAGAGTTTTTAGATTCACAGGCTGACCTAATAGGATTCCTCTAAAGAGGATTTAAATCACTATAAAGTTGTCTCCGTCTTTCCCCCAAATATTTTATGGTCTGCAATTGGAAGAAGGCTGGAAAAAAAAAAAAACAAACCTACCACCACCAAACAGGAGGCATGGACTCAACAACAGCTTTCAAGCTTAAAGATCCTTTGTAAACTGAAAATGTATTTCTCAGTCTGATAAGAAATTTGTTCTCCAGACCCCCACAAGGAAGAAACCTTGAAAATACCTGAGAAACCACCCAGGAACTAAGAAACACTGGGATCCATGATCAGGGGAAGACAGAAAGAAAACCTTATCTAATCAGCTACAAGCATAAACCATCCCCTAAGTAATATGGAATCAGGGAACAAACCTTTACTTCCTTCTTTTATTTCAGCAGGTTTTCTAAGCTTCTATTCACTGCAGCTTCATATTTTTTCACTGATTGCAGAGTTTTAGGAAAATCATTCTGTGAAAATAACCAGATGAACAGGACAGACATACATGCACGAGACCAGCAATTTTGTGGAAATGGGTTAAGCTAAACCTGTTGAAAGTTTGTTCACTGCATGCTCTCAACACAAACCAATGCAGAAAGCTTTTACTGGAAGATTTTGTCCCTGAAGAAAAAACATGATTCTGAGTGCGGGAAAGATATTTTCAAAACAAAAACTGCTCATGTGTGAGAGACACACAGAAAGCTACTTTTATTGGTGGCCGATTCCTTTCTGTTACTCCGCCATTAATTTCTGTTGCACAAATGCAATGCAGGATGATTATCCTGTTTGAAAATGAAACAAGAACTAAAAGCAAAGCCACAAGCACTCATTTCCACCAGTCTGGCTCCTCAGGATGGGAAGAAAGGGTTTATATACACTTGTTTTACATCCCAAGAGGCAAGCCCAGAGTCAGTCTGAGGCAAAACCAGACCCCCAAGAAGGGGGCTTCGCCCCAACCTGAGCCTGCACACCTGAAGCTGAGGAGGTTTCATCCCTGTGCTGCAGGCATCTCTCCATGCCACAGACAACACAGTCTGAACACCCCCTTTCCAGGCAGCTGTCCTGGTAGCCTCTTACCTGCACTTGGCCAAAAGCCTCTTCCACACTGATGATCTTGTGTATCTGGTGGGAGCTGGTGACACAGCACAGTACGCAGATGCAGACTGAGTCTGTCACATGGTAGCACTCCAGCAGCTTGCCATGCTGGGGGCATCTCCTCTCTGCACAAACATCAACATCACAGGGCTCCACCAGGACGTGGTCTTTCAGGGAAGCCTTTGTGCTGTGCTTGTCCAGGTGGGCTTGGCACAGGGACGTCTCTCAGCTCAGGTGGCTCTGCACCATTGGCAGGGGCTTCTCAAGGCAGAAATCACACGACCTTCTCGTTTTGGTGGCCCGAATTTTCTCTCATCTCTTCACATTGCACTTTATGCTTTTCTTCCTCTCCACGAGTGCTGTCTTTCTGCAGAAATGTCCATTCTGTCACACGTTTTGCCTTCCTCTTTCCCTAGTACTGTTTCTCCATGTAGCTCATAAGCTGGGCTGAAAAGTTCAAGGCTTTCCTTTTCCTGTCTTCTGAGAAGCTTTGACTACTACTGTCAGTTACTGTCCTACTGTCAGTAACAGCATCCTAGCAAAAGCTGTCCCTGTGAGACCCTTCTCGCAGAGCCCTTTGTGTCCAAGGTGTCTGCAAAGGCTGGTGGTAGTGGGCTGCTCTTGGCTGCTCCTGGATTCCTGAGGTCTTGTGAAAGATGTATTGCTCTAACCAAGACTTCTGAGCCAGTGCCCAGGCAATGTTTTTGTGCTTGACTAAATGCCCTGAGGAGAAAGTTATTTTAGTTATTTTTCAAGAATTTATTTTATAAACCTCTTCCTGATGATATTCACTTCTTGGTCCTATCTGTCGCTGCACCTGCTGGGGAGGGGCACAATCCAAACCACAGAGGGCAAGTTCCTTATTAGCTTGCTGCCCATTGCCTGCTCCCTAATGCTTTCTTATGGCCTTGGCCCACCTAATGCTTCAGAGATTTTCTGTTCTGTTTCTTCTTATTGCCAAGCATTGTGTGTCCTTTACTATTATTTTTATCTCCTCCATGGGGTCTGTGGTTTCACCCTGCAGTACTGCTGATCGCTTTTCCCCAGCTGTGTCAGACACAACAAACACTGCATTCAGTGCTCACCTGGCCTTGCTGTCCGCTTCCCCCAGAATGCAGAAAACTACTGCCTTCTGTTGCCTTTCCTCACCTCCAGTGTGGCAGAACTTGCATTTGCAAATGCTGCCCTTCGTACCTATGGCACCAGCTGACTGCCACATTGCTGCATGCACCTTGAACCAAAAGACCTGGTACTTCTCTGCGTGGAGCCCAAGAGGGCTACATTAGGGTTTGCTCCCTGCAGGAGCCCGTGGGTGTTTTGTGGCCGCTGTGGGTTTCTCACTGCACCCTGCAGGCTGAGACAAGCTGGGGCTCCCCATGGCTGCTGTGCACGCTGCTGGGCATGCTGCCTTCAGTCGGACTGGCCAGAAGTCTTGTTTCTTTACCCTTGATTAATTAAAGTTATTAATCCTTTCATTGAAGATGAAAGCCAGAAGGTGCTGGAAACTGCAGGTAATGACCACTGTAAATAATCTGCTGCTATCTCCTGAGCCATTTGCAGACAGCCTGCATGGCATAATGGTGTGCTCCCTCAGCCAAACAGGCTTTTTAGTTCTTCCCTTTGGACTCTGTTCCCCTTGGCCATGGCAATGACAGTCCAGGCCCTTGTTTCTTGTCTGTCTCCCAGATCAGCCATGTGTGGAAACATGAGCCAGGCTGGCTGCGGGAGAAATGCTTTTGTACAGGGCGCTTTGGTGCCGCAATGCCTTATCCCACCATTCTGTAGGAAGCCTCCTCCTGCACCTGCAGCCCACACCTTTGTGGGGAGTTTGCTGCTGACGGGGGAAGGCCTGATGTTAATTTCCCAGGTTAGATTTTCAATGTTCCAGCTTGAAACACTGCAACCCAGCAGCTCTTCACAAAGTCCCTCATTTTCTCAAGGCTGTGTCCCTGGGTTTGTACCAGCTCACAGTGTGCAGTGAGGTGACCGGCTCTGCCTAACTGTGACAAGAGGCAGCTTCCGTGTCTCCCTTCTTCCTGGAGGGAGGGCTAAACTCAGTAGCAGGGTACAGCTAACATCACAAGAGAGCAATAGCTTAGTTGCCAGCTGGGTTCATTTTTCCACATAATTTTGAAATAAAAATTCAGAGATGGTTGGATTTGACTGATTGCAGAAACCCAGCAGAAGAAAACTGGACTTGTGTTTCCCAGATGTGAGTGTGAAGGACTGAGGATGCTTCCTGAGCCACGTCCCTTCCTCCACTGCCATAGCATCCAATGGAGAGCCCCCAGCACATGGGGACCACACGAGTTTGCTGTTCTCTTTGGACAGCTGAGTTACTGCCTGGACCTGAAACAAATGCCTCGCAGTGATGACTGGAGATGGTGCTGATGACAAAAGGGCTTTAACCCTAGAGTTTTTCCATTTATCAGTAGTGAGCTGAATCCTTTCCCTGCCTCTCTCCAGGCAGATGCTGATATCTTGCAAACCCACTGACATGAAGACTCCTTCTGATAGAAAACCAGCATGAGCAGATAAGGAGTGTGCCAAGCTGCAGGTAAACCTAATCCCTCTCTGTACCCTTCTCCAGCAGGCTCTGCATGGGCAGCGAATCCTCAGTGCTTCAGGGTACTACCGAGAGCCTGGAGCATTGTATACTCCCTTTTTGGCAGGATCAGGTCCTGAGCATGTACGCAGTGCCACAATTTCCCTCTAAAATCATAGGATCATAAGATCACAGAATCCTTTAGGTGTTGGTGGTGGGGAGGTCTCTCCCCTCTTCTCTGCAGGCTGGTGCCCAACGAAGGGCAGCTTCCTGCATGTCTGAGCTCTCTGCCCAGCTGCAATTTCTTCAGTGCTCAGTGCACATGGGGTCCTTGTGGCTGCCAAACTGAAAGGGAAGCAGAGATGCTCAGACATGCAGAGAGCCCCAGAAGGTCTGCAGGAGAGTTCCACCTGCACCTCACCCACTGCAGCTGCTGCACAGCCATTGTGGCTTGCCTGGGGCAGGTCTGCTCCTGCTACAAAGCTCACCAAGGGCTGCTCAGCCCATGCCAAGTGCAGCCCCTTGTGCAACGCAGGCAGCCAGAGCCTGCAGATGAAGGGAGCAAGACACCCTCACTCTGGCTTGGCAGCGGGGTGGGGAGTTGAGGAGGGGATCTGTTGGGGAGTGGTGTCTTACCTGCTGGAGGCTGCTGAGAGACACAAGGGATCCAAGTCTGAGTCTGAAGAGGTACTTGGAGGTACCGACCATGTATGGAAAAATAAAATGTATCCAGCCAAGGACTGACGAGAAGAGAAAGAGGGAACAGAGATTGTAGAACCCAAAACTGGTAGCATCTAGAGTAAGCTCTGCACCAGCTCCTAAAGATGTACAGTGAGCACAGAAGGCAGGAGCTGTGTGGAGAGAGCAAAGCTGGGCAGGAAGAGCAACAGCAAGCTGGGAGGAAGTGCCTGCAAGCGAGCCAGGCAGCTGCTGCAGGCAGAGAGGTCGGTGCCGCTGGGCGAGTGGGCAGATGTCCCTGAGCTGGCAGGAGGCAGACACCAAACCTTTCCCCACTCCTCCCTGCAAAGGCACCTGCCAGACCTGGCCAGGGAGCTGGGATGGAGAAATGCTGGGAGTGGGCAAGTGCACATTACATTACATGAAGCCTCCAGAGCTCCTGCCCAGGACCTTGGGCGGTGCTAAGTGCTGACACTGGAGAGCGGGAAGCTCTGAGCTGGTGGCAGCCCTGCATTGGGCTCTGCAGCTGGGACAGCCCCATCCCGGCACAGCCAGCCCCGCAGAGCCAGGGCACGTTAGGCACCAGATGCTGCTGCCCAAGGCACGGATAGATGCTGAAACTAAAAGGGCAGCCCAGGACAGCTGATCAGACAGTGAAATGAATCCCAGGCAGCAGCGGTGGTGCTTCCCAGCACCCCAGGCCCAGTGCTTTGAGACCGGGGGCAGTTGTACTTGCACAGCTTGACCCGAGGCAGAGGCTGCTGGCACCGGGCAGCACGATGGAGCTGCCCTGCTTACCCAGCAGCGTGGCAGCACTGTGAAGCCTCCAGCGATGCTTGTTCCCTCCCCACCTTCATCCTGGGTGGCTGAAGGGGCTGCTCTCTGCTCTTCTCACTGAGCTGCTGCTTTCCCACTAACGGCAATCCCTGCACTCCTCCACTTCGGGTGTGAGCACCTGGCGCTCAGTCCCTGTGTTCTCGTGTCCCTTGCCCTTGGCACTTCTGAGACCAACCAGCTTCAAACCACACATTTGCTCCATCACACGGGTATCCTCCAGGTGCTGGCACGGAGCCAACAGACCCCCGTGAGGGGGATGCTGTTGAAGGTCAGTCATTTAGAAGATGCTGAAGATGCTCCCTCTTGGACCAAGGGGCAGCCGTCATCTCACCCAGCCCAGCTCTGCCTGCGGCTGGGGGCATGGCCACGCTACCCTTGTTGCCCACGCTGCCGGCCAGCCAAGGGCAGCAGCAGCAGTTGTCCCTACACCCAAAAGCCAGCTCTTGACTTCTTTTCTCCTACTGTAAAGCATGCTGAGCCTGGTCCAGGACATAAGGCCGCTTCTGTTTATTCAGGGTGAGCAGGCATGCAAGCTACAACCAGAGCAGCGCCCAGGCTTGTGAAAAGTTGTTTTAGCAGAAAGTTATGCCCAAAGGATGAACTGCCCTGGTATTGTGGCTTTTGGTATCTTTTTTTCAAATGGATGAAACTAATTGTTGGTCTAACAGAGCTGCATCGTGGATTTAGCTATGTATTCACGAGCAGCTCCCCACAACCCTTAGGTCTGCTTGCAAGATACTACAGAACAAACAGCACCAGCCCTTGGTCCCTGGGAGCGCTGGGGTCAGGACAAGCGCTGACCATGGGTGGGTCCTTCCTGTGCCCCCTCCTCAGCCATACCCAGCCTCCTCCAGCCCCAACCTGGCCACCCAGCCACTGCTTTCCATCAGCTCCTCGGCTTTTCATCTGTCCCGGCACTGGCCCAGCCTTAGCAAAACGCTCACACAGGGACCATGGCCCTGTGGCCAGTGGCTGCGCTGCACCCTGACATCCTGCTGCCAGCCGGCCACAAGCGCATTGTGCAGTGCGAAACGCCTCCTCCAGAGTTTGCACCGGTATCCGAAGCACCAGCAGCACAGACTTGTTACTCTTTTTTTTTTTTTTTTTTTTCTCCCAGTTTATAGTATATATGTTATTGTTTATTTATAGGCAGATCACTTCACTATTTACAGTACATGAGCGTAGAGATTCTACAGTCTTTGTGATGTAAACAAGTAACTCCACAGCAGGGGAGTCTGGAAAAAGAAGCCAGTTCTGAAGTATTTACACAATTTAAAATAGAATTTTTATACCCACCGGATAGATATAGATAATACATTGAGCGATTTGGTTAAATTATCTATGAAACTATAGAATCTGACAATGTAAAAATACAAGAAAACGTTCTCTCGTTTTAGAAGGTAGACAGTTAAATCACACTAGAAATAAATCTCTTTTTTAAAAATAATAACAATAATAATAAAGGAAAGGCATAAGAATTCATGCCATCTTTTAAGATTAAAGTATATTACATAAATAAGGACACAATGGAACGGAATGAGGGAAAAAAATTAAGTGAAATATAAAAAACCGCTACCAATTAAAAAAAAAGAAAACATATTAAAAACTAGATTCTTAATCGCAAAGGGATCAATTCTGCCACTTTTGCTTACCCTGCAAGTAGAAAATCACAGAGTTTAGTAGTACTTACTCAGCGTGAGGAAGGAGGCAGAATTGGCCCCTAGTAATTATTAGCAGTGTCCTTTTATTCAACAAAAAAAAAAAAAAAAGAAAAAAGAAAAAGAAGGAAAGAAAAGAAAAAGAGAGTTTAGCTTTTATTATAAATAACAAAGCAGATGTGCCCCTTTTTAGGTGAAATTCTTGCACCTTTCTCAAGAAATGCATCAGTTTAACCTTTCTCTCTCACACATGCATACACACACTCCCTGCCCCGTCAGTGTGCGCTGGGTTTGGCTCTGCTCAGTAATGCCCTGGCCGTGCCATCCCTGGCTGCGGCTTGAGGAGGGACGAGGAATGTGGCCCAAAGGCTGCATTTGGTTCTCTATTGCTTCAGATTGTCAGGGACGGGCTAAGATAGAACAGAAAGGATTTCAGGGCTCTCTATGAACAATGATGTAGCTCGGTATTCAGTGTAACTCCAAAAAGAAAGAAAAATACAAGAAAAAAAATAAAAAAAGAAAAAAAAATGGCTGGTCTGTAATGCTCCTTCGCATGGACCAGTGCTGAAACCAGACATTTGGACTGTAATGTGGTGGCTGAGCTGCTGTTTCCATAGGGAAGACGTGCAGCCCAGCAAGCTGCGCTGGGCAGGAGTTGGGATAAAACTTTCCTTTGGGGCAGCATTGAACCTGACACCAGGGATTGTCCTCTGCATTCAGCCCAGACATTCAGAATCATTTGCTCCTTTCCTACGGAGCCCCAGGATTCTGCCGGATTCCAGCCAGGAAACCTGGTATCCCACCATGAACAATGAGATTTTATGGGGAACTCTGTGCAAAAAAAGTGAACAGGCATTTTATCACCAGACCCTTCATATTTAGCGTTTCCCCACAGTACTTACAGGCAACTATCAGGGGACATTCTATAGTTATATACTTTTTTTAAAAAAATAGATCTCCTCAATACTTATTGCCTACCATAATATACCCTTTTGCTCCCAGTTCCTCTTGGATTGGGGCTCCTACCTGTGGGCAGGGCTGGGCCCCAGTGGTGAGGGGAGCCAGGTTCCCTTCCCTGCATCCAGCCCCCCCAGGCAGGGGGGGCTCTCACCCACCCCTGCCCAGCCCCCCTTGCCCCTAGAGCACTGTGAGCTAATGAAAGCTTTCTACTAAAAAAATAAAAATAAAAGTCAAGTGGGAACTTACTTTTCACCATTAACCCCGCGTGAGCAATTCTGGACCCAGCAGGCAGTCACACCTGTGCTTCTTTAAGCTGAGATATGCCCTCTGCACTCACCAGGTCCTAAAGGCAGGGGTGGGCAGCGTGCCCCTCCAGGCTCTGCTGCTGCTGCAGCGAGGGGCGGGCGGCCACAGGGAGGGTGCCTTGGCCCTGCGTGGCACATCCTGAGCACCTCTGTGCGTATTGCATCAGTGCAGGAGACATTTCTCAAGGGAGGAGGGAAAAAGAGCTGTCAAAATTTAAAGGGGGGGGGAGGGAAAACCCCAAACAACAACAAAAATCCATTTATAGGCTTCAGGCAACACGAAGACCACTTATTGCATCTCTTCCTATCCTAAGACTGCGGTACTGATTGGCTCTGTGCATTACAAGACCTCCCTGCTTGGGAGTGCTGTACCCGCTGCACAAGAGCTCTGCGATGGTGGCGGGCTGCTGGCCAGCACGGGAAGCCACAGGAAAGCTATGTCCAATTGCAGATTGGGTACACAGAAACCAACGCTGGCGAAGCGCCTGAGGGCTGCCCTGGGAGAGGGTTCCTCATGGCCCGGGCAGCCCTCGCTGCGCTTGCCCCTTCCCCTCCACCACGCTTGATGCATCCTCCAGCTGGGAGCGGCCTGGGGCTCGGTCCCACCGCGGCTGAGCAAGGAGATGGAAGAATTCCACTTGGCATTTTTTTTTCCTTTTTTTTTTTTGATTGATCGTTTTCTGAAAAACATCAGCACAGCACAGGACAGTACTACCCACCCTAAATGTGTCGCTATATACATTCTACGTAAGCTCTATAGCAATCACATGTAAACATCATTGTTGTGAGGAAATACTAGGACAGAAAAAGGCAAAGCTACAATGAGGCAATTGCCAATAGCAGATGCTCAGTCTCGGCCAGGGTTACTCACATATGCTAAGTCGGGGTGGAGGTGGGGAGAGCCTATAGCAGGAGAGACAGTGATCCTTGCTACTGCTCTGGGCTGAGACCGAAGTGGCACAAGGACAGCGACTGGCACCGGCAGCAGATTTGGGAGCTGCCGTTCAACCCACCGGGGCTGTCCCACTGCCTCACCGGTTGCTGTTGGAACCACAGGTTCCACAAGAGCAGCATGAAATAACCAAGTAATGATGCTGGTGTCGCTGCTGGAACCCCTTCTCCTGCCAGATTTCAGTGTGGGCTGTCAGGGGTGCAAACATGCCCATGGAGCCAAGGGCCGTGTCGGCAGGGTATGGATTTCTGGAACTGAACCTCATGCAATTTTGGAGGCTTTAGTCATACTCCCTGCAGGATGAAATGGTGTCCGCATGGAGGAATGAGAATAAAATCCCTAAGTCACATACAGGGGAAACCCCAGAAGACTCTAATCTATCTATTGGCATAGTTAAGGCTATAATATTCTATCTACATACAATGGCTGAATCCCTAGTGGTCTCTGTGTCTGGGGAGTAAATGGAGATGATGGAGATGGCTTGAGGAGCCAGCAAGATTTCCTTTCCCTCTGGGAAATGGTGCCTCTGGCCTGCTCTTGGTTGGGGCTCCTTCACCCAGGGGTGGGGGCTCTCCTCCTCCCACCTCTCCCAGAGGCAGGGGGCAAGCTTGCAAGCAAATTTGGCGGGGATGCTGCTTGAGCATGCCTTACATCCAGCGCTGCCAGGAGGCCTGAGGGCCCTGGCGAGAGGCAGGGGGGACGGCACGAGTGGCGGCAGGCCAGCCGGGAGCCGCAAACACACAGCAAAGCCATGACACTTCCTTCACACTGCTGGGCATGAGCTGGGCCGAGGGGGCACAGGCAACGGCAGAGAGCGTGCCGTGCCGACAGGGGGGTGCGGGTCCGCATTGCCAACGAGGTGCTAGGTGAGCATATGGCTTATCAGACACCGGCCAGAGGACAGGCAGAGACAAGAAGGATCCTCATGCCCCGCTCCCTCCACGGGCGCCCCAGGCCTATCAGGGCAGGGCCGCAGCGATGATGGCCGGCAGGCAGCAGAGCCGCAGGCCACCCGGCAGCGGTTCAATGCTGCCTCTTTCCACCACCCCTTTCCCTCGCACCTGTGGGCTGCCAGCTCCATGGCAGGAGCGGCCCATGGGCCTCTGAGCGGGCCTGCTCGGCAGCTGGGTGCCAGGGGCTCGCCCCCCAGTGAGGAAAATGGCTTTGTCAGCAGTGGGGGAGCCCCGCGTGCAGAGGGCCCCAGCGCACTGCTGGGGAGGCCGGCGCTTCTGTGGCTGAATGCTGGCTCTGTGACTCTGCTCTGACCCCCCATTTGCTCAGTGGCAAGTGCCTCATTACAGTGCATAGTTAAAAATCAAGGAAGCGGTACAATAAATCTGAATTACAGTACATCTGAGCCATAAATACATTTTTTTAAGTATATACTTTTTTTTTCTTCCTTTTCTATTAAAAATTAGTTTATAATCCTGATTCTATTCACAATTAACAATTTCATCATCACACACTACGGACAAAAAATGTTATGGTGAACACAGCTGCAACTTGACGGTGGGAGCGCGGGGTCGGGGCCGGGGCGGGGAGGGGGCAGGGGCTTCAAGGCTCACCCTAAAACAACCAGTCAGAAGCGGGGAGGCTAATGTGTGGCAGTGAGACATCAACACCATGGGGACTCACAGACAGAAGCAGCTTTGTTCAATGTAAACATCAATTGAAAGGGACAGCAGTCTCTCTCTCGCGCGTGCGTGCTCTCGCTCTCTCGCTCTCTCTCGCTTGTCATAGACTGAATAATTTCTTTGAAAACGTAAACATATTGGAAGTGCCTTGACTGAGGTATTGAGGTATTCCTCCAGGGTTAAGGCTGTTACCGATGCAGGCTGAGCTGGGCCTCCTGCAGCAAGCTGTCAAAATCCATGGTCTCGTACTTGCTTTTCACCGGTGCCAGGGAGGACTCCTCCGCGCTGCAATCTGGGGACAGCAGGGACACAGGACAGCATGGTGAGGGATGGCAGGAGGCGGGCAGAGGCACAAGGCGCACTGTGTGCTCCCCGTGCCCGCGCACGGTGTCACGAAGCCCCGGCCACCCCGGCAGTGCTTGCAGGTGATGGCTTTGCTGAGCATTCCCTGAGCTGTGTGCCTGCCCTGGCCTCCTCCTGGGAAGGCACCGATGTTGTCCCATGTCCAAGAACAATATAAAATGGGAAAACGTGCTGTTTTTCCCCATTGAAAAGGAGCAAACTGCTGTTTGGCAGAGGGGCTCTCACCGCTCAGGTCAGAGGGCAGAGATGCCCACTCCCACATTCACAAAAATTGCCAGACCCAGGTGAATTCTGAGCTGCTGAAACACAGCACTTCCCACATGAGCAGCCAGGTCGTGGCAAGCGTGGGTGTCTGCCTGTAGAGCTCCCCAGCTCTTGCATCAGAAGCTGAACAAAGAGTGCCATCACAAAGCCTGTGAAATCTAGCAAATGCCAGAAATAAGACCGCCTAATTGAACAACAGCTCAACCCTTTGTGTGTATATTTTTGATAGAGCTGTTAATGGCATGGCTGTATTTCACTTCTTCCTGTAGGCTCTCTGTCTCAACCTGTGCACAGGGCAAGCAGGATTTAGGAACAAACCATGCCATGTAGTCAGGGGCAACTGTTTTCTCGCAGAAACCAGGGGGTGAGGACCTGGGAGCAGTGCTGGGGGTTCCCCTGCAGCTCTGCCCTCCCCACAGTGCTGCACAACTGACATTTTTGTCACAGGGTGCTTGCTGGTTCTTACCTCCTCAGAGCCCAGAATGGCAGATCCTAGCTTACTACACGGATAATGAGCATTTGCACCCACAGCCAAAGTCAGAGAGAACGCTGCTCTGTGCACATGAAATATTGTCAGGTGCTAAGAGACCAGGCAGTACTTGTGTCAGACTTAGCACCTAGAGGTAAATGAAGACTTAGGGCTTTATTTTCTGGGCATGTAGTGGGCTGCCTTATCTTATGCATGAAGTGGGAAAACAGAACCACTTCGCCGCCTGCAGAGGGTGCAAAACTGAAAGCGTGGTGTTCATGAAACACCTGACGATCACAGTGATGAGGGCCAAGTGACACCCCGATCACATTTCTCTTTCAAGACCAGCATAGGATTTCACTCCTGTCCATTATCGAAGGCTGAGAGACAAGGTTGAGTGAGCCCTGGATAAGTTAGCGAGGCAGACCTGTGGAGAGCAGTGTGTGCTAGCAGAAATCCACGTGACACCAGAGTTACTGTAACTGCAGCGCATCTCAATGTCTTCATTTTGGATGGAAAGTACACATGCAATGCTGGGTAATCTGTCCTGTGGAGCAGCAAACAACCCAGATCACCTCTTGGGCTAATGAGCTGTTGTTGACCGCTTTCTCTAACCATGGGGAAGGGAGTTCTCAGCTGGAAAGTGTCCAGAACCGTGCAGAAATGCAGCTGGGAAACAATGGGCTGTGCCTCCACTGAAACCCAAAGGCTCTGGGGTAGGATGCTACGCTTCGCAGCCAACATGCTCTGGATCCTCACGCAAGCTGCTTTCCTTCTCTCCCCCCAGTGCCCAAAGCCATCCAGCTAGGCTGGGCTAAGCTGGGAGCAGCTGTGTGAGCCATACAGAGCAGGTGGGCTTTTGTTGCAGGCTGAAAAAAGCTTTTAGATCCTCGCGTGTAACGTACCGTTACTGTGCCATGCTGATGAACAGGATGCTTCCAAGGAAGCCTTCTTACCCAAGTCAGCGTATCTGGTCCAGAAGAAGTGCCCGAGGCCACCAGAGCTGAGCTGGAAGGAAGGCTCGTTCCTCTTCCTTAGTGAGGTGCCGTTCTTCAGAGATAAGGCAGCGTGCTCTGAATACCGGTAGGTGATGAAGCCGTATTTATCCCCCCTGAGCAACCAAAGAAAGAAGCAGAGATGCATCAGGCTCCACAACCCTGCTCACACAGCTCTGTCCTGTGCCCTGCCACCATTCTGCCGCCCACCCCTGCACCCATGGGGTGGGCTGGGGCAGTGCAGGCTTCACTCCCCCAGCACTGCCCTGTCACTGTCACTCCTAGAGCTGAGGTAGAGGTGACCACACGCCCCACGAGCCCAGCATCTCGCCACCCACCTGTTAGTCCTGGACAGGACCTGGCACTCCACGATCTCACCAAACACCTCAAAGCGTTTCTTCAGCTCGCTGGAGCTCATGTTGCTGGAGAGGTTCCTGATGTACACCACCCGGCCTTCCCCCTGCCAGCACCAAGCGAGAGGTCTCAGGCTCCCGACACGCGCCTCCAGCACTGCCCATGGGTGCTGGACACGTGGGGTGCCCAGGAGCCCTCTGCCCTGGCTGCACAGCACTGCCCGGCCCCCAGCCCGTTGCTGTCACGGCCAAGTTAAAGCAGCCACACACCCCTTCCTCCCCTGTCAATGCCTCCCGTGTCCCTGCAGCCTTTGTACCTTATCCCAATGAAGTCACCAGGAAACATTCCTGAGAACTTATGGAGGACAAATTCAACTGTGCTGCAGGTGAAAAATGCCAGATGGGCAGACGTGAGCATGTATGTGTGGACATGGCAGCGGAGAAGAGCTATTTCCCTGCAGACGCAGCCCCATGCCACTGTACATGCCGCACCCGTGCTGCCCCTGCAGCAGTGCTGGTGGCTGCGCAGCTCCAGGGATTCCCCAGCTTGCTGCCCCAGCTGCCAGTTCCGCGGATGCGCCGGGCATTTCTGTGCCAAGGACTCTGTATTGCCAATTGCAGATTGCTTCCACTTTGCTTTAGCTTTGCTCTCTCCCACAGTCATGTCCCTGTTTAACACTGGCCTCACACCAAGGGATGCTGAAGCCAGGGCTAATGCTCCACCGCTGCTTTTCTGGAGCAGGGCACTACTGAAGGCTGCGGGTTGCTTTGTCCCAGTGCGCATGCAGGTGCCGGCGGGAGGGAGCGGCTGCTGCCCCCGGGGCCAGCGCTGCTCCCTGCTCACTTACGATGGCCTTTTCCCGTTTCTTCTCCAGCTGGCCCCGGCTCCCACTGCCACCTTGACACTGTTCACCATTCTCACACCTGTGGAGCACGAGAGACAAGGTCAGCCCCAAAAGGGGAACCTGCAGGGAACGCTTCAGCCAGCAAAAGGGAGGTGAGGCAGAGGGTTTCTGCAGAGACAGGCAAGTGCCTGGTAAATATTGGGAGATGAGGTCATGCAAAGAGCTTCGAGCTTCTATTGGCCACATCATCTCTCTTGCACCTGCTATGATACTGGAAAGCCCATTCCTTGATGCCAGAAGCAGTCCCTAGCCAATGTTTGCCCTTCTCACAAATGGCTCCAGCCCCTGTCAGTTGCTCCCAGCATGATGGAAACCCACAGCTACTTCCCCAGATGCTGCTTTCTCTGGCCTTGGCTGATGTTTTTGGCAGCTGCTGCTGTAGTACCAATTATTTCGATGGATTTTCTTTAACTAATTAGCATCTTTATACTCAGACCAGAGAGAGCCAGTGCTGTCATGCAGTGCCTTTGGACAGAACTGGGAGCGGGGTCCACCCGGGCTCCCACACCACCTCCCAGCAGCAGCAAGGGAGGGGACAGCCACCATGCCATGCCAGGACCGTCCCCTGCAGTGGCCAAAAGCAGGTTTCTACAAGAGTGTGTGCCCCCAGAGCTGCTGCAAGCTGCCAGCCCCTCTGCTGCCCACCCATACCTGAAGGTGCGTCTGCTGGTGGGGGATCGGGACCGGCAGCACGAAGACCCCGAGCTGGACCTGCTCCGGGAACAGTAATGCAAACTGGTCCTGGAAAGGGGGTTTCTCCGCAAGCACAGCTTGGTATCCAATGGGCTGTCACAGTGCTCTTCCTCCTCCTCGTCCTCCTCCTCCTCCACCGGGGAGCCGCTCTCACTGCAGCTGTCATCAAAGACAGTGTCATACTCGGGGGTCTTGCAGAAGGCCATATCCTCGCTATCAAGAGCACTGTCCAGGAAGCCAAAGTGCTTCGTTAAGCTGGCTCTGATCTCCTGGTCTCGCAGCTGCTTGACACCATCCTTCCACACCATCTCGCCGCCCGCCTCCTTGCTGCTGAGGTCCAGCCCCTGGTAGTGTGCGTCCGGGACCCTCCTCTTGTGCTCCATCTCCATCTGGCCCGGGGGCTCCCATGACTTGAGCACCTTCCTCTGCAGGGTGGCCTCCGGCTTCAGCACCTGGCAGTAGTCATGGTCCCCAAAGGAGCATGAGAAGGGCCGCTTGAGCACGCCCGGCTGCTCGGCGGCACGGCTCAGGTGGGCCAAGAGCTCTGTCCTCTCGGGCTGCTTCTTCAGGGTTTTCTGGGAGGCTCCTGTGTCCCCTGTGCTCCCGGCCCCAGGGCTGGGGGCCATGCTGTCCTCGTCGCCAGCCTCCTGGGGGATATCTGGCTTGTACAGGTCCTCCTCGGCGGGCTTGTACGGCGGAGTGGTGGGCGGCGTGAGACCTGAAACCCGAGTGAACAAACAACAGGAGTCAGCTCTGCCCTCCATCACAATTCATCCAATCCCAATGCCTGAGCTGCACCGACACTGCAAGGCAGGGAGGCTGCTCAGCCTCCGCCACCCTACCCACCCACTGGCACTTTGGGGAAAAAGAAGGATGCCTCATCCCCAAGGGGACCCGTCAATTCTCCCTTCCCTCCTGGCCTCCCTCCAAGCAGCAGCCCCTCCAAACAGCCTCCTCACTCCCAAACGCTTTCCCCAGTGCCCATGACGCAGCCCGTGAGCTGCTCATGGTGCTCCAGCACGAAACCAGCACACAGAAAGTGCTCCTGCACCATGGGATGAAGCAGTGGCTTCAAGATTTCCCATCCCAGGGAGAAATGAGAACATTAAGAGCCTGTCCTACCTGCTGTCCCACACAGCTCCACGGTCAGCATTGGCTCAAAGTTTCTCTTCCCAAAGGTCGGGTCACTGAAAGGAGAGGGAAAGTGTGTAGGTGAACACAGAAAATTAAAAAAAAGGACGCTGATAAAAACGCTGCATACAAATGAACCCTCCCAGCATGCCTAGTGCCTGACAGAGATGGGGGCGAGCAGCATGCCCTCGCCACCACCACAGCAGGGATGAGCCTCAGTGAGGTCGCCGGGCACGTCCACCCTGGCACCAACGCTCGCCAAGGGCCTGGAGCTCTCCCAGCGCCTTGCACCTGTGAGCAAGGTGCATGATGCGGCTTTCCAGCCCTAGCACAATTAATTTAGCCCCCACAAATCCCATGTGCACTTACGTTTGCGCCAAGGACAGCATGAGACACCGGGGTGTTTCTGAAAGGCAGGGAGAAGCAGAGTTACAGCGGAGCTGGGCTCCCTCCAGCGCCCACGAGGCAGGCAGGGGACAGCAGGAGCCGGGGCTGGGGACACTGCCGGTGAGGTGGCAGCAGCCACACGAGTGGAGGGATGGCAGGTTGGAGCTGCTCACACGCACAAAGTGCTGGCCAGTGACAGTATGATGGCAGCTGCGCTTCTGGGGCACCGGTACAGCTGAACTGCAGTGTGTAGGCACAGGGCAAACCCTGAGGGAGGGGGCAGCCCAGTCCTGCCTCCTCATGCTACAAGGATGGGGAAACTGAGGCAGGAGGCACAGGGGGAGTGGATTGGAACAGAACCCCAAAACCAGAACAGCCGCCGGTTCCCCATGCGTGGGACCCCTCAGCCAGGTGGCACCCAGGGGTCACCTCCCGCCCCCTCACCTGCTTGCTGCCAGGGGGCACAGCGCTGGCTCTCAGCACCCTCGCCCTCCTCGCTGCCCCCTGGGGATTCCAGGACGAGGGGCTGAGGCTCTGGTGGCGGTGCCATGCTCCCGACGTCTCCCTCCTCCGTGCCACCCACCTCCACTTCGGCCACAGGCTCCTCAGTGGAGAAGGCCTCCGGCGACGGGCACAGCGTGGGCTCCCTGGAGGCTGGGGCTTCCCGGGGCACAGAAGGCTCGAGCGGTGGCTCATCAAGGAAGGAGAGCCAGTGGCCCAGCTCGGGATTGAGTCTCTTGGACCGGCGGACAGCGTAAATGGTACTCTCTGGCCGCCGGGCTGCCTTCCCTGTGGACACAGCTGAGGCGCCCACGTGCTTCCCAGCCTCCTCCTCCAAACTGCCAGGTTCCTGTGGAGCCTTCGCCTCGGCCCCGAGGCTCTGCCTTGGCTCCGCTTTCTCTGGCACCACTTTGGCTCTGGATTTGCAGGTCCCACCAGTGTCCGCCCCATCCTGCACTAGCATGGCGGGGCAGCTGGCAGCGGGCAGCTGGGCAAAGGAGGCATACACGGGCTTGCCCAGGCGGTAGGGCTTGCTCACATCACACAGCAGGTCCCGTGCCAGCAGCTCCTTCAGGATGGAGAAGGATGCTGCAGGCTTCTTGCAGCCCCCGGCTGCCTGCCAGGTGCAGCCCAGCTGGCTCTCAGCACCACCAGGGTGTCCCGGCTGCGGGGGACAGTCCGGTTTGGCTCTCTTGAAGGGGCTGCTGCAGGGCTTGGGCTTGGTGTCAGTGGCATCGTGGGCGGGCAGCTTCCGCGGCGGCAGGCAGTAGGTGTGCATGTAGCGGATGAGCTCCACCACCGTGTTTATCTCCCCGTCGCAGGAGAACCAGCTGCCGGCGCCATCCTCCGCCGAGGAAGGGGAAGTCATTGCATCACCGGAGCTCAGCGAGTCCTCGCTGGAGTCGCTGTCGTCCTCGTGGTGGGCGCAGTTGCCTGCGGCAGAGTGGTGGCGGCCACCGGGACACTCCTCTGGTGCGCGGAGGGCTGAGGTCTGTGTCCAGGGGGCCGCTGAGGTGAGGTGCCGGTGCAGCTCAGTGCAGCTGCGGCTCTGCACCTGCGGGATGCTCGCCCTCCGGTCCCGGGGAGCCTCCACCTTGGGAGAGAAGAGGGGAGATGGTAAGCCCCGTGCCTCGCCCTCACACACAGCCCCAGTGCTGAGGGGACAGAGCCGCCCAGGGTAATGGGGCTGCTGGGGATAGCGGGTTTCCCTCAGTCATGCCAGGAGGCAGCTCCTCCTCCCCAGGAAGGATTTGCATCTGTTCCCAGGCAATCTAATTTGCCCAGCCTAACGCACTGCACAATTACCATTAGCCAAGTAGAAAAATCTTTGATGGCAACTTCTGCTGGGATGCAGGAGATTAGTTTAGGATCAGGCTCTGTGGTGCGACAGGCAGCTCTCCCCAGGCCGAGTGATCCCACATTTGGGTGTAAATCATCAGGGTAAGGGGGGGCGAGGGGGCGGCTTTCATGAACTAGCGCCCGGTGAGACGGAGAGGTCTGAAAATACCTTTGTGCAGGGCCTCGAGGGTCGGGACTTAGGGGTCCCCGGGCGCCGGGCACTCCCGTCTCTCTGAGCCTCGCAGCTGGGAGGCGCGTGTGATGGAGAGAGGAGCAACTTCTTCAGCTGCAACGAGAAGCGGCGAGAAAGCGCGTCGGCACCGCAGCGACAGCACCACACCTCTGCCGGGGGCTGCCTGCGCCCCAGGGGCTGCAGGCTGTGCCCACTGCTAAGCGTCCAATTCAAAAACCGGGGGGGTTGATAAAAGGGCACAGAGGGGCTTCACGCTGGGGCTGCGAGCAGG
This sequence comes from Aythya fuligula, assembly GCF_009819795.1. Classification (NCBI taxonomy): domain Eukaryota; kingdom Metazoa; phylum Chordata; class Aves; order Anseriformes; family Anatidae; genus Aythya; species Aythya fuligula. Next base: position 312,599 of record NC_045572.1, on the reverse strand, counting down.
CACCTGTCAGTGCTCAGCAGCGCTCAGCCTCCTTGCCCAGGACCCTGCAGAGGGCAGGGGTGGTGGGGACGGGGGCAGAAGCAGGGGAATGTGCTCCCCAGGGCCATTCCCAGGCTCCGACCAGACTCGTGGGAGCTGTCGTGGCATCCAAACGTCCATCAGCTTTGTCCCTAGGTGCCAGGATTCACGTTTCTATGCGTGACTGATTTGGACAGCTTACTTGGGTCGCCCTGCAAGGCTTGTTCAGCTGCGACATCCAGAAAGGGGCCTCCCTTCATTAATTAGCTTGCAAAGCATTTTGCAGATGTAAAGCCCGGCGGGACGTGCTGAGGGCTGGCTGAGGATCTTCCCAGCCTGCTTCATTCAAAGACTCCCCTGCAGTCCCCCGGGGTGGTCAGAGCAGGGTTTTCCTCAGGTTACACACAGCGCAATCCGTTCTGACAGCGAGGTTAGCAGAACTCTTCCCTTCTACTCAAACACTTTTTTGGTCAGGAAAATATAAAATAAATTTATCCCCCAGCCAGCAAGGATGACGTTTCGTGTCCCACCCATCACACTATCAACCAGAGGCGACAGTGGCTCAGCAGCAAGGTGACTGCGGAGGGGCTGCATGGAGGACACAGACTGGGGGCTCGGCCCCCCTGTGCTGGCCTGTGAGTTTGGAGACCCCCAGGTCGGGCTGAGGGATTTTTAAGGGGTGATAGGAATGGGGGGGTTCCTGGGTCAGAGGCTGCCAGGAGACATCAGCCGGGATGCCTGCAGCTTTGGGCGTGCAGCTCCTGTCAGTGGAAGCAACCAGCACCTTTCCCCTCCCTGCAACGTATACATCCTGTATATACACATCTGTACTGTGTGTGATATATACACCCACCTGTGCACAGGACTGGGGGCGGTGGAAATGCACGCTCTCACCACTGGATGTCACTCCTCCCCGACACAGCGTGGTTTGGGGAACACCCCGGGCAAGGCTAAGGGGTAAAGGCTAAGGGGGAACCGTGAGTCCCCGGAGGGAGCGGGCTGGGTGCCCCCACCCCAGGGGACCTCCCAGGAGCAGCGGAGGGCTGCAGCGAATGCTGCCCCTTAGCACGGGCCAGGACCAGGAGTGGGGCTGGAGCCCCAGCACCTCAGGGGACCGAGAGGGATGCTCTGGTCACCAAGGCTATTGGGGCCGGAGGCCACATGTGGGGGCATGGGGGTGGTCAACCCTCCTGCGAGGGCAGCAGGGAGCTCAGTCCTGGGGACCCGGGGCAGAGCCAGGCAGGAGCAGGCACCTTCCCTGGGGTTTGGGGCTGAGGCTGGGATGCACTACAGAGAGCCCTGGGCAGCCCCACAGCCTGGCCTTGCGAGAAAAGGAGGTGTGTGGGTCCTGCCAAAGCCACCCCCAGCACTGTGACACCCCCTGCAGGCGGCGCCCGCCCCCTGGGTATATATAGAGATATTTATATACACACAGCAGCAAGCAGCTTGTTCCCGTGAGGATGGCAATGGAGGTGACAGCAATGATGCAGAACATGTATACGTATACAATACAAGTATATGCTTTGGTATTGACGGTTAAAGAGAGTTTTAAGCCTAGAATGAAAAAATTCAGACCTTTGCTTCCTATCATACCCATGCAGCCGGCTTATCAGGGGCTCATCCAAATCCACCTTAAACAGTAGGAAGTGGGTTCTTACTAGAGACAGCTCATCAACCTCGGGGGCCAGGGGCGGCCCCCCCGAGACCGGGGCAGCGGGTTTGGGGGAAGGGGCAGGCGAGGTGTAGGCATGGTTGAGCGTGTCCCCCTCTTCCAGAGCTCGGAAGGCAGCCAGGCCCACGTCAGCTCCCTGAATATCATCCAAAGTCTCGGTGAGGGCCGCCAGCAGCGCTTCATTCTCGCTGTCTATTATCTGAAAGGAGCAAAGAGAGGGAATCAGGCTGAGCGAGGCACCCGTGGTCGCTCCCTCCGGGGGGGCACGTCAGGCTGGCAGGGGGCCATGGGGGGATTTACCCCCCTCTGGGGCAAGGAGATGGGAGCAGGAGAGAATGACTGGGGCAGGGATGTTATCTGCCCACCCACAACCCCAGCAAACCCCACGGGAAAAATAATAGAGAGCATCTTCTGTCCTTAGAAGCAAAGCACAGTGGGAACGGGGGCGGTGATTAAAAGGCTCCTTGACCAAATGATCCCAGCTTTGGGCTGTGAGCCCCCTGGTGCTAGCTGGAGGAGATGGTGGGGGGAAGGAAAGGTGGAGAGCCCAGCCCAGGGCTGCCCAGGGGAAAAGAGAGCGCAGCCCCCTGTGAGGGCAAGGGCGACAGCCCCCATGGCATGGGGAGCATGACCCTAGGCAGGCTCCATGCACGAGGCCCCTTCCTGCTGGCAGTACGGTGCAAATGCCCCAGACAGGGTGCAGAAGCAGAGGAATGGCCCAAGTGAGCCAGGATTTGGCTCATTTTGGTCCTCCTCCTCAATAGGCTCAATGTAAACCATACCCAACAAGAAGCAGGCTACTCTCAGGTATAAAATTAGCACGGGACAAGTTCGGGCTCTCGGTGAGGACTGCGGGCTGCACAGAGCCTCCCTTATTTCTCTCTTCTTGTTTAAAAATTAAATATCTTGAGTTCCATGCCCTAACCTTGCTTGCAGTTACTAGAGCAGGCTCCAGGGAAAGGCAGTAGGATACTCCATTTTTGGCTCCATTTCTTTTTCTCCTGTTATTGGCATGAGACTGCTGTGCACACAAGTTCAGAGGGATACATATCATTATACGCTGCTGCTCCTAACGGGCCTGCCTTTTGCATTTCTTTTCTGTTTATCTTTTCCCCAGGAAGTTCAGCGGAAAATATGCATCTCGTGATGAAGGTCTGTCAGCTGGACTGGACCATTTTCAAGCACAGCAGCAGCACAGCAGAAAAGCCAGAGGGCTGTTATTATGGCCAGTTTAGAAAATATCGGGGCTTTTTTTTTTTTTTTTCCTCCTTTCTTTAAGAACAAATCCTCTTCCTTCCCAACAAGCAACCCACTGCTTGGTGACCAGAGAGCCCCAGCGTGCCACAACCAAGCTGGCCTCCTTGTACCAGCAGGAAGCACCTGGCAATGCTCAGCAGTGCACGGCAGCCCCATCCCAGGAGGATGGGGCACATTGAGGCCATGGCACAAGAAGAGGGAGGATTTTGGAAAGGCAGCCCTGCTGCTCCTGGCTCTCCTCCTCTTCCTCCCACACCCAAGGGCTGCCCTGTGCCCTGGAGAGCAGGGAGTGTTTGCTCTCCTTAGGCACAGCTGTCAATGTCAGCGTTGGAGACCAGACATCATGCAGCTTGCTTTTTTGCACCAGCGCTCAGTAGTTCGGTCACCCCTGCCCCACTGGGGCTCCAGCAGCCCCTGCCTGCCTGCAGCTGCTGCAGTGCATGCCCTGCCGTAGGGTGCATCCACTCCAGGGAGGCAGAGGTGGGTGCTGGGGACACCCCCACCCACGGGTGCTCCCCGGCGTGCACAGAGGTGATGCTGAAGCTGGAGAGCACAGCACAGGCGGGCTGGCACAGCAGCCCTGCTCTGCTCGGCACCTCTTCATTAGCCTTGCTCCGCTAGCTCCATTTAGACCCAGTGCACAAATTAATGGGAGCACTAATCAGCTGGGGAGGAGATATTAATAGCTGTCCCCCCATACCTCCCCTCTCTCCTCTCCCCTCCCCTGCACTCCGCACGCCTCTGCCCTCGGCAGTCGCCCATGGGAAGGTGCAAGTGAGCGGCCTGGGACCAGCAGCCAGAGGGATGTCTCCCCACGTCCCTGTGTCCCCGGGGTACCTGGAAGAGCTCGGAGTCATCGGTGCTGTACTGGCTGGACTCGGTTTCGGAGTGCTCCGCACACCACTGCAACTCGCTGAAGCAGCTGGCGGAGTCCAAGTCGCTGGCGTCCAGCTGGGACAAATCAATCTCGGGGAAGTCAGAGTAGAGGTGCTCCTCGCCAGACACCTCATACTGCAGAGAGAGGAAAAAGGAGGTGAGCTCACAGCCACACCACAGCACATGGGGCTTTGCAGGGGACACCCAGGCTGGCAGCAACAGACTGCAACCAGCAGCAACAACAGCAGGACGGCTAGGACCTGGGGGAGCCGTGTCCCCACATGCCATTGCCTCTGCTCGAGCACATTACTCAGAGCCCAGACGAAGCTTTTTGGAATAAAACTGGCAAATGGATCAAGGGAGACCAATTACACAGCAGCTGAGAGAGCACGGAGCACCTCCTCACTGTGCTTTTTGCAAACCGGTTTGCGCAGCCTGGCACTGCCATCAGTGGGCACTGAAAGCTGCCCTGCTGCCACCAGCGAGCCCTCGCGGCAGCACCAGGCACGTGTGGAGCCTGCATGGGAAGGGCCTCATTGCTCCAGCAAGCAAACAGCTGCCAGTGCCCTCAGACGAACCTCAGCAGCCCTTCCTGCCTTCAATGGTGCAAGGCTGACCTCCAGGCTCGTCGAGCAGCTGCCCCGGCAATCAGCAGCAATGGAGGGGGGCAAAAGGCTTAGGGCACACACAGGATGCAGTGCATGGGGCAAGGCTCTGAGGGGTGGCTTCATGCCGTTCAGCCTGGCTGTTCCCATCCCCATCCCTGTCCCTGCTACATGGCAGTGAAACGCTCGGTGACAATCCTTGGGAAGGTGCACATCCCACGGCACCGCAGAGGCACTGCAGCCCCCCACACTTCTTGCACATGGAAGAGAAAATGGCATGGAAAAACATCAACGACCAGGAGCACATGGGGTGACCTGAGCTCTAGGAACCAAGCTAAAAATACCCATTTAATCACCAAAAGCAGCTGAGATCTGCCCTGCTTCCACCTAGCTACTTCACTGCCTCCCCAGCTCTCTGCATGGCCAGCCCCTGCCTGCCCCGTGCCCAGCACATAGCTCCCTCCTGGATGCATCCCCAGCAAAAAACCAGGGCTCAGACCCAGAGGTGAAAGGTCTGGTGCAGATCCACCTGGTATTGGCTGCCCAGGGGGAGTTTTCTGGTGATGAGGGAAACAAGTTTATTTACACAGCAAAGGGATTTTGGAGCAGGCAAACATCTGAGCACGTGAGAGGCTGAGGAGGCAGAAAAACACGGTGGCCTCCACTTTTGCTGTGCTAACACAGAAGCTAACACAGTCTCCTCCGACACACAGCAGGGGGAAAGGGGTCTCAAACCGAGCTCCAGGAAGGGCAAAGATAGGGTTTCTCTCTGTATTGTCTTTTTTTTTTTTTTTTTTTTTTTTCCCCTTGGGATAATTGAGGATCATAGATGACGAACTTGGTGTCCCCCCAAAGGATGGTCCTGTGCACAGCAAGACTGGGGTCTTCAACCCCTCCCAGCAAAATTTTTGCTCACTGGGTGCTCAGAGCATGTGCAGTGGGATGAAAGGTCCCAGTTCTCATCGCTGCCAAGTCTGGGGATGCAGATCTCCCTTCAGCCCAGCTCAGCCAGCCCTGCTACTACACGTTCGGTGCCCTCTACTCTCCCAGGCACGTGTGTTACCTGCTGTGCCTCCTTCCTCCCTTCCTTCCCCAGCTCCTGCACCTGCCCCAGAAAACATCCTGCAACAACTTTGGCTCCCCCTTCTCCCCAAATCTTCCCATGGGAACACAGGCAAAGGGTTCTATTTTTAGAAAAGCCATACACATATATAAACGTGTGTGTGTGTGTTCAATTAAAAATAGCAAAGCAGTCAAATCCTCCTGCTCCTTTTGATATGCCACAAGGGAAAAGATCTTGATACTGAGATCACAAGGAGCAGCTGACAGCAGTGCTTGGGACGTCTTTTGATCAACTCCACAGATGTGACACGTCCCCGTTGGCAACAGGGCTGGGTAAAAATAAACTCCTGCAAACCAACGCTGCTGGGCTGCCCTGGCTGGGCACACTGGAGGCAGGCACTGGGGTCAGTGTCCCCACTGTGCCCTGCTGCTCGCGGCGTCCCCAGGCAGTGCCCGGCCGTGGATGCTCCTGGATTCCTGGCTCACATAGGTCAGGAGCACCCCCAAAATCCACCTTCTTCCTTCCTGGCAGGGCATCCCCACACCACTTGTTCGGCTGGGAGGATTCATTTCAGGCCAGCAGCACGGGAGGGGAGCACATGCTGACACTGCCAGTGCGGTACCAGTGTGGGGCTGCTGTGGGCACGAGAACTCATCTGCTCCAGTTCTCCGTTTTCCCACCCTTTCCACTTCCTGCTGCCTTGGGAGAGGAGTGAACTTTTGTTCTAATTTTATTCGGGAGTTTGTAGGAAGATCAGCCCTGGGTTCTTGGTGTGCAGCCAGCAAATACCCATGGAGACACACTCAAAAATTCGGAGGCATCCTCCAGCCCAGACACCTGGCCTGTGCGCACTGCAGCACGGCTGTGGCCATAGCTGCCGGGGGCTCTGCAGCTTCTCCAACCGACCTTGCTGCCAACGAGGGCTGCGAGGGGACCCCATGCCCCTCACCTGCACCCTCTGGGGACACGGGAGCTGAAGCCTCCGTTGAGGGTTGCCCCAGGAAGCAGGCAAGCACCCTCACTCACACCGAGGCTTTTTGCTCGTTTTGTGGATTTGTGCTTGTTTCGTGTCCTTGTGGTGCTGGCCATCCCAGGAGCACCTCTATTGCACCTCCAAGGGGACCTGGTAGAGCTCAGCCATGAATTCCTGCTGCCGTGGGGCCAGCGGGTGGGATATCACCCTGGAAAGCTCCCTCTGTGCTGGAGCCACACTAACCCCAGCATGGGCATGTGTAGGTCTTATCTCTGCATAGAAGTGAGCCCAGCTCTAATTCAAATATTGGATTCATGAGACAGGAAATGTTTTCCTCTTTTTCAACGTGAACTTGGGCTCCATGGGCTAAACCAGCTGCTGGTGAGCGTGGCTGGGGCCGGGCCGGCATGCCCCCAGGACAGTCCTACCCAGCAGCCGCCCAGCGAGGTGGCTCGGTCTGATGGTGCCTGCGGTGCTCAGCGTAGGTGCTGGCGGATGATGAGCATGAGGACGAGTTCATCTCACCCTGCTCTTCAGTTCAGCTCCCCTTGATGCACAGCGGTGAGCCCTGCAGGTCCCCCGCCTGCTGTGCATGGCACCAGTGAACCATTCCTGCAGCTGGGCTGTGGCAGAGATTTTCCTCATCCCCGGGATGGAGCGGGTAGGAACTGCCCTTCTCTACAAGGCTCCTGCCTCCAGCCCCTTGAAGAAGCAGCCAAGAGCTCTGCAGCCCAGCTCCAGGCACAGGGGACAGGTGGGCAGCCCGTTCCTGTGCTCAGCGAGGCTGCACGAGGGGTGGCCTCTGAAGGCTGCCAGCGCAGAGACGCAGCTGGACGGGGCACAGCAGCCTCTCAATAACTCAATCTCAGGTAAGCCTGTAAGGCCAGATTTGTGCCGCTGCTTGTATCTGTGTCCCTGGGATGCTGTGTGATCGGCCTGCCGCTCACCTGCCACTTCGTTGCTCCCTGCACCCAGCGAACAAAAAGGGAAGGAAAACAGGGGCTGCCTGGGGAGGCCAAGGGACAGGGGCAGAGGCCGCGTCCTTGCGGAGGAGCAAGGCCGTGACTCACCCCACGAGCAGCCTCCTTCCTCCGCACCACTAAGTGCCTGCTCAAGGCATTAAGGGATAAATGTACATCCACACACAGGAGGCAGAGCCCCAAATTAGCCCATGGCATCCTGGCTGCAGCTCAAACTGGTGAGAAAATGCAGAGAACTCTCAGGGAGTGCTGGCCCCACTGCCTGCCAGGTGCAGGTGTGGAGCCTCCCGCTCCATGCCCTCATCCCGAGTCTGTGTCTAAAAAAGAATGAAAATCCTCGGGCAGGGGTATTGGAGGCAGCCATATGGGCTTATCAGGGAAATCCGTAATTACAGACTGCTTGAAATGGGGATTGCAGACAAGCGGGGAGGCAAACACTGTGCGATTGTTTCACTGGGGTGAACTGGGCAGGCAGCAAGGGGCTGCCCCCTGTCCCAGGGCCACCTGTCCCTGGTGCCATGGCCCTTGTAGGACGGATGTCTGATGCTCCGGTGTGCAGCCCTGGGTCCCAGCATGGAGGCAGGGAGGCGAGGGGGGCTCTGGCCATGCCCCGGCATGCACCCTGCAGCTCGCGCCAAACCCAGCTTCTCCCTGTCCCCAAGCTGCCACCAGCTCCTTGTCACACGCGGGGATGTGCCGGCTCCCTTGCTGTCCCCCGATAAGAGGTGCCGGCACGCGGTAGGCAGCTCCCCATCGGTGCCAGGAAGGGGGCAGAGGTGGGGATGGATGGAGGAGAGAGCTATAAATAAGCGCAAATACAGCAAGGAGGCACCTGGCCAGAGCTGTGAAGGTCACCGGAGCGTGTGCCTGCAGATAGCAGCCCCCCTCCCCATGGCATTTGACAAAATGTCACTCTGAAGGAGGAGGCACAGTGTCAGGATGTGCCTGCGGCCCAGCCACCCCTCGGCACCCCGAGATATTTATAGGCAGCATGCTGGGGTCCCCATGGGACCTCTCCCTGCAGAGCCCTGGCCCTGGGACAGGGACGAAAGGAGAGCTGCAGGGCAGAGAGATCGGGGACTTTGCACAACAGCACCTTTGGGGGGGCAAGGAGCGCAGAACCCATCTTCCCGGTTCTGCACAGGGCTTGCGACACCTCACTGCCCTGCTAGGGTCAGGGGATTTTGCCCTCTGCACTCCCTTTTTTTTTTTTTTAATCAATATCGATCTGTTTTATTGATCCAGCCCAGTCGGGAGAAAAACTATGCTGCTGCATGGGGGAGCCCTGGTGCCCCGCACAGCAACCTGCACCAACACCTTGCACTGCACGGTGCACCAGCACCCCGCACAGCACCCCTCTCCCCAGGCAAGGTGCCCAGAAGCTGTGTGGGCAGCACAAGGCACCCGCTGGGCCACTCAGCGCAGGGCCTGGGGCACGGCCGTAGCCAAAAGCACAACGAAAGTGTTCTCATTCACTGACTTTTGTCTTACATTAGAGGGGTATAATTAAGATCAACCACGAGATGCGAGTAGTAGGAAATATTAAACTTTAACTACAAACAATAAACACGAACTTGCCAAGGTGTCTTTGATATGGAGCAAAGATGGAAGAAATTGCAGTAAACTATCCTTGAGTCACAACATGGATCCAGAAGAAAGGAGTCTGAGATAGTGGTGATAATGCCCTGAGTAAACAAAGGTGTACTGGAACATTTCAAACAAAGGTGTGTCGAGTTTAGGAAGAAGGGCAGCAGCAGAATTCTTACATCGCAGCTTGCAGAGCTGCATGCTAATTCCGCACCCACGGCTGTTTATTTGGGCTCAGGGTGCAGATGCCACTTCATTTCTGCGTGGGATAGGCACAGACCTCAAGCCCCTGCCATGCCTGGATGCGCTGCAGGCACTGCAGAGCCCAAAGCCCCACACCACTGCCATCACCCCCTGTGCCACCACCACACCACCAGGCACAGGCAGCAAACCAGGCCGGGAGGTTATTTTGTCCCATGCGATGAAAAGGGGCAGCAGGCAGATGCAGTGGAGGACAGGATGATCCCCAAGAGGGCCTCTCATCTCTCAGCACCAGTTAATGAAGACGCGGCTGCTGCCAAGCGTGCAGGATGCGCTTTGCTGGGCAGAGGCTGCCAGCTGTGCCGGCGCAGGCACACACAGCAGGGTGCCAGTGGTGCTCAGCACCCAGCTGGGACACAGAAGTCCTGTCCAGGGCAGTGCACTATCAGGCAGCTTTGGCCCCCATCACGACTTTATCCCACACCCACGGAGCAAACCGGCAGAGCGTAGAGCCAGTCCTGAACCCCCGCAGTGTTTTAATGAACTCCATGCTATCTGCCCCAAAACCAAAACTAGGAGCAGCAGATGGCGCGTGCCCAACCAGGTGGCCCAGGTGGTGTGGGTACTGCCCCTGAGGATGGCCACGGGGGCAGGGGGCAGTGGGGCCTGCGGGGGTCAGGCTGTGCCACGGGACTGGGCGCGCACCTGACTCAGCGGGGAGCTGCCCCTGAGCCAGGCTGTTTGTCACCAAAATTCCCCACCACAGCAACTCCTGCCTTTTGAAAGGATAATATGAGCAGGCAATTATTTTCAGCCCTTCCTCTTGAGATGCTCTGGCTGCCAGGGGCCACATGACGGTTGTGGGCAGAGGGAGGGCCCTGCTGGGTCGGATGGGGTTGGCGGGGGGGCCAGGAGGAGGAGCGGCCCTGCCTGCCCCTTGGCCACCAGCCACCGCTTCGCTCCTCCAGCCTGCTCTGTCCCCTAGGAACTGCAGATGTCCTCCCCTCGTGTATCCCCCTGTGGCCATCACCAGCTCGGCTCCACAGGCACTGCTCTTTATGGGAACCACGCACTCACCTGAGCCCCTCACAGATGCTCCAGTCGGGGAAGAGCAAAACCCTGCCAGGAGGCAGCGAGCAACTGTCCTGCGGTTCCCCGCACCACGAATGGCAGAGAGGTTGAACCAGTAATAGCATGGGGAGGAAACCAGAGATGCTTCCCACAGGGAACGTGGTACAAATCCCCGTCCCATGCCACACCGGGTTCCCGAGCTGCCTCCGGAGCTGCCCACACTACAGGCACAAGCAGAGCCACGTGTCTGTGTTGTTGCTCTCGTGAAGCTCCCCTGGCCATGCCAGCTCCTGTGGTCCTGGGAACCCATGAACTCAGGGACTCGTAAAGGTGGTGTGGAAAAGCCAGGAGGCTTTTGGGGTTCTCTGGGAAATGGCGAGGGACCCAGCTGTCCATCTCTCCATCCAGTGGCATGCCGCAGTGCTTGCTGTCTAGAGGCTGGGAATTGGCAGGAGAAGTGAGGACAGCAGGGGATGAGCTACAATTATTGAAATACACTTCTCTCCTGGCCTAGGACACAACTCACAGCTCCTGAGGGGTGGAAGCAAGCGGGGGGCCCTTCCTCCGTGTGCAGTCCTGCTGTACTGTGGGTGGAGGGCTCAGATTTTCGGCACATTCTGATCTCTGTGCCAGCAGATCCGCAGCCGTGAAATGGAAGCTGAGGCTAATGCCAGCCCAAATCCTGGCCCTTCACACACAGAGCTGAGGAACGGGCAAAGATAATCTGGTGGCTGCTGCACAGCCTGGCCCTGCACTATCATGTTGTTAGGTCTGTGCCCAGCGGTGCAGGATGTTCCTTGTCTCACCCTGTGCAGAGCTGGAATGCTGGGGCAGCCTGTCCCCAGCCCATCCTGCCATGGGGGTGGCAGGCAGGGGACAGAGGGACACCTCCCTCCCACCTGCCAGAGGGTTTGGCACAGGAGAATGGCCACTGTTTGTTGCCGTTGGCACCACAAGGAAGCAAAGCACTGACTGAGCACTAATCACCATGAGGCGGGAGACGGGGAAGGTTCAAGCCCAGGTTAAGAAGGCACAGGGAAGATCTTCCCGCATTAGCCTGAGCAGCTCTGGCCCCAACACATCGCTGCCATGGGCACGCTCAGTGCCATGGTCAGGACACCCAGCACCGAAAACGGGCCTCCATGGACCCTTTCTCCTGCTGGTCACCAAAGCCCCCTCTAAGGAGGGGACAATATTATTTCTTGCCCTGCTCCCACTGCCTGCAGGCTCAAACACCCCAGCATCCTCCCAGCACGCTTGCCAGTATGCACTCCAAGCCTTTATACCTGTGGCCAGGACACCCCCTTCCCCTCTCCCCATGCCCAGCCACCCTCAGGGATGGAAGGCGCTGGCTTCCCATGGCATGGCATGGCACAGCACGGCACATCCCAGCCTTTAAGAGCAGGTTTTGGGGGCTGAGCAGGGGCTGGCATGCCCCTGGGAGCACACTGTGCCTCCGAGCCTCACTGTACCCAGCTCCCATGTGGAAAACGAAGCTCTTGCAAAGCATCTAAGGATGAAAACCACTGTGGAGAGAGCAAAACCACTCTGATCTCTGTGCACCCTCCCACCAGACCTGTTCATTCGTGCCCAGGCCTATATCCCAGCGGGGGTGGCAGCGCCCGCATTGCCCAGCCCTCCTTACCCAGCCCCCTGCACCCCTCATTGCATCCCCCAGCTGCAGGGAGCAGGCAGCGCTGCCCATGCTGGCTCCTGCCCCTGCTCTGCAGGATGCCTGTTGCCCTGCCTGCACTGCCAGGCCCCCCACAAGACAAGGAGCAGGGTCCCCATTTGCCCTATCTCCCGAATCGGGGGTTCTCTCCTTACTCTTGCTCATCCCCTCAGCCCTGCACTCTCCCTTTTCAGTTTCTGTCCATTTTCTGCAAAGCGCCCAGCCGGAGCAGATGTGTCACCACCTGACGGGGTCACCGCTTGGTCCTGCTGTGGTACGACCCTGCTGGTGCTCCAGGGAAGTCGTGGGGGGAGCCTGGGCACAGTGTGGGCATCAACACCTCTGGGCTCTGCTGCACCCCAAACTGCAGAGAGCTGGCACCACCGCGTGTGGCTCAAACCAACAACAACAGTGGTGGGAAAGGCACTGGAGAGGGGCTGGTGCTCTCCAGGTGAGCATAAACCCTGCTGGGCAATCAGCTCTGTTAACTGATGGACAGCATCGATACTGTGCCAGCTGGTACCAGGGGAAAGCAAGGCCTGGGAAGGTGAAATGGAGCAGGTTGTAACAGGACTCGTATCCCATGACTGGACCACAGCTCTGCGAGACGATGGTGAAGGTGTGATCCCTGACCAGCACTGCGGGGCTGGCTGCGGGTGTACTCCAGCACCACCCAGCCGCACTTTCACTGGCGTAACCTGTTTGGCCCGGGGATTTCCCAGAGCTACACCACCAAACACGTGCAGCCTCTCCTGTGTCTGCACCGTGCTGGTACCCCGGGAGCAGGCAGAATCCCACCTGGGCAAGTGTCTGCCCCATGTTTGGGCTCTGCAGGGAGCGATGCTGGCAGCTGCAGAGGGCGCAGGGCACTGGGGCCGGTGCCGCCAGCCTGGCTGCTCCTGGAGAGCTCCCGTGGGGGGCGGGTGCTCCCCGCTCTGCCCCCTAGAAAAGTGACTCACCCCAGCAAGAAAGTGCTCCGAGATCTGCAGATAAAAAAACCCCTCCAAGGGCAAAATGCTTGTTTGGGAGTGCATGCTAACGAGGCCAATCGCACACAAACACAAAGCTCCGCGCTCCTCAAAATTACCCCCTGCAAGGGACCACACCTCTCCCCTCCCCAAAACCCCAGCCCAAGAGGCACCAGCGGGCATACAGGGAGCTGTAAACGCCAGGTGGGGCCCGGCCGCTCCCCACTGAGGCTGCTGGGGGCTGCTGGGGGCTGCTCCCGTCCCCTCCTCCCTGCCTGGTGCAGACACAGCCCAGAAGCATCACCACTGGTGCCCAACCAGACCTGCCCCTGCCCCTTCTGCTTCATTTCCTGTGCCACCGCCCTCACTGCTGTGTCCGCTCTCAAGCCATGTCCCCTCCATTTTTGACATTCCCCACATCTAGTGAATTTGGGGATCAGCCTAAAGCTGGGTCCCTGGGGCAGGCTGGCCTTGCGACCCAGCCCTGACAGCCAAGTCCAGCAGCTCAGTGCCCAGGGACCAGTGTTAGCCCAGAGCCACCACCAGGCTGGGGTAGTCCTAAGCTCCCTATGAATAACACCGGGAGCATGAGAGCCGAGGGGCTCCTCGTGCAGGCAGCTTGCCCTGCTCACAGCCACGTGTCCCCACGGTAGGGCTTGCAGGGCTTAAGGTGACTGCTCCAGGTGCCACCTTCATAAAGGCAGAATGGTCCCCGTGCTCGGCAGAGCTCCCCAGCCATGTGAGCAGCTCCAGTTACCCAGCCCCTTTTATCCAATCCACCTCCTGCTCAGAGGAGGCCAGCCGCCTCTCCCTGCTGCCTCCGCTCTGTGTCAGGGCTGTGGGACAGGAGCAGGGCTGGGTGTCCTTGGGCAGAGCTGTCTTCGCCTCCAATGTCACCCTGGGGAGCAGTGCTGCGGCTCCAACCAGCAGGCTGGGCACCCTGCGTGGACCCTGCCTGTGCCATGGGTAAAACCAGCCTCAAAACCCCAACAATTCTGGGGGCAAACACGCCACCCCCGCAGCAAGCAGCCCCCTCGGTCCCAGCATCCATTGCTCTGGCACAAACAGGGCTCCCAGCCATGGGCACCCGGGTGGAGCCGCTCGTTCCCAGCCCCGGCCATGCCATGCCTGCTTGTGCAAACAGCAGCAGGAGCCGTTTCAACCAGTTGGACGGCTGCCTCGCAGTCAGGTGCCTCCTTCCTCCTCCCCAAACGGCTGCTGGTGCCTCTGTCCCCCCCAGCTCCGCACGCTGTGCCCTGCCACTGAGGTGTCCCCCTCCCTTGGGTGCCCAGGGCAGACCCGGGGGGTCGCCAGCCCCCAGCACGGCATGTTCTTATCTCTCCACATGCTGCATGGAGGCACCAAAAGGCAGCTGTGAAGCAGCCCCGTCAGCAGGTTTCACAGTCCTTGAGGTGTCCTCAGACGTCCCCGTGCTGCCGATGCAGAGTGCACCATGGGGGAGTGGAGGAAAGGTTGTCCATGCGCAGCTGGCACCGGCACAGCACCGGCAGCAAGGAGCTCTGGCTACACACACCCCAGGGCGCAGCGCAGGTGGAAAGGGGCTGCTTGCCACATTGCTGGTGAGTGCTGCCCATCATTACAGCCGTGCTCAGGTCTCCCACCCTGTCTGCATCCTCGGTGGGGTACAGGAACCTGAGCAAACTGTTCCCTGTGACCTGCTGCAGTCGCAGTTTGGAGGGGTGCAGGGAAAAAGAGACATCACAAGCCACAAAAGAGGCATCGCCGCATCTGTCACAAGGTTTCTCAGCCACACTCATGCCCCAAGGGAATGCTTTGGCATTTGGCTCTGCCCCTGCTACCTCCCCAGCCTAGGAGCAGAGAGGACCCCACGTCTGCTCCAAACAACCTCTGCCGCATTGCAAAACGGGGGCAACGCCCAGGATCTGAGCGCCACTGTGCAAATCTCGTCCCACCCATCCCAGCACCAATCTCATGTTCCCTCGGGAGGGCAGGAAACCTGGAGCAGCCTGGCTCCATGCAAAGATCTTCCTGCTTTGCACAACACCGCTGCCTCTCCTTATGTTTCAGGATTGCGGGAACTTCACGTGCTGCTGTTTGAGTCAGTGGGGGCCTGGCAGCCCTGGCAGCAGCAGGGAAATTTTCCCTAATCCCCTGGCTGCTCGCACCAGCCCCAGGGCAGAGGCTGCTGGTGCTGCAAGCACCATGTGGCCCAGCACCGCATGGTGTCAGTGGCACGGTGCTGGCACGCCAAGGTGCATGGCTGCACCTGGACCCCGGGCTCCTCCTGCCAAGGGTGTCCAATCTGGGGAGCCCCAGGGGGTTGTGGGGAGGGAGAAGTGCTGCAAAGCCAGCCTCTGCAGTGCTCCTCACAAAACACAGCGGGCTCTGCAGCCCAGCCGATGCAAAGGAGACGTGGCTGCAGCAGTGGCGGTGCAGGGGGAGGAGGTGATACCGGGCTGGGGTGGCACCAAAGATGGGCTCTATCCCTGCAACGTGTTTCTTTACCATCAACTTCCATGAAAAAAAAAAAAAAAATAAGGCTTGTGCCAAAACCAAACAGGCCTTGAGGCAGCTCCTGTGCCAGGCTCCCTGGGAAGCTCAGCTCCACACCTCCCCCCCAGGTGCCGAGCTCCAGAGACAGAGGGTGCTTTGTTTGGGGTGCTTTTCCAGCCCGTGCTGGGTGTCCTTTATGAGCTTTTCTGCAAAGGTGGCATCAAACGGGAGGAGCGGGGAACCCTGCCTGCGCTGAATAGTAAAATCTGCTGGCAACACCGTGACACTTCTCCAGACTGCATCTAAATATAGACTCCTCATTTGTTAGCGTGCCTGCTGCTAGATTTGGTGCAAGGAGCCAGGATGCTGTGCTGACGGCCCGCCAAGGCCACTGTCAGAGCCCAGCCAGGGCTGCAGAGGGAAGAAGGCAACAATGTGGCACCGCCCCACCGCTGGGCACCCCAGCAGCCCCATCAAGCTCAGGCTTCTGCAGCAGAGCCACAAAGGACTGGAGAAAGCTGGGAAATTTGCGTCCCAGGTCATGCAGACAGCAGGATGGAAACGCTGTTCCTTCCTGGGAGGGATGCCCTCTGCAGCACAGCTTGGTCATATGCCCACAATCCCTCCCAGCTGTGCAGGACAAAGCCTGCAGCAGGTGCAGGAGGAGCAGCATGGTTAGACAAACAGGGTGCAAAGCACCACACGTACCACGAGGCTTCTCCCTGCTGTCTCCTGGGATTGGTTTGCTGGCAAAATGCTGCGGGTCCAAATCCCCCACTCTGAATCCTGGAGGTTTGGAGGCGCACGAGCACCTCTTTTAGAGGGCATGGCCTCAGTGGGAAAGGCTTCTGCTGCGAGCAGCGGTGGGACGCAGGGCACCCGGCACAGGATGCTGATCCAGCCCCCAGGAGCAGGGTTTCAGCAGCTCTCCTGCTGATGCAACGCAGGTGTGCTCTGCCAGCCAGCACGGCCAAGGATGCCAGCGCTCAATCTGGCTGCACTCACCATCCACCTGGGGCTCCGGGCGAGCGGACATTTGTGGCAAATGTTTCAGGAAGCCCTGAGGGAAGGAGATGCCCCCCAGCATTTTCTAGAGACCTGCACCCTCCTTGACTTGACTCCCTGGCAGAGAGCACAAGGGGTGAAGACCTGGAGGCCATCAAATGCTGGCTGTCACCACGCTTTGGGCCCTGCTCCCCTAGCAGCACCCCCAGCCTGCCACGGGGACACTTTCATGTCCCCAGCTGCTGCACAAGAGCAGGGGGCTGCGCTCTGGCCAGCGCCACCAAATGCCACACCAAGGGCTGCCCACTTGCTGCCATGTCCCAACACCTGGGAAAAATGGGGCAGAATGGGGAAGAGACGGGGTGATCTGCAAGCCAGCCCGTCCCTGCCCCGCTGGGATGAGGCGCTGCCGGCTGCCTGCAGCAGCCTCCTCCTCCACTCCTGGCGCCAAGTCCCGTTGAGACAGGGCCAAGGAGGACGGGAACTCCGGGCATCCCGCGCCGCTGCCGGGGCACGCGGGGACACCTGTGCCCCCAGGCACACCACTGCCAGCATGTCACAGCCATATCTCCTGACCCGTGACCGCAGTGTACGGCCAAAGGACACCTCTGGGTCCCCAGCTCGCCAGGATCCCCCACCAAAACCCCATGGGCTCGGGGTCCCAGACACAAGGACATCACACCCCAGGCTGTTCCCCCATAGGGACAGGCAAGACAAGCCACACAGCTCATGCAACGAAGCTGAAAAGCCACCCAGTCAGGGTCCCCTTGGGAACCAGAGACAGGGGATATGCTTTGGCCCTTTTTCCCCTGGTTTTACCATCTTCCAACCAACATACAACCCAGTTCATTTTTTTGAGCCTGCAGGGAAACTTGAAGCCATTGGGTTCTCCCCGCATGCCCCCTCAGGGTGAGGGGGGAGTTTAAATGCTCCATTTCTCAGACAGACCTTGCAGATGGCAGGAGTCCATCTTCTGGGGGAGAGTGGATGCTGGGAAGTAAGCCCCGGCCAGAAGGAACAGCTCGCAGGGCCAGAAGCACATCAGGAAACATCCCTGTGCCTTCACAGGCTGCTCCCCCTGCTTCCCCTGCCCAGGGCCTGTCCCGAGCACAGGCCTGCAACAACCCAAGCAAGCCAGAAACGTGCTCCCTGGGGTGCTCGCCCTTCTCTGCGGCAGGGTCTGCAGAGAGAGGGAGGGACAGGCTGGAGCTCCCGTCCTTCCCCAGCCCCGGGGCCTTTCCCCTGCTTCCCCTGGGCTTGCAGGGCCACAGATCCTCGTGCTGCTGCTGGTATTTGGGTAGCAGGCCACCGAGCGCCAGGGACATGGAGCCAGGAGCAGCTGAGAAACACAGCCCTAAAATAAGAGTTGGCAGGAGGCAGACACAGCTTGGCAGCCAGGGGACACGCTCGAAGCAGTGATGGGGACGCATCCGGCGGCTCCCTTAGAGGAGAGCAGGACAGGCAGCAAGCAGCACCCCAGCCCTGCTGCGAGGGGCTCCCACCCTTGTGTTCTCACCCCAATTCTCCATCGGTGCACAGGTTTCCCCACCTCGCCCCACCACCATGACCCCCCAGGGCAGGTTTGCTGTGAAAGGCTCCCAAAGCTGCCTGCTCCCCCACTCTGTTATCTCCTCGTGCACTTCCAGCAGCTCCTGACCATGGCCGTGCCTCAGTTTCCCCTGCTGGCCCTTGGGACGGGGACTCAGCCCCCACAGGAGGATGTCACCGCTGCCTGCCAAGGGATTTGCAGCTTGCTGCCATGCCGGCTGGCATCTCTCTTGGCTCCTGGCAGGGACCATCCAGGAGAAACCTCTGCAAAGCTCGCCTCCCGTGCCTGCTGCCCCAGCCTGGCCCAGCCCCGGCACCCCCTGGCACCTCGCCCCTTGCCCTGTCCGCAGCCCCGCGGGGGGAGCGGCACCGGGCAGGCAGCATGGGGACAGCCAAAGAAGGAAAGGAGCAGGACGGGACGGAGGAGCCGGCAGGGCTCCCGGCTGGCACATACTGTAAAAGGGAACGGGACTGCAGGTCTCCAGCTCAGTGGATTTAAGATGGCTGTGAGGCCGGGAGGAGGAGGAGGAGAAGGAGGAGGAGGATATTAACCCTCCCAGCACCGTGCTCGTGCCAGGGGCACTGCGACAGGGATGAGCAGCAGGCTCTGCTCAACATTTTCCCGAGGCTCTGCTCAACATCAGATGCAGAGGGGTTCCCCTGACCCCCACCTGACAAAATGCAGCTGGCCGTGCTGGCAGGGCCTGGGAGATGCTGCCCTAAAGATGGACCGCTGGGAGGAGGAAGAGGAGGAGGAGGCACATGGCAGGCACCTGCAAGATGAAGCCATGGAGGTGGCCCCATTGGGCACATGACGCTCACCCTCGAACCCCAGCTCCCCTGGGAAAGCTGCCCCCAGAGCCCACCCCAGGGGCAAAGCTGGGGGCACTGGGGCTTTGCGGAGCTCAGCAGCACCGGAGGGGCAGGAGAGGGGATCCCCTGGGGCCATCCACTCGGCGCTGCCACCCCGCGGATGGGCAGAGGGGGTGGCTGCTCAGCTGTCCCCCCCTCTGCCTATGCACACACCTTACTGACTGTTTTTTCCTGCTTATTTTTTTCCTTTAAAAACATCAGCTTTGGCCCTCCCTGGGTTTTATTGTTGGATTCATCAAGACTTTGAGGAGCCAGGCGCAGTGATTGGAGGAACAAAGGTATCGGCACTTAACTGCAACTTCCTTTCTCTGAAATGTTTATTGGTCATTGACGTCAAGTAATTATTGAGAATTATTAATTAAGAAAGCATTTAAAAGCGTTGCTTTTGTTGAGGTTTTGTCATTACAATCAGTTTATCGTCCATCAGAAAAAACATCAGCCTTTCCAGTTGCTTGGAGTGAAGCAAAGCTCCTCTAATTAATTTCCTTTTCCGCAGCACGTGTTTTGCTTTGACCCACCTCGGGGACTTGCCCTTCTCCAGGTACAACAGCCCCGCCAGCTTGGAGCGAGCCAAGGGGACCTCAGGGAGGCCATTGGACGGGAACATGATGTCCCCTCCAGCTTGGCAAGGACAAGCGTGAGCAGTGGCACTTTTCGGGAAAGCACCCCATGTGCCCCATCTCCCACCGAAGTGCTGCTTCTGATTTCCTGGTGGGGCTGCCCCCTCCAGGGACCAATCCTGCTGGAGAAGTGCCAGCCATGCCCGACCTTCCCTGTCCCGCAGGGCGCAGCCCCCACTTAGCAAGTGGGTCAGCTAAATATAAGCAGTGCCAGCACCAGGCGCCTTCCTCCTTACATCATCGCCACCCTATAAACCATGGCCCCAACACAGGGGCTGCTCAGCACGTGCTGTGGCAGATGTGAAATGCTGTCACATTGCCAGAGGCACCGCTGAACCCTTTCCTTTGTAGCAACCCTCCCCTTGCCCCAGGCTCCCAGGCTGACTGGGGCAGCCACCATGGAGCTGGGGACCAGATGGCACCGACATCCCCCAGATGGCCTCCCTGAGGAGCCCATTGCCACAAACCACAGGCACTCTGCACAGAGCAGGCCCTTGGGAGGGAGATTTCCATTTCCATTTACCAAAAGCAGCCGCCTAAGGTCCCCAGCACAGTGGCAGCGAGCTGGCACCCTATCACTGAGGTTTGGCAGCGCACCCGCCCAGGCCTGCAGCGCTGAGCATGCCTGGCCCATGGTGCACGCGTGGCTTTGGCTGGCAGGCTCATGCCAGGAGCCCGAGTACGGGATATCAGCAGGTAAGTATATTTGCTTGGGAGACTGCAGACCAGCCTGTCTGGGTGGCTGGGCAGTTTGGACCCAGTATACCCAGTCTGGCCACCTGCAGGGCAGATGGCTTTCCCAGTGCAACCTGTGTGCCACCCCCTCTCCTTCCTCCCCACCTGCACCTTGGTGGCTTGGGGCTGGTAAAGCTGGGTGCTTTTGCCACCAGCTGGGAGCAGCTCCTGGGCTGGAATGCAAGGGGGGCAAAGTTTAGGGTGCTTGGGGATGCTGCCCCTCTTCACAGCCTCACTGCAATGCCAAAAAAAGACACAGCACCGTGCCTGGCAGGGAGCAGGCACCAGTGGAGGGGGGTGGTGAGCACCCTGCACCCCAGCAGCACCTGGACAGGCCCTCGGCAGCCTCCAGTTATCCACAAGCGAACATCAGCAGCCTCTCGCCCAACCTGGAGGGGTGGTTATTAGGGAAAGACACTCTAATGAGGCAGCTCATTAAACGCAGGAACGGATTAGGCCAGGAACCAAGGCGCTCTGTGACTGCGGAGTTCAAGAGCAGGACAAAGCCGCCCTGCCCTCTCAGGTGCTGCAAGATCCTGCCACGCCGCAGGGGCCGAACGGCACCAAGCCTCAAAGCACCTTCAAAGCCCTCCCAGGACCTGCAGGAGCTCTGAGGATGGATGGTGGAGGGAAAGCAGGACCAGGGCTTGAAAGCGATGAAAACACCCCCTGAGATACAAGCAGAAAACATCTGCTCCATCCCAGGCAGTCAAGCTTGGGCTCTGCCTCCTCCACTGCCAAGCTCAACCCCAGCACTGCTGCGGCTCCCAGCAGGGATACTCCAGGAAGAAAGCTTTTGGCACAGCCCAGCCATGCTGCCTGGGAGCTCAGGCAGGGGTGAAGTGGGAGGAGAGGCAAAGCAGAGTTCACAGCTGCAGTCACCAGGGAAAAATGAGCCCTGAAAGATATCCCTCTCCATCAGCCGTGGCAGGGAGGGCTACCTCCAAGCCACCTGGGCACCCACGAGAAGCATCAGGCCCGTGCAATCACTGTTGTGAATGAAGGTGGGAACGAAGCTGCTAAAGATAACTTTGACAAAAGGAACTATTAATAGCAATACTATAGGGCTTTTCACTTTGTTTCTTTTTGTTGTTTTTGTTGTGTGGGTTTTTTTTGTGCATCCTTCAAAGCTCTCTCCGGGCTTGGCAGGCCCTGATGGATCAGACCCTGCTGCAACTCCAGGAACACAACAGCACAGGCAGGGGCACTGCAGGCGCCCAGCAGCATCCTGCAGCCCGCAGAGATCTGGCACGAGCAGCAGGGGGCTGGCAGCCCTGAGCCAGCCTGGCGCAGGCCAGAGGATCCCGCACGGTTTCTGCGGGTGATGGTGCTGCCACCATGCCTGTTTCCATGGAGACTCCAGCACTTGGTGAGATGGAGATGGCGGGATCAGCTGGGGATCAGCCGGGAAGGGATGGAGCAGAGCTGGCACCTCCAGTTGCTGCGGCCGCTGGCAGGGCCCCGCTGAGCAGCCCACCTGGGGGCATCTGGGTCCCTTCGTGCTGCCTGTGGGTTGTCCCCATGCTGCATGGCCTTCCCCGACAGCCAGCCCCGTCCTGGCCAGGCACATAGCCCACACCACGGCACCAGGCTGGTTCTGTGCCCCGGAGCTGCTCGGCCGCTCCTGGTGGCCCTGGGGACAGCTCCCAGTGGCACCACCTCAGAGCACACGTGTGCCACCACAGCCCGGCTTGTGTGACCCAGAACCAGGACCAGCAGGGTGGCAGCAAGCTCCCCCCAACCCAAAAAGTCTCTGGTGCCTGCCAAGAAGCTCTTCTCCAGGGTCACCTGCTGAGCCACCACGTGTGGCGGCTGCTTTCCAGGCCCTGGTGCGGGGACGGGGCAGGATGGGACCCAGGTCCCCCCCCTAGGTCTCTGCCACCGCCTTCTGGCCGTGTGCGGGACCCTGCCGCACACCCTGTTCCTGCAGCAGTGCAATTAGCCCCGCTGACCCCTGAAATCCTCAGCCTCACTAAGCAGCCATGCATTAAATCCCAGATCCAAGGGTGGAAATAGACTTTGTAAAAGGCTTATGGCCCTATTTATTACATTTTACGCATGAAGGGGTCCAGCAGCGCAGCCACGGCGCTGCGGTCGGTGCTGGCTGCCTGCATGCTGAGGCAGATGGACAGGCGGACAGGGGGAGCTGGGGCAGGCAGCAGAGCCTTGGCGGGTGTCTCCTTATGGCTGGGGTTGGGTTGCCAACTGAGTGCTCCAGCAGACACAGGCAGGCGGGGATATCGATCTAGATGAAAGCTAACACCGCTCTCGGGGATGGGTAACTGTATCTGCCGCGCATTTGTATTCCTCAGAGCAGGGCGCGATGGTTTCAGCCATCTGCTGGAGCAGCACCGACATCCTGGGGCCACTCCAAGCCCTCTGCGCCATGCCACTACCTCCCACCGGGGACATGCAGTTGCAACCTGCCCTGTTTCACCCTGCAGGACCATGTCCGTGGAGCAAGCAGCACCCTGCGGAGCAGGGCATCCCCAAAACAGCGAGAGGCCTTCTCCAAACCCACGCCATCTCCTCCTACCAGGCAGCTCGTGCCCTGGTGGTGGGCACAGAGATGAAGGCTCAAAACCCGAGGGACCCGCTGCTGTCCTGCAGGAGGCAGAAGGCAGCTGCTTGTCCCTCTGAGTGCTGATCAATATGAAGAACCTGGAGCAGCATATGTGTGCCTCGTGCTCCAGGTTCCTGGGACACTGACACAAAGGGCAGCTCCCTGCTCCCTGCGGAGGGACCCCAGGCACCCTCATCGCAGGTGCAGGGAAGGCCACCAGCAGGGCCCTGTGAGGACAGCCCTGACAAGGGGAAATGGTTCTTGGGAGGTGTGCTGGGCTTGGCGTTTCAAAGGGGCAGATCCCACATCCTTCATTAAGCGAGCTCAGAGGACTTTGATGCGTGCAGTGCCCCATACACCTGAGGACAGAAGGACCTTTGCTCCTCTTGCCTTCCCTTCCCACCTGCCCAGCCCCTGTCACGCTCCAGGGCCCTGCTCCAGCGGCCCTGAATTGCCACCCTCAGGTGCCTCAGCCCCCGTCGTGGCACAGGACCAGAGGTTTTTCCTGCAGCCGAGCTCCACTCCACGTGTTTTGCAATCCAGCTCCTTCCTCCAAAGAAAGCTAACAAGCAGCGTGTTGGGGCATAGATGGGCTCCTGCCTCTAAAGGCACGGAGGAGGCATTTAGAGGAAAGCCTGCAGTTGGGGTGCCAGTGGGCTGCCTGCTCCCCACCGCCCGGCGCTGCCCCACAATGCTGCGAGCTATGGCAGCCATGGGGAGAGGTCTGAACTGCCCAGCACAGCCCCACGGAGCTCCCAGCCCCACCACTGCCCTCTCGGGCTATCCTCCCATGGGAGAGGCTCCTATGTTTAGGTATCTAAATGAGCTAGAGTGGCTGTTTCCAAAAAGAATTAGTTCGGGTTACGTAAAGACAGAGAGAAACTTCAAAGGTCCTCAAAGTGCTGTAAGTGAGCAGCACAGCCGGGGACAGTCCCCACGTTTCATTTCTGGTGGACTCGGGGATGTGCTGCCAGAGCTGGGCTGGGTCCCTGGGACAGGGACACGCAGGCACGTGGCAGGCAGTGCGGGCTGCTGCAGAGGCAGGAAAGCAGGGGCTGCAGCTGAGGGCACCCACCCTGCCCCAGCGCCCTGCCTGGGACCCACTCTGCTCACCACGTGCCCAAGTGGCACCTTGTGGCTCCAGCATGGCTGCCTGGCCCTGCAGTGAGCAGTAGGTCACCAGGACAGGAACCCATCCCCGTCGGCAGCATGACTGAAAGCACAGGGAGGAGCGAACAGGGGTGAGGAGGCACCCCAAGCACTGTACCTCCAGCAGCAAACAAACCAAGCAGCTCCAGCCCTCCTTTCCCGCGCATGTCCTAATAGCTCCCCGCGACCTCCCACCCGCTCGGCTGCTGGCTTCCTTCCTCCTGCACCGCCTTCCACATCCCGAAGCCTCTCGCCTGGCGAGGAGAGAAGCCGCATGCAGGAGCGTGTCCCGTGCACCCACTGCCTCTCATCCCAAAGCCGCAGGGCTGCAGCTGTCCCTGCTCCACTCTGAGCTGAACCTGGGGCCAGCGCCAGCTCCCGGGGTTTTGTTTGCTGCAGCCACCCAAAAAGCAGCCTCCGTGCCAGTGGGTTTGGTAGCGGGCACAGCGGGAGTTTCTGGGGACACGCATTGAGTACTTTCATTTTCAGTATACATAGAAATAGGCTTCATATTCCTTCCTAAAAGGACACAACAGCAAGAAGAAAAAAAAAAAAAAAAACAGCTCTAGCACCAACAAACCTCTCAGACTGAGAAAACCACACAGTTTTCATAAGACCCGAGTTCTCTTATCTGAGTAATTGGTTTTATCACCCAAAAAAAGCCATGTGCCATTCTCCTGGTGGGGCCCACACATACACAGAAACTTCCTTTTTAAGAAAGGCAGTTACATTTTTTTCTTTTCATTATTAGCACGGTTAGGTCGTGACCACCTGTGAGCAAGCCTGCTCACAAGGAGACACGTTGCTGGCTGGCTAAAGTCCTCAGCTCCTGCTATGCGGAGCTCCGGGGCAGGTTTAAAAACCCCGCTGGCACCGCGGTGCTGGAGCATGCCTCTGAGCTGCACACACATCCCGTGGGCAGGGCTGGGGAAGGCGAGCAGCTAAGTGGCTGTGGTTTCAAAGGAGCCAGCGGCGCTGCAAAGTTTAACTAGCCGAAAGCAAAGGGCTGTGGAAGTTGCAAACATTTGCACCGAGGCTATGCAAGTCCTAGGAAATCAGGAGACCAGGGCTGGAACAAAGTCCAGCCCTGCGGCGCTGGGTGCCAGGTGTGCAACCTGTGCGTGGCAGGACAGGGCAGTGCTGGCTGTGCCGGTACAAATCCCTGCCACGCTCCCCGTGTCCCACTTTGCTCTCTGGCCCCTCGTGCTGAGGTCGGGCAGAAAATCGCCCCACAGGTGGGCTGCACCCAGGCTGCCAGCCTGGAGAGCCCCCGAGGACCGGCCACACCGCAGCTGCTTTCCTTCCAGCAACACCCTGGATGGTGCAGATGGGCAATGGCACTGGTGCTCACAGAGCAGGAAGGAAAGCCAGCTCCTGCCCTGCATGGCCTTCCACAGGAGCCGTGTGAGCGCGACGCTTTACACCTCTGGCTGCATGCTGTCAGCCAGCCACGCATCCAGCCCCAGTGGAATCCTGTGCGCACAAAGAGTCGCTGTGGTGCTTCCTGCAACACCCCACAGCTACATGGGCACTTTCGTCATAAAAGAAAACAACGTAACCTGCTCCCACCTAGGCACTTTGGCAAAAAGCAAAGTGAGGATGAGCTCAGCAAGCAGGCTGCCGCAGCTGGGGGACATGGAGCATACTGCCTGCTACCAGTGCTGCTCTCCTGCACCCCACCTCTGCCTGCCCAGGGCTGCCCCAGCCCTGGGTCCCCTCGCCAGCTCCACACCTGTCACTTGCAGGCAGTGAAACTCACAGCTCCCCCACCATCCGGGCGGGAGGGGGGAGAAGAAAGGCGACGGGAGGCAGCTGGGCTCCCTGCTGGACGCAGCACACGGCCAACCGCCCATCACGCTGCTCCTGCCATGCTGCAGCCCCAACCCGGATCCCCGCCTGCCTTCTCCCTTCCATCTCCCCCCCCCCCCCCCCACAGGATTTCCTTGCTCCTGATGTGCGTGAAAATTAGGAAATGAGGGTTCCTCGGGGACTAGGTGGGGAGAGCAGCTTTTGGCAGGGGGGAAAGGATGAAACATCCCAGCCCCCACTCCCACCGCCCCATCTGCCTGGGTTGAACGGGGTCCTGTAGCCTCCCTGAACAACGGCCAGGGAAGCAAAGCAACAGCAGTGATGAACTTTCTGCAAACTGAAACAGGAACTGAGGTGTCTGACCAGCAGTGCTGGCTCAGCAGAAGGGGCTGCTTCAGGCAGCGTGCTCCCTGTCGCTGCAGGCAGCCCATGCTCAGTGCAGAAGCGGCGCAGAGGAAGAATTCAGAAAATGCATCGCAGTGAAGATCCGCTGCCCTGCAATCACATTTGCTGCAAGAGCTAGAGGCAGTCGCTTCATCCTCAGCCACCTCAGCACAAAAACATCCACATAAAGCATGTAACACTGCATCCCAGGGGAAGAGAGAAGTGTCACATCAGTCCTCGCGGTCACCGGGGTCTCTCCCACCCCAGCCCACAGCCCAGGGTCTCCCCCTCTGCTCCCTGCTAGAGGGGAAACACATGCGTGGCCCCTCACCAGACAGAAAGGGTACACGAGGAAAGGGTGGTGCGCATGGGAGGATGTGAGCAGCCCCTGTGCTGCTTCAGGGTCTTCGCTGGGCTCCTGCAGACCGTGGTGCCGAGGGACATCCTCCCCACAGAGCACTGGTCTCTCCGGGTACAGGCCAGGGAGGTGCCCAGCACCCAGCGCTTTGTCTCAGGACAGCAGGAGGCCAGATAAGCAAAGCATTTTCCCTAAGCCCCACACATCTGCCCAGGAGCCAAGAGTGATCAAAGGTTAGTCTGGCTACTGGATGGGGCCATCACACCGCCCCTGAGGCTGTGCCCGTCTCTGCACCCCCACCAGCAGACACTCAGGATGCTGACACCACATCGGGACCCCCCTGGGGATGTTCCAGCTCTTACAGAACCAAAGGAGATTTCAAGCTTTTATTTTCCCTTGCCTTAATTCTGAGGTGAACCAGCTTAATGCAACAACTCGCAGCAGCAGCTCAGAGCTGGTCGCTGCCTTCCGCCTGGGGAGGCACAGCCAAACAGAGACAGGTGAGGAGAGCACTGCCGAGACCACGAGCACTGCCAGATCTGTGCAAAGTCCTTGGCATTTCTTGGAAGCTCCAATTAATTAAAAAAAAATGATAAATAAATAATAATTTGCACAGTCCCATGGCTGGAGCTCGGGAAAAGTGCTGAAAAGCAAAAGAAGTGAGCGATAAGTGGAAGGGAGCACATTGGCTGAGCCTTTACCTGGGTGCCAACGGCACAGCAGTGTGGCTGATTCTGGAAGTAGGTCAGTGTACCTGTACCTCACCTCCCTGTCCGCGCCATTAACTTTAACCTTTAGTCTTTGGCTCGTTACAGCTCTGGTCGGCGATGATGGGCACTTGCATCCCCGGCACGTGGCGCAGGCAGCAGGGCGCCCGCTCACCTGCACCCATACAGCAGGCGCCCACCAGATCTGCTCTTGGGGATGCCCCCACGGCCCTCCCCATGCAGGCAGCATGCAGAGTTCCCCCTCTGCTCAACTGCTTTCGCTCTGCCAAAGCGTCATGAGATATATAAGCCTGTGCGGGGTTGCCATGGAGCGGGACTCAGCCATGGAGCAGGGGCCTGAGGGGGTTCCTCTGAGAAATGCAGGCTCCTCTTGCCACTTGCTCAGCAGGGCCTTATCTTTGGGGACAGCCCTTCCCTGGGGTGATTGGGGTGATGGAGAGCCCAGCAGTGCTCTCCTAGGGCGTGCAGGCCCAGGAAGTGCCCCTTGTCTCGGTGAAGCTGTGTCCCCAGATTCACAGACAGGCAGGAGGAGTGGTGCCTGCAGTGGCTGTTGTCCCAGAAGCACGGGAAGTCCCCTCACATCACCTCTGACCTGCCCCGGTGGGTGATGTTCCCAGGCTCCCAGGGGTGCTGCCCTAGGGCAAGCACATCCTTGTCAGCACGCTTTTGCTAGCACACTACCTGCTAGCACAGTCACCGTGGGCTCTCCCATGAGCCCGGTCCCAACCCCACCAACACAGCACGTGCTGTCAGAGCCCCACAGGTGTCCGTGTCCCCAGCCCTGCTCCAGGGGCCACGGAGCCCTGCTCCTCAAAGCGAAGAAGGTCCTGCAGCCCCAGGGACATTTTTCATTTTCAACCGACAGCACTTAAGTGACGGAGCAAGCAGAGTTTCTAACTACAAATAGGCTTTTGACATTGGAAAGGTTAATGTGGGAGAGAAATCTGTGCCTTTCACAAAGCTCCCTTTGCTTAAGGCACGAGGTTAAGACCTTAATTATTCACCTGTTGGAGAGGTGCCTTTCCATTACGGCATGGGACCAGGGAGGGGATGTGCAGGCAGGGCGGAGGCAAGGGACAGCATGGGGTCCTGCCAGGGTGAGAAGGACCCGCTCAGATCCAAGGCTGGAAGCAGCAGGTCTAAACCCAGGCTCTGCCAAGGGGCTGGGTCTGAGGCCAGCCCTCCTTCCTCTGCTTCTCCAGTTCCCGTGGTTCTCAGCAGCACACCACACTCTCCGTCTCCTGTACCCAAAGCTGCAGAGTGCACGGCTGCGGGGGTCCTGCTTTGCAAACAAAACAGCACCAGCAGCCCCTCTCTGTGCCCACCACCATGCTGCAGCCCACCTGCTGCCCCCAGAGAGGAGACCAGCCTCTGTGGCACGGGGCCCTGTGACCCACGCTGCAGCCTTTGCCCAGGCCCTTGGGCTGCCTCCATCGTCCAGATCCCACCACATGCAAAAAAAGCAGAATATCAGTCTGCTCAGTGAGGACTATCGGAAATTAGGGACAGTACCCACATCATTACTAACAATACCAGGACGCCTGATGCACCTCTGCGCAACCCAGGGCCTTGGCATGCTTTCTGCACTCATCGACGGATCAAGCTGTTAGCAGGAAGCTCGGAACTTAGAGAGGGAATGTAGTATTTCAGTTCATGTGATCTTCAAGCATCTCTCTGAGAAGCAGCCTATTGTTATTTGTTGGTTGTTTTTTTGTTTTGTTTTGTTTTGTTTTCCCTGCTGCACTTTGTTTAGGGGTTTAAAACAAATTGAAGCCATGAGTCTAATGCTGATGCCTCTTGCAGGACACGGGGCTGGTGACCCCTCCGTGGAGCTGCTGCAGACCCTTCCAGTGCCTGGTGCCACCGGGCAAAGCAGCCCCAGGCAGCTGGGGTGTGGTATTGCACAAAATGGATTATACAGACCCAGAAATGACACGTTTCAAGCCGCTGCAAACTAAAATCCCTTCCCGTTGCTGTTAAAATGGAAAAGAGGGTGGCAGGAAAAAAGCAGGCATTGAGTGCAGAACCCTGATTTTCTCTCTGTAGCAATGCACCACGTGAATCATCACTGCCCTCGATATGTAAATAGAGGTTAGCAGGCATCCTCAGCACAAGCCCAGATAATTAAGGACCTGATGCAAATGCCCACGTTAAACCTCCGTGCGTCTCCACGAGAGCCCTCCCAAGGGGAAGGGACCACCAGGCACCTGCACGCGTCGTGCTGTGCCTTGCACTAACCCTGCTGCGAAAGGAGGCAGCGGGGAGGAGCGCGGGGACCCAGCAGGAGAGGTGCTGGGGGAAGAAGCAGACTGCCTCAACATTTCCACAGGGGAACTGGGTAACATTCATAATCTTGTGGCCTCCTGACACTGCAGCCTCTTAGGATAATCTGATCCCGTGCTGGAACAGTGGGGACCATGTGGGAGCAGCTTTGGGGCTTCATTGAGAAGTTAGCAAGGCAGTTGTAAGCAGAGGCTAGTACAGTAGTAATGGGGAGAGACGTCAGAGGGAGCGTGGGACCCGCCTCCCTCTCGTTTATAGTTCTGAAGAAAGCATGTGACAGCGCCAGGGCTGGAGCCACCACTGCAGTTTCATCAGAGGTTAAGGTACAAGCACCAGGCACACTTACAACTTCAGCCCTTTCTAAAGCAAATGCATGCAAATCACACTTTTTTTTGTTTGTTTGTTTGCTTTGTTTTTTTTTCCCCTCTCTTTTCCTCCCTTTTCACACCAGCCTTTAACCCTTGAGGGCACAGGGGGGACAGGGAGGAAATGCAATTATCTAAAGTGGCCACTGCGCCGTACAACTGTACAACAACCCCAGGCTGCATGGCACTTCTGAGGGAACCCGCAGCAGCCTGCCCAGCTCTGTTTGCTGCTCGTAAGATTACGCACCAGCAGGCATCAGAGCAGCACTGACCCTATGCACATATGGACAGTGCCTCCTCCAACATAGTGCAGGTACAGGAGAGGGAGAGGAACGGAGGCAACAAACACAGCCAGCCTTATTCACGAGGTACCATAAAAATGGTCTTATTTCATTGCAAGCCATTTCACAGTCCCAAATTCTGCAGGGTATTCACAACATGGTGGTTTTGCACCAGAGAAGGATGATACTTCTCAAGATTTCTTTTTCAGCCTTACCAGTCCCCTTTTGGAATAAGATTCCTAGACTGAAACGTCAAATGCTGACAAAAAAGCAAAGCAATGCCACCCTTCAGATAGGTGCTGCAGTCACACGAGCTTTCCACTTCACGTTACAGACGTAGACAACTGGCAGGTTATTGCTGGGAAGCAGAGCCAGGAACTTTCACCTGCCTAGAGAGTAATTGGGATGGGGGGAGCTCAGCCTTTCTGAAACACTTTGCGGGGATGACACCTCGCAAAACCAGCCTCCTTTCTCCAGCCGGCATTCCCCCCAGCAATAATAAATCCCTCCGAATCAGAAGGCACAAACCACTTACAAAACCTTCTTGGCCCACTTCTCACCCTTCCTGACCCTTCTTCTGTAATCAGCCTGTCATCGGTTCTTCGTTAGCAGCCCGCGACCCTCCCCGCCACTCTGCCCCCACCAAGCTGCCTGCGTCCTGTGCCAGGCTGGAGCGCTGGCACACACCAGGAGCAGCGCCGGGACTCCACCGGTCCAGCTGGTGGCAAGACCTTCCTGGTTCTGGCTGGCACATGGACCAGGGGCAAATCTGATTGACCAAGCCTGGAGATGTTGTTTTGCACCCAAACAGCAGGATTAGAGCCGGATGTCCCTCCTCACACACACGCATAACCCCACTGTGTGCAATCCCCAAGTTGGATTGGTGAGAGAGCATGGGTTGGGATGAACGTGCTAGCTGCACAATCGGAGCTATTTTGTAATCAGGGGTTATGAAAGTGAAGGGCTGGAGGGATGATATATAACTACACAAAACTCTTCCCGCTTGCACCAGCCCCGGCAATCTGCCTGCGAAACACCCGCTGGGGAGCTCGGCACCAGCCACGGCTCCGGCTGCCGCCCGGCTCGTTGTGCGGTGCCTTCAGCCCCCAAAATGGAAAAGCATGCGAGCCCTATAGCCGGCCCGGCTCGCTCTCGTGATGGTGCGGGAGCTGCCAAGGCGCCTTAAGCCGATTTGCACGCCCAGCTCCGTCCAAAAGGCAGCCGGAGCCCGGCGTGGCCGCGGTGCGGCACGAAGCACCCCCGGCCCCCCCAGCCTGCAGCCCGTGGGCGTGCGGGTGCCGCTGCCCATGACTCAGCCCCCGGCCCGGCTCCCGCCTCCCCCGCACCCCCCCCCCCCCCGCAGCGGGGGCTGCAGCAGGGCCGGGGGGAGCCGCTCCGGGGTCCCCCGCCTCGACGCCCCCATCCCCGGCTCGGGGCCGGCCCCGCGCCGCAGGGGCTCGCGAGAGGCCGGGGCTGGGAGCGGGGCGCAGGGGGAGTCGCTCCGCGAGACCCCTCCCCAGCAAACCCGACGGCGTCCCGCTGCGGGACCACCTCGGCGCCCTTCCCCCTTACCCCCCTTCCCCTCCCCATCCCCGCAGCGCCCCGGCGGGACCCCCGGCCCGCTCTGCCCCCCCCCCCCCGGCGCCCCCTCCCCCCCACCTGGCTGTCGGCGAGGTAGTTGAAGACGAAGGAGGAGAGCGCCTCGTCGAGCAGGGCGCCGCAGTCCGGCCCCGGCTCCGCCATCTTCCACCGCCGGCAGGGGCTGAGGCGACTCCGAGCGTGCGGCAGGAGCCGGGCGGCCGCCGGGGCGGAGCCGTTCGCAGCCCCCGCCCGCAGGAGCCGGGGAGGGAACCGGGGGGGTCCGGGGGCTCGCGGGGGGGACGGGGGAAAAGGGGGGCAGGTCGCCGAGCGGCCCCCGAACGGCAGGGGTGAGGGGGGAGCAGCCGCAGCGCTGCTGCCTGCGACGAGGGGGGCCCGACGGCAGGCATCGGGCCGGGGGGGGGAGGCGTGCGGGGAGGGGGACCGCAGGGGGCCGGCTTCGAGAGGTGCCCCGAGGTGCTCGGGGTGGGCTGGGGGTAAGCGGGGAGTGAGGAGCAGCACGGGGGGGCTTCGGGTCCCCTCTGTTGTCTCAGCCCCCCTCCCCCCGCAGCCCGCTCCAGCCAGCAGCTCATGTCACGTGCATCGTTTGCTGTCTCAGGTTTGGAGGCGTGCAGATGCTAAAAGCCCTCTCAGAAATATTGATGGCGGGCCTCAAATCTTGTGGATGCTCTGTGTGCTTACCCGAAGCAATTACAGGGAGAGAGCAGGGCTTGGCAGCACAGCCTGGCTTAGCTGGTGTGCGGCCAGACGAGTGTACACCTGCAGCCTGATGGGCCCATACCCTCACAGCCCACCCCCTCACAGCCCTCCAGGTGGCTCAGGCAGGCCTGCAGGATCCTGATATGCCCAAACAGCTGAGGAAAACAAAGCGCCCTAGTTGGAGAGGGATGCATTGGGCTCCGATGGCTGAACAGAAGGGGGTTTTCCTCCAGCACAAAAGCCTTGCTGCCCATCAGCTTTCTCGCCTTGTTCTTGTTTCAGAGGCCGTTTCCAAACCCTGCAGTCTCCCTCTGCTTCAGGACCTGCCGTCAGCACTGTGTGATGCAGCAACATTGGGTATTCCCAATGACTCCGAGCCCTGTGCCAAAAGATGTCAGCAGACCATGCGTGTTTGCGTGTTGCTGGGGAGAGATGAGGCAGGGGCGGCTTGGCTGCTGGGGGGTGAGAAAGCAAGGAGAAGCTACCCGCAGCTCTTCCTCAGGCTGCCCTGCCTCATCCCTAATTACTGCCACCAAGCAGTGCAACAGTGCCCCAAGGGAATCTGCTGTGGGCACGTGCAGTGCCTTGCAGACCAGGACTCGGATTCCCCGTTGATGCTGCTGGTGGTGACCTGGGGTTTGTTCCCCCCAGCCCCTCCTGCAAGTGGTACATGTGCTGAACGCTGCAGGGAGCTGAAAATGGGGGGTTTTGCCCCATCGGGGGGGGGGGGGGGGGGGGGGGGGGGGGGGGGGGGGGGGGGGAAGCAGGACAGGAAGGCTTTGCAATAAAAGTAGTCTTTCAGGAGGAATTTGATGAACAAAAAGTGAGGTTCTTGTTCAAGTATGTTGTGATTTCTTTTAAACGAGCTGTACTCAAATGGGAAGTAACTATTTGTGGGAATTGCTTGTAAAAGGTTGTTTGAAATCAGGCCACCATAGCCTTGTGTTTCAGAAACACCTTTTCTATCCTGGTAGTGCAGGCAAGCACAGTTCTTCCCACAGCACCAGGGAGCATTAGCAAAGCAAAGCCCAGCCTGTGCTCGGGGATTTCTCCTCTGGCCTGGGGTTCTTTCAGGCAGGCTGATGAAACTGGATAGGGACAGGCTGCCCTTGTGCCAAGGGGGGACCAGAGGAAAGCCCAGAGGGGGTGAGACGGGGGCACCTCAGGGAGGTGGACCTGCTGCTGGATCTGTCCCGGGCTTTTGATGGGATCCTGGAGGATGAAGTACAGTAGCTCACGTGGCTGCAAGGCAGTGTTCACACGCTCCTGCTTCTGCTCTTGACTGCTCTGGACTTTTGCAGAGTCCAAGCGCTTTCCTGTGCCGGTTGGTATTTTTCACCTACAGAACAGAGATCACAGCACTTCCCCATGTCCCAGGGCTGCTGAGGGGGTGGCTGAATAAAGTTCATAAAGGGCTTCAAAAGCTGCAGGAGAGAGGCAAAGGAGGTCAAGATGTTACTGCTGGTATTGTTCCCACCTCCTTAGGTCAGTCATGTGGTGGGTGCAGAAATGCCGTGGTGGTGTCGAGCATGTCCTGTCCACAGTACTTCAGTGCAGTGGGGTGAGTGGGATGTTATATTTGCCATACACGGGCACACTTCTCTTGCTGCACACAGAGCACCTGTGCAGTTTCATTATTAATTGCTCATGAGTTTCCTTCTCAATCAAAACCTGAGTTTTGCAAGCAGAAGAGCTGACAGAGCTCAGGATCCTGCTGTGTCTTATGAGCAAAAAGATGTGCAGAAATCACAGAATCACAGAATCACAGAATTTCTAGGTTGGAAGAGACCTCAAGATCATTGAGTCCAACCTCTGACCTAACGCTAACAGTCCCCACTAAACCATATCCCTAAGCTCTACATCTAAATGTCTTTTAAAGACTTCCAGGGATGGTGACTCCACCACTTCCCTGGGCAGCCTGTTCCCGTGTCTAACAACCCTTTCGGTAAAGAAGTTCTCCCTAACATCCAACCTAAAACTCCCCTGGCTCAACTTAAGCCCATTCCCCCTCGTCCTGTCATCAGGCACGTGGGAGAACAGGCCAACCCCCACCTCGCTACAGCCTCCCTTGAGGTACCTATAGAGAGCGATAAGGTCGCCCCTGAGCCTCCTTTTCTCCAGGCTGAACAAGCCCAGCTCCCTCAGCCGCTCCTCGTAGGACTTGTTCTCCAGGCCCCTCACCAGCTTCATCGCCCTTCTCTGGACCCGCTCAAGCACCTCCATGTCCTTCTTGTAGCGAGGGGCCCAAAACTGAACACAGTACTCGAGGTGCGGCCTCACCAGAGCTGAGTACAGGGGGACGATCACCTCCCTAGCCCTGCTGGTCACACTGTTCCTGATACAAGCCAGGATGCCGTTGGCCTTCTTGGCCACCTGAGCAGATTGGCCTTCCACTGACTGCTGCATCCTGCAGCCCAAGCCAGTTCCCCTGACAGAGCTGAGCAACCCTGAGAAATGAGATTTTCCACCCCGTGACATGGTCAGAGGAGCACCAGCAGCACCCAGGAAGGGAGAGCCAAGGGTGCTCTTAGCTGGGAAAGGCATTTTTGGTCCTTGCACCTCTGATAATCAAAGGCAGCAGAGATTTCCTGATTTACCCCAAAGAAAGGGGCACAATCCCATTTGCAAGAGGACGAGCCTCACAACCTTCTGGCAGTGCTGGGCGTGCTGACCCTGCCGCTGCACCCCCCCTGGCTGTCCCCTTGTGCCGGTGTCAGCCCGGGGCTGTCCCCTGCACTGAGCCTGGGGACAATATTCCTTAGGTAAAATATAACAAGGCAAAAATCTGCAAATGCCCTTCCAGAGCAGTGCAGAGGGAGCCATGTCATGGGGCCTGCGGTCAGGAGGGGACGAGGGCTGAGTGTGCCCTGCACCTGCCAAAGGCCAAGTGTGGGACCCGGAGCAGAGCCAATGAGCAGAGCCTGGCCCGGAGACACCCCGTGCTGTGCCAGCACCCGCCTGCGGGCTCGGGTTTCAGCCGCCTCTGTTTGTGGATCTGGAAATGTTGTGGGACCTGGGCTGTGCGGGGTGAGGGGCAGCAGCAAATGGGGCTCCTCCAGGTGAGGGCACGTGGCCCCAGGGGACCTCGCCAGCCCCCCGCCTGGTGACACGCTCTCCTTGTCACCAAAATTCAACGTGGCCCCAAGAGGACTAGCCTAAGGGCTCCCAGCTGGGGGGCAGGGCTGGGTGGCCGTCCTGGTGGGCAGCGGGGAAGGGGCTCTACAGTGGGGCGGTGGGGTAAGCTGGGGGCAGCAAGTGGGAGAGTTCTCCCGGGTTCTGCTGCTGCCCTGCCACGCAGCCAGCTCCATCCACACGGGCTGTGAGCGGCCGGCACTGCTCCCCATGGGGCAGGCAGCGGCTGGCAATGCTGTGCCCCCACTTTGCACTGGGTTTCTTCACTGGGATCCTTTCCACAAGCTCTGCTGCTTTTCCTCCTAAGCCCGGCCGGGCTCTCGGCTTAGTGCTGCACTTCAGCAGGAGGCACCAAGCTCAGGGACCCAGCATCACTTTTCCTCAGAGCTTTCTTTGTCCAATGGCTCCTGAGCAGCTGTGCTTGCCTTGCATTTGCACAGCTTCACGGCCAGCAAGGATTCACTGCTGCAGAAGTGCAGGGGATGATCCGCATGGCTGCGATGTGGCCCCTTACTGCCTGCAAGCCCCCAGCAGCATCAGCATGGAGCGCCGTCAAAGCCCTCGTACAGGCACACAAGGGGCTGATGTCCCTCCTGCCCCATGTCTCTGCGTGCTACAGCTCTTTCCCTGCAGCAGACAAAGGAATGGAGATGCTCTGCGTTTGTCAGAGCCTGGCTCCAGTCAGCCTACTTTTGCATCCTGCTCTTCTCCAAACCTTCATCCTTGCACATGGAGCTGAAGTCAGGCTGTTACTGCAGAGGAAACCTACAGAGAGAGAAACGTTGTGGCAGAGGAACAAGAAGGGCTTGAGGATTAGCTGCTGAAACAGATGGGAATTTCCTGGGGCGAGATGCAGAGCCGAGCGGGGCAGGGAAGGCTCTTGTGTGGTGGCTCATGCTGCCCGCCAGCTGCGTGGGCTGCGCGAGGACACCACAATGCTCATGGCCTCCTCGTGGCGGTGCCGGTGACTCACAGCGCTGCGGGAAGCAGCACGTGCAGCTGGGGCTGAGCCCTGCTCCAGAGCCCTCAGCACCATGCACCGGGGATGGGATGGCAGCTAAATAGGGCTCAGGGCATGCCACTCACCCCGCTGCCCCAGGAAGGTTGACCTCATTGCATCCCGATGCAAGGAGCCAGGCCTTCCCCTTGCCTTTTGGGCTGCAGCTCGCCATGTGTGTCCCCTGCAGCAGCTCGTGGAGCAGTGACACTGGGAATATTTGCTTACCAGTGCCAACAGGAGCTATGCTGTATGGTGCGTGTCCCTCGTGCTTATTGTCTCAATCCCGACGAACTCCAGCTCTCACACTGCGTTCAGTGTCTGTCATGTCCCATCAATGTTCCCCCCCCTGTCCCTGCCTCAGCTCTGCCTGCCGGGCTGCCAATGGCCCCAGTGGTGCTCTTTGCCCGGCTGCTGCCTGGCAGGTCCCCATCGCCGTGCCACCAGCCCTGCTGAGCACCTGCACCCCTGCCTTCCTCGCCCCACCTTCTAGCCCTCTGCCTTCCTCCCCCCTGCCTTCCTCCCCAGGGGCCCTTGGAGGGTGGTGGTCAGGGGCTCAGGAGCCTGGTGTGGAGGCAGCAGGTACTGATGTGGGCCTGGGGGTCTGCATGACTGGCCCTCCCAGCACCTCAGCACTAGCTCCAGCCAGCTCTATAAATAAAATCAGGCTCTTTTATCCCACCAAATAAGCTTTCATTGATTTTACCGATTCCTCCTCTTCCTCCCTCCCCTGGTCTCTTTGATACATGGAATCAGCTGCAGAGGAGCTCTGTGAGTAGTCAGGCTGGCGGGGAATATGCCACCCCCCTCCCGGAGATAGCTGCTCTCCCCTGGTTTTCGCTCATGCTGCTGGAGAAGCAGCAGCACAGCTCCCTGGTGGAAGTTTGCCGGCTAATGATTTATTCATCTCCTCCTGCCAGTACCATCACTGGCAGTGAGGGAGCCCCAAGCCCTGCACCACAGGGAGGAGGGTGGGGAGCTTGGAGCTCTCTGTGGCCGAGGGAGCTCGGTGTGAGCTGACACGCGGCTCCCTTCTCCGGCTGCTTCACCTGCAGCTGTGCCAGGATAAGGGGCCAGTCCTGGGGCTCCGCATCCCCACCCCAGCCAGGGTGCAGGCTGGTCCCAGGGCTCTGCCTGCTCCCATGCAGGCGATGCTCAGCCCCCCAGCCGGGCTGCGAGCTGCTCGCTTTCAGCAGTTCCCATGCACACAGCAGCTCACTGCGCAAAGCCCGCTAGCAACAGAAATAATGCAGCAAAATCACAGCTCGCGCCATCTCCTTGACGCTTGGAAATGCCTGGAGAGCTTCAAAAGCCGCAAGATGCTCTCGTTCCCATCCTTTTCCCTGCTGCTTTCACCACTCGCTGTCTGTGCTTTGGACCCCCCTTTCCGGAGGGGAACGGCTCTTTCTCAGACGGTGACAAATTCAGCGAGGCAAAGGCTGCCTGCATGCTGCAGCGGGAGGCAGGCAGCCGGTGTGCTGCCTGCCCGAGCGGTGCTGTGGGTGACTCATCGCCATGCAGCATGCAATTACAAAGGTGAGTGCAGGCCCCTACTGCTTTGCACAGGTATCTGTGTCAGCTGGGGCTATTTTGATCTCTCCTGCGTGCTTTCGGCTCATTAGGAAGGTAAGGAATACAGCCACGTAGCTAATTTGCCTGCCATGGGGACAGGCACGATATTCCCAGGAGCAAAGAGCTGGGAGTTTGGGTATTGCATCCAAATCCCCCAGTCGCACAACTGGGGTAGGGGGGAGCGGCATGCCCACACGTTTTATGCAGTGAAGGGCATGCACACAAACCAAATGGAGGCATCGTGACTGCACAGCACCATTTCTGTGAACTAAGCGACAGGCGGGGAGAATTTGGGGCTGTTATTATTAGCCATGCTGATACATATAAGAAGGAAGCATCAGAGCTGGGGTGAAGCTGTATTTGGGAATGGCCTAGCTGGCAAAGCAGGGGGGGGCAACGGAATAAATGGAGCAAGGCAGAGTGCAGCAGTGCAATTTCTCCTCCTTGCCAAAGCAGGGAACTGGGAGCTCTGAGGGGCCACGTCTCTCTCATGACCCGCATGCTGACTGCACGCTGCCCCCTGTAAAGCCACTAAGCTCAGCGGCGCTCGGAGAGTGAGATCTTTTGATTTCCAAAATATTTGCCCAAGACTTCACTCATTACTCTTCCTTCTCTGCAAGCAGGAAGCGGCGGAAGGCTCAGACGTTGAGCGGTTCTTGGCTGGGCTCCAGGCAAAGGGCTGCATCCCTACAGCTGCAAACAGCACTCCCTGCAGGGCTTTCAGCAACCAGGGTTGTCACAGCAGGGCAGCAGCCGCAGCACAGTCCCCTTGGCCATGAGCGGGTGCAGCTCTGTCATTGCACCACAGCTTCGTTCCCCAAAACTTGTCCATGCCAGTATGTACGCACCGTACCCACCTAAGAAGCCCACCTGGGTTGCTGCCTCGCACAGCCTTCAGCAGCTTTCCCAGGGTGCTGGAGGTTCGCTCAGCTTCACCTGGAGGCTGCAAATGCCCCGAAGACAAACAGTGTTCATCTCCCCACTGGGCTTGGGAGGATGGGGCTGCAGGAATGGGAGCAGGGGCAGGGAGTGCAGGGCAGGGAGGCTGGGGGCACCTCCCACAGGGCCTGACCAGCGTGGGGCTGTCCTTTAACAGCACAACTTACTTTTAATAAAATCCAAGCTAAGCAGCAGTGTTGTCAGGGTGATAAAAATAAAAAAGCAGCAGGGGTCACAACCCTCAGCATTCCCTGGGAATGGGGCCTGGCAGTGGCCAGGTTGGGCTCCCACTCCAGCCCGATGGTGGCATGGGAAGGGGGGGAAATATCCAGTGTTGGGAAAGGCTCCACGTGCCAGAGAAGACAAAACCTGATTTATTATTATTATTTTTTTTTTTTTATGACAAGTGCACTTCTTACATACACTTGTTATTTTCTAAATATTTAGTAGCTTTAATGTCATTTGTTGCACGCATAAATGAGCAAACAGGACATATACAAATGTTGAAAAGTAAACTAGTTTGTTAAACTTCGTTAAAATAAATTATGGAAATACGTAGATTGGAATGGACTGGTATCACATTAGCAACAGTGATAAGAAATGTTGTTATCCATACAAATCTAGCTCTTTGAGGCATGGCTTTGACAGCGTGCATAGTCAATACACAAACTGTGGCAATTGTTGGCATCTCCATTTGCCCAGAGCCGTGGTCGGTCACAGGACAGAGTTTCCTATCCCAGGTTGATGACCAAGCTGAGATCTTTACCTTGAGGTTGTCCCTGGATGTCTCCTCTCTCTGGCTCACCCCTGCTGGTCATGTGCACAGCACCAGCTCCCCGGGCCCAGCCCCATGATGACAGCACACCGGGGGGTGCAGAGGAGTGGGAGGCTCTTTGGAGAGCCCAGTCTGGCTCCCACATCCCCACATCCCCACAATGTCCCTGTGGCGCTGAGCATGCCCCCCCCCCCCCCCCTCCCTGAGGCCTTGTCGTGGTTCCGCTCGAGTGGGCAGCCGAGCACCACCACAGCCGCTCTCTCACTCCCCCTCCTCAAAGAGGAATGGGGAGAAAATATGTGAAAAGGGCTCAAGGGTTGAGATAAGGACGAGAAAATCATGCAATAATTATTGGAACGGGCAAAACAGACTCGGCATAAGGAGATAGTAAGATTTATTGCCTATTACTAACAAGCGAGAGAAGTGAGAAAACAAAGGAAAAAAGAAAAAAAAAACAAAAGCACCTTCCCCCC
Organism: Aythya fuligula; assembly: GCF_009819795.1. NCBI lineage: Eukaryota > Metazoa > Chordata > Aves > Anseriformes > Anatidae > Aythya > Aythya fuligula. The sequence goes on along the minus strand of NC_045572.1, from coordinate 272,294 downwards.
CATCCACCCTCTTCCACCTCCTCCCCCCGAGCGGCGCAGGGGAACGGGGGAATGGGGGTTATGGTCAGTCTACAGCACTTCTTCTCTGCCGCTCCTTCTCGGTCACTCTCGTCCCCTGTGCTGTGGGGTCCCACCCACGGGATGCAGTCCTTGATGAACTGATCCGGCGTGTGCTTCCCACAGGCAGCAGCTCTTCCAGAACTGCTCCAGATATGGGTCCGTACCACGGGGTCCATCCCTCAGGAGAAAACTGCTCCAACCTGGCTCCCCTACGGGCAGCAGCTCCTGCCAGGTCACCTGCTCCTGCATGGTCTCCTCTCCACGGACTACAGGTCCGGCCTGGAATCTGCTCCGGCAGGGGTCTTCCACAGGCGGCAGCCTCCGTCGGTGCAGGGCCACCTGCTCCACCGTGGTCTCCTCCACGGGCTGCAGCATGGAACCCTGCTCCACCGTGGTACTCCATGGGCTGCAGGGGGACATCCTGCTTCACCATGGTCCTCACCACAGGCCGCAGGGGACTTCTGCTCCGGCGCCTGGAGCACCTCTCCCCCTCCTTCTACACTGACCTTGGCACCTGCAAGGCTGTTCTCTCACTCCCGGCTGCTGTCTGGCGCAGCATTTTTTTCCCTGTCTTAAATATGCTCTCACAGAGGCGCAAACAACATCGCTTATTGGCTCAGATCTGGAAAACAATGGGGCCCTTCCCAAACATGGGGCAGCTTCTAGATCTTTCTCACAGAAACCACTCCTATGGCTCCCTGCTACCAAAACCTTGCCATGTAAACCCACTACAGGCCTACTCACTGTTCCCTGCAGCAGGGCTGCCACTCTTGGCAGGGCCCTGCAGGGGCAGGGTGCCACTCCAGGGCTCCTTTCAAGCTCCATTTCTCCCTGGATTTTCTGGACCAGCTTTATTTGCAGGCGAGAATCCTATGATCAGCTTCATTTGAATGCTGCTTCTCCTGGGCAGAGCATGGCCATGTCTGGGACAGAACAAAACCAGCATTCACAGGCGGGCATTGAAATTCCCAGCAGCCATCCCATCCCCTCACTGCTCTGGGTTTGTCCCTGGGCAGCAGACAAGCCGCATCTTCAGGGAAGCTCACCTGCGAGCAGCATCCCTCCTGCTCCCTGCTGCGAACATGAGATCTGGTCAGGGGCTGCCGGTGCATTCCCAGACTTGTTCCTTCCTCATCATCTGGCCTCATCCCCCAGGGCTGAGCCGTGCTGCGGGGGTGGCCACAAGCCAGCCCCCAGCACTGCACCTCCTGCTCTGACAGCACAGCCCCAGCCCCAAGCCTGATGCCATGGGGCTTTGGGCCACCAGCAGCCAGGGCACCTGAGCAGCTGCTAAGTGCTGCATTTTCAGATCCCAACGTGGAAGAGGAATGGCTCGCAGGTGGCGTGGCTTGGGTGGGTTTGTCCCTTTGGTCGCACCAAGGTCCCCATCCCCAACAGGGTGCCAGCAGGCGGTGCTGTCCCAGCCAGGGACAGGTAGCTGTGGCACGGGACTGGTGGGGACACGTTGCCTGTGAGCCCAGCAGGGCTGCTGCTGCGAATGAGTTTAGTGGCCTTGATTTAATTCCCACTTGTGCATTTTTAAAAAAAAAAAAAAAAAAAAAAAGATAAAAGAAAAAAAAAAAAAAAAAGGGAGAAAGAGGAGGAGGAGGAGTAAAGGCACAGAAGCACATACCCTCACAGCCCAGCCAGGATGGGCATGCACAGGCCATGTGGGAAGCAGGAGTGGAATGTGCCCAGCCCAGGGGCACTGTGCTGAGGTGGTGGCACACAAGGGTGCTGCAGGGGGCCCAGAGGGACACATCCTGCCCCCATCCCGGAGCCCCAGACGCAGGGGCTCCATTGCCTGTATTTGAGGTCCTTTGCCAGTGCTGCTCAGTGAGTTAATGGCTTGATTTCTGATCTGATGTTCCTGCCCCTGATGACTCAGGCATGAGAACTGCAAGCAGATAAGAGCGCAGAAGCCTGGCCGGAGGGATGCTGGTAGCTGCTCAGCACCAGGAACCCCCCGGGCCCAGAGCCCTCCCAGGGGATTTCAGAAATGCTGCCAGCTGCACGAGCAAGGAGAGGGCAGCAGCTCGGAGAGGCACAGTCAGAAGCAGCAGGCACTGGTAAGAGCTCGGCTCAGCCCTGGTATGGCTGTGCCATCACCCTGGGAAGGGCACAGGGTGTTTGTGCTCCATGTGAGCCACACGGGCGGCACAGCAGCCCTAGGGAGCCCAAACAAGAGGCTGGGCAAGACACATGTTTTATTAGGTGTGGGGCAGCTTTTTCCTCTCCTCAGTCATTTGCTTCCAAGTTCCTGAGCAGAGCTCTCTGCAGCTGGAGGACTAACATTGCAGCTAGTTAAAAAAAAAAAAAAAAAAAAAAAAAAGCCCCCCCCCCCTTTTTCTTTTTTTTTTTTCTCCTTTCCCCAAATCCAAGCATACAATGTGCTAGGTGCAAGCCACGAATAAATCCCATGTACTCTGAACAAGCTGGGAGATAGAAGCAGGGGAAATGGCTCCTGCCTCCACTGCTCCAACCTGGGGCATGCATCCATCCCTGGGCTTCCCCCTTATGGGATGAAGCAGCAGGGGAGATGCTGGGTGCTGCCAGGCAGCAGTGCTGAGCATCTGCACCCAGGAGCAGCTCCATGAGCTGGAACCCCCTTCTCTCCTACTTCATTTCATTTCATTTCATTTCATTTCATTTCATTTCATTTCATTTCATTTCATTTCATTATTTCATTTTTTCCTCAAGGCTTTATTTTTACTGCAGGGAATGATGCCTGGGGGGCTTGTGTGGTCTCTGCACCCCCAGGACCAGAGGCCAGGTGGGAATCCCTGCCTGGGGCTGCTCCGGGCACTCACTGAGTGGAGTGGTACAACATGGCCAACCTTGAACTATTCCTGTCACGTCCCATCTGGAGACAGAAATCTGCCTGCTGGCTTTACAATTAAAATTGAAATGATTTGATTATGGGGCTTCATTAGTAAAAACAAACAGCAGGCAGCCTTCCTCCCCCTCCCCATCCCCCGCCCATCCTTTCCTCCCCAGGGTGTGTTTTAGGTAAATGCTGGCCAGGATGCCAGCTGAGCACACAGAAGGGATTTGTGTCTGCAGCCTGTACCCATGGTCAGGAGCAGTCCACGGGGCACAAACCCCACAGATCACCCCCTTCGGGCAGGGGCACCCCCTGCTCCCCCAGCCCCATTGGGCTTCTGGTTTCCACTTTGGCTTGATTTGCTCTGATTCCTGAATCCCTGCAGTGACTCGCTGCTGCGCCCTCTCTCCAGCCTGGATTTCCCTTTGCCTGGATGTATTTTTCTTGGCCGCAGCTGGCTCCTGCCCGAAGGTGAGAGCAGGCTCTGCGGAGGCTGCCCGGTGGCACATGGAGGTGTTGGAGTCCCCAGAGCTGCGGCAGTGCTGGGGGAAGTAATTCAGTTAACATCCCGGCCTTGGGAACAGGCTGTGCAGGCCCCAGGAGGAGGAATGCTAATGAAGGAGTGCTCACAAGTCCCGGCCGTGTTAAGTACTAAAGGGGAGCTGGGGCTGCAGGTGGTGCTGGGTTTGTCTAGCAGCTGGGATGGCTTGTGGTGATTCGGAAGCGAGGTGGGAATTACACCGCTCTTTTCTTTTCCTTGAGGTGCCTGTGGCTAGGAGAAGGCTTTGAAATGTCTCCTGGCACTGCATTGGGGTGGTTGGAGGAGGTATGCTGTGCACACACAGCAGGCAACCCGTGAAAAGCCCAGAGCCTGGAAAAGGCAGGGTGACACGGCTGTCCTCAGTCAGGAGGGGCAGGGACATGCCTGGGGATGTTCCCCTCCATGCTGGGATGAGCTTCTCCATCTCCATCTCCCACCATCAGTGTTTGTTCCAGCAGGAAGCTGCACAGCGGATTCCCCCAGCACCAGTGGGAGCAGCCAGCTGAGCAGCCTTTGCACCCTGGGGGCCACCAGCACCCTGAGGACACCCTGAGAGGCATTTAGGTTGCTGCTGCAGCCCCACGTATTGCTGTGACAGCTGTGAGCAGCCACCCAAGGGTGCAGGAGCACCTCAGGCTGTGGGGTCTGCCCTTTTATCAGCTTGGCAGTTGTTGCCAGACGCAGCAGGACCGTGCCCTGCTCATCCTACACCCCTCACCACGTGCGCCAGCCTCTGCTCTCTGGAAAGTCCCAGGAGCTCACCCACCAGCAAAGTCACCTTGGGGATGGGAGGGCCTGCAGGGCCCTGCCGGTGGCTGCCAGGAGGGTGAAGCACCCACACTGAGGGGCAGGGGAAGCCCAACGTGGGGGGCAGGGGCCATCGCCCAGGGGCTCTGTGCCCGGGGATGCTGTGGGGGCACAGCAGGGACAGGGGTGCATGGTGCAGTGCGGTGCGGGGCCGTCGTGCTCGCCACGCAGTGGGCAGTGCTGCCCAGCTGCTCCAGCTGGCTCACGTCATGTCGGGGACAGGCTGGCTTTGTGGTGGCAAGAAGCCTCCCCTCAGCTGGTGGCATTTGGCTGAGCTGCAGCAAGGGGAGGCGGCGTGGGGTATAGGGTTACGTGAAGGTTCAGGGGGAATGGTGGGGACAGCACCCAGGTTAAGATAGGGCTTTGCCTCCTCCACGTCCCATCCCAGGACGAGCACATCCCATCCCAGCTTTCCTTTGGGAGGAAACTTTTAATCAGATCAAGGGTTTAACTTTATCAGTGCCTGGAAAACATTACTTTTTTTTTTTTTTTTTTTTCCCTGGGGCAAAGTATCTTGGCTGCCTGGCATTTCCTGCAGGTTGCACATGCACAAATCCCATGCACGACTCCCTCTGGCTCCCACTCAGCAGCTCCTTGGGCACAGGTACCTGGGGGGGCCAAGCTGGGAGCCCCCCGCAGCTCTTGCACAGCCCCATCCTCCCTCCAAAATTGCTGGTTGCAGAGATCCAGGCGGACAGACGTGGAGCAGCTGGCGTGTCCTCTCCCACAGGGGACATGGACTGCCCTCCCAGTGGAAGAAAAGCCACCACAAGACCTCTGTGTCCCCTCCAGGGGACGTCCCCCTGCTATCACTGCAGCCCCCAGCAGCCCCCCCAGCCCCAGAGAGTCTCGCATAGCAGCCAGGCCTGGAGCAGGAGAGCGATGATTGATTATTGCTATTAAGGCCAGCGAATGGTCCCTGCTCACATGCTGGCGGTTCGGTGGTAATCAGTCATTGCACGGTGGGGGGACAGCCCTGCTCTCCTGCAGTGCCAGAGCAAGGGTCCAGCAGGGCTCCAGGCACCTGGCACAGGGAGCACCACCTCCTGGCATCCCCAAGGGCATCCAGAGGGCAGGCAGGGGGAAAGACAGGGTCCGCGGCCCCTGTCCCAGCGCTGTGGCATGGTTTCACGGCCAGCTGGATGCTGGGCGCAATGTTCTGGACAGGGGCTGAGCAGGAGGCAAGGGTGCTCAGTACTGGCTGGAGGTACCAGCAGGCACAGCACTGCTGCTGGGCTGAGCCAGGCACAGCTCGAGCCCATGGCTCATCTGGCAGAGCCGTGACAGCAGGGACATAGGCAGCAGCCGGCTGCTGGCTGGGAAGGGAGGTGCCTTAATGATGGTCCATCTCAGCAAAGGTAGCAGAGCATGAAAGCAATTTCACACTTTATTAGACAATTCAGGTGCTGGCTGTGCAAGGCAGGAGCCAGGAGCGCTGCTCGTGCCTTCCTTCCCACCTCCCAGCCCCAGGGCCACACTCTGCCGGGCTCAGCCCCCCTCTGGCCCTGCAGCCAGCTTTCCTGGCAGGTCCTGGGGGTCCTGCTTCTCCTGGGCCACCCGTCTCCAGGAAGATGGGGCAGGGCACGTCTGCAGCATGCTGCCTGGGGCCACTGTGGGGACAAAGGGAGCTCCTGCTCCGCACACAATTCATGCTCATGAAGCTAATGCAATCCTAGGCCAACATATTGGCTCTGCAGACCCTCCCAGGGCTCTGCACCCCTCTGTGCCAGCAAGAAGTTTAACCCACACCGGCCTTGCCTAGACCACTGTGCACCCCCCAGCACACAAACAAGTAGGCCAGGGGCCAGCAGGTCAGATTTGATCCCTGCTGGCACACCCTGTGTGTGGACACCATCCAAATGCCTCCACATCCAGGATGTGAATCAGCCCCGGTGCTGCACCAGCACCAAACAACTTGCAGGGCAGCGGGCAGGATGCAGGCAGCAGCAGCCACCCCGCAAAGCCCTGGGCATGGCGAGACCCCGGGCTGGGAGCATCTGCCACAGGCATGACCCTGCTCCAATGCCTAACCTTGGCCCCGGCGCCTGGCCAGGAGCCATCCCTGCCCACCATCCCCCTGTCCCTGGTCACAAGCATGTTCCACCTGCCTGGCCAGAGCATTCCTCCTAGGAGAGCGTGTCCTCACCGTGCTATTTAAAGGCACTCTTATGCCCTTTATTTTTCCTTGTGGTTAGGCTGGAAGAGACCTGTGCCCTCTGCTCACCCTGAGGGAGCAGCTCGAGGCTTGGGACAGGAATGAGTGCAAAGGGTTTGGGAAATATTCTGGGAGAAGTGAGGGACGTTGGTGCTCCACAGCCTCACACCACGTCCAAGGGTACCTCCTGGGGACAGAGCCTGCAGGTAAGGTCCCATGGCCATTGAGGTTTGGCCCAGGAATAGCTGGTACTGCAGAGCCCAGCTCACCCCTTGGGGCTGGGAGAGAAAATGAGCAGCACCAGCTACCTCCCCTCACCCCTCTGTGGCACTACAGCCTTTGCAGCTTGGACCTGAACTACCTATAGACAGTTCCATCTCACCATCCGTAGGGACACTTTTCCCACTGACACAAATTTCAACAAACCCCTGCAAACCTGCAGCCACCTGCTGGCACTCCATCCCGAGCCTTCCCTCTGTGTCTCCCAGTAGTAAGCAAACACACATGGGACATGTCACCCTCCTGCTTTCCAGCCCTTGTGCCCATTGGCACAAAACACATCTCTCCACCTCCGTGCCTGTGCCCACATCCCCTGGGCCATATCCTGCTGCTTCCCCAGCCCAGGGCCATGCAGCCACCCCCCTCCAGCATCTCTGTGAGGAGCTCCTCGGGTGCCAAGCAGATGGCTCTCATCTAAGAGCAGCACGAAGCCTGCGCCCTGGGGTGCTGGGCTGGTGGTGCTCACACAGGCACGCTCCAGCCCATGGGCTCCTGGACAGGGACTGTCACCAGGTAGCTGGAGGGCACGTAGCCCCTCTGGCCGTTCACCTCCACCAGGCTCCACTCCTTGCTGCCTTTCTTGTCATGTGGCTCCAGCACCACCACGGGCTGCCCAGCCTGCAGGCTGACCTCCTGCGGACTCCTGGCGGTGAAGGAGAAGCCAGCGACCATCTGTGGAAAGTGAAGGAGGGGAGGGAGCCCTTGCTGGGAACAGGAGGCAAGAGGGGAAGGGACAGGCAGGGCAGGATCTATAGGGGACACAGAGGCTATTTCCAAGAGGGCAGCACAATCCTGCCATCAGTGGAGGGACGGTGGGGATCCCACCAGGCACAACTTGCTTTGCTCTGTCCACAGCAGGTCCCAGCAAGGCAAATCCCAGCTGTGCCACTCCAGCCAGGCAAACAGCTACACATATATATAATCCCATGTGCTGGAAAAGCAGGTCCACATCCCCACCCACATGCAGGGACAAGCACTGAGCTAGAAGGGTCGTGAGAAACAGCCCAGGGGGTGTCCCCCACTCTCACCTGGAAAGCCGGGGTGAACGTGGCCACCTGGGGCCTGGGAGCCTCGGGTGATGTGTATGAATGTCGCCTTCTGTCTGGGACACTCTCTTGGGTTGGCATCTGCATCCCGGTCTGCTGGCCTTGCACTGGGCTATAGGGCTGCAGTTTGCCAGCAGGCACAAACCCTCGGGGACCTGGAGGAAATGCACATACACACTGTTCAAGCAGCCCTGCTGCCTGACACATGTAGGGCTAGCTGGAGGAGAAAGGGAGGATAACCTGGCTATTGCCTTGCATGGCACAAGAGCCCTGCTTAAACTGGCCCATTGCTAGGGAACATCAAGCAACAAAACCCCAAAAAAGGGGTTTCAGGATGTTTGCATGCACAGGGTTCCGCTTTCCCACCCACGACAGGGAACAAATGGGGAAACCCAAGGTTTAGAGCTAAAGGCTACATGTGTAGCTGGCAAAGCAGAGCTGTGTTTGGTCTGAGCCAGCTTCATCCAAGCTGAGAAAATGGTTCAGATTTGTTTTCTGACCCTGGTGCCAAGGCAGGGAGAGCCTCCCCGCAGTGCTTGCAGTACCTCCAGCATCCACCAGCCACCTGCTCGTGTTGCCCTTGGTGTCGACGCGTTGCAGCAGAGCCACAATCTGTCCCCTTTGCAAGGTCAGGTCCAAGTCTTTGCTGCCACTGACGTTGCTTGTCACTTGGTAAAGTTTGTCTGGGCCGTGTTTGCTCACGAGGGAAAGGACCTTCCGCTCCTCGGCAGCGGTCAGGGGCTGGTGGGGAGCAAGAGACATACGAGCTCTTAGTCAGACATGCAGTAGGCCGAGGTGCTCCGTGTGCATGCTCCATCTGCACACTGTGGCTGCGGTGACCTCCTGTGCTGCTGTCTGAGCCAGCCTCCCCCCGGGAGATGTCCTGCACCATGCAGCCTCAGTCCTGCTGAACCAGGACACCCCTCCCAGCTCCTACCTGTGTCACAGGGCTCGGTGTGACCGTCTCAAACGCCTGGGTGAACGTACAGAGCTGGGCACCAGCTTGCTGCAGAGTGTCCTCCACCAGCCTCCAGAAAGCGGGCAGAGGCATGTGGCCATGGGGCAGCTGTGAAGACAGACCCTGAGGTCAGAGGGGCCTGTAGGGACGCACAGAGCTGTGGGTAGGGTCAGAAGAGAAGGAGCAAGAAGAAAAGAGGTGACAAAGCAAGAGAACGGAGTGCTGAAGATGCACCTTGCAGTTGAGATCCATCCCCTTTCAGCAACAAGAGCTGCTGCCCTCTGGCTGTGAGCCCTTGGGCTGCGCCCAAAGGAGCAGTGCCCAGGTCCTGTCCTGAGCCCCCAGCCACCCAGGCTGGGGATGCAGCAAGCCCTCAGAGCCCTCACGGCCCAAAGGGAGGTCAGGCTCAGCACGTACACCAGCATGTGCCCCCACGCCAAAGCCTCTCCCACCTGCTTCAGCTCTTTTTCTGCCTCGTGCAGGACCTCCGCAGCCAGGTCCTGGTGCAGGACGCAGAGGGAGCCCAGCACCTGCCCCAGGAGCTGCACAACCAGCTGGTTGAACCGCGGGAGCTCGGCCACGAGCAGGGCATTGATGGCGAGGTAGGTGTTCATGGCAGCCTCCTCATCGTACGTCACACTGCCCAGCTCGCTTTTGCGCTCCTGGATCTCCTCGTAGTCCAGCAGCTTGTCCAGGCGCTTCTTGACCAGCTGCTGTGGCCCCACCAGCATCTCTGAGAGGCTGCAGAGGGGCTGCCAGACCAGCCTGTCCAGGCGTTGCTTCTGTGGGGCAAGAGGACCCAAGTCTCCATGTGAACCCCAGCAGGCCCAGCAGTCTGCATGGGGCACTGTCTTGTGCATTAGGAAAGGCCTGGGGGACTGGGTGGAGGGCTTGTGTGGAGTGTGGAGCTCCCGAGGTGTCCTTCCCATCCACGTGGGATGCCTGCCAAAGCAGCCCCTTGGTAGAGCAGTCACCCTGGCCACCACACAAAACCAGGGCTTCACAGGCCCCCTGGGGCTGCGCCTGCTGCTGAGGACACTCCCTGCACTGGGGCCACCCTCAATTTCTGGCTCCCCTTCCCCTGGGGAGCAGCCAGCCCTGGCACTGCTTGCTTGTGACCCTGAAGACCTGCAGGGAAGGAGCACTCACAAACTCGGGGAAAACAGCGCGGTGGAGGTGCTCTGCGAGGTGCTGGTACTGCTGGGCAGGGCCCTCCTCCATCTGCAGCTCTTGCTTGTGTGGGGCCGGCACCAGGAACGCCTGAAAGGAAGGGAGCGATGGGGGCTGGCCTCCAGGCACTGCCCAGCACCAGCCCACCACCTTCACCTACACCCACGTTCCCAAAGGCACGCCACCCTGACATGTGGGTTTGGTGCTCCAGCAGCTTTGGGGCTTCCTTTTGTTTGTGTGCAAAGCATTTATGGAGAGCACGAGGGGTGGGATGGGAAAGGTGACCTCTCCTTTGCGGCCCTCCCTGCCACAGAAGGGACTGGAGATGGAAATACAAAAGGGACTGACCCTGTGAGTAGGAGGTGGCAGCTCTGACCACTGCTCTGTGTGCTGCTCCCCAACCCTGCAGAGGTGCTCCTGGCAATGTCTGAAGCAAGGTTTGCCTCTGCGTTGTGCTGGGGGCACAGGCATACACAGAGCCCTGCCAGCCAGTGTGGAGAGAGGCCAGGCCACCCCTGCGGTATGGGAATGTCTTCATTGACTCCCTGGGATGGCTGCAAGAAGCTTTCCGAGGGAAAGAGACATGGCACAAATACAGCAGGCACCTTCCCCAACATCCAAGCCCAGCATGACTCCTACCCCAGCTTCTTTCCCAGGCTGCCAGGCCTGTCTGCAGACCTCTAATGCCCTGCTTGAAGCCAGGCAGGTGACTTATGGAGATGCAGCTCCCCATGGGGCAGTGCCAGGCAGGTTTCCAGGCACACCCAATGTCCTGGGGAACAGTCAGACCCTGCCACATCTCACTGGTGTGCAGATTGCCATCCTCTTGTTTTCTGTCCTTTTTACCCACTCTTTGGGCTCCAGGGAGTCTTCCTGTCCCATTTTCCTCTGTCCCCATCCAACCTGGGGAACCTTTCTCAATATTTTCATGACAAGATCTTTCCACCCCTCGCATTTCTGCTCTCTGAACCCTCTGCAATTTCCTGAGATTTTCCTGATAATAGTGTCTGGGGACTGCAAGCTTTGCCATCACTCATACTTTCATTTCTTTCAGATGCCCTGAGGGATTTCAATGAGAAAATCATAGCAATTATTGACCCAGGGCACCTCCAAAAGGAAGTCTGCTGTCGTGCCTGATTTGGGGACACTTCTGCCTTCTGCCTCTTAATGCAAGAGTTTCCAGGCTGAACAACATTTAGCACTTTCAGCTGTTTGATACCTTGCAGTAATGATCAGCATAAGGACTGATTGCTCCCAATAGACACCCAACTCTGCCGACAATGTCTTTGTTTTAACCTCCCCTGGACAGGAGCGATCCTCAGATATTGTGCAAGCCCCCAGCACAACAATTCATTTTAGCTGAGAGCTGAAAGTCCCTGAACACCTCCAACTGCTGTTTCCTTGCTTGGAAGTGTTCTGCAACCCTCTGAAATGCATTCTGAGGCCTGGATGGGGCCATTCCCCTGCAAGTGGTCAGGGTTTTACCTCTAAATGTGCCATGTAGGATGCCACGTTCTCCTTCAGCGCAGCCACACTGGATGCCACGCTCTGGAACTTCTCCTCCAGGTTGTCATATTCCTTGTCCTCTGTCTGCAAGACACAGGGCAGCTTGTCCCTAGCTCAGGCAGGCCAGGGAAGGGTTCAGGCAGGGGTAATGAAGCTGGGGGATGAGGAGGGGGAGACCCTAAGGGGCTGCAGGAGTTTGAAAAGGGCCAAGGTCTGGGGTGTGTGGGATGCACACGGGAACAAGGCACTGCATGGGGTTGTGGTGCTGCTGGGGAAAATGCCACAGCTGCAAGCAGTGGTCCCTGCCACTGGGTTTGTTTGCTTTTGCTGGGATGCCCAAGGATCTCCAGGGCTTCTGGAGGTCAAGGTGCTCCCCTTTAACATCTGCAGCTCCCACAGAGGCAGGCAGGAAGCTCTGTACCTGCATTCCTGACCCTTGCAATGGGGCAGCAGGAGCCACCCTTAGGTCACTTGGCAGTGGGACAGAGGCTCGTATGGCAGCACGGGCCACTGGGAGTCAGCATTGGCCAGGCTCGGCTCTCCCCCCCTTGGGGACGGGAGGAAAGTGCCAGAAGCAGCCAGGGAAGGGGCAGCGGGTGCTGGCCACGGACAGGCAGGTTCGCACCTTGCTCACAAAGCCGGCCTCGTGCATGAAGAGCCGGCTCAGACGCGTGGTCTTCTTGGCGATGGAGTGGGTGTTGAGGCGAGCCAGGCGGTCCCGCAGCGTCAGGTGCTCGGCCTTGTTGTATTTGGTCGCTGCAGACATGATGTGGGGAGGGAAAAAAGTTGGTGAGGGGCCAGGCGTCCCCGGGGACCCAGCATTGGCTCTGCAGGGGAACGGGCAAAGGGGCTGCTCACACAACTGCCCTCCCCTACAGCACCCACAGGACCCTGAGGGTGCTTTGTTCATTGTTCATAGGACAGCAGGGACCCAAAATCCTGCCCACAGCCCAGGCAGATACAGATCTAACCCAGCACAGCAGACCTGGCTCATGCTGGGTTTGATGAAGCACTGTGTGCTGGCAGTTTGGCTGCAGGCAGATGTGTCCCTTGTCCTGGCCCTGCCTCGCAGCCTGAGGGGCCTCGGTGCATGCTGGGGCAGCTGGTTGGAAGCTGCTGGAATGAGGGGAAAATGAGACACGGCTGGAAAAGTTGTAAGAGCATCCTTGGCAGCCTGGCAAAGCAGGGAAACTGTGAGGTGCAAACAGCAGCGAGGCTGGGGCTGATCAACAGGATAAGCACAACCCACATCAAAGAAGGGCAGCCCCGGGGAAATTACCATGAAAACCAGAAAGAAAAGCAAGTTCATGTTTGTGGGGAGCTTGATTTCTCCTGTCCCAAGGACAGGACTGTTCCTCCCAATTCCCCAGCTCAGGGAATGCAGGCAGACCAGTTCTGTGCTCCCCCCGGTTGCCACCCTGCTCCTGCAGCTTGGCCAGGGTGGCATTTGTCTGAGCAGCACCAGCGGTGCCTTGCAGCCCCCTTAATGATCACAGTGCCAAGAGCTGCCGGCACACCGCCCCTGCTGCAGCTCCACCAAAGGGCAAGAGGAAGGGAGAGCTTGGACTTGAGCAGGAATTAACGCAAAAACACCAGGACACAACTAAGGTTGGACTGAGGCTTCCCGGGCACCAAGTCCATTGCCAGTGCCATGTATCCTGCCCTAACCGTGCCCCCACTCACCCACTTCCCGCTGCCGCTTGTACTCGTTGATGTTGGCATTGGCCTGGGCCATGGCGCTGACGGCCGCGGCGAGGGCCTGGTGGGCACTGGTGCCAGCGGGGGTGTTCTCCAGGATCTTGCCCAGCAGCAGTGGGTATTTGGTGACCCTCTGCACCGGCATCACCAGGAAGAAGCTGAGGTCCGAGGCGCTCGTGTGAGGCCTGGCGGAGAGGGGAATTTCATGAGGCCGATGGGAAAGAGCAGCCCTCCTGCCCTGCTGCTTCTCCATGCTTCTCTGCAAGCATTTTGGGGAGAAAATGGAGCCTCTCCAGCACCAGGAGAGATTTGCTGCCTTGAACCTGCAGGTGAGCTGTGCCTGCAGCCCCAGTGGGGTTTCTGGCCATGAACCCCAGCTCCCCGCCACCTGTGCCCCCCTGGGCAGTGCTGGCAAGGGGCTGCTGTCCCCCCCATCCCGGAGGCAGTGCCAGCCCCAGGAGGGTTCCTGGCCTCCCCGAAGAGTGCTGGGCTTGTCCAGCTGCCAGGCACGGGGTGTGCAGGCAGTGCCCCTCCTTCCTGCACAACCAGCCTGAGGAGTCATGTCAGCAGTGCTCCAAGCAGCAGGAAACCCCAGCGGCTCCTCCGCTGCCATGTCTGCTGCTGGCAGTGCTCATGACCGTGCTGACAGGGCAGCAGCAGTCCCCTAGGGCCAGCCTGTCTCTCTGGTGATGCCGGGGAGTCCGTGCCCTCTGTGGGCACAGCCCTTTGGATGGGAGCAATGTGGGGGTGAGGAGCAGGCAGGGGCTGTGTGTGCCACCCCATCCCTTGCTTTGGGGTCTGCCATAAAAGACCCCCAGGCTGTAGCGCCAGTTTGGCAGGTCCCAGAGGATGCAGGAGAGGCTGCCAGCAACTACAGCAGGCAATGCCATGACGGTCCTGCACTCAGCATGGGTGCATGCTCCTGGGCACCGAGAAGGCTGCTTATTTAGAAGGGCAAGGCCAGGAGGCAAACCACGGAGAGGGAGGTGGTGGCCTCGGCAGCAGGTACCTACACTGTTGCATTCAGGGTATCCATGATCTCCTCCTGCAGCCTGGGGTCCTTGCGGTAGCTCTCCACAAGCAGGAGGGCATTGTCATAGCTGGTGCAGTAGGTCTTGTAGACAGTCTCCATCTCCTCTTTGAACTCCTGGAACAGGGTGCCTGGGGAAGGAGGGCCGGGCTGGAGAGGCTGCTCCTTTCCCATGGGAAGGAGTCTTGTCCCACACACTGAGCCAGCTCTGCACCCCTGCTGGGCTGAGCCTGACGCTGCCCCCAAGCACTCGCTTTCTGCAGGTCAGAAATCCAGCAGAGACCCCTGGCTGCAGAGGGGCTGCTGGCATGAATCTGCTCTTGGCACTGTCCTACTTACTGATGCCCAGCAGCTGATCGTGCTCCTGCGCAGCCGTGGCCTCGAGTCCCCTGAGGAACCGTCTGGAGAGGTGAAGGATGTCGTCAATGTTGGAGAAGAGTCCTTCCAGGTCAAGATCAGGCAGCTGAAGGGAACAAAGTTGCCCCAGAACAAGCCAAATAAATGAGGTGAAGGTGGACCTTGCATCCCGGAATCACACCCACCCTCCCAAGCACCAGCATCCTTCCAGCTGCCTCTCATGACATTTGAGGAGCTGGAAATGCTCCATTCCAGGAGGCATTTGGAGATACTGAGAGCTGGCTTTGCTCCCAAGCAGGACAATGAGGCCTTTCTAACATTACAGAGGTACCACTTAGTGCCTTAGGATGGCTGTACTGGGTCAGACCTGATGACCGTCCAACCCAGGACCTTGGCTGATGGAAGCATTTCGGGAGGCTGGAAGGACAGGGTGAGCAGGCGGTGACCTCGGAGCCATGCTCAGCACTGGCCTTGCCAGGATTCAGGTACCTCACTGCTCTTGATGGGCTCACCCTACAGTCCCCAGCCTCAGCACAGGTGCCAACAGCCCCCCTCACCTGCTTCTGCTGGAGGTGTGCCCGGATGTCCGACAGGCACAGCTGGAGGTTGTGCACATAGCTGGCCTCAGTAGTGATCAGCTCCTCTACAGCCAGGCGCTGGCTGAGCTCCATCCTCTCGCAGAGCGTCACCTCCTCGTAGATGTGTGCGTCGGGGTCGGCTGTGCCCTCGGCAGGCAGCTCTTCAGCATGGGGGCTCGCCATGCCAGCGGGATGCTCTGCAAGGGCAGGTGTGTCCAGGTCACGGGCTGAGCAGGGACTGCTCTACGGGGTCTGGCTTGGTGCCCACGCTCGGTCGCCCTGTACCAGGGCAGGGAGCACATCCCCGGGCACGTCTCTGGGATGCACGCTTGTTGCACAGGACACACAAGCTGCAGTGCCATACTCCAAAACCATAAAACCATAAAAACACTGCGGGTGAGGAGCAGGCTGGCTGTCAAGGGCTGGCACCCACATGAGGCAGGTGAGGACTTGCCAAGCACCCGTGCCCAAATTCCAGCAGCTGGGAGCAGACAGGGGCAGCCCCGGCTGCAGGCAGGGGGCCGCACCGCACCCCTAGCACCAGTTCTGCCCCCCTGCCCCGAGAGCAGTCTGGGGCTTTAATGCCTCCATGTCCACGCTGGCACCACCCGGGCTGGCTGATACTGCTGTGGCAGCGCCTGGCGTGCTGCCTCGCATTCAAGAGTCCTATTCAAAGTACAAAGAGTGTTTTTGCAGTGCCTGAACAACAGGCGTTTCTGTGCTAGGCAGAGCTGATTTACTGATTTACTGGGGGGGGAGAGGAGGGGAGGGAGGAAGTGGGTGAAGGCATGGGTGCCTTTGCCAGAGGCACTGGAAGCCCCTGGTGCTTTGCACCGTGGTGCCTGCTCCAGCTTCCTCTGCCCACAGAGAACAAGAAAAGTGGAAGCTGATTCATGGCATTTCCCTTCCTGGGGAACGTCCTCTCTTCGTGCCAAGGCCAAGGAGGAAGGTGCAGCTCTCAAGGCAGCACAGATAGTGCTGTGACCTGGCAGTGCAAGGCACAAGGCCTTGAGAGAGAGAGAAACAGCCCAGCCCACACCAGCATGGCCCCCGGCATGCAGCTGCAGGACACTGTGGCCCCAAGGGTGCGGAAAGCCCCAGGCACCTGCAGGGGAGCAGGGGGCTGTAGGCAAACTGGAGCCTCTGCTCAGGGTCTGCTCTAGCAAACAGCGGGTGCTGTGGCTGTGAGCACTGGGTAGCGTGGATGCCCCTGCCTAGCAAACCTAGAGCTACTGTGGAGGAGCCCTGGGCTTGGCAGCGGACATACGCTGAGGGAAGGCATGGCACCTCTGCCCGCCTTACAGAACTGCACCCCGTGAGCAGGCATCTCTGCCCCCTGTGTATCGGGTACATCTTTACGTGGGCTGCAGGGGGGCATGGGGAGCAGGGTCCTGCATCCTTCTGGGTGCCATGGAGGTGCCCAGTCAGAGGGATGCCGCCAAACATCGTTAAACAAGCGAATGGCTGGGGCTGGCAGAGCTGGCTGCGAGCTCTGTGTGGTGCTGGCCACGCAGGTGTGGGGACTGAGGCGAGGGCAGAGCTGAGGGTCCAGCCCCACTCCCCAACCCCCCACTGCTGCCCTGTGCTAGTTTCCCTCGGGCTTTGGGGCATCACTGGTCCCTATACCAGCATCCCCGGGGATCATTCCCAGGCTGAGGAAACCTCTCCCCTCCACTCCATCTGACACCCCGGAGGACGCACAAAATCCAAACTCAGCAGCGAGCAGACTGCCAGCAGGCTGATCCCCCGCTCCCCGCCTCCCCCAGTGCCCCGCCGGCCCGCAGCATCCTTGACCGCAGCGCCCGGGGCCGGCAGCACCCCGGGCCCGGCACCCTAAATGTCCCCCTGCCCCCGGGGGGCAGAGCAGAGCCGGTGGGAGCCCCCGGCTGCCCCCGGCTCCCCCCGGCTCTTACCTGCGGCCGAGGCAAGGGCTGGCGCCGGGCTCCGCGCTGCCGCTGCCGGGGGGGCGTTAATGATAAACCCGCTGCGTCACGGCGGGGGGGGCCGCGGGCGGCCAGGGCCGGCCCCCGGCAGGGCCGAGGGTGCGCGGCAGGGTCCCGGCTTCCCCAGGAGCTGGGGGCTTCGGGGGGCCGGGGGCAGAGCCCCCAGGCAGCAGCTGTGCCCGCGGTAGGCGCAGGCTTCCCCCCGCCGCCTCCGCTCCTGCAGCCCCGTGTGCCCGGCTCCCAGCTCGCTGCCGGCGCCCGGCCCCCGCCCCAGAGCCCCCCCCCCAGAGCCCCCCCTGGCCTGGGGCATCCCCTCGGCTCCCTGTCCGGGCCCCGTTGCTCAGCCGCAGGCAGGGCTTGGAGCAAACAGAAGCGAAGGAAGTGGTGCCGCAGACTGCGCAGCTGGCCACCACAGGCGTTTGATGTTCATTTTGTATGTGTACGTATTTATTTTTTGCTCGCACCGTGCTTGCAGCCCTGCAAACAAGCTAGGAGAAGGCAGAGCCTAATGCACGGCCAGCTCCCGCAGCCTTGTGCTCATCCCCAGCCCAGCCGCGGGGAGCTGACAGCCGCACCGGGACTTCTCCAGGTTGGCACATGGAGTCCCAAAAGCCGCACGGCAGAAAGGGCTCACGCACCGCCCCACCGAGGGGTGCACCCGGGGGGGGACACGGACACGGGAACACACAACTGACCACATGCAGACAGGCAGCGAGGGCTTTACCTGGCTGGGACTTCGGGGACACAGGTGCTCCTCCTCCCCTGCAGCAGCGACTCTAGCCTTGCCCAGGTAGCTGTGAAGCAGGGAGGTGCCCATCCAGGTACCTTTGGGCCAGCATTGCGGCGCTGTCACGAGTTTCCCAGCTCCATCCTTGGGCAGATGCAATGATACCACGTCCAACAGAGCCGTTGCCCCTCGAGGCACTTCACCACCTCTCTGCCCACATCAGCACTGGCTGCCTCATCACACCAGGGCCTGGCACAGGCTCTCCCAGGTGCGGATGGCACCCTGGCCAGGCAGTGCTCTCCTCCTGGCTACGTCCCTTGCCCTGATGGGCCAGGACAGCAGGGCAGCATTCCTGGCTGACCGCTCCGCCCCGACTGGCTCACACAGTGGGCGTTCCCCCTGGCACGTTTTCAATTCCACTCCATTTTTTCAGAGGCTTGGTAACACGGCTCAGGTGTTTTCCTTGCAAGACCACCATGCTGCCGAGTTGTTTTCCCTGGTGTGAGCAGTTTCCTTCTTGCTTTCCTCCCATCCAGCCCAGGACTGGGGCTGTGTGGCTCCATGTGGGTGGCTCTGTGACAGGTGTCACAGCTCTGTCACCACCCCAGGGCTCCCTGGGGAGCCAGGAAGGCGAGGGAGCGGGCTAGCTGACACTGCTTGGCTCTGGGTACAAGGGAAAAGCAAATAGGTGAGGGCTAGCCCAGCACAAGTGTGTTCCCAGGTTTGGTGCTCCCATTAAGCCGATCTGCAGGAGCCCCGTGTGTTCTGTCCTCATGGCCAGCCAGCCTTCAGACCCTGGAAACACCGCACCCACTGAGCTTGGAGGGGGAGACGCATGGGAGAGCACAGTACGGCAGGAGCAGCAGGGCAGGGCTGCCTTCTGCTGCTGCGCACCAGGTCGCTGCAGCCTCGCTGCACGCCTGTTTTTCCAGGAAGCTTCTCCTAGAGCCACCTTCAGCACTGCCCGGCCCTGTCACACCCTCTGCTACCTGGGAGCTCAGTGGCTGCTCTGGGACAGGGTGATGCCCCCATGCAGGGTGATGACAGCCCACTGACATCTCGCTCCAAGGCTGTTTGCTGCTGACAGCTCAGAGTGCAGGGATTTTTGCAGCTATGCAAAACCTTAAAGCTCAGGCTGATCAGTGAATGCCAAAGCCATCAGGGGGCTCTCTGGGAACGCAGCAGACGCAGTGTGAGTTAGCCAGGGCTTGCTTTGAAAACAGACACAGCTTCTAGCCATGCAAAGCATGACAGCTCTGGATATGTCCAATACCGGCAGGCAGGAGGTTCTGCTTGGAGCAGTGTGTTCGCACAGGAAGGTTGTGTTTCCTTTATTCAATCTTTCTCCATTATTATTGCTCTTCTTTGGATTTCTTTCCCGTCTTGAAAGGACTTCACAACCACACACTGCTATCAGCCAGCCATTCATGTTGGAAACAAAAACACTTGGAAAAAAATAGCTTTCTCAAGAATGTGCTGGCAGGTGTGTCCTACTCACAGAGCTTCCTCCCACACTGCAGGGTTAGGAAGTGGACTTTGCCTCCAACACCACTGTGTGTGTATGCTGTGTAAGCAGGGGATTCGAGCCAAGGTGCTAGGAAGAGAAGAAAAATGACGTGAAGCTAAAGGTCTTCGTATCTAGCTGGTCATCAGAAAAAGCACCACCTGAAAAACCACATAGATGCCATTCCATATAGATGTCATTTCGTTTCCTGCTTCTTCCCCTTCCAGTTGACACTACCAGTACTTAAATCCACCACAGGAGCAAGGAGGGCTGGGCACACCTTCTGCTGGTACTGACACCCACATGGCTCACCAGGCTGCACCGAGCAGGCAGTGATTGCCTTAGCTCCAGCGGTCAGAAAGGAGCTGTAGGCTCCAGCCTCATGCCAGCAGGGCACTGCCTCCACCATGAGGCAGAGGAGAGGCTAAAAATAAGCAGATACTGAACTTGATCCGAGCAGAATAAACTGAGACAGCTCTTTATTTCTAAGGGGGTTGTTAATGGGCTGTAGGCCTCTGTTTGTCTTAGTTGCATGATATGCTCCTTCCCTGCTCTGCGTGAGGGTGTCTTTGGTGACAGAGGCAGAAATCTCCATTGCTGCTCTGCCCCCAGCTGTGCCATCACCTCCCTGCTCTCATCTCCCCACAGCACGTGCCTGGTGCCCGCAGGAAAAGAAGCATGATGATGGCTGGATGACAGTTCCCTGCGCACAGACTGCTGCCACTGCCCCTCCTGCTTCCTCCCAGGCTGTGGGCTTCAGCCTCCATTCCTGTGGGTTTTTCCTCCCCCACTGCAGGCAACCCCATGAGGCAATCCTCCTGAGGAAGGTGAAGGTCAGACAGACCTGCTTCATGGAGGAAGTTTCAGCTCCTCTCTGCCTCTCCAAGGCTGCAGCTCCCGTCTCCTGTACCAACATTTTCGTGCCTGAAGCTTCATGTCCACTGGCCTCTGTGGTCCTTCCCTCACCCCACCACACCCCTAATGCCCTGCATTGCTTTCCCTGCTCTGAGATCCCCTGTGCCCTCCCAAGGCCAGTGATTCTGGGCCTTTTCTTGCTGGTACCTCTGTGGTGGAGGGTAGCAGTTTGCTGGGGAGCACGGTCAGCCAGGTAGCAAGTGGGTTGTTTTGTAAGGGCCATGGTTTGCATCCCATTCCTGCCCATCAAGAATGCTGACACTGGGTCCCTCCTGGGTTCTGGTGGCCCCACAGCCGTGCAGGATGTGTTTGCAGGGCCATAGCTCCCTCCTCTGGCCTGGCCACATGCAGAACTGTGCATGGTGCTTGGGGACAGGGCGGCTCGCAGAGAGCTCTGTCCCACCGAGCCCTGCCGTCCTTCTGCTGGCTGTGAGGAGGCACGAGAAGAGGAAGAAGAAAATTTGGCTAATTTATGCTGATCCATCAGCAACACTGATCAAACTGATATCTTCTCCCTGCCTGACTTTGTACAGTTTCCTGCTCCACCCACTGCAGGATCGGAGCCCCACGCTGCCATCGTGGGGTCCCAGAGCACACCGTGCCTTCACTCAGCACCCTGCAGTCAGCACCCCACCCCAGGGTGCAGTTGCTGTCCTGCACAAGGTGAGGGCACGAGAAGATCAGTAGAGGCACGCCCCTACAGGATTCACCTTCTCCTTTGGGATCAGCTGCCTCTGGAGTCCCACCAGCATCCGCTCCTCAGGCAAGCTCCTGCAGGAGCGGTTTCCCCACAGCCACCGCAGTAGCTGCTTCCTGCATTGCAGGAGGTGACTCTTCTTGCTCATTAGAGGCACAGAGGGTGGGTGGAAGGCAGGAGCAGCCTTTGAAGCTGCCAAGCCAGTTTGTGTACCAGCTCTCCATCCATTTTTCCACTGACACAGCTGGGAGTGTCTCTGATGTGACAGGGCTTGTGTCTGCACCACAGGCAAGTACAGCAGCTTCCCCTTGGAAATGGGGCGTTGAGTGCTACTGGGGGCACAGCCCCGCCCATGAATCTCAGCCACGTGCTGTGTCCCAGAGCACGGTACGGGGGGCTGAAGGGAAGACTTTGCAGTAGGCCACCAGCTCCGTGCCCTGCCATGAAGGAGGGATGGGGTGGGCAGCCCCCAGGCTTTCTGCAGTGGGCTGAGGAAGCCCACGGAGCCTTTTCAGGAGAAAAACCCAATACCTGGGCTTCCCCTTTGGATCTTGAGCAGATAAATGCCCAGTCAGGAAGAAACAGGCATCTCCACTGGGGGCACTTCCAGCTCCACTGACGCACTGCTCCCTGCCTAAGTGGCAGTGCCCACTGTCAGTCTCTTGGCTGTGAGCGAGGCCCCTCATGCGTCAGCAGCAATTACCTCACTGCCTCCCTGCGGCCACGTGACGATGGCAGCGTCAGGAGGGATGTCGCCATTGCTAACCCAGGTACCTGGTGCCAGCTGTAGCTCTTCCACCCACCTTGACTCACCAGCCTACGCCCCAGCTGGAAAACTCTTTGCCAAGCCTCGGATCCCGCTCTTGGCCAAGGAGGGTCATGGGGTTCTCCAGGGCTCTCCAGAATCCCCAGACATCTGCCTGAGCTGGAGAGGAGACAAAGCCCATCCAGGCT
Organism: Aythya fuligula; assembly: GCF_009819795.1. Taxonomy (NCBI): domain Eukaryota; kingdom Metazoa; phylum Chordata; class Aves; order Anseriformes; family Anatidae; genus Aythya; species Aythya fuligula. The sequence goes on along the minus strand of NC_045572.1, from coordinate 250,545 downwards.
CCAGGGTGGACTGGCATGGACTCTGATGCTCCTCATAGGACAGCTGGCCTTGGAGGAGCCTTTGGATTGTGCCAACCACCCCATGGCTGGTAGGAAACCAGCACGTCCCAGGTTTTGGGAAGGGGCCCTTTGGCAGGGGATGTGTCCTTCTGCCATCGCACACTGCAGCAGGCAGCCTGCTGTTGCCCCATGGGGAAGCACACCAGAGGTCTGCCCCCAGGTATTTCTGTGCTGGGAGAGCAGATCTGAAGCACACAAAAGGTCAGCAGCATTGAGCAGGGAGCCGCCACTCACAGTGTGCCCTTCTTTCCTCCAGGAGCCCCGATGCATAATGAGGGATACATTTTCTTTCTTCTCACTATCAGGTTTCAAGTCAACAGGTTTTCCTGGCTGCCAGCCTTGCAGGGCTTCTCATGCTCAGTCCGTGCTCCACACTGCAGCTGAGATCCTCTCCAAAGGGCTGTCAGCAGGGTCTCCTTCCTCCTGTACCACTGCATCCATCACTGGAGGACTGATGCTGCATGCTACCTCACACCCAAATCCCGTAGGCAATCTGCCCTTATCCACGAGCCACGGAGAAGCTCTGTGGACAGAAGTCCCAGGTCAGGCCGGGGTAAATGCAGCACTGGGGCAGGCTCGCTGGTGTGAGAGCAGCCTGTAAGAGAAAACAAACTGGTAACAGGAGCTCTCGGCTTCCCGTGGGTCTGCCACACACCGTGCTGGCATATGATACTGCAGTTATGTTTTCAGGACTTTTTTCAGGAGTATTTTGCTCAGGACTGTTCAAGGAGCAGGCAAGAAGAAGAACAATCATTGATTTGGCAATGAGCAATTTCCAGAGCCTGGCTGATCGGTTACTGTTGAAAAGCCACTGCTTATGAGAAATTGCTGCATGCCCAGAGTCCACAGTGCTGCAGGCAACAATGGCCCAAACGTGCCTGATTTAGGATTTTCAGAAAAAAAAAAAAAAAAAAGAAAAAAAAAAAAAAAAAGAATCGCCTGAGAAAGGGGAGGAACAGCAAAGTGACCATGATTGCCAACAGTTTAGGAGGCTGTGTGCAGGTCTGGCTATCCCCACTGTCTGCATCCCACAGGGGACATGGAGCAGGGAAGGAACTGCAGCCTCTGTATGAGGAATGCTCCATGGCCAGGAGCAGGAATGAGTGGGAGGCTGTGATGCAGACATGGGAGGGACTGTGCACCGCCTCTTCTGACGCAGGAATAGGGGCTCCAGCTAACACTACCTGCAGGGAGTTTAGCACAAGGAAAAGGAAGTGGTTCTTCCTTCAACGCGTAGTTAAACCATGGAGCTCCTGGCCACAGGATGTGACAGATGCAAAGCATTTAAACAGGATGAATTCATGGGGAAAAACTCTACTCAGTTATTAAACACAGAGAGCCATCACCAATTCCTGAAGGCTGCACGACTGTTGGAAGCTGAGACTGCACTGGGAAGTATTGCTGCACCCTGACTGTGCTCCTCCATCACCTGATGGTGGCCATAGCTGGAGCCAGGGCACTGGCCTGGAGGAGCTGCCCCATGGCTCTTGGATTTGCCACACTGGGCACTGAGGTGAAGCCACGCACAAGGCAGCTCCCCGGGAACACCATGCACTGATGTCCTTGCCTTCAGGACGTGCTGGGCTGCCTGGGGGCAGAGCCACCACAGGGAGGCTGCTCCTCACCGCGGGCTCAGCCCTGCTCATGCCGTGCTCCTGATCAGCTCCAGACCACCACAAGGTGTTTCCCTTGCCTTTGGGTTTAACAGAGCAGAGTTACAACAAGAGTTGGTAATAATGAACTGGAGTTATTTTTCTGGAAGTGTTTTTTGGAATGCCTCATGACACGGAGCATCCCTCTGTGCTCTCTCTGGATTCTCAGGCAACATACAGCCTAGCAGAAGCAACAAATTTGCTGTTAACAGTCATCTTGTGATGTCCTTGAGACAGGGGAGGGGGAAAGAGTCCAGGAATTCATGGAAACCACAACATGTATTCTGGTCACAAAAGATAATTTTTAAAAAAGTTATTTTGCTAGGGCTCACTTCCGCCTCTGTCTCCAGCCTGCATCTGTGCGTCTCCTCTCCTCACCTCCTGCTGCACCCCAGATCCAGCCTTGGGTGCACATCAAACCCTCATTTCTCCTCCTCTAAGCTTTCATTTCCCCCTCCCTCCCTGCAGAGGGGAGGCAGGTCCCACACTTGTGGATTCTCCCAGGAAGCTTCGGTTGGTGCACATCGCTTATCTCAGCTCACGGCTGGGTGCCAGCCCCAAGGAGCCTTGCTCCTTCAGGCTGAGCAGCAGGGCTTGCTGCAGGGCCCAGCACCATGCTGCCTCCCCTCTGGCAGCCCTGGAGGGCTCCGCACCCCACTGGGAGCAGGGGCACCGGGGACCTTACCAGAGCCACAGGGACGTCACCTGGAGAGGTGACAAGTCTCAGGCCTGCGTCACACCTACACTGTGATCTGCTCCCCAGGCACTGCTGGGCTTTGCACCAGGCTAGCGGCACAGCCAAGCAGGGTGAGCAGACCCTTGCCATGTGGCATTCCTGCAGCAGGATAATAAAAATACCTGTGTTTTTGCTCAGCCTGAGTGCAAACAGACCAGGTGCAGAGCAGATTAGCAGAGCTGACTGGCTCAATGAACCTGAGGAGGGTTCCAGGCTGGCGGAGCTGCCCCGTGCTCTGCAGCACGGACCTGTCCCTGCCCCCCATCGGCACAGGATGGTGCAGAGGATGATGTGGGCTGCTCTTAGAATCATAGAATCATAGAATATCCTGAGTTGGAAGGGACCCTTAAGGATCATCAAGTCCAACTCTCGACACCGCACGGGTCTACCCAAAAGTTCAGACCATGTGCCTAAGTTCACAGTCCAATCTCTTCTTAAATTCAGACAGGCTCGGTGCAGTGACCACTTCCCTGGGGAGCCTGTTCCAGTGTGCAACCACCCTCTCTGTGAAGAACCCCCTCCTGACGTCCAGCCTAAATTTCCCCTGCCTCAGCTTAACCCCGTTCCCGCGGGTCCTGTCACTAGTGTTAATGGAGAAAAGGTCTCCTGCCTCTTGACACCCCCTTACGAGGAAGTTGTAGACTGCGATGAGGTCTCCCCTCAGCCTCCTCTTCTCCAGGCTGAACAGGCCCAGTGACCTCAGCCGTTCCTCGTACGTCTTCCCCTCCAGGCCTTTCACCATCTTCGTAGCCCTCCTCTGGACACTTTCCAACAGTTTCATGTCCTTTTTATACTGTGGTGCCCAGAACTGCACACAGTACTCGAGGTGAGGCCGCACCAGCGCAGAGTAGAGCGGGACAATCACCTCCCTTGACCTACTAGCGATGCCGTTCTTGATGCACCCCAGGATACGATTGGCCCTCCTGGCTGCCAGGGCACACTGCTGGCTCATATTCAACTTGCTGTCTACCACGACCCCCAGATCCCTCTCTTCTAGGCTGCTCTCCAGCGTCTCATCGCCCAGTCTGTACATGCAGCCAGGGTTTCCCCGTCCCAGGTGCAGGACCCGGCACTTGCTCTTATTGAACTTCATGCGGTTGGTGATCGCCCAGCTCTCCAACCTGTCCAGATCCCTCTGCAAGGCCTTTACGCCCTCATTTGAGTCCACAACTCCTCCAAGTTTGGTGTCATCAGCAAACTTGCTCAAAATACCCTCTATTCCTACATCCAGATCATTTATAAAAATATTGAAAAGTACCGGTCCTAAAATGGAGCCTTGAGGGACCCCACTGGTGACCGCCCGCCAGCCTGACGCAGCTCCATTTACCATAACCCTTTGGGCCCTGCCCGTTAGCCAATTGCTCACCCATCGTATGATGTTTTTATTTAGCTGTATGGTGGACATTTTGTCCAGTAGGATCCTATGGGAAACCGTGTCAAAAGCCTTGCTGAAGTCCAAAAAAATCACATCAGCTGGTTTCCCTTGGTCCACCATACGGGTGATCTTATCATAAAAGGAAATCAGGTTAGTTAGGCAGGACCTACCCTTCACAAACCCATGCTGGCTGGGACCAATGACTGCTTTGTCCCCCAGGTGCGCCTCAATGAGTTCGAGAACCAACTTCTCCATGATTTTACCAGGCACTGACGTGAGACTGACAGGCCTGTAATTGCTAGGGTCTTCTTTCTGACCCTTCTTGAAAATTGGCACAACATTTGCCAGCTTCCAGTCTACAGGGACCTCTCCAAATTCCCAGGATCGTTGAAAAATAATTGATAGAGGTTCCGCGATGACATCCGCCAGCTCTTTCAGCACCCGGGGATGAATCCCATCCGGACCCATGGACTTGTAGGGATCCAGGTGCTCTTGCAAGAGCTGTGCTCACTGCAGAGCAGCAGGAAGAGATGCACCTCGCTGGTGCTGCTCCCAGGTTGGCATTGTGGACATCAGTGAAGTGCCTTGCTCTTCTAGGCACCCAGCTACTTTCAGAGCAAATGAATGGCTCAGTGCCTCTGAGCAGCAGGCAGCAATTCAGTGTATTGCTAGAAGACATGGTGGCCAAAAACTACATTAATGTGCCACCGAGCCTGAGTTGAGCTGTGCCCTCAGGGTCTCAGTGCCACCGAGCTCTGGGCTTGAAGCTGGCATGTGTCTGGCTGGTTTGGAGCATGGGCACAGAGAGTGCAGTGCATGTGAGATCCTGCACAAACATTTCTGTGCCTTTCTGTGTCACCTGCAACATCTAACATGGACACCTGTCTTTGAAAACTACGGCCCCGCTCCCCTGAGCTGTGCTAAAATTCTGTTCATTGGTGCTAAAATTAGCCAGAGGCCCATCAATAAAGGAGCCCTTGAAGGAACTTGCTCTCAGAGGCACCAAAGTGGGACAACCTGCATGAACTCAGCCCCGCATGGTAAAGTGGAACCCACGTAGCACGAGTGCTGCTCCAGAGATGCGGAGCAGGGCTGTGTAATCAGGGGCTGATTGATTTGTTAGCGATATTTCCTGCACTGTGGCAGCAACAACATGTGATGAGCCTTTCCCCTTACCTGGCACTTTCCACCCTGCACTTTTCACAAGTGCAAATGAACTGGAGCTCATGATGATTGTTGGAGGAGGCGAGAGAAAAATTCAGGCATAATCAAACAGCATCTCTCAGCCCCTGCTTTTCTAATCTACACAAGAAGTAGCTTTTGAATGATGTGAAAAGCTGCCCCATTGAGCAGAGAAGATGTTTGGGCCTGCAGGTGACTGCTGTACGTGATGAGATATGAGCAGATCCTGCACTGGGAGGGCACACTCACAATGGGCCTGCAGCCCCAGAGTCCAGCCCCAGTTTGCCTGGAATTGGGTTCTCCAGCCCAAGTCCAAATCCTGAGACTTTGTCCAGCAGCACTCCACTGCCGTGCTCTGCGCATGGCATGCAGGACATGGGCCAGCGCTCAGCATCCCTCAGGAGCTGGTCAGCTGCGAATCTCGCAAGGACCAAGTAATAAGGATATCCTAGGAAGTAAGAGTGCATCAAAATCTCAGAGACATTTACACCAAGCCCTTGCTGGGGGGGGCTCTCCTGTTCTGCGGGCTCTGGAATGCTCTCAATTGTGTTTTATTTCCAACCCTGGGAGGAAGCAATTTGCTCCAAAAATATGGAAGGAACTACAATGCCCTGGCTGCCCAGGACTGGCTCCCTGACACCTGTGGAGGTGCTGATAAAAGCCACCATAAGATGTGCTGTGAGCAATAAAACCATGAGGCTCAGCAGCCCTTTGCTTCGTCCCTCCTCTGCAATCTGCTCGAGTGCCAGCTCCTGCTTCGGGGACAGCCTGTGAGCGTTTTTAGATGCAGGAGATGGGAGACAGCAGAAATGTCCCTGCTTGGAGGGCCCTGGGGACAGGGAGGCACTTGGCTCTTGGCTCAGGATTGCTCCTCCCAAAATGCGCAGAGAAACCCAGAGCACGCAGAGAGGTGGTGGGGAACCTGCAGGGATGGGCAGCGCTCAGCTGGCTCCTGCCACCAGGAAGGAGATGTGTGCATCTCCATGCAGCGTGACTAAAGCCTGTGCTGAGCAGGCAGGGCTGAGCCAGCCACGTCCTTCTCTGGGATGATGGCTCTGGCCCCGCTGCAGCAGCAGGCAGTCTGCATCACCTCCTCCGCTCCTCCTGTCTTCCCCCAGCATCCTACACCATGACACACAGCATGTATGAAAGCCATGCTCCTGAAAATGACTCAAGAAATCATACTCGGGGGAAAGACTAATGGAAGCCCTAGGTGTATCAGCTGTCGTCCACAAGCTGAATTATTTTGCGTTGGAGGAGACTTGCCTTGGTGATTTGCACCTGACTGATCTCAGTAGTGGAAATGTGCCTGGGATGCCAAGTACCAGCACTCTTCACTATCAGCGTAATAAATTCACAAGCACCAGAGAAACTGCTGCTGAAGACTTGACTTATCTACAGGTGTGACAAGCAATGAATCAGCCATGCTGCCATTTACATCTTTTTGTTCCATAACTTCCCAGGAGTCTGTCATCTCACCTCACAAGGCACTCATTGAAGTACTTGAAGCAATTTCAGGTCTGACATCACGGCAAAGTTCAACCTCAGCTTCACCCTCCTGCAGCAAATTGTCTCTGGGGATTTTGCCAAACAAAAGGACCTGTGGTTCCTCCATCTGAGTACAAACCTAAAGGAGAGCAGATGAGCCCCATCAAGAAAATGTTAGGGCTCCTGTTTATTGACCTTTCTGCCTGGATCAAAGCCCTGCACCAAGGCCTGGGTGACCCAGCAACACCCTCACTGGGGAAACTTCAGGAGAGTCTTTCAGAGAACAAGTGCATTGGTAGCATCAACTGTGCAGTAATGACATTTGCTATAAATCACCAAAATTAGCTGAAAATCCCCATTTTCCTGCTGTACTTAAAAAAATCTCACTCCAAACAGCCAAGAACATCCCATTCCCCATCTAGCTTCTCATGAGGCTTGGAAATGGTGCTGTAGGTTCATGGGCATCTCCCCAGGGATGTCAACACTGTGGGGCCCTGGTCCCTCCTGCCCGTCTTGGCCAGGAGCAGGGCTGCCTTCTGCTAACCCCTAAACCTATATCACCAGTGGTGAATCCCTGGGCTCTGGGTGTCTTTTCTTACGCGATGAGACCTTCCCCGTCCTGGCAGTAACCCCAACGGGAAGGGATGGCAGCTCACTGAGGGTTATGTGCAAACTCCTGATACAGGCACCGTTGACAGAAATCCTGGCGCCTCCTGTCACGTGCCAGCACTGGCGTTGAAGCCCTGTGCTGAGAGCCAGCCTGGCAAGCACAGCCTGTGTCAGACTGCTCTGGAAAAGCTGAGTTATTTTATAACCTGGACAGGTTCCCCAGGCTGGCTCCCACAGCCTGTGCCTGGCCGTGCCAGCACAGGGGGGCAAGAACCAGTGGGCCCTGTCAGGGGCCAGGAGCACCTCGGAGGTGCCCGTGGGTGCTCTTGGTGTCAGGGCAAGAGATGTGGAGAGACCAGGAAACTGGATCTGTGGGAGATGCTCTGAGGCCCAGCATTTGTAGATGCTCTACCTCACGTTGGGTCCCAGTACCTCACCACCAAAAGCCTGATTTGGCTCCTCATGGCACAAGCTGCTCCTCTCCAGCCTTTCTCCCAGGTGCTGTAGGCCCTGCTAAACATAGTGTGTTGGGGGCCAGCTAAGGTTGGAGCGAAGCCACAGCCTGTGGTGTTGGGTAGGGAGGACAAAACCTGGTGTGAAGGACATGCTGTGGGCAGACACCCGGCATGAAGCATATGCTGCCAACAGGGCTGCGTGGGCCTGGGGAGTGCAAAGAGATGCTTGAGCAGAATGGGTGTCCCAAGACAACCTGCTGTGTTTACAGACCTGTCACCCAGATCTAGTTTAAAAGCCAAATCCCTCAGCCATGGGAAGTGACAGAAACTCAGCTGCCCCTACTGCTGAAGAGCAAAGAGATACTGAGGTGATTTTGACTGTCCAGGACTCAGGGAAACCCACTGGTGGTGTTCCAGTTTGCACTTCTGCACCTGGATTTTGACCACTGACATGAAAATTGAGGGCAAAGCCACTATGAGTTCTCCCTATCTCTGGGACAATAAACACTTCAGAGAGAAGATGGGACCTTGGGTTGGAGGGCTGGACCTCACTCATTCTTAGCTAGGGAAAAAATTCTTAGCTTAGAGAAAATATGCCCCTCTGGAGTAGGGCTGATGCTGAGTGGCAGGACTGATGAGGCAGAAGGCAGAAGATAATGGTTTTATTTCTGAAGATTTTATTTTTTCCGTGCACCCCCCTGTCCTACCTGCAGCAGTGCGAGCAGAGCCCTGGGAAGTGGCACATCCACCCTGGGTAGTCTTGGAAATTACAACTTGAGCTGAACGTGAGCTGACTGCTCCAGGGGAGAGGTTCTGCATGGCCTTTGACTTTTTCAGTCATACCTTTGTTTGACTTGCCATTTCAATGCTCCTCTCGCCCACTGAGCCTTTCGATGGCAGCCTGGGGTATCCCTGCTGCCTGAGAGGACGAGCAGCTCCCTTCTGGCCCAACTTCACAGCAGCGAGTACTTGCTGACTCAGTGCTGCATCAAGCAGCTGGTTTATTGCACTGCAAACATTCCGTTCCTTTGCTGGGATCAAATTAAGAGGTTTGGGGATGCTCGGTCACAAAGCAGGCACAAACTAAGGATGAGCAATGCTGAGGTCAAGGAGGGCCAGTCTCACTGGAGGCCGGGCCATGCAGCAGGGTTCCTGGCCCATCCCCTGGAAAAGGAGGAGAGAGGATTTATTCCTTTCACTTTATCAAGTGGTGCAGCTATAAACACTCTCTCAATGCCTCAGTGTCTCTGAAAGATGTGGAAAATAGTAATGAACAGGAGCCGAAGAGTAGCTTGTGGGAGGCTCTAAGCAGCCAGATTCACTCCATCTGATTTTGGTGCAGGGGCTGGTGTTATCCCTATCAGAAGAGAAATCAACAGTTCTTGTGTTCCCTCCTGGGTGTTCGCAGAGCACCTTTCCAGACAGCAGGGGATCTTTTTCCAGTTTTCCAACCTGACCACTCCCGTCTAGAATTCTGGCTGACAGCATGTCACTGCCAAGAGGGGACAACCCCAGGGCCCCCTGGGGATCCTCGAGCCATTTGAGTCACTAGTCTGGCAAAACATTAACTCAGAAATAAAACCACGGGGAGGAAGCATCCAGGCAATTTTCTAAGGGCTTGGGGAGATGAAGCAACCTGCAGAAGGTCTGAATGAGGCGCTGGGAGCAGGGCAAGCAAGAGGGGAGGATGCAGAATTGAGTCACAATCAGGCCAGCTGCTGCAAAACCACAGCCTACAGTTCTCTCAACTTACAGGTTCAGAGTTTTTACTTTATATTGATTTAAATACAATCAGTATCTCCATGGCATGTACATTTGTACACATCTACTGTTTGTGTTTGTCTTCCCCGACATCTATGTATTTCTAAAGACTCAGGGCACAAGCCCAGGACAGAGGCTGTGGTAGGATTGTTACAAGGCTGGGATTGCTTTAGGACTGTCAGTATCTCTGTTGTTCAGCAAGGCAAACCCCACACGTGGTGGCACAGGATGTGGTGTGCCATGAGGGGCTGGGAGGGGAACAAAGACAGAACAGATCTGTGGACCAAAATAGAGAAGAGCAAAAGGTCTGGCATGAGAGGACTTCGGAGCTGTCCTGCCACAAATGGGGACAACCCACCAGATGAGACATCTAGGATCCTTCAGGCAGGCTGTGAGTCTCCTCCTACATCACGCCTGAATAGAGCTGTTCATTCACCAGGCTAAATTCTGCCTACCCAGAAATACACACGCACCTTTCCCCTTCATCAAAAATAAATAGACCTCTACTTGTTCCTGTGGAGACACAAGGAGAGCCCTGGGGTGGCCAAGATGTAAATGTGAAAGGTGGGCTCCACTGTGGTGCCCTCAGCCCACAGACAGGCGTGGGCTGCAGCCACCGAGAGCATGCAAACAGGAAGAGGGTTGAGGTCACCCTGGCGTCATACGGTGGGATGCTGGCCCCAGGGCTCTCCAGCTTTTCCTTCACCTGCCCGATAGACGTCAGGAGCTGCCAGGGCGGGCGGGGGGCTGGAGGCTTTCCCCACACTACTGGTCCCAGAGCAGAAGGGTGTTCCCAGGCACCTTCCTTGCTCTGGCCAGGGGTGATGGAGCTGCAGCTGGGCTGGTAAGTCTTTCTTCTCCTCTGTATCCTGGTGTTACTCTGCTTTATACTGGCTGACTTCTCCCATCTCTACATATCCTCCAGCCTGTCCTGCAGCCCTTCCCAAATTGCCTAGACTGATCTGCTTTTCAATCCCACAGTTCCTAACATGACCATGGGGCCCATTAGGGAATGTACGTTAAGAATGACCAAGAAAAAAATATCAAATGATGATTGCTGGTCTCTTTCTTTCTCTTTTCCTTTCTGTGTTTTTTTTTTTTTGTTTGTTTGTTTGTTTGTTTGTTTTGTTTTGTTTTGTTTTGTTTTGTTTTTTTCATTGCAGACGTTTGGGAGATGATGAGCGCCTGGACATTTATTTTTGTACTGAGCTCAGCTCGGCCAGTCCCCATGCTGTGTGATATATGTCCCCAGGCCCCGACACCGTCCCCTGGAGGCAGAGATGTCCCCCGTAAGTCAGGAGGTGGCAGCATTGCATAGCCCAGGAGATGCTGCACTCCTGCATACCCACGCATAGTCTCGTTACTGCCCAGGAGCTGCAGGCCTGTTTTTCCAGCTCCCCCAGAGGTACGTGACTCAAGCCAAACGCTTCCAGACTGCTCAAATCCCACCCAGAGCAACCATTCAAAACAACCAAACCCCGAAGGCTTCTAAGTGCACATCAGTCCTGAGCTGTTTGCAAATCACGATGAACAGTAATATGAGGGCAGCTGAGGACACAAAGGCTCTGTATTTAGAAATGAGCTTGATGTTTAAATATACCTCATTTGCCCTTGAAACTCCAGCCCCCTTAAGTGCTGAGCTCCTCCGCACAAAATCCACATTCCCTTTGAGTGACAAGAGTGCAGATATTCTTACTTGTACAAATGCTCCATTACAGCGTCGAGGTGGGAACAAGTTGGAGGCTAGCTTGCTCTCTCAACATCGCTTTCATTCTGGTACAGTGTGAGCTGATTTGGACTCTTCTGCATTTTATTTTTATTAAAGAGACAGAGGGACTTGTAGAAAAAAAAAAGGGTCTAAATTCTCTGAAACACAACAGGAATTTGGAGCTTTGATTTGCAGTGCAGGGCATTACTGCTTGCCAGTTTTCCCTCTCCTTTCTTCCTGGTCTCTCACCATGGAGTCATCCTGTAGCTAAGCGAGTCCACTACAGGAAGAAACACAGGCAAGTCACAGACTTCCCTCACTGGGTAACAGCCACATGTACATGACCCAGACTTTTTTGCACTTGTGCAGACAGAAAGTGTTTGTACCACAGTAACTTTACCAAGTTAGAAAGCAATATGGTGAGTGCAATAAAAGCCTCTGTCACCATGTAGATGCTGTTATGCTAAGAGGACGCCTCTATCTTTGTATGAACAGCTTCCTACCGATACAGCAGTGTCCTAACCTGGACCTCTTCATCTCAATTTTATTAAGTGTTAGCTATTTAAAACCATCTGTGCATAGACAAGTCTTAAAATAAAACCTTTTGTTATTCACACGGCTCCAAGTGCACCAGGAGAGCTGGAAAGCAGTTTCTCTGAATGCCCCCTTTACAAGAAGATATCCTGAGTAGACATTCCATCTATACATAAGCTACATTACTGTAGGAGCTTTATCTTTCCTGAGGACTGAATCATTTCCCAAATGTAGGCTTGCACAGCAGAAGACGCTGCTCTGATAGGGAGTGACGATGAGTCACTGGGAATTCACAGTTTTGTGTTCCTGCAAAGGAAAAACAGCGCTGAGCCAGAGGACAAGGGAAGAGAGCTCAGTTTTGACAGTCAGCAAGAAGCAGGGGCTGCCTGTGCCAGAAGCCACGCGAAGCTGACACCTGAAGGCAGGGACCACAGGTGGTAGCCTTGCCAGCTGACCATGCCCCCTGCCTTGTGTGGACCCCCAGCACACCGCCCGCTCTCCCTGCCGGCGCCTGCCCCTTTAAGGCCGAGTGAGGGCAGGTCGCCAGCCGCCCTTCCCCTTCCGCCCTCCCTCCGGTACGTCGCTCATTGGCCGTGCGCCCGCAGGCGCGGCGCCAGGCTCCTCCCCCTCCCCGCCTCCCTCCCTCCTCCCCCCCCGCCCCCTCGGCGCACGCGCGCGGGGAGGGGAGGTGGGGGGCGCGCCCCGCCCCACTCCCAGCGTGCCCCGCGCGGTGAAGAAGCAGCGGCCGCGGGCCGGGGGCATTTTGTGTCCGCGCGAGCGGCGGCTGCGAGACAAGATGGCGGCGGCCGTGCCCGAGTGACGGGGCCGGCGGCGGCCGGGAGCCAGCGGGCCTCGCGCGCGCCTTCCCCTCCCCTCCCTCCCTCCGCCGTGCCCGAGCGGCCCGCGCGGCGCCTCTCGCCTCGCTGGGGGCCCGGCAGCAGGGCAGAGCCGCCCCAGGGGGCGCCCGCCCGGCCGGAGCTGAGCGGCGGGGCCCGGCGGGCCTCGCTGTCCCCGCCGCGCCTCAGCCCGGCCCCTCCTCGCGCCCTCCCCCACCCCGGGCCGGCCTCGGCCGCCCCTTTCGCCATGGCGAGCAGCAGCGGCTCCAAGGCCGAATTCATCGTCGGGGGCAAGTACAAGCTGGTGCGGAAGATCGGCTCGGGCTCCTTCGGGGACATCTACTTGGCCATCAACATCACCAACGGGGAGGTAAGGGCGGCACGCGCCCCTCGACCCGTTCGGAGCCCGGCGCTGCCCTCCCCGAAGCCGGTTGTTGGTTCCTTCCCCCCCTTCCCCCCCCCCCCCCCCCGTCGCCGTCTGCGGGCCGGGGGTTCTTCCCCAGCCGGCCGTGGTGCCCCCCCCCCCCCCCAGCGCCTGCCTGGTAAGTGGTAGGGAGAAGATCGCCATTGTGGGGGAACGTACTTTGTCTCTTACCAGCGGCTGGAGGAGGCTGCCACCGATCGTCTCTGTCCTTTTGCTGTGCTGGGGAACGCTGTATCTCACATTTATCAACGGTAATAGAAACAAAGAAGATCCCTTGTTTCTTCAGTTCATTTTTACCCTTTTTTTTTTTTTTTTTTTGCCTTCCCTCCCCCCCCCCCACTTACGGCTCTGAGCTGTAAAGAAGAAACACCCGTGTATGTTCTTCGTCACTTACATGTTACATGGATCTGAAGACATAACATTTCCAGCTCAATTTCATGACCTGGGACGGATGTTTGTGCACAAATCATCACGATGAGGATTTTATTTAAAAAGACAACAAAGTGCGGGACATTGACCACCAAAAGCTTAAAAAATTCCACCTCAGAGCAATTGCAGCAGGGCTGTGCGGGGAATATTGAAGTTTGGTGTTCCTTAAACCCCAGTGGCAAGGCTGTGCTTGGTGGATACTCTACTCTGATTCCTTGTTCCTTCTCACTGCAGGAAGTTGCTGTGAAGTTGGAGTCTCAGAAGGCTAGGCATCCCCAGCTGCTGTATGAAAGCAAACTATACAAGATTCTGCAAGGAGGAGTTGGCATTCCACATATACGGTAGGAGTCAGTTTGTGTATGTCAGTACGGTGACTTTCCTTTAATGTTAGTAGGAGGTAGGACACCACCATTAAGAGACTTAATCTGGGATGTGTCGAACTGTTAAGAAAAATGCTTCATTTGAAGATTAACAACTAGTTATGTATATTTGTAAGCCCCCCCCCCCCCCCCCCGACTCCTGGCTGTCTTTTCTTTTGCTTAAATACTGTGCTGTGAAAGTGAGATCTGCAGCAGCTCCTGAGCTATGAAAAAATCTTACAGTAACTAGAATAAAGTGTGAGATTGTTATGATGAGAGTCAGCATTTTTGATGAGTTTGAGAGTTTGGAGCTGGTACTGGAAATGGCTGCTTTCTTTTGTTGTTTTTTTTTTTTTTTTTGTTCCAACATGTCTTCCTCCTCCGCTCAGAAAATGGCGGATGGATGTGATTAACCCTCCCCCTTCTCCTGTTGGGACAAGGGACGTGCTCAGGCATGTATCCTTTCCTTTCATAGTTACGTGCTGCAAGGCTTAAGACTGCAGAGAACCTCAACCAGAAATGAAATGGCAGCCCCTTTCTGTTACCCGCAACAAATGCGTCACCACGATTTCAGTACAGTTAAAGTGCCAAGATTAATCCCTCACAGTTGCTTGTTATGCAGCTTCCTTGTTTCATACCCTGTTTGAAACTTTCAGGAGTTTTAAATAATTTCCTCATTAAAAGTAAATTACTGCTGTTTTGGTAAAACAGACTCCAGGAGGAGTCATTTCTCAGAGATTATTGGGGTCTTACACTGGGCAGTTTCAACTATTGAATCTATTCATTGAATAGACAAATTGAAACTTCAGTTTTCTCTAGAAACACTCTAAGACCTTTTTTTTGAAGTTTGTTACTCACTTTAAATAGTTATTTCTAATGCTTGCAGTATGGTATAAAGGGATTTGGTGGCTTGAGCTACAAAACCAGCTCCACTTTAGTTTCTGGGTCAAACTGTGGATTCCATTTAGTCTCTTAACCCTTCTTTCACTTTTTTACATGTGCATCAATGTAGCAGCCTGTACGTACTGTAAGGACACAATGATTTACGGATTTTAGACTGCATTAATTTTAACAAAAAGCTATAAATGTCTGCATTTCTGAGGTTGATAGCTCCCCTGACCCTGTAAACACAGCTGACTGTAGACCTGAATGTGTGCTGGAGCTCTATAGCCAAGGAGACAGTGTTGTCTTGGCCACCTGTCCTCTCCATTCATGACAACCTTCTGCAAGAATAGAATAAACAAGCCTGTATGAAACTGAACAGTTGTAGTTTAAACAGAGTTGCTTAAGTGAAAACAGATGTGTTTTTTTATTTAGACTACCCCCTTTTCTTCAAATGGGTACAAATGGTTTTTTTTCAGAACTGAAAGAATAGAAATTGCGTATTGGAAAGTCATGACAGTGTAGTGGCATGCTAAAACAAGGATACCTGGGAAAACAGCCAATGTAAGTGGGTATCTGGTGTTTCATCACAAAACTGGAAGAGCAAGCGAGCTTTTTTTTTTTTTTTTTGAGGGATGGGGAAAAAAAAGACTTTGATGCCATAATGAGGCTTAAAGTTTCAATTTTTTTCAACTTTTCCCATGTAGCAGGAGTGAGCTGCTCTTAAAAGTAAGCTATTTGGTTTGGTTAAAATGCCCCATGAGAGCATTTTATTTCAAAGGGAGATACCAGAAGTCATCTTGTGTGTTGAGAAACTTGTTTCTAGTTTCATTTAAAGCAGTCATCTTGTAAATTTTCTTTCCTCTGTATTTGATGTACTTTTATAAGGCTTAACTTTTTTTGTATAACCAGTAACTCTTGATTAAAAGTCTCATCACCACAGAGGAACTTTATTTAACACATTTTTTTTCCCAGTCCCAGAAAAATGAGACTATTACAATCTGGGTAAGAATTGTCAACGGAGTCCATACTCATAGATTCTTATTAGACGTAGATTCTTATTGTCCTAGAGGTCTGTGATCTATTTGATAATATCAGGGAGTCCTAAAGATTTTTGCATTCAGGTTCTCACAGTGTTAATTGTAGGAGGCTTTTTGTAGAAAAGTGTTCTTCGAAAACTCTTGGAAATCTTTTTAATGTTCAGAAGCAGCAGTAATTTTAAATTTATGTATTAGATGTTGCTTGACAGATTCTTTGATTATGCTTCTGTTACTTGTTGTCTTGCTGTATGATATCTGGCAATGCTTGAAGAAATCTAAAACAGGATTTTTGTGTTTTAATCTTCTTCAAGACAAAGTTGAGCAAAATACCCTGTGCAGTTCTTCTGACAAACATTGAAACATGAGATGTTCAGTAGAATTCATGGTGCTCTGAATCGAGGGGGGAGGACTTGCCTTATGAAATGAGATGCATCACTGAGGTGCTTAACAAAGACTAGGACCGAAGTCAAATTACTGTGCGTATTGTTCCAGACAACTCAAGCTTTTCTGACGTGTTTCTGGCAACAGCGAAGCTGGGAGAACATATGAGTTTGTACTTAGGTCACTTTGCGTGTGTAATTGATAAAACTCATTCTGCCACTGGCTTATAATGATATGCTGTCCAGTTGGAATAAGCTGTTCTTGGCTCAGTGTATTGAGAAAGATGAATCAAGTTGAAGAAAATTCTTTCAGTAAGTTTGTTAAAATTTCTGTAACTTGATGCCTTTAAGCAACAGCAGCATAAATAGAGCATTTAATAGAAAACCTAGGAATCATTCCTAACTTGTTGTCATTCTGTATAAACTGGGCTCAATAGCATTTTTTAGTACTTCTGTGGGATTAACTGTGAGCTTGCTTTCACTTGTGGAGAGAGGTGTTGCTACTTGCACTGCAACAATGTGTTGTTTGCACATAATGTAGCAGAAACTGAGAATGTGTTATATTCTATGGATGTTCTGCACACCTTTACATTCAGAAGAGGATCTTTGACTTTGCTCTTTCTTCTTTTCTGAAAGAGTAGGGAAGGTTCTGAACTTCTCTGAAGTTTCACAAAACCTTACAAACTTAGTGGTAAGGTTTTGATTCACAAATTTTGGTTGTATTAATGTCATTTTTGACAAGAGGCTCTTGAACCAAGCTTAACATCTAACAATCTGATCTGCCTTTAGGACACAATGCAAAGTCTGCAATATTCTGGTAGGCTTATTCTCATTGTTCTCAGCCATCAGCTCCCCCCATCCCCCCCCCCCCGCCCCCTTTTTCAGTAGTGTTTTTATCTGTAATCTTCTTGTTAACCAGACACAGATCCTATTAGTTTGGAATATCTGCCTTTATTATGAAGCAAGGTGTATTTGAGTTCAGAATATTTTGTTTATAGTGTAAATCTGTTAAAGCAGACTTTAAGAGTAATTGTTTGAATGATCTATGTCAGCCCCTCTTGATTTTTGCCATTTCTGGTAATTACCAACTATTGTTTGTGTCTGTTATGAAGATTATCTTTAGGTACTCTTTCTTTTATTTTAAAAGAAAAATGGACTTCAGATTTTTTTCCTGATAACATATTGGGATAACTTGTTGCCTACTTACCATTCATTTTTAGTGGAATGCTGGATCCATCTGCACCTATTGATGAGGTATTGGAATTATTTTGCTTAAGAGCAGACAAGGCTGAAGAGATACAGTACTCAGTTTTATGTGTGGCTAATTAAGGTGATACTTGTTTTTAAGCTTACAAATTATTAAATTCAAAATGTATTGACTTAATTTTTCTTGCAACCTGAACAAGTAAATTCCTACTCTTTAAGTTCTTACAAAATATTTTGAAGTGGGGAAACTGAATAATTGAATATTGTCACCTATGTATTGCTACATAATCTACTAAATAGCATGTAGCATGTTAAAAGTTGCAGGTCTAAAAAAAGTCTGTAAAAACACATGCAGTGGAAAAACATGGTCAAGCTTGGTAATCTTAGAGTTGTTCTTGTAACAAATTTTTCCCCAACTACTTTAAATTTTGATCTCCTTAAGCAGTGCTTAAAAAATTTGTAAATATACTCCTCTAGACCTTCATGCTGAAGGGCAACACCGTCGTGACTGAAGGACAAAGCTACTCTAGTAGTTAAGAGGAAGACTCTTGTACCGGTAGCTCAAAGTACAATCGAGAGCTGGTCTTTGAAATGAAGCCCTGATGTGTTTCTGCTGGGAGAATGGACATCTTGAAACAAACTCTTTTTTTAATGCTTTATGACTACCTAAGCTTCTGTCTTAATTGGCCTTCACTGGTCTCCTTAGGAGAGGCCAAGGGAACCCATTTTGAAAATAAACTTTTAAAAAGTTTATCTTTTTAAAAAAAAAAAAGTTTATCTTTTAAAAAGTTATCTTTTTTTTGTAGTTTGATTTTCCTCTAGTCTTAGCTCAGCCTTTGCAGAAACAGCTGCAAAGGTATGCACTTTCAGTTCGGTGTTACTCAATTTGGAACAGATGATCAGCAGAGGTCCTACTGAAAGGGTCTGTTTTCCTCAGCAATTCCTGTAGATTAATGGCTTACCTTCTCAACTGAATTGAGCCTTTTGATTTCTATGGAAGAAATTTGACTTATGTTCTCCTTGCTTCCTACCAGCTGTTAATTTACTTCATTAAACAGCTAGCAAAGCAGCAAGTTGACTACTTGGAAGTATGCATGCAACATAACACTAGGCAGATGAAGTAACACTTTTGCTTGGCAGATAAGTTGCACTGGCATACTTCATATATTCATATTTTTCTCATAACTGTACAAAAAGTGGTACAGCTCTTTATTTATAGAGCCTACCTAACTTCATAACATAGGGTGTTCTTTGCTGTTTCTTTATTTAGTACTTGGGTGGCCTAATTCATACTCACCATAGCAACTAACGTTAGGTGACATCTGTTAAATATTCCACTTCAGTATTGCATTCATGCAATATTATGTTAAGTTAATTTATATTACTGGTTCCCACCCAGCTAACAGTTGAGAAGTGCTTTTCCAGCTTTGGGAAAGGCACACTAGAGATGTAAAATACGTGGGAATTTAGACATGAATCTTATAACCATAGATTGCCTGCCTTGTGTGTTGCTTCCGTATCTGTTAGAACTCTAAGTATATTCTGCCTGTGAAAATACTCTAGAGATCTTTCTAAAGCATTTTAATTTCTTGGATGTCTCTCCTGAGAAGTCTAGAACATGCAACCAGAAGGGATCACTTTGGGCCTGTTCCAGCTCATTTTGGTTAACATCCTGTTCTTTCTGTGAATCAGGCACAGTGTTAAAACTTCCCAGGTTAACACCCCAGGACTCATTTTGTGCTCAGAGAGAGCTTCAGTGCCTAAAGATGAATGTTATGTTTATAGGCAGTCGGGGCCCACTTATTTCTTTCTTATTCTTTTTTAATAGCCTTCTCCCTCTTTACAGCCCTCCCATATCTGTAAAGAACAGTTGTGTAACTTCCTGGCTGTGTTGCTGAGCTGCGTGAATGTGTGATTACAGGGGTCACCACCTTCCCATCCATCTCAAAGTCCTGTCCCTGTTCTGATTTGGATTTCCTTTCCTGGGTGTTGGTGACAGGGCTTTTATGTTGCTTGCCACATGAAGGAACGTCAGTGCCTTAAGCATTGATATCAATTGTCTTCCAGTTTCTGTTGAGCACCTGTACTTTTATTAGTTAGGATTGCTTATTTTTCAGTGAAGCCTGATATTGGAAACCTATGATTATAGGGAGGTCTGTGTTTTTGCTTTAATTTTATCATCTGACTAATGCCTAGTTCAGAAATTTACATAAATGACTTGGTGCTTGCAGAAGTGGAATAGAGTTCCAGAGCATTCATCAGTTTAGTGTCATTTGGTTTTCTTTTGGATCTCTGAATCATTTGTGCTTGTGAGGCCTTCCAGACTTAAATATTTGTGCTCATGTGCCTGCTGACTTGTCAAACTAATCAGTAAAGTGAATTCAGGTAATTGCAGTAGTTCTTTCCAGCTTGCTTGTTTGCTGTACCTTAATTTTGTTTTAATAGCTTTTTTTTCAATCTACCTTAATTCTTCTGGCAATCTCTACTTTGTGTCACGTGAACTATCCATTTGGGGTTTGAAAGCCAAAAGGCTGGGAAACACTGCATGGAACTGGACTGAGTAATAATAGGGTAAAATAGTATGAATGAGGAAAGCGGCAAAAGTTAATTTGGACTTCTGACATTACATTGACCTTTTTTATTGAATGCAGATATAATGGGTTTTGGATGCCTTTTCATCAATATTTTGAGAAGTTGTTGCTTAAATTCTGGAATATAAAGGTTAGAATGTACCTGTCTAAGTCTTGTCACAGAATTCCTTGCACTGAGACACCAGGAGATATTTTTTTGTCTCAAACATGAGCGTGCCTGGCTGCAGTTCTGTATGTAATTCCAGATGGCTGTGGCCTCCACTGGGCTATTTGATGATCATAGTCAACTTCACAGAAGCCTTTAGCAGAAGTTAAGTTAGTTGACAAAAACAGGTGTCTGAGGAGAGCCTTTATGAAGTTGAAACAAAAGTCCAGTTATAGCTGCTTTGATAGTAGGAAAAACTGCTTGTGACAGTGAGATTATGTTCTGGTTTTATGTATGTAATAGGCTGTAGACGTAATGAAGTTGCATTAAGCCTTCACTGCCTTCATGGTTCTAGAGTAATTGGGATTTGGGCTTTCTTTACCAATGACTAATAGCTGTACAGTTATTCAGAACTTTAGCTTGTCTAAATTTGAGTTTTAAAGCTTTTTTCATGTGAATTTCCTGAATCCGTTTATTTAGTGCTTGACCAGTTAACACAGCTTTGACGGTTATAATTACAAGACAATCAGTGTAATGGATAAAAATGCTGGATATCTAGTAAAACTGTAAAGTGGTACAGTAGACTGTAACTGGGCTTCTAATGTCCGTTTCTGAATTCTGTTAGCCCTTTGCTGACCTCTCTGCAAACTGATCTACTTCAGTTAGGCACTCTGAAGGAAAGAAATGCAAAATGTGAACAATGTTATGATGAATAAAATGTTTTATCTGTTAAAAGTTCTGTCATTGACATTATTTAGGAAACATGCAGTTGCTGAAATAGACACCAGATGACTTTTTGAAAGATGCAGCTCTGAAAACAGAATAAAATTAGGTTTGGATACATCTGATCTATATAATTTGCTACTAAGCCCTAGATGTGCATCAGTACTTCACTTGCTTGTTGTGAGGTTAGTTAAGGCAACGAAAAAAGTTGGAGTAAACTTTTACTTGTCATGTGATCTGGTATCATACCACTTTACAGGATTTGGAAACTAAATAGTGTTAAACCACTGTATCATGTGACTTAGTTGTCAGGAGCTAAAACCCTAAAATTCAGGATGTTACAAAATGTTTCAACTGTATGCATGCACAGGAGCCCCCTGTCAGGCTGCTAAATGACATGATTTGGAAACTTGTTGACATGGTGAGTCTCCGTCTTCTGAATTAGACAAGTCACTGAAGTCAGATCAAGGTCGCTGTTATATCTTTAACTATGCTTTAAGCATGAGAGCTTCAGAAAGGACTTTTTTTTTTTTTGCTGTGTTCTCACTGATTTGTAGGCTTGAACAGATAAGGCAGGGGAGAATGACAAAGCATTTCCATGCACGCAATGAGTTGGGGCACGCCTTACAGCTTGAATATGGACCGTGGTTCTGTGTCAGGCATTACTGTGTTACACTGCATGCTCAGAGATAAACTCTGAGCTCTTAATAATACTATCCTGCTAATATTTTGTGAAGCCTTCAGTAAGGTGTTCTACATCTGTTTAGCAAGCTGATAATCTATATTTTGCCTTTTTTGGCATAAGGAGGTATAGATAGACCTGTGCTACAGAATTAATATTCTCTGTTTATGCAGTATGTCCTAATGGGATGTGTTCACTGGAAATGAATTAAATGAATTTTCCTAGTCTAGGAATTACATGTCTCTTTTGAAAATTTGTGGTGTGTAACTCATATGTGGAGTCATTATCTAACCAAAGTGAACTGTCAGGTAGTTAAATCTCTTGTTCACAGAATCACACAGAATTTCTAGGTTAGAAGAGACCTCAAGATCATAGAGTCCAACCTCTGACCTAACACTAACAGTCCCCACTGTTCTTGCTTTATAGAACTCTCCTTGCTTAAAATGTATTGCTTCTTTAACTTTAGTATGAGAGAGCAGATCATTGCTTCCAGATTTGCTTCAAAAAAGTCCATGGAGTTTGAAGAGACACTTGGAAACTGTGTTCTGAGATGCTGGTAGCATCTAGTAGTTGCTCAGGGCTTTGTATTGATTATTCCTCATTCTAGTAGTTCACTCCTTGTCTCACTGCTGATGCGGTGTTGGACCTCCTAAAGATTTCCAGTTGAGAGACTAGCATTTTTTCATAGGGGTGTCCTGAATTTGTTGCCATATTCTTTTGCACTTTACCCTCATAGTATTAATACTTAAATGCCAAAGTGCTCGTCCAAAAGGTGCGATCGTATGCCATCCCACATTGATTATGAAAGTAAGGTATGCTTGCCAAGCTCTTAAGCATCATAATTTCCAAGGCTTCTTAGCAAGAGCCAAGACTTCTAACATTTTCACTCAGCACTGCCAGTAGTAGTAGTAGCAGCTATGAGACGCACTGCAAATGGACATGATGTAGCCGTACTTCTTAATCCCATTTTGCCTGGAAGTGTTCCAAGGGAAATGAAAACTTACTTGCAGTGTTAGCAAAGTAAATAAAGCACACGTTACTCCCATGCTTTTCACCAGTGTAACATGGTCAGATTAAAATTTTCTCATGCATATGTGGAAGTAGGCTAAATGGATGTTGTTCAATCAACCTGAATTACTGCGCATCCCAGGCAAAGAGACCCCTATAGAGGAACCAACTGCTTCTCAAATATTTTTGGGAACAAAAACATTTTGTCCTGGGGTAGGCTTTTCTTTCATCAGCTTCACTTTTTTTTCCTAATGCTCTAACAATTTTCTTCATTTAGTTGAAAGCTGATATACGACCCTTTGTAGTGCAGTCTCAGGCATTGAACCATTACTGCACTGACCAATTAAAATTAGCTTCTGAAACAGAGTTTCCATTTCTTCAGGAAAGTCATGTTTTATCTTTATCTGGATTTACTATATACAGTGGCAGGCTTTAGAATGCTTGGATTCAGCTTGTAATTCTTGAGACTTTTTCACAATAAAGCCAAATGTCATCGGAAAGAACAACCAGGCAGATCATCAGGTCCAGTTCATGTTGCTCTGGATGCCCCTAATGTTTCATTTTGAAATGTGACTTATGAGGTGGTTTTTTTTGGGTTTTTTTTGTTTGTTTGTTTGTTTGTTTTTAAGAGAGTTTTGCCAAAACTACTCAGCAGTTTGCATAGATGACTTTGGTAGGAACCAAGAAGTAGGCATATTGAGCACTTCCTGAAATAAAGCTGGCATACAGTTGAATAAGAGAGATGGTTGACAAAAGCTCATATTGAATTTCTACATTGTATATTTAAAATACTGGTTGTGGTTGCTTTTGCTGTTAAAACTGGTTTCTAATAACTCTTGAAAGTGCCTACCTAGGCAAGTCTTTTCAGCTCCTAAGGGTACAAGATTCATGGCTTGGTGTCAGATTCCAGTGTAAATAGTGCCCTTCTTACAAGTCAAGTATTTTATCGAGTAATACTACATACTGTGCTTTTCCAGTTGAGTCAGTTTAAGTTTTTTGTGTATCATAACTTCAATGAATTTTAGAAGGCAAAATACTTACAGTATTGCTATCATTGATTTGCCAGAGGAAGATGTTTTATTGGCACTTAATTGGAATGACAACTTTAAAACCTATAGTTTCTGTATCACCTCCTTATGTAGGGAATGAAACTTGTCCTATACTGACCTGTTACACAATGACTGTGGTCCACGACCCACATATAATAACTTCATAATGCATTGTTATAAACCTGAAAGTGCATGTTTCCACCAGCATCCTGACACTGGGGAAGGTACAGCTAGTAGTTCCTGAACCAAATGTGAATATTGAATCTGTTCTTTGCATCCTGCAAATATTTTAGTTTAACCTGACAAAGCTTGGAATCCTTTGTGAGAGTGCCAAGGAATTTGTCAGCTTTATCAGTAGTAACAGTCTTCCAGACAACTGTGCATTAGTCTCCCGCAGTCATGGTTTAAAGTGGAAGTAAAGTGTCTGTATGGCTATTTCAGGCCCCAGCTACCATTGGGCTTGGAGTGAAGTTTGGTATATTTTTTTTCTTTACCTTCACTCTATTGCTCTGGAGTATCTTGGTGTATCGGCTGCATCAATATTGATAGAAATCGAATCTCTTCCAGAAGACAGCTAGTCACTACCTCATCCATAGACTGCTTGTACGAGGTCCTTGTCCTACGGACTCTGCCATCAAAGGCAAAATGCAGCTTTCTGAACAATAAGGTGTTAAATCTTTGCAGTGATGTACTAGTACTTAGCACAGCTTCTGTAATAGTATTTCTCATGCATGCCTCCCACTTAACAATAGGTATCTGGAATGTGCAGAAGGGCATTAGAGGAGAATATTCAGGTTCAGTGCCAACTTCAAGTATGGGAGTTCACAGCTGAGACCTGCAGAAGTAAAGGGTCTTCTCATACAGCTTGGGAGGTGAAGTGATGCTTCCTCAGCTGCACATAAAGCGAGACAGTGCTATGATGGGAATGCCAGATGTGGACTGGAAGGAAAACTATGCATGGAAAGCTTTCTGCTCATCCTCAGTGTTGTTAAACCTAACTTTTTACACCAAGTTGACATACCAGGCATTTAAGGGTTGATCCCATGGTCTGTTTGGCTGTGGTTGAAGGTATATATCTACATCTGTATCTTTCGTTTTATGAAACTTAAATGTTTTTACCTGTATAATGAAAACCTAGTGAAGAGCCTTTATCTACTTAATAGTGTAGTAGAGCTTGATTGATATTTATTTAATTTGATTGAATGAATTAGGAGGTAGAAAGAATTAACTGCATGAACTCCTTTGGTATGCTGCAGAGATGTCCTACCTGAAAGCAAAGCCTAAAGCAATTAGCACTATTTCTGTGAAATTAAATAATACAGGAAACTAATAGGACTGTAAGGTGTTCTTCAGATTTCAGTTCAGCTACATACTGATACCTCAGTATATTGACACGTGGTGGCTTCTGCTTTGGTTGTTAATTCTGCTGTTTTGGTTGTTGCTAAACAACAACAGTGATGTTTCCACTTCAGAGAAACTTAAATGTGAACACGTACAGTTCTTATTTTATCTTCTGTTTTGTACTCAAACTTCACTTCCAGGAAAAATGAGAGAGAATCCTAGTTTTTAGCTAGCTTTCTAGACTGTGACAGGGCACTGCTGGCTCATGCTCAGCAAAGAGGGCTAGTGATACCCTGGGCTGCATGAGGAGTGTTGCCAGCAGGTCAGGGGAGGTGCTCCTTCTGCTCTGCTCAGCACTTCTGGAGTGGTGTGGCCACTTCTGGGCTCTTCAGAGTAATGGAGACATGGATATACTAAACAATCCAGCAAGCAGCTGCTAAGGTGGTTAAGGGGACTGGAGCATCTTTCATGAAAAGCTGTCTGGACACGGATCTGGGCAGCTGGCTCTGGGTGGCCCTGCTTAAATAGGAGGCTGGGCAAGATGACCTCCAGAAGTACCTTCCATCCTCAGTCATTCTGTGGCTCAGTTTGCTGCCTGTTTTGTTGAATATTACCCTATTAAAGGAGGTGAAGCAGGGAAAGCATTTCCTACTATAGCAACTAGAAATTAAACTGCTTAGGTGCTGAGTTGAGTTAGTTCTCTGACTAAAGTTAACCATTGTACTGATAGCTGTCTTAGAGTTGATGGCAAGAGGAGCTCATGCAGGTGACAGCTAAGCCCAGAGAGCTTGGAAGCAATAAGATACATGTTACAGAATCAAGTTACTTCTCCTAGAACGTTGTTCTACAAGCATATCCATTTTGAGGGTGATCACTTGATCACTTCTGTATGTTCAAAAGTATAACTTAATCTAATTGATGCCTGTCTCACCAATGCTTACTGATGACTGAGATTCAAATTTGTACAGTTCATGCTAACACTGAATAAATTTTTGTTGCAGGTGGTATGGTCAAGAAAAGGATTACAATGTTCTAGTTATGGATCTTCTTGGTCCCAGCCTTGAAGACCTTTTCAACTTCTGTTCTCGCAGGTTTACGATGAAAACAGTACTTATGCTAGCAGACCAGGTATGTGCAAACCTTACTGTGACAAAGTTAAAAACCCTGAATTATTTTGTGCAATGTGGTTCTCTTTCAGTTGGTTAAATGTGTTGAGCAGTGTTCTACATGGCTAAACAAACACTGGACCTCTGTAGGAACAAAGTAATGTTAGGCTTCTCTGTGCTCTGGCCTACAAAATGAACCTATAGTGGGAGTGTGATGGAGATACCAACTCCCTGATGCTATGGATCCAAGAAATGCTGTTTTAAAGGGATCTCAGAAGTATAGTTTTAAACTATGCAGGCAAATAAGAGTGAATTAGTTGCCAGTAGGAGGTCTGAAGCAGCCTGTCCTTAGGCATGGTCTGATTCAGTAAGAAGTAGTTGTTGGTCAGCTGTGTTGACAGGTGGACAATGTGCAAGACTAAGGGTCTGTTCTCATTGAATTTCACTGTGCTCCCAAGCTCCTGTAATTCCTAGTACCAGACCATGAGCTAGTAAATACTGGTTTGGTCTTTGTTGCGTTTAAGAAGGTTCATTGTTGAGATGCCACCTCAAACCTAACGAAGGCCTTGCAGGTTTGTTAATTAAGACATCAGGAGTGC
Source organism: Aythya fuligula (assembly GCF_009819795.1). Taxonomy (NCBI): domain Eukaryota; kingdom Metazoa; phylum Chordata; class Aves; order Anseriformes; family Anatidae; genus Aythya; species Aythya fuligula. The sequence continues at coordinate 224,185 of NC_045572.1, read as the reverse complement.
CTATCAGTTTAATTGCAAAATACCAATTGCTAGAAAAAGACTTTGTCATGATACCATGTATGGTATTTGACACAGCTATATGCTGAATAGCAAGCAGCTTGATTGTACAGTTACTTGAAGGCAGTAAGGGATTCATGAGTCAAATTTTCAGTGGTAGTTTAAATTTCATCTAATATTATTTAATTGATGTTAGTACCAAGTTGTCACTTGGCCAGATGCTTGTAGCAACCCAGGCTCATGGCCAGGGAAGCTCACAGCAGTTGTATGGAGACAAGGTCAGCTGTCCTTTTTCTCAGCTGCTTTAAATGACTAGTGTGCTTGCTCTAGGAAGAAGCATTTGCCCGCTTGCTTAGCTAGAGTCAGGATGTTACAGAGATATTGGAGAATCTGGATAGGTCTTGTCTGGTACTCGTTTGTATAGTAAATGCTAATTAGTTATCTGGACAACTACATACAGCTGGAATGTAGGATGTCAGTGTATGAAGGTGGCTTTTAGGCCATAGTACAGTAGAACAGCTGCTAAGAATGTGATGTTTTAACAGTTCCACTCGCTAAAGACTGCATGAAGTGTTTTAATAGCTGAAAAGCTATACTATAAAAACTTGTGTGCTGTGTGCTCACATACAGGAAATAGCATGACCATCTATGATGCTATAGTTGTATTAGAACTTGTCTTTAGCAGCTGCCATTCTTGGATTGCAATAGTCTAGATAGGATAGTGTGGGCCACGATAAAGTTGTTACTTGCTCTACGAAAAATACCTGGGAAAGTGATGCTTAAGTGAATAACTAGCTGAATAGCCAGTGGGGTGGGACATCATGTGGAGAGACAAGCTTTAAAATTCTTATGGTAGGTATAGAAAAGCTGTGTTTGAACTCAAAAAAGTAAATTACCCTTTAATGGGACACTGTAATTAGAATTAGAACTTGAATGTATGGGAAATAATTTGAGGTATTTGATCTTCAAGCTCCTGACAAGGATTATGGAATTTTAACATGTAAAAAGATAAATTTATTTGAAGAGCATATAAAAGACTTTATTTTCATCAAACAAATTATAAACTTATGTTGCAGAGGACAGTACCACTAAAAAGTCATGCTATAATTGAAGGTTTAAGCTAATTGTATTCATACTGAATCTCACCTGTTCTTGTTGGTGTTTTGTTTTTTACAGATGATCAGTAGAATTGAATATGTGCACACAAAGAATTTTATACACAGAGACATTAAACCAGATAACTTCCTAATGGGTATTGGGCGTCACTGTAATAAGGTTAGTTGAATGCTATGTTCAAAAGATCCAAAGAGAATGGCTGTTACTTGATTAAAGCTCCACAGCCTGGTTAAAATTCATTGCTGAAACTGATGTTTTGGATGCTAAACTATGATTCTTTGATGTGAGAACTTGGATTTGTTACCACTACTAAATAGAGTGGCATACACATGGGTTTCTGACCTGCCCTCTGAGATGGACTTGATTGCAAGATGGTTTCTAGGCTTGCAACAGATTATAAACTAATCCTAGAGAATGCTTTGTTACTTTTATCAATGATGGAGTTTCATTATTGAGATGACTGTTGTAATAGCATTTTTTTCTCAATGATAAAGTCAAATCTGTGGCTTTGGGGATGACTTCCTGGGATGAAAAGCAAGTACCAACGTGGGATCTCCTGACCTACCAGTCATCAGGGCGTTATATCTTACAGTGACAGACTGGTAATTCTTCAGCCACCAGAATTGTGGATAAGACTCGTAGTCAACATGTAGATCAATTGTCTATAAGTGAATGAATCTATGCCAATATGTGAATGGAAAACTTTAGAGTACCTGAATATGTTATACAACAAAATACTCAGTATGTAAACAAAAGGTGGGTGGAGGAGGGGTGGGCTGAAGTTGTTACACGTTTGGGTGGGTAAACATAGTCAGAAGTGCATGTTTGCAGTTGGGGGGAAAGTTTTCTTCTATATAAGGTTTTATTTTTAGTCTTGAGTGAAATATGCTTAATCCTGCAATTTGTATGTCAAGCTCGGGCAGACAGGCAGCATTGGCAATGCATTAAGCATGCTACTTAATAGAAATTAACTTCAGAACAAATGTACATGATCAAGCTGTTTATTGGAAGCAAGATTCCCACTCATTTTCTATATATACCATTAGAGAATGTCTAATCTCTAGGCACTACTAGTGTTTAAAATGTTTACCTTTGTTTGCCTGTATGAATGCCAACTTTGGGGCCATGAACATTAGAAGGAGAAAATCTTATTAATATTTAAGGTAACAGCTCTTGTCTGAAGAGGTGCAGTGCACTGAATGTTTAGATACAACCATTGTTGGAAAAGCTTGTAAGTTTAATTGAAAGGTAGTCTTTTTGTAATCCTGTTGCTGTTAAACTTTGCTCATTCCCAAGTTTCATACTTTCACTCTGTAGAGCTCCTATTTTTCTCTGCTGTGTCAAGCAGTTAGGCTCCTTAATTTTCTGGCAAGACTTGGAGTAAAAATAAAGCTTTATTTTTTTCCTAGCTCTAGTTCCTGTTTTCCAGTTCTTTTTGGACTGTTTTTCTATGCTTTTGCACAGTCATGCTAGGTTGGCATTGCTGCCCTCTGTTTCATCTTGTGAATTAGTGGCCTAGAAGGTGCTGCTGTGCTTATTCTAGTGGAAGAACACATTAGATTTGCATCAGCTGGAAAAAAGCCTATACATTATTTTTCTTCTTTTCCCATTAGTATATTAACTAGGGAGCCATGCAGTGTTACGGTGGCAAATACTTTCTGTGAGCATGGGCTTTGTTACTGATACAGAGGTTTAGAGATCAGAGATGCTTGACAGACTCAATAGGTTAACATGAGCAAAAGGAGAATTGGGTTGCTTCAGTTTGGAACTAGGTGTTTTATCTAGGGAACACTTGCCACCACACAGTATTTAATTTTCTAAAAGTATAGTGTGATTTTTAAAGATGACTACACAAGTTAAGGAAAATACCAGCCACAAATACTAGAATAGCATGGTAATCTTGTTCCAGTAGCTTCATGTCAGTTTTTAAAAAACGAACTTTTTTTCAAATTTTAATTCGGTGATTGGGAGAGATTTGGCTCCCACTTCAAAAGATGAATTTTCAGCTCTACTAGAAATAAGCCCTGCATGCTTATGAAAGTAAACTTTAAGGTGACTAAATGCCTTCTACCTCTTCCTTACTGAAGATTTACTTTTTCTAAATGTATTTTGGGGGAAGGGCAGTTTGTGGAACCAAAGGATGCTTTTGTAAGCAAAACCTCAATTTCCTTTTTTTAATAGAGCCAAATGTCACCATTGTTATCCCTGGTAAGGCAGTGCCATTTTGGAGCGGCTCACAGGTGAAATTTACTTTGCCACATCTTTCAAATTTTCTCCTTGCAAAAAAAAATCAACAAACAATAAAATAAAATAAAATAAAAGCATACATAGCTTTTGGAAAACTACAGTGCTTGGTGGAAGAAGGATGGCATTTGGCTACCCTTGTTCTTTCTTGAATGCCTCGGTGTTGCCTGTCTGCGCTGGCCATTGTTGCAATGTAAGCAATACTGTTTGATGCACTGCCACCCTCTATTGTTTGTTCAGTGTTTAGAATCTCCAGTGGGGAAGAGGAAAAGAAGCATGACTGTTAGTACTTCTCAGGACCCATCTTTCTCAGGATTAAACCAGGTCTGAACTGTCTCCTATTCCAACCTCAACCCGAAATTCATGTGCTTTTTTTGTTTGGTTTTGTTTTAGGTTTTTTTTGGTTCTGTTTTTTTTTTTTTTTTTCCTGGAGAATGTAGATCTCGCAAAAGCACCTCTTATGTTGGCATTATTCAGACATACTTGGCAAACATGTAACATTACTAAGATGTTTCCCTGTGGCGCTTGTTTAAATTGTGAAATTATTTCTAAACTTGGTTTTAAGAAGGGCTAAATGTACGTGCTTGATTTCAGATGCAGAAGCAGGTTTTATTTTTGTCCTTTAAAACGGAAAGGCAAGCTCTTGGATGTGTTGAAGAATAGACGTGCCACCCAAATAAAATAGCAGGGCTTCTGTGCACAGTTGTCTGTTTGCCTTCCTGTAGGGTTCCCACAGTGTCTTTGAATGCCCATGAAGCAGTTCTGCTCTCACACCAACCAGACTTTCCCATGTAGTTTTTGTTCACAATCTTTCCAAATGTGTGATGATACTCTCATTTTCATCTATTGTTCTTATAAAATTACTCCAGTAAGCTTGGAGAATTATGAGCTTATCTACTGCTAAATGTAGTGCTCCTGACTCTTCAAAAGAAGATGAACTGGAAATAAATCAAGATATATGCCTGTTTCTAACAGGACAACTGGAAATTGCTGAGTATGAATCATATCTGAGGAGTTTTGCCCATACCATCAGCCTGTAGCTTTCTGCAATAAGTCTTCAAGTATTAAATCTTAGAGAACTAGCTGCTGTGTGCAGGCTGACAGATTTCTGTTGTCTGCTTCAGAAACTTGCTTATCAGTTGAGGCAGAGACTTTGATCTACTTCTTTAGTTGCTCTTGGCAAAAATCTTGCCCTACTTCTCCAGTTTCCTGCTGATCATGCAACAAACAGAATTAAAGTGGTATGAGGTTACCTGTGGAAATACTTCTGTTTGCTGGCTGACACTGGTATGTTCTGTACTCATCCAAATCAGGCTATAATCTTCCACCATCTCTTTTTGAGGTGGACTTACTCATGTGCCTTTTGCCCATCCCAAAGGGAAAATACAGACTGAGCCGAAGCTGGTGAATGGAATAAACTTCCCCAGAGAAGTCAGTGCTGTCAAACAATGTCCAATAACTTGACTAGTGTAAAGCAGGACTATGTTTATGAATTAACTCTATTTTTGTTTTCTGCCTATTTCACCCATACATCTTGAAGAACACAGAATTACCTCTTTCAGATTTAATGTTTAGAGCTTGTAGCAGCTGTGCGAGAGCCAGAACATCACTTAGTAATTTACTTCTCTAGCTCTTGAAGAAAGTAATCTGACAAGTCTGTGCTAAACAAAGAACTAGACACCACCTGTTTGTGTATTAGAGGAGTAGTTTCAATGTTAACTATATTGAATCACGATCTGTGACTTTGTCCCTTCGTAACATTAATGGCAAGATCCAGAAGATTACAGAAAAGACAGAATGAAGGCTTTTAATTGTTAAATTGTTTGTAACTAGGTATGCAGTAAAAATGTTGCATTTGTAGCATTTAGTTTCCCTCCCTCTCCAGGCATAGCATTTTACTTAACTAATTGACAAAGACCTTGTGAAAGAAGTTATTGCAAACTGTACATCAGAGACTGTCGTCAGATCATGGACCTTTAATCAAAAAATAGAGGATTGCATTTGAAGTCAGGCTTTGCAGGAAAGTTGCATTTGCAGTGCAGTAATCACATGTAAGCTTTATACTCTCTGCTTTAAGAGTTTGATATCAAAATTTCTAAATTCCTGCTAGCTTGAGGACATTTTTGTACTTGCTGAGCAAATAACTACCTCTAGTGGTAGCTGTAGTGGGTGCAACAAAAAGACCAGCGCCACCTTTCCCAAAATCATATGAAATGTAGTTTAAAAACCTGTTTTACCTCCTCTTGTTCAAACCATTCTGGACTTTTCAGGGTGATTTTCAGTAGGATAGTGTATAGAAAGCAAACGTACAAAAACTTTGTTGCATGTAAATCACAGCACAACTTCAGCTTAAGGATATCTGCTCTAACATCAGCTGTATAAAGAAGGCTTTAGGGTTTTAGCTTTGTTCTTTTTCCTCGTGTAGACTACTGTAGTTAGAAATTCTTCAACCAGAATTATAAAATCTACTATGCAATTCAGAAACTGTCTTTCAGTGTTTTGCATTCCTTCATGTCAAGTGTCGTGTTATAATTCACAGCAATTCCAGTGTACTGGAGTGACCCTGCTTCATTCTTGAATGCAGATGTACCTGCATATCAGTCTCAATACTTCTTTGCATTTAAAGCTGTATCTTCTGGTCTGTAATCACCTTTAAGGTGATGCTGAATAGGTTTTAACTGAGAACTTCTCGATCCTTATCTCATCTTTCCATCATCTCCCCATCCCAGTTACTTTTGTAGTATTCATTAATTTGTAGGAGTTATAGTCCCTGATCCTGTAGCATTAATCCAGCGTTGGAAACAGCTCAGCCAAATGATAAGTAGATTGAAGACCGATTGCTAGAATTTGAAATGTTCCTTATGTACTTCTGCCTCAGCTGTTTGTTTTTTTTTTTGCCTAGTCCTGAAATCTTGTCGCAAGAAGGTACTGTCTGTATTAACAGCTGTAGATAGGCTGGCTGTTAGCATACTAACTGGCACGCACTCGGTTGTTGCTACATACCAAATCATTGAGCAAGCTTCACTATTAGAAACCTAAATTGGATTCCATGTACTAGGCTCTTCCTGGCTGTATTAATATCATCAGCAAGGGTTTCATGCTGCTGTGGTCATCTTCTGGTAGTCTTAAGAATAGTATATGGTTGGAAGCAAGATGTCTTGTTTGCTGTTGGAGGTTTTGGCCTTATGCTCTGCAAAACAGCCAGTGTTCTTTGATACATAGAGAAGAATACAGGATGTGCATCACTTGCATTAAGCTGCTGAGCTGCTATTAACTATCTGTATGCGTGAACTGCTCTCATGTGAGTAGGTTTTTGTGGAGTGTACGCTCACAGAATTAGTTTTTTCCCAAATTGTGCACTGTAGTTACTGAGCTAATGTGATACAAACTGCATTAGTAACCTAAGACAGTTGTAGAACTAAGATTGTGCTACTTAGCATCTGTAGCTAATCCGTTCCACTGGATTGAAAAAAGGCTTGAACTAATTCACTATAAGTTTTTGAATTTACTAGTTAAAACTAGTTGTGACTCTGCACCGTTACTTTGCTTCCTCTTAACTGTAGGTTGTTACGTTGTGTGGATGTCTTAAACTGTAGCTAATGCCTAGTAAAAGCAGTTGGGGGTTCCTTGTATACAAATACAATGTATTTTTTTATTTTTCTTTAAGTTATTCCTTATTGACTTTGGTTTGGCCAAAAAGTACCGGGACAACAGGACAAGGCAACACATACCATACAGAGAAGACAAAAATCTCACTGGCACAGCTCGGTATGCCAGTATCAATGCACATCTTGGCATTGAGCAGAGGTGAGTTCAAGGAGATTACTGTTTTGCTCTTTGAGGCTGCAAGATGATTTTATTTGTAAGCTTCTGAGATTTCTAAACTAATTTTCTGAGTAAGTGTATATCTCTCTCTGCAAGTGCTTTTTCATTTGGCTGTTTATGCAAGGATAGGAAAAGGAGACCAAAGCACCTTCTTGGAGAGATACTGTCTTGCAAGCAAGAGGTAGATATTCTGTGTACTTCCTTTTTTTAGGGCAAGATACGCTGTTATGTGCCTCTGTCAGAGGACCTTCACAGATACAATTGTGCCTTTTTCAGATTGTGTTGGTACCTGTTAATGCCACTGGCTTGAGATGCAATTCTGTGGCCAGAAAGGGTATTCTAAAGTTTTTCTGTGACTTCCCTTCAAGTTATCAAATTATTGTTAATCCTCTTGCTTGCAAGTGAGGCTTTGTGATCCCATGACTGCTTCACTTATGCTGTTTTGGTTTCTGCCGTAACAGTAGTTGCAGCACTGCATATATATGTGTACACATCCACATATATTTGACTTCTGCTTAATCAAAAAAGTGTCCAGATCAAAAGAATATTGTTGTTGAAGTGTCCTAGCAGTCCTCTCTGTTGGAGAATAGCACTTCAGGTTCTGTAGCCGTTAATGTTAGGCCTTTGTGAATGATGAAATGATAGCTCAAATCTGTTCCTTGTTTGAGTGCCTAGATAATATATTGTGTAAGTATAATAGCAAAGTTGCAGTATATGATGCTGAGGTCTCTTAGACATAGCGAACATTCCCTGAATGTCTATGCCATCTTGATTAAAATCAAAGTCAATTTCAGAATTTCTAGTGGCCAGTGTTGACAGAACATGCAACTTGCTGCTTTAAGTTGTTCCATGTTTCCTCTTCGCTTTAACTTCCTTAAGGTTCCTTAAGAATATTTTCACTACCGTTAAGCTTTTACACTAACATTAAGCTTGACATCTGGATCCAGTAGGATAAATGGCAGGTGGTGTAACTTGCAATGTAAATACATTTTGCAGAATTTAAGCTTTTCTTTTAAGGGAATAGCCATGCTAGCCCTTGCAGTAAAGGGAGGGAGCTGCAAAGGATTGCTGTTGAATTCAATGTAGTTTGGTATATGCTAAAAGTTATTAAACTGCCTATATCAAGACAACAGTGAAATAAACAATATATTCCTGTAATCAAGAGGAACCAGGCCTGAAGCTTATGGCAGAATGTTTCAGCTGTTAGTGCTATAGTTGAACTGTTACACAACATGTTTTCCTATATTTAATGACAGCTAATTCCTAAGGGGCTGTTGGCAGTGTTCTCCATTTTTTGGTTCAGTAATAGGGAGTATTATCCCATTTTCAAAGTCCTGAAAATCATTTAAATCATTTTTATCAGCATACATTCAAATGTAATGTATCCATTAAAGATTGCAAGACTAAAAATTTCCTACAAAAAAATAATCATGAAATTAATAAGTGAACTAGATGGGGGATGGAAACCTCTTAATCCATTGTCTGTACATGAATCTACCACTGTTTTTTCAGAAAACTTAGTTTTATGCCATGGCCCCATACTGGTTCACTGGGTTCTGTTGACAATTAAAATGCACAATTCTAATAGAATCAGCAAGCTTTGCAGGCAGGAATTTGTGGTCTTCATATCATTTTTCATCCTTCTGCCAACGGCCATGGTTTTGTGTTACTGCTGAGATGACCCGAGAGCTAGCCGCTGGTAAGGGGAGCGAACCAGTCTCATCCTTGAACCCTGGCCCCAGCGAGTGATTTTTTTTTTTTTTTTTTTTTCTTGCAATGTTGTGCCTGGCAAGCCGAGCTAATTCTCTTCTGGGATAATGCCCTGCAGTGGTTCCCCAAGAAGTCATCTAGAACAACTGGGGTGACAGGCAGGCTTGAGGGGTATGGCTGGTGGTTACGTTGGCTTGGTCATAATGTGAAGCTGCACCTATAGCTTCTTTGTTATGGTGCCAAGATCCAGAGGTAGGTCTGTCTTGGTTCTTAGAGGTTCTTCTCGCTTTAAGGGAGTTGTTTTGCCCTTATCCATATGTATAAGCCTGTTAGCACTCCCACTTTCTCAGCCTTTTACTCCCTTGTGAGGGTAGTAGGTGTATAGTCTTTCCTGCCACCATTTAAATGCTTTTCTTGTAGATCAGCCTGAGTGGCAAAGCAGCAGCTATACCTGTCAACTTCTCTTGACAAGGGAGCTGGAGGAGAGAAATAAGGTTTTTGTTAGTTTTTTTCTCATGTTAAATAGGTGTCAGCTGCAGAGAGACAGTCATGGGAAAAATCTGACTCCACTACAGCTGGAAAGCGGCAAGTTTGCCAAGAGGAAGAAAATCACGGAGTGTTTTTTCCACTTCAGTGGGCCGTGCTTGCCTTAGTAATCATGAAAGCTGTGCAGCAAAGTATGATGGTATTCATGTGCCTGAAGCATGAATCTGGGGCGTATGCAGTACAAAAAAACATTGGAAGTTTTCTTTCCTGAAAGTTAGCGTGCAAATTCTCAGTGAAGGAGAGTTAACTGTGGAATTCTCCAGCTGCCTTGAAACAGACTTCTTGTGGAGAGAATGCGAAGAGGCACCTCTCTGATGTGTGCACCTTTCTGAATATGACTTGTCTTGTAAAAATCATACAGACAATTCTGTGTTGTTGTTGTTTTTTGTTTTTTTTTTTTTTTTTTAACAGAAGTGAGAAAAGGAAAGAGTTATGCCTTTGTGAATATACTGCTGTTTTGGGCCTCGATGTTCATTATTGGTCCCAGACTGATTCAAGGTTCAGGGGAAAAGAAAAAAAGATCAAAGATTATCTTTTTTATCTTTAGATTCTTATCTTTTATCTTCTTAACTTGAAAAAGTTAAGACTAATATTGTGCATCTCTCTTGCGATGTATTCCTTAGTTCCTATAGGTAAAACTTCAGGTACTACCAAGCTACTTAGTTAAATGGGGAAACCTGTTTATTTTTTTCCTTCATTTTTCAAAATTTTTGTGTTTACCCCAAGTATAGTACTGCAGCTACAGATAAACAATACACAATGCCTACTAACTATCCCTTGATTCTTTGCATATTATTTTGTTTTAGTTTTACAATGATTTTGTATTTTATTTCAAGTAGTAAGACGCTGAAATTTGTAATTTGGGGTATTCTTTCCTTTTCTACAGTCGCCGGGATGACATGGAGTCTCTAGGCTATGTATTGATGTACTTTAACAGAACCAGTCTGCCATGGCAAGGATTAAAGGTAGGTAATGTTGCTTTTTTTTGTTCCCCACCCTCCCTGTTTTTTTTAATGTTTGGGAACCATGCTTCTGCCTCCTTGTCTGGGATGGGTTGTTATGTATAATGTCTAGCTTCAGCTTTTCCCAAGGCATGATATTTATAGAATATAGGAAAAAAGGTTCTGTCTGCTTCTTCTGCAGCAGGCAAAATGTGTATTGTGTGACTCTCCTAAAACTTACGCTAAGCAATAGCTTACATCAGCTTTGCAAATTATTATTGTCCTGTCCAAGGCTGAGACCCTCTTTGGGAAGTGGAAAAGAACATTTTTAGTGACTATCTGAATTGCTGCTGAGAGCATGGAAATCTCTTTTCTACCAGGTTAAGCTTTAATCGTATCTTCGGTCTAGTTTATGGCAAAACTTAATGATTGTTAGCTGAAACATACTTGTTTCAAGTAGTATTATATATGGAGTCCAGCTATAAGCACGGCAGGTATTTCTTATTTCTGTAATAGAGGCTTCAACGACTTGTTTCCATGTATTAATTGTTTTTCTTCCTCTGTATCAGTGTTGTGTAACTCAAATAGTGCTGCAGATATTAAGTTTCCAAAGGCAAGCAGCTTGTGGAACACTACAACACTTCAGCTGCAAATTACTGTAATGGCTGTGTACTGAAGCAATGGGAATTAATACAACTTTAGCAAGTAGATAGGCAAGTCTGGTCTGTTTAATGGACAAAAGCAGCAGCTAGAACTACACGAGCTACAACATGTGAGGAAAGCATTAGACTGCAACAAATGGTATTAAATTGTGTCCAAATCTTAATACCAGATTGACCTTCATTCTCTCTGCAGTAAGTGTGTGGGACTTGGAGATTTCATGTAAAATACGTAGGGTTGACCAAAGGATTTTTCTTTTTTTGGCTGCTGTCCTTGTTAATCCAGTGTTGCACAATATCTCTTATATTGTGACCTACATGTTCCACAGGCTGCAACAAAGAAGCAAAAGTATGAAAAGATTAGTGAAAAGAAAATGTCCACTCCTGTTGAGGTTTTGTGTAAGGTAAGAGTTCCCAAATGATGTCATGCTGTGAAATGGAAATTCTTTTCTTTATTGTTTTTAAAATTAGAGGCAGTGTATTAATCTCACATGGCATTTGCTGCTGAATAATGCTCTGTCAGTCAATGGATGCCTTGTTTGGCCACCCAACAAGATTACAAATGTGTGTAATAGGGCAGGCATTCACCACTGTTTCTTGGTATCTTGGTATTCTTGGTGGCTCATGCCACCATACTTTGAGTTGTTGGTGACTATCAGCTGTGCAAGCTCTCCAGCTCTATGGAGAGGCTTATGCAGTTCTTAAACATTAACAGTGAATATTCAGTATGTGCCGCCTTGGGTAAATAAAACAGGTAGATCTGTATAGGTTGCTTTTACCTGTTGGTAGTTCTTAAAGATTGTTCAGGTTATCCTCTTATCTCAAATGCAGCCTGTAGTAAAATTGGCTGTCAGTTACAGTTAAAGCCACGTCACAGAACAGTGGTTTTCCAGTGCTATCTTTTAAGGTCTTAAGGTTTCTCTTGGCCTGTGCAGCCATGAGCTCATTAACAAATGTCCTCGAGAACACACGATAGTCTTGCACTTTAAATAGCAGCACCAAGGATGGTACTTTCCAGTTATGCACACTTATACACCCTTAGTGTGATGCTTTCCAAACTGCTGAATTGTTACACACAGGTTTTCGTGTAGTATACCGTTATGCTGCATTCGGTTATCTTCTTGAATGTAGGCTTTAGTACATTCTAAATACATGGAAATACGTAAAATAGAGAACTTTGGAAACATTCTTTAAAATCTTCACAATTTAAGTCTTCACAACCAGTTGTAACTGTCCTCTAGTATGTTCGAGTAGATTATCAAAGAAAGAAGTGGGATATTTTCAGAGATGATTACAGTTTCTTATTTCAGAGGTCTAATTAATAAGAACTAGGTTTAATTAGAATTAAATTGCTTGAAATGTTATATATTGGCAGCTTTGGTTGTTGAGGACTTCTGATTGCAGACAATGCATCAGGTTACAGTTCAAGGGAAAGAATACATACCTGGTAACTGGCTGATCAAATCAGCTTTCTAAAATACCAGATAATGGAACAACTAGAGGCAAGGTGAATTTAGAGATTTGAATCTTCAGACAGTTCTCTTTTTTCCATTGTAGATACAGCTTTTTGCCTTCTGTAGGATTGTAAGGATCTTTTTACTGCAAGTCATGGCTTGATTAACAGCACTGTTGATTTACAGGGATTCCCTGCAGAATTTGCCATGTATCTGAACTACTGTCGTGGTCTGCGTTTTGAAGAGGCACCAGATTACATGTATCTGAGGCAATTATTCCGTATACTTTTCAGGTCAGTCTCGAAGTGGAGAAGTACAGAAACTTGCCCATGCTTTACCAATTGATAACTACTCTGTGGAACTTGCACTATAGAAAGCTGCTCCATATGTGTGTGGTGTAGGGAGTTCTGTGACTCCTTTTGATTTTAGAGTTTAAAAAAGGATTATGAATGGCTCTTTCAAAGACCTGGAACGATACTGTGCAATGTTATGTATGAAGGAAAACATTCTCCTGTTTGAGTTGTATGATCTGACCACTAATGCTAGAGAGTTGAGCCCATGCTTCAAATTCTGTTGCAAGTGGATTATGAAACTGACCCCTTGGTAGAAGAATTTGAAGTTTTTCACATTTGCTAATAGGTGATGAGAATAGCAGTAGTGCCCGAGAGGTGGATTTTGGTGGAGGGGAATTGTGATGTTTCCTTGAGTTTGTTAGAGAAACCAGAACATAAACCCAACCTTGCAGAGTGAATAGTGCCTGTGAAATGAGGAGCTGCTACTGGTCTTTCAAGAATATCTAAGTTTCTAGAATCTAAAGGAATTTCTATTTGATAAATTTGGAATTTACAGCACTACAATTCTCCTCAGAACTGTATACATTAATAAAGGTTGACAATCCCAGTGCAGAGGAAGCAATAAGCTGTGTTGTGTGGAAGTGCTGTTTCTACAAACGCAGGAACTTGCATAAACAGTGAAGAAAACAGCTTGCTTCAAGAATCCCTTTAAGTTAGTAATACTTAGTGTTTATATATAATTTGTAATCTCCAAAGCAGCTTACAAAAAATACTAATCTCTGGTTCTGGGTTTTCAGCAAAGATTTGGTCTAAACAGTAAGGTGGCTATGATATGTTACAGTAAAGTATTTTGCTCTTTTCTAGGACCTTGAACCACCAATATGACTACACATTCGACTGGACAATGTTAAAGCAGAAAGCAGCACAGCAAGCAGCCTCTTCCAGTGGGCAGGGGCAGCAGGCCCAAACCCCCACAGGCAAGCAAACTGACAAATCCAAGAGTAACATGAAAGGTTAGTAGCCAAGAACCAAGTGACGTTACAGGAAAAAAAAATTACACTAATTTGGACAATGTTGGCAATTTAAGTGTTAGATCAAGGAGGTGGTTTAAAAAATATATTTGGCTGCTAATTAAAAAAAAAAAAAAAAAAAAGACGTCCTTGGAGAATTTGACTACTAACTTTATACCAAAATGTCCTTGTTCTTCATATCATTTCTTCTGGGGATGTTGGGTCATTTTAACCACTGCATCTTTTGCTCCTGCATTAACCACTTTCCAAAAACAAGAAACTGACTTGGTGTTGGGAATGTGATACTTTTATTTATATATATACGTATATTATATATATATAGATATATATATATATAAATATATAATACAATCCAAAATCCTAGACCTAACACTTCTTAAGGGATAATTCTCATCAACTAGGCAAGGATCTAGAGACTTTGGGCTCTACTCTGTTCCAGCTGTTGTAGTGCTGTGGATTTGCTTCTGTTCTGTATGCCTCAAATATTGGAAACAGAAAATTGTGAATGATCTCGCTTTCCTTTCTCTGGTGGGTTTGCATTGAGACATTTAGTCCAAAGCTAAAGGAAAGAACCATTGGGCTCAAAGTGTCTTGCATAAATTGAGGAATAACCTTGAACTAATGTGGTCTGCCAAGTCACAATTTTCTGAAGTATATAGATAGTTTGTGGTGGGTCTTAAGGTTTCTTAAGTATTTGTAATGTTTCTAGGTTATGGCTTCAAGGGAAAATGTTGTGAAATACTAAAGATGCAGTTGTATAAAAACTGAAAACTGAGTTCTGAAGAGGCACTTAATTTTTTATGCATTCTGTAGGCTTTTAATTTTTTTTTCAAGTACATCTGCCAGTGTTAGCCTAGTAAGCTATTAAAATAAAACAGTGCTACAGCTATCACAGCTAGTCCTAGCATGAAACTGATTCTTCATGTTGAGGTATGGATAAAACTGAAGCCAGAGGGTTTGCTCAAGTGAGTAACAGAGAAACTAGGTTTAAATTATGTACTGAGGTATTGCTACTGATGGCTACTCTTCAGAACATTCTGAAGAGTATTTAATAATTATTAAATTATTAGTAGTTATTAAGCTAACATGGCAGAGGTGAAGAAATGCAGAAGTCTTTATGGAAAGTTTATTAAAATATTGTTTTTTATGTGTTGTGGTAGCTTTTAAACCTTACCAGATGTCTTTAGTTAAAAGAGCTATCCAAAGCTATAACTCTCATTCTCTGGTTTTCTGGATGAAATAAAATACCTGCTGGTCTTCCCAAGGCTCAGTCTGAATGTTCCTTGAAGGGGGGGAAGGGGGGGGGGGTGGAAATCCATAGGGGTATCATTAAATGTCAGATTCCTTGATACAGAGAGTCCAGCTTGGTTTGCTGGAGTCAAGGGTTTTTACAACACTGAAGGCTGTGAACCAGTTCCCTTGTTTGAAACTGTGGTTCATAGTAGACTCGGCTATAAAGCACAGGAGTGGATTGTTTCATGAAATAAGAAGCTCTGATTGGAGTTCAGAAGCCACTGCTGAAGCCAGTCCCATGTCAGGGTGTGGAAAGGTTGGTTGTTAAAGTAGGAAGGAGTAATTTAAGCAAAAATTCAGATGGTCAGAGACCACTTGAGCCAGGCAAGCACTATACCTTAAGTGAAGTAAAGATTATAATTTTCTGCCTCTACTTTCCAATGAAGATTTAGTGGCAGAATGCAAAGCTACAGCTGACTGACAAGCATGAATAACAGTCTGTATTATGATTGCACCCTATAGACCATTTCTGTTTCTTGATGGACCTTTCCCATCACACTGGTAACAAGGTCCATGAAGACATTTTTCTAGTAGAGTTTCATTGGCTCTTGGAGTAACAGCCTGCCAGTGGAATGACTCCATCCTCTTCTCTCCTATCATGAAGAAAAGGTTCTTGAGCCTTGGATTGATCAAGCTGTAATATCAGCAAAGCATTAAAGTAGTGCTTGGGAAACATCTGAAGACTTCCCATCTTCTTACAATGGTTAGCCTTAATCTCCTCATCAAAGTAAAGATTCCAAATGTCTAAAAATTTTACATGCCTTTTTTGAGGAATCTTGCCTGTTACTGAAGAACTGAAACAGTTAAGTTCAAGCAGAAGGTTATATGATTCTCATGTTCATCTTCAAGTACTATTGAAGATGTGCATCTTGGTGAATACTGTCTTTCAAATCATGTTCAGGCACTTACATGACATAGGTTTGACAGTGTGTTCATCTGTAGATGTTCCTGTCTCTTGTAACTCAGTTCCACATGAAACCATTTCACTGAGTTTTTCTTGCAGGTTAATCAGGCTGAATATTCTGTTTGGTTCCAGGGTAGGCCTGCCAATGGCCTTTTTTCCCCTTCCTGTCCCTCTCTTCTGGAACCCTGTGGCTGTGTCTTTTGTAACAGCAAGATCATCTGGTTTTGAACTTGGGAGAAGGTGAACTGTGAACAGATTGAGCTTCCCTGCTGATGCTGGGAAGTTGAGCTCAATCTTTTGACAGTAGAGTAGTTGTTCAGGTGTGATTTGTAACAGTGGTTACAGTCAGCTTCCTTCAGACATAACCAACTGTTTCAGTCAATCTCCAGAAAAAAAATCTATTATTCCATTTGAGAGATGCTTTCAATTCACTTCACTTCAGTGCAGAGTTCCTTAGCCCATCAGCAATCTCATTATCATTCACTGGATGCTTTTGGTCATGGCGGTATTTCTCAGAACAGATTATTCATCTCTTCTTGAGATTTAGCCAGTTGACAGCTAAACAGTTCACTGCTTGTTTCTGCAGCTAGCTACTTCATAGGGAAAAAGTTGGAACACCCTTCAAGTAGAGGAGTTCCTTGAAGTATGACAGTACAGTTATTCTTCATCCTTTGATCGAATCTGTGACTACAGCAATATTAAAACAATTCGAGCATCCCTTGTGTACTATTGAGATGATGGGATTTTGGGGAACACCTTGGATGGACGAGGAGTGATACACGTGCAGATTTGAGCTGGCCCTGTGTATGGTAAAGACTTGCTACAGAGACATGCCTGCATATGCTCTCCAACATACTCTTCATACTGTTAGAGTCATGTATGCTACATGACTGCTCTGTCATGTCATTTACCAGCTGTTGTTGGTCTGCATTTGTGAACATGTCTGCGTAGTCTTAATAGGAGTTGTGAGGGGCATTGTGGGTTGAATCCAGCTCCGTATTGGTCTTTAAATATTTAACAATTCTGTTGCCCAGAATACCTTAAATTTGACGTGTTTGGGTTGACTGCATTGTGTATCAAGTTTTGGGTAAAATAGCTTGAGAAGAGCAGAGAAGAGCCATAACCATCAGAGTGAACAGTGGATGCTTTTGACAGCAGTGTGTGTGCCACAAGGCTGTTCAGCCATTTGGACTGGATTTTGAAATACATTCTTTCCAAGAGTTGACCATGAAGAATTATTTAACAGGCAATCAGATAACATGAGAACAACAAACTGCTTCTTCCTCATTTTTTGATTCAAAGCATAGTGATCCCTGCTGCTTGAAGGAGCTAGCAGTGAATTGGGAATCTCTAATTCTCTCTTGTGTGAGAGATTTACTTTGAAAAGGCAAGCAGTGTGCTCTGGTTCTGATAATATCATTACTTTAGCCCATGCAAATCTGATTTCTCAAGGTATGTGAAATGCATCTGAGTTGAATAAAAGCATCATCCAGTTGACTGATACCTGTGTATGTAGTTTAGATGCTTGTCTAACTGGAGAAACCCTGCCAAAGATAGCCATATTGCATTGATTTTTTTCATATATAAGTTATCAAATGGGAATCTGGAGCATTGCACTCTACCCTTCAAAAGGGACTTAGCCCCTTCTAAGCAGAATTCTGCGTAGTGAAGACCGTTAGCCCAGAACAAATAGCAGTGTGTCATTTGTTAACATATCCTGTGTCCCTCCAGTTTGAGATTCCATTTTCATTTGAAATGTTTGGGCCTCTAAAGCAATGAGTTGATCTGTACGCTCCAATACAGGGAGCATACCTTCGTTCTTAACTTAATTTTGGCAGCTTTGATGGAGAAAGTGCTTCAAGTGATGAATCAGCTTTCACTGATGAACACATTAAATGGAAAAACAGTGTAACTTCCAGTTGTGTGCATCCATTAAGGGTTATGCTCAACTTTATCCCAGCAGAACTAAGGGATAACTGGGGCTTCTGTGAGAATTTACACACAAGTAGGAATTACTGTTTCAATTCCAGCACAAGATTTTTAATTTTTTATTTTTATTTTTTAGAATTCCTAGTGTTGGACAAAGAGAGGTGTCCAGAACTTTAGGACTGGGTTCAAACAAAGCCACGAATCTCATCTAAGAAATTAACTGTAACCTATTCTGGAACAGTTAAAGCTGTTTTTCTGGGTGCTATCCAGATACGTTTTTGAATGAATGTCAGGCTGCTTTCAAGACTTGGTTGCATTGGCTTCTTTCTGGATGACAGCACAAGATATAGCTGAGGTCAGCTTTGTAGTTTACTCTGAAGATATTTCTGTTGCAAAATCCAGAGCTATTGCTCAAATTCATACATTCACAGAATACGCTGCTGTTTGAAGGGCATCCAGAATAGAAATTTGCTTGGCAAATAGTTTTTGGTTTATGTTCCTGTTAACTCTTCATAGCACAGTGCTACTACCTGAGTCACCAGAAATATCAGCAGTCTCAAGAAGAGAAGACTGGCTTAACTTGCAGTAACTGGTTCTTTGAGGTCTGTATATGTGTTCTTTTTACTTTCTGCTTTCTATGGTACATTAAATTTGTCATTTGGAGTTCTGAACTCAAACCCGGTTGTTTCTGACATCCAACTTTTGGGTCAGATGGCTTGTTTCCCTTGTCCTTGGAAGGACAGAAGGTATGCTGGGTTCCTAGTCACTGTTAGAGGTTCTCACTTCTGTTCTGGTTGCCCAGAGCATTATACATCTGAGCATGTAGTGAACACCAGTTACTGTAAGGTAAGTTATTTGTTTTCTTTTTCTTCTGTCTGTGTGACATTACTGTACTCTCTGAAGAGCACCAGTGCAATCAGATGAGTTTGACATTCAAGGATAGGAACATGAGATGTTGAGACAAGTAGAAAACAATCCTATGAAATTACATCCTGCTTCCTAGTGGCAATAACACATTTGCTTTCAAGTTGTTGGTCTAAATGCTTGTTTGAGGAATGTGGCATCCAGCTGATGCCTAAGCCTCTTTTTTTCCAGTGCAGTACTAGATGAAAGTGAGAGCTGTGCGTTTTTGCTAAAGTGTGATGGCAAATACTGGTTAGCTTTGGGAAAGGACATGAGGAACTCTACAATTCTGACGTGGAGCAGCATTTTCCCCTTTGACCATAGCTGATGTTTAATTCTCCTGCCATGAAGGCTGTTTCTCATTTTCATCCAGTATCAGTAAGTTGCCCTTGTGTTTATCTTGCAGGTTTCTGAGCGTGGAGAGGATGGGACAAAGCAGAGCAGATCGGAGCTGGACTTGTCACTCCCCAAATCCTAGAAATTTTAGTTCATACGTACACTTGCCAGTGGCTGTGGGCAACCATTTACTTGGTGTAAAGAACTTAATATCAGTATAAACTGGCTCTGGGCAGCATCAGTGATGCTGCACTTTGAGTTGTAGCAGCTGTAATTGTGAATATTACTGAGATAGTGAAACATGGTGTCCAGTTTTCTATTGCATTTTTTTCAAGTGGAAAAGTTAACTGATGGTTGACACACAAGTGGAGAAAATTGTGCATATGCCAATTTTTGTTACCTTTTTACTTTGAACTACACTGCTTATGAGATCTCATTGTTTTGGAAGAATGGCATGAACAGTCTTCGGCAACAGTTGTGATAATTGTAAATGCTCACAATTGTGCACTCTTTTCTGGTTATTCCTCCCTGGGTTTTGAAAGTTGTACACTTTAAACATTCTTAAAATTGTTGGCTTCTATGTGCAACATATCGAGCCAGCTGACATGGTAGTAACCAAAGATTCCAGTTTTTAAGCGTATGAAAGACTCTGCCTGCTTACCTGTGCTAGAAATAACACATCTAAAGTGAAGACTTAAGAGAAACTTAGTGACTACTAGATAATCTTTAGGACTCTGCATTAACTCTATAATGTTCTTGGTATAAAAGGAAAAACAGCATATTTGTCACAATTTAGTTAACATCTTACAACTGAACCTGTATGTAAGTTGCTTAGATAAATGTAATCACTGTAAACATCTATATGATCTGGGATTTTGTTTTTATTTTGAAGTGGGAGGTTTTTTTTGTTTACAAGTTCATTAAAAACTAAAAACTGTTTCTGTAAGGAATTTTTTTTTTTAATTTGCCTTGTTAATTCAGTTTAAGAAATCTGCATTACCCTGTTTTTTAAACCAGGTTTCAAGGCCATTGTTAAGCAAAAGAAGTCATATTTCTTTCTAAATCATTTTAGATTTAGTGTTGTAACTCTTCCTCACTTTGTTTTTAAATAAATTTTGTATTTTTTCCTTGAGGGGGAAGGGGCAGTCTTGCATTTTTATAACTTGTTGTTTGAGACCCAGCCCTCTATACTAAGATTGGATTTTTTTTAATAAAATGGTATCTTTTGCAGACCCAGCATTGGCAGCGTAACAAGTGCTGCCATGTCATGCATCGGCTGGACTGACTTGTGATTGCTAGTTTTGAGAAAAATTTGGATGGAGTATTTGGATGGTTTTAAACCAAGGCATTTTCTTTCAAGTTCTTGTGAAGTGGATATGACCAGATTTACTCTTGTTTTTGGGGACAGCCTCATGCCATGCAGAGTTCACATTGGTTACTGCCCCAGGCTGTCTTCCTTCTCACTCCTATTCTAGCCCAGCTGAAAGACAGAA
Organism: Aythya fuligula; assembly: GCF_009819795.1. NCBI lineage: Eukaryota > Metazoa > Chordata > Aves > Anseriformes > Anatidae > Aythya > Aythya fuligula. The sequence goes on along the minus strand of NC_045572.1, from coordinate 203,511 downwards.
ATACTTCTATTGCTGGTAATTCTTTAACAGTGTAATTTATTCCTTTATAGCATGTCAGAATAAATTAAAAAAATGTCTGAAAATGCTGCCAGATGCCTATTGTGTAAATGTTGTTTGTATGTTAGCTTTTTAGACAGTTTCCATGCATGTAACAGAGTTTCTGGTCACAGTTCATACTTTTACTGTTTGAAAAGATCTTTCCTTTTGAAACCTGTTTCTTCAAGGTAATAATTACACTGTGCACTCTGTCATCTTAGAGTGGTAATCTGAATCAAGGCTGCACACTTGTGCAGTCACTACTCATACTGCCTGTACAGGAAGGATCTGCTCTGAGATGATGATAAACTTCAGCTGGAGAGCTTTGTGTACTAACTAACAATTGGATAGATAAACTGGGAGTACAGGGAGGCAAAAAGTCTGCCAGGCTTCAGAGAGATTTGTGCATATTTGAAAACTTGTCTGATGTTTAAGAGCATTCTTTCTGTTACATGGAAGATGAAAGAAATGTAGCTCATTCTTCTGGCTAGGGTTTTTTTTTTTTAAGGCTCATCCAAATAAGGATGTTTTATGTGCCATGCCTCAGATGAAGACTGGTGAGTTTCTAAACCGGTATCTAGAATACTATGCTAAGTCCTTATGTATGATTTTTGCTGTCTAGGCAATGCATCTGACGGCATGCATCAGCGTAAGAGGAAGAAGCATCAATGAAATGCCTCCTTGGCAGCTGTTTTCAGAGTGGTTGATTGGAATTGTTTAGTACCACTTCTCTTGCTTTGACATAAAATACTCTAAAAATTAGAGGAAATAATTTGATTTCAGGAGAAGAAATTGTTTCCTCTGTTCATTAAACTTACTCAATTTCTAGGAGGGTTATCAAAGTTTAAAAACAAAACTGTCCTTGAATAAGCAATGTAGGCAAGAACAGCCTGTAATGCTTGGCATGTCAAAATGTGTTGGTTTGTAGTTCTTGCTACTGCAAGCCTTGTCATACAGAAAGAGCGTGGAGTCCAGTTAGTCTTTAAACCTTGGTATGTTAAGGGGTTACTTCTACACAGAAGCGTGAGCTGAAACCGTCAGCTGTGTTGTGCTTTGTTGCAGAATACCAGCCTTCGCCAGACATGCTGAACAAGATGGCAACCTTTCTCAAAGAAACGCTGTGATGATATTGAACACGTTTGCTGTATGATCTATTTGGTTTGTAACAAAGATTTAAAACTGAAGTATTAAAAACTATATGGATCTTGACTTTTTGGTTGCAGCTTTGCAAAGGTCTTGTGTTGAGAGGTTTACTCCTATATGCTATCCTGATGCAAAGTCAAAAACTACTTCTGCAAGGAAACCCAGGCCCTTCCGAAGTAATTATTGTTACAGCCGTACAGTGCAAGAACTACAACCGTGTGCTCCCTGTAAAGTGCTAGAATTCAGATAACGAAACAAGACTGTGACAAATAGGCTCTCAACCATCTTCCTAAGCTGTGTACAGTGTCTTAAAGCAGTTTATTAACTTTATAGCAACTCAGCCACCTTTTAAAGGCTTGCCCAACTGGGAGGGTGGGGTACTTGTGTAATATACAAGTTCATTATTTTAAACTGGCTTTAACTTTTCCTTGTTGCAAGCAATTTGTCTTCTCCAAAAGACAGACTGCTTTAGGTCTCATCTATTACAGTATTATCCTGCTGAGGAACGTTGTCCTGCATTGTCCACAATCCTACATGGTGTTTGGGTGATAGCGATGAATGCAAGCCCTGGCTTCTCATGCAGAAGCATCTGTGTTTGATTATACTGTGTCAACCTGCAAAAGCTATACATTTTCTGCTGCTTTGGCAAGCCTGCCCATTGTATCTCACCCCATTTTTTTTGCGATTTCTGTTGAATTTTATTTTTTTTCAAGCTTACGTGATGATTTGTTCTGCCTGTTTTCTCAGTTGGCTTTTTCAGGTGTGTTGCTTATAACTTCCAGGACTTGGATGTGCCTTTGTGTGCTGTGCTTTTCCTTAAACAGATTTCAGCAGAGGCGAAGGCACCTAAGTCAGCTGGTACTGTGTTGGGCGGGAGGTTGGTCTAGCTCCCTTCCTGCAGTTCCTTCCAGCTGGAGTTTTTCTGTGGTCCTGTGTTAGCTTTTCACATAAGACTTAAACTTCTCTTGACAGCATTCTGCAATTCAGAAGATTTGTTGGTCAGCCAGCTATGTCAGCCCGTCTGCTCCTTACTTAATCATGGTGAAATCATAATGATTTCGTATCAGCTTGATGTCATAATGCAAGTTTATGAGCACTGCAGGCTCCAGACAAAAGGAAGAAGTGGGCTGGGAGATAGAGCTGTCTGCTCGGAGCAGTAATGCCTCTGGAAACATGAGGCAAGGGACGACGCAGAGGAAGTGCCCACCCTGCTAATTGGGCCTGAGTGGAACAACTGCATTCATGGCATGTTCTAATGTGGAAATTGCTCTTTAATGTAATCCTTATTATCTAGGGCTAAACAGGAAGAGGGGGAGGGCTGTACAAGGTCTTCATACAAAGAATTGAGATTGACTGTTTTGCCAGGAGATGTGTTCATCGTTGTTCATCGTTCTCGGCTGTGTTAATGAAACATTTCAGAATAGACTGGCTGTTTATCCTTAGCTGTAAAGGAAAGGTGGTGCGTTAGGCACAGGCTATGCCCAGACAATGTCCCTCTTCTTAAAGGAACCACAGTGAGCCCAAATGCTTTGCACAGCTTAATACTAAAGGCATGAATGTTTTTAAGACAGTAATTTGACTTTTTTTTGAGTTGTAAGCTGGTTTTGGATGTGACTTGCTAGAGCTGGATTCAGGTGGAAATTTGAGGAAGCAAGGGGTTGTTCCTGCTGCACTGGGTTAGAGTGAACAGATTTCCAAGGATTTGTCCATAAAATAGCTACAGAAGTGATGGGGCTGTTTTTCAGAGAACAGCTTGGCATTCTGACATCAGAATACCTGAGCACATTTTGAACCATTCCGTGTTTTCTCTCACCTCCCTGAGAGCCTTGTGTTCCTGTTGATAATACTGGTTGCTTTTTTTTTTGTCAACACAGCTGACTTGACTTCACTTCTTTCCCTGAATTTAGAGGGATAGGTATGTGTAACAGAAATGCCATCAGAATTGCTGTGTGCGTTGGTTGTATTCAGAAGAGCAGGCTCATGTTTTCCTTCGCTGCTCCCAGTTCTCCTACCAGCCACAAAGTGATAGCAAGCTTTGAGCAACTTTACAGGTGACGCTTTGAACTTTTTTTGAATGGAAACCTGGAGAACAATTTGCGATCATCAGAAGACCTTGAAGGAGCGCACATGCTATCGTACAGGGCAGACTGGCTTTGAGTGTCCCTTGTTTGCTGCCAAAGTCCATATATTATGATAAATATGGGCCTTATCCTTTGTTCCTGTAAATACAGGGCATATGGTTGATTCAGCACAGTTCACATAACCAGCATAGGTGGGGCAGTGGTCTTGCATGATTCAGCTATGCTGTGTGGGGCCTCGTGGTTCGGCAGGCCAAGGGCACAAGGAACAAATCTCACCTTTGCCTTCCTTGTGCCCTGAATGAGTCACTTTCATGTGGGTTTGGCAGATACCAGTGTCAGAGAAGTGCAATGGGACTTTGAGAATGAGGCAGGCAGGCAGGCAGGTATGCTGAATTGAGAACCCTCCAGGGGTTAAGGCTGGTTTCTGTGCAGCTTACTCTGCTGTCTAACTGGCTCGCTGCGGCACAAACCTCTTGTGGTTTTTGTGCACCAACTGGTAACTCTGCTTTTCTGCACTGTGGGCGAGTGAGCTTAAAGATCCTTGAGTCCATGGTTACACAGCTACAAGGACTGATGTTTCACAGATCTTGCTGTCCCCAAGTACAGCGGTCTGACCCTGGGACCAGTTTGGGGTTTGCAGCTGGCTTGGGTATTGAGAAGCAATTTGTCGCTGCTGGCCTGCAGCTGGACAAGGAGCAGGGCGCTTGTCAGATCTTTGTCCGGTGCCAGCTGTAGGTAGGGCTTTGCCCAGGACTTCTCTTGTCCAAGGGAAGAAAAGCAAGGAAGGGTTTGCCTGCCTGCCAGCAGAGGGGGAGGACAGCGCAGAGGTGAAGTGGAAACATGCGGGTCCTCTGAGCAACCAGAACATTGCTTAGGCAGCAAATAAATCACTCGTGCACCAAAGGCTTCCCACTGGCACAGCTCTGAACTTGATCTCTCTTGTTGGTGGCTGCTGGCAGGACAGCAGCTGGTGTTCAGCCAGGATTGTTTGCAGCAGGTGTGTCTGAATGGGATTACCTGGTGGGGTGAAGCCTGCTAACGGCTTCACAAGGATGTGCACAATGCAGCATATATTCCTTTGCCTTTTGGGGCCGGTTCTCACATTACACAGGCTGAAGCTCAGGAAACTCCTCTTGCATGGCACTGTTTGAACAGTAGGTATGGCCAGAAATTCACACTGACTCACATCCTGGAAGTGCTCTCCTTCCTTTCTGAGCCCCCTTCTGAGGAGGAAAGCAGAGTGAACCAGCTGTGGCCATTCTTTGCTCGGGCAGTACAGGAAGTATCAATTGATTTCTTTTATTAGATAACCTCATGCTACAATGGCCCTGTTGCACTGCTTGCTTCCAGGGAACAGAGAACCATCAATAAACCCTGTTTGCTTTGCAGCCCAGGCATGGGAAGTTGCTGCTGTGCTGAAGCTGCGCTGACAGGGCTGCAGCGAGTTCCTGGCTGGCTAGCCTGAAGCTCTTAACAAATCCTATAAACTGATTATGGTTGTAAGTCACTCTGCTAAATGACCTTTCTCATAGTGATAGCTTTTTATACTGCATCACCTGACCTTCCTAGTACCTGTTGGCAGGGAAGCTTCCTGCTGCTGCTTGCCCTCTGCAGGCGGGGGCTTTCCTTTGGTGCCAGCAAGCAGCATGCTGTGCTGGAGCCCAGGAGGCAGAGCAGGGGCCAGGCAATGTGACGCTGATTGGAAGTGGCTTGTTTTTTTGCTGCCTGACATGCAGACAGCTCCCAGGATCCAATCTGTGTGCTGCTGTACTCTGCCTTTCCTGGGGGAAGGCTGTTGGGACTGTCAGCTGCGTGGGGAGGCTGCCTCGGGAGACTGCAGAGCCGAGACTGCAGGCTGGCTCGGCTGTGGCCACACAGCTCTTCCTGATCATCCCTTTCAAGGGAGGCACTGAGTGTTCGGACAAGGCACACCTTTGTGCCCGTGTGTCTCCGCGCAGGGTGTGTTTAAACATATCTGCCACCCTTGGCAGGGTGTGGCAGGAGGGAGAGGAAGCAGTTGTTCCAACACAGACTGATCCGAGCACCAGGACCCACTGCTGTTTCTCAGGGGACACCGGTGTAACCCCCCAGGGGAAGCAAGAGGTGCTGAGGCTGCTCACCCTCATCAGTGGTGCTGGGCTGGGCAGAGCAGCCAGGCAGGCTGGGGAGATGAGCCCGGCGGTGCTCTCCTTGCCCAAGTTGGTGCAAGCACAGCCATGGCTGCTGCAGGGGGCTGGGGCTGTGTTCGCCCCCCCACTTCCCATAACAGGGCCCAACTGCCTCCAACAAGGGCCTGTCTGAAGGACAAACGGCTGTCTGCTTGTCCCACCATGCATGGAACACAGGGGAACCTCAGCTCATGGGTGGGAGCAGCCTGCCTTGCTGAGCTTCCCCTGAAGAGCTTGTCCCCTGGGCCCAGAGAGCGCGGGGATGTTTGGTGAGTGAGGTGGCTTCATCTCTGAGCCAGCATTAGGCCTGGCAGTGAGAGCTGAGAGTGTTTGTCCCTACAAGCTGTGCAGTCAGTGCAGGGTACGTGGAGCCTCCCTAGGGTGTGCCAGCACAGCACAGGAGGGTTCTGGAACCGCAGCGTCCCTATGGCACGGGTATGTATCACCCAGTCTGTTCATGGCAGCTTGTCTGCCTGCTGTAACCTCAAAGACGAAGTTTAAATGCTAAGATAGTGGAACAATTGGGTAGAGATGAGCTCAGTTCTTTCTGGGTGTGTTGCAGTGCCTGCTGTGTGCTCCATGAAGCTGATGGCATGAACTGTGCTGTGGTGGGGCTGTTGGCCCCAGTGCTGGCAGGACAGTGGGGTGAGGAAACCAGTGTGCCTAGTTAAGGGCCGGGAGCAGTCCCGCTCCCCTAAATAGCTTGGCAGCTGCTGGTGCTTGTTAATGTGCATGAACCACGGGGGGAATGTGGGGTACTTGGGATCCATGTTGCAAGGGGAGATTTTTGGGATAGGAGGGAATCCTAAACCCCAGGGAGCACTTTCGAGGAAAGAACTCGTACCCAAATCCCCCTTCTGGGAGAGCAGGGCAGCCTCCCCAGTGGACTGCGACTGCTTTTGGTCTTGCCACAGTAATCGAGAATTGGGGCTGAAGTCCTGATCTCATCCTCTCAGCCACCATCCTCAGAGCTAAAGGCTGAACCAGCTCCACGTCAGCTCTGACAGCTTTCCAGCTGCCCCACAGCTGACTGAGCGTCTTCAGGGTTTTGCCCTGCTCTGGAGACCTGCGTGCCTGCTCTGCAGCCATTGTGTTCACCCATGTTCCCTGCTCCTTCCCCTGCTGCAGGTGAGCAGGGTGGGTGGTGGTGTGGCTGGAGGCCAGCTGTTGCTTTCACAGCCCTGCTATGAGAGCTCCTTAGTGAGATGGGAATGGGTTGGAGCATGATCTGAGCCAGGGGACTGCCTCCTCCGCCCAGCCATGTCTGTGCCTGCTCAGCTAACCTGCTGCAGAGCGACGCAGCTGTGGTGCTTTGCACATAGCTTCAGAAAGAAGTCTTTAAAAGAAACCTCTGCTGGGTAACAGCTTGGTCTGGCTGCCCTCTCAAAGCAGCCTGCTCCATTCCTGGGTCCCTGTAGTGTAGCTGGGAAAATAACACAGCTTCTCTTTCAGGGGGAGCTGAGCAGGGACTAAGCTCCTTGCTCCAGCTTGCATCAACAGGAGCAAGGTAATCCCCAGCATTTAGCCTGCCTCTGCCTGACAGCTGGAGTATGGAGGTGTCGCTGATGGAAAGCTGAGAGCAGTGTGGGAAGCGCTTTGGCTTGTAAGAGGGGCTCGAAGGCTGTGGGTGTTGTGTCTGGGCCTTGGGCTCTGCCCTGCAGGCGAGGAGCCTGCTGCTGCAGGTGGCACCTTCCTGAGCCAGCTGCACGCCCGCACGGCGTGTCCTCGTAGATAAGTGCTGCTGCTGCCTTAACGTGCTTGCCAGGCAGGACCAACACCTACCTCTGTTGAGGTAGGTGTTGGTCAACACCTACCTCTCTGAGGCTGGGCATGGCTGTCACCATGGCCTCTTGCCCCCTGCTCCTGCTGCCTTGGCTGCCCCTTCCCTCCTATCCACCCTGCTCTTGGCTGGTGCTGAGCACTTTGGAGCCCTGTCTGGTGGAGGGGGATGTCCCCTGGTACGGGGGCTGGGGGAAGAGAGCAGGGCCTATGGGACAAGCGGTGGAAATGCTGATTTCTCTCCTGGGCCTTTCACTGGTGTCTTTCCAGGCAGGAGTGAGGGGAGGAAGGCAGGCCTAGACAAAAAAAAAAAAAAAAAAAAGAGTCTAGGCCAGGCCTGTAGGAGCCAATGCTCTGTGGAGCACCAGACTGTGGGACTTGATCCTTTGTTGCAGAGGCCTGAAGGGTGCTGACAGAGCCTTTGGGGCCATCACTGCACTGCCGATGGCAGGTTGTGAGGGGGCAGCAGGGCCAAGCCCTGCCAGTGGGGCTGTGAGTGCTGCCTGAGCTTCAGGCCTGTGCTTGTCCTTGTCTCAGTGTGCACGAGCCAAGTTCTGCCCCATCCTCTGCCTTTGCAAGAGAAGAAGTGTCCGGTAGCATGAGGCTGTTTCCAGACTGTGTTTTTCTCCCCAGCTACAGGAACTTTTAGGGGACTTATGGGGCTCAGAACAGGCTTCTCTGTCCCATGCCAAACTGCAGCTCTGCGGCTGATCCTCTCCAGGATCACTACTAGCAGCCCTCTGTAGCTCCCTTCATCCCACTTAGCCCAGATTTCCCTTAAGTGTGTCACTCATTAATTGAGGGCAAGTACAAAGTTGCTCTGTTCCTCCTCATCCTTCAAGGCTGGACAGACCCCTGGAGGAGCTGCAAGACTGGGTGATGAAATTCATCCCTGCTGGCTGCTACCGCTCCAGCTCCAGTGCCCTGCTTAATGCTGTGTGAAGCTGAGGAGGGCCGGGCTGGCTCCTGGGGCCTGTCAAAGGCTGGCCCTTGCTTGTCTGGGAGGAGGAGGCAGCACCAGCCAGAGTCTGATCTGGGGCAGCTGTGCGTGAGGGAGGGAAGGGTGCCTGCCTGCAGGGGGTGGACTGCAGCGGGGATAACATGCTCAGAGTGGAAATGTGGCCCTGTCTGTAAGGGGATGTCTGAGCACGGCAAACGGGACTGTGTCCCACCGGTGCCTGGTGTTTCCTCCTGTCACCACACACACAGGGGCGGCCATGGGGTGCCCAGATGCAGTTGAGCCAGGTGGGGAGCTCGCCCTGTTCCCTTTCCCTTGCCTGAGCCCGTGTTGCTTGGCCCCTCACCACTGGAGCCATGGAGATGCCTGGGCTGGCTCCAAAGTCCAGCTGGGAGTGTGGGGAGGCTGGGGCTGGCCACCCTCCTGCTGCCATCGGCCTCACTGGGGCTGGTGCAGGGCGGTCTGAGCAGCTCTGTGCTGCCAGGAGCTTGTTCTTGGCTGGGGTCTATCCTGGGTGAGGGTTAATGCTATGCTGGGACTTGGTGCCCCAGCTCAGCACTCCAATAAAGCCAGAGCCCAGGTCAAGGTGTACCTTGAGCCAATGCTGGTTCTCCGCAGCCCCCAAGGTGCTGGGAGCTGGGGAGGGGGGCAGGGAGCTGCTGGAGCCCCGCAGGGCGGCACCGTGGCCCTACACGGGAGGATCAAAGCTGGCCCCTGGCCCCAGCCCCCAGGGAACTCAGGAGGGATCAGAGGTGGGAACCCACTGTGGAGCCACCACCACTCCTGCCCTCCTGGGCGCGTGTTGATTTCCCAGGCTGCTGCCAGCCCCGGCTGCATGGGCTGGGAGCGGAGCAGGGCCGGCTGGCCCAGCACAGCAGGTTTGGAGCTGCCGGGCCTGTTCACAGGGGTGGGGACGGCTGCGAGTTGCTGACAGAGGGGCTTTCGGGCATTGCGTCGGGCTGAGTGTGCACGGCCGTGCCTCCCACCCCAGGGCAGGGCTGGGCACGGCCTCTGCATGCTACCAGGGCTGGGGGGTGCGGGGTGCCAACAAAACCCCGTCTAGCATGTAGTAAGGGACAGGAATGGGGTTTGGTGCTGCATCCTGCATGAAGCCAGCATGGTGTTCCCCAGCCAGCCGGGGAGAGATCGCCACTCCATTGGTGCCATGCCCCAGCACCCCTCCCCTGCTAACCCAGCACTCTCTCACGCAGTACAGCGGCTGCTCAGGCACCAGGCAGGCTAGGAAAGCGTGGCTGAGTCAGCGGGGCCAGGCGGGCGGCTGCGAGCCTGGGCTGGGAGTGGGCTGAGCCCTGGGGTGGGGCCCTGCATCCCACAGCGTGTCTGTACCCCCTCCATGCCTCTTGTGCCTGTCGCCCTCCTACACCTGCTCCCCTCCAGCTTCCCAAGTGCCAGGAGGGCTCCTAGGGGTGCAGCCGGGCTCAGCTGCTCATCCTGCTTCTGTGGGCTCATGTGGGATCCTACACACCCCCGCCTGCCCCCAGCTGCACTGATCTCTGCAAATCTGCTGTGTGAAAAGCCCTCACCCTGTGAGACCTTCCTGGCTCAGGGCTCCTCGATGGGACGTGAGCTGCAGTGCCGGTGTCACCAGGGCCATGCTGCCCAGTGTGGGGACAACCAAGGGTGCCTGCACACAAGGCTAGCACCCGGCCAGGGTCGCACCATTGGAGCTGGGGAAAGGCAGCACCCACTGCTCCCCCCCTTGAGATCCCCGCGTCCCTTCGGCACTTGGCAGCAGATGAAAGTGCAATGGGTGCTGCTCCGGGGCCCTGAAGGGTGGGTGCCATCGGCCCCCCCCCGCCTAAGGGCCAGCGCAGGACAGGGGATTAGGTTTAAGCCGATTGCTGCTGCCTGTTGGGGAAGCACTGGGACACTTCTCTGTGGCCCCACTCGTGGGTGCTGGGGCAGTAGGGCGACGGCCAGGCTGCTGACGTGACAGCTTTGGCATCAACCAAGGTCCCTGCACCGCCTGAGTGCCTCGGGTGGGACAAGGTGGGCAGCAAGGCTGTGACCCCAGCCTGCGTATATAGGGCCAGGGGCTGGGGTTTGGCTTCCAGCTTGCTGCCTCTTGATCTAGAGAGGCAGCCAAAGACCCCCCTAATATTTTTGGGGGGGTTGGTTTGTAGCACAGCGTGCATGGCTCCAAAGGAGAGGGAGAGGAGGCAGGAAAGCACAACTGGGGTCTCCCTGCAGGCATGGGAGGATTTACAGCTGCTGAGCTGCTGCAAAGACAATGACTTTGTAGGAATCTTGGAGGGGGCAGAGAAAGCTGCCCAAAAAAGGGAGTGTGGCAGCTCAGCCTTGCCTCCCCGGAGCTGCTGGGATGTCCCTGGGAACCCTGTTAGGTCCAGGAGGCGTGTTGGTCCTGCAAGGAGAGAGGGAGAATAAAGGGAGACTGCCTGTGAGCCCCAGGGCAGCAGCCCTGCGCCCTGCCCAGCCCTTCTGCTGCATCCTGCTCCTGCTGCTCCCGGCTCCCTGTGACTCAGTGCTGATGCTGCCTTGCCAGTGGGGAGATTGAGGCACAGAGGGTGCAATGCCTGTGACTAATGTCAGATAGGGGCAGGTGTGGCTTCCCCCATGGTCATTATCAGGAAGCACGGCTTGTGCCGGGGACCTGCCGCAGCCCTGGAAAGCCCTCTGTTGGGTGGGGAGGTGGGGCTGAGCCCCCCAAAGCTTGATGAGATGCTGCATTGCTGGAGCCAGGTGGATTGTGCAGTGGGAGCCCTGCAAAGCCCCCCCTGCCATTCCCACCAAGTCTTGTCACCTTCACCTTCCTGCTGTTACAGCGTTGGGACCCCCATGGTGGTTGTGCTCCTCCCAGAGCCCTGGCCCCGTGTGTGCCAGCACAAGGCAGTGTGTTCCCATCCGAGTGTTTGGTGTTTGAGCGCAGCCTTTGCCGTGGCAGGGTGGAATGGGGAGAGGTGGAAATTCTCGTTTCGGTGGCACGGCAGCTGGGAGAAAGTCCCAGGGGGAGCCCTATACTGCTTCCACAGGGGCTGGCAGGAAAGGACAAATCCAAAGCACATCCCAAAATGTCCCTGCGCTGCCACGGGACCTTGGAATGCTCTTTAAGTGCAGCAGGAGAGTTGTGCCTCAGTTTCCCTATCTGGGAAATGGGTCAGTGCTCTGGGCTGTGTGTGCAGGGCCGCCAGCAGCCCCTGCACAGGGTGTGGGAGCCCAAGGTGGCACTGTGGGGAGATGTGCTGGGCGCGGGGCCTGCACCCTCCGCCCTGGCCACAGGGCAGTAAGGCAGGTAGGCTTTGCCACAGCATGGGATGAAAGGCAGTCACAAAACGTGGGGAGACAAAACCCAGCCCTGATTTATTAGTGAGGAGGAGATTGCTGCTCCTCCACAGCTGCTGGGGCAGCTGGTTTGCTGGCAGGCCGGGGGCAGGTTGGGGATTCTCAGTGAAACGGCTCTTTTTGGCCATGGGTTGCCAATATTGTCCAAAGCAAATTTCTCTTGTGGGCAGGGTCAGCTTTGATACATGTTTCTGGCTGAAAAAACGGCGGAGAAAGAAACAGTCAAAACTCTCTGAGTTGGCATTTCCTGAACGAAGTGCCGTATTTTTTTAATTTGTGTGTGTGTGAGAGAGAAGTGGCTTTCCAGCCTGCAACTGCATACCATTTAACCCCCCTCACCCAGCTGGGATCCAAACAAACTGCTTGGAAATGCTTGAAATGGAGCGCTTGGAGCCACCCCAAACCAAAAGTGCAGGGAAAGGGGGGGGGGGGTTGGAGGTGGGGAACGGGGAGGGGGGGAACAGTTTGGGTTTCGATTTGGAATTTCCAGGAAGGTTTTTGTGATTTCCACTTTTCCTTCCCATGGGGGATGGGTTTCCCCAGATGTGTCCTTCCTGGAGCAGGGCGAGGGTTTCGGGGTGCCCCCACGAAAGGGGGTGCTACCACGGTAGGTGCAGGGGACACAGCAGGGACCAGGCTGCAGTGCTGGGGACGTGGTAGGGGACTGCATGGGATGGAGCCCTCGGGAAGAGGCCGAGCAGCGGGCAGGGGATGAGGGGGACATGGGGGTCACCCCGGTGATGGGTTTGGGTGCTGACGCAGGCATCTCAGGGCTGGCAGGGAGAGGGGGCCATGGGGAACCTGTGACCCCTGTGGGCATGGGAAAGGGGACTCCAGCTGCCTCTCTGGCGGCGTGGGGATGGTTCTGCTGCTGCGTGGGGTAAGGGCAGAAGGAGGGGCCCTGCAGGGCAGGCAGGGAGGGCAGCACAGCCCTGCCTGCTGTAGCCGAGGCAGCACTGCCACCTGCTGTCCCTGCCTGGCCAGGCTGCCTGCTGCTGCCTGCCGTATCTGTCCCCTTCCTCTGCCTCCATTCCATGCCTGCAGGATGCATCTTTCCCTTCGCGAGAGTGCGACACCAGAGCGCGGTGTGCCCTGCGCTGCTGCCAGTCCCGAAGAAACGGCCTGGAGAGTCACTTGAAGATGAGACCTTTATTGGTGCAAGGATGGCGAGGTGATGTGCACGTGGGCCTGCTGAGACCCACCCCTCCAGGAGGGCACCAAAGGGCAGAAGCAGGGTGAAAGGCCACCACCAGTGTTCTCTTGCAGGGGGCTGTGACCCAAGGGGACATCCATCATCCCCCAGCCTTTGGGGACTGGGATTTCCTGGGCTAGACAGTGCGCCACCCCACATCTGTGGGGTTCCCACCCCCGCTCCCAGCCCCCAGGCATGACCCCATACCTTGTCCCTGGTTCCTCCAGATGCTCTGGCTTCCCTTCGGGCTTGGGCCGTCTCCTGATGCAGAGCCGTGGCCCCAAGAACAGTATTTCCAGGAATCCCCAACAGAGCGCCTAAGGGATTCCTGGGAAAACTGGACCCTGAGAGCACGGCGGCCATGGCTCTCCCCCAGTCCCTGCCCTGCACATCCCCTCCTCTGGCAGCTGCCACATCCCTGTTGTCCCCCTGCAGCACCCCCAGCACGCATGGCCCCCACCCTTCTGTGCCACCCCCTTGCTGGTGGCCAGGGCCGGGCTGGGGGTCCTGAGCAGACACAGGGGGGTCCCTCGGCCAAAGGAGAAACCTCCAGACCACTCCATGCTTTTTGTGGGCTCCTCCTCTCCCTTTTCCCCTTGCAGGGGCATGGAGCTGTGGGATGAGCCCTTCCCTGTAGCTGGGGCTCAGCATCCTTCTGGGGTCTCCTGGGGACACGCTGGCTGCCTGCAGGCACCCTCCCCTCTGCTCGCCCACCAGCCAGGAGACTGCGGGGCTGCATTCAAAGCATGTCTGGAAGAACTCCCCACTCCCTCAGTGGTGGGAACCTGGCCCCAGAGACCAGCAAGATGGAGGGGCAGACCCCTACCATCAGTCCTGCTCCCATCCTATGCCCTGAGAAGCCCCCTGGAGCCCTGCCCCCCAGCCACGAGCTGTGCTCCTGTCCCGCTGCTCATCCATCTGCTTCCATCGGTCCTGGCGGCAGGCAGTGGTCCGGGGGTGCCGGGGGTCCCAAGGCACAGTTCCTCCCTTCCCGAGCTACAGTGCTTCATCTCAGACTCCCAATTGACCAGAGATGCAGCACTGCACCTTGGGCTGGGAGACATGGAGGAGCCCACGGCCACGCTCGCTGCCTCGCTGCACGTTGTGCCACAGCACAGCTGTGTGTCTGGCTGCTCTGCTGGACAGCCAGACTTCATGGCTGCAGGGACAGACAGGGGCTGGGGGCTTGGTGAGCTGGGAGGGCATGGCCGGGTAGACTGCAGCATGGGCTGGGATAAACCTCTGTGCTGGGAGAAGGGCTGGAAACGGGCGTCTGTGCATCCCAAGGGTGCTTCTGAGGGATCCAGGACCTGGATCCAGCACTGGGGTGTCACTGCTGGCAGTCCCAAAGCACAGGGATGTGGCTGCTGGGATGGCTCCAGGACGCAAGACTGCTCCTCAGCAGGGCCAGGACACCCCCAGGACAGTGTGGGCATGGGGGATCCAGCACAGTGCTTCCCTCCCTGCCCTATGTCCTTTCCCATGCCAGGATGCTGCTCCCAGGGCCAGTCCCACCCCAGCTCAGGCACCACGAGATAAGGAGCGTGTGAAAGCCCTGTGGTCTTTCCCATCCCTGTCCCCATCAGCACACGAGGGAAGGCTTCACCCCAGCTCCAGGAGCTCAGACACAGGCCAGGGGCCATATGAGGGACACCCCCTGAGCATCCCCTGCTCCCTCACTGTGGCCCCAAGGGAGAGGGTCTGGGGGGAGCAGGAGGAGGGGGAGGATGGAGGGAGCGGCCAAGCCCAGAAATGTCTTTAGCAGGCAAGTACTAACATCCTGAGTGGAGCCGAGCCGTGATAAACAGACCATCCATCACCACAGCGTCCCGCTGCTGGGCCCCGGCAGCTGCAGCGCTCCCGGCAGCCTGACGAGAAGCAGATGGTGCAGCTCCGGTGCGGCCCCCGGCATCCGGCACCAGCCCCCCCGGCCCCTGGGAGGGCTGTGCCTGGCCAGGAACTGGGGCACAAAGAGTCCAGTGCCTGTGCCAGGGCCCCAGCCTGCCGTCCCCGGGTTTCTTGGGAGGAGAGAAAGGGGAGAGCCCCACGGTGCCCCAGCCTTGGTGCCCATGTCACAGCGCGAGTCACCCAGAAGGGAGTTTTGGGAGCAGCCGCCGCTGGCACATGTTATCCCTGCTCCCAGCCCTGGCCAGGCAGGCCCTGAGCCCTGGCCAAGTGTAGGAACAGCCACAGGGGCCCAGTGCCGTGGGGCAGGGCTGCTTGCAGGCCTCCTCTTGCTGCCCCCCTGCCCTGCACCATGGCAGAGCCCAGCCTCAGCCCTGTCCCCAGCCTCCTGCACTCACAGCACTGTGCACTTCCCAGGAGCACCTCCCCATGAAGGGGCATGGTGCCTTCTCACAAAGGAGCAATGCCTGGCTCAGCATTTCCCCATGCCCCAGGAGCCAGCCCTCCTGCATGCTGGGTGGCGGGGACTGGAGCTGGGGCTAGTTTGCTCGTGGGGGCTGCCAGCTTTGTGCTGGCTTTGCCCAGCTCTTGCTGTCCAGGGGTGTACAGTCCTGGTGCACCTCCAGCAGCTCCAGCGAGGACCGTGTCCCTGTGAAAGACAGAAGGTGGCAGTCAGTGTGGCCATGAGTCCCCAGGGGCTGCAGGTGGGGCCGTGTGGGGCAGTGAGACCTGGGGCACCTCTCAGGCCCCTGGCACCCCCAAGGCAGGGTCTCGGTGGGGCTCCGGCACAGTGCCTCGACCAGGGGCTCGGGTCTGGTGTGAAGGAGCAGGGGGTCAGGCACCCAGAGACCTGTCCCTGCCGTGCATCTCCTGTAGGGCATAGTGCAGCCACAGGTCATGCCACGAGCCCTGCAGCAAACCCGGTGCTGCCTACCAGGGGTGACCAGCGGTGCCTCCCCAGGCTGCCCACCACCAGCCCGTTCTTGTGCTCCCTTCCCTGGGAGCTGGACACAACCACCCCCACGGGGCACCACCAGCATATCCCCAGGCAATGCCAGCAGCCCCATGCACACATAAAACCTTGCAACAACCTCTGTGTTCAGAGCCTCCCTGCTCACACTGTGGTTTCCCCAGCCCAGCAGTGCTGGTGAGCCACTGGCCAAAAAGGCCACTGGCTGGGCAATGTGGACAGCTGGCGCCAAGGGACGGAGCCTCTGCTCAGCTCCAGCCCAGAGTGCCCTGCTCCATAGCTCAAAGATTGCTCAAAGCTGCCCGTTCCACAAATTCTGGGGGTCCTTGGGGACAAGTCCCATTCTCCTGTGGGCAAGCTGGAACGTCCCCAGCCCCATGCAGCCATCGGAGATGCCTTGCTCCAGCCCTGCATGGGATTTAGGGACAGCCCTGTCCCCGCAAGCCACCACCACCCTGGCCAGCTTGGTGGGAAAAGCCAGGCTGGAGACTTCTCTTCACCCGCAGCGTGGGGCTGGGGACCTCAGCTGCCGTCCCCGGGGAGGTGGCAGCAGGGAAAGAAGCGCCGTGAAAGGCAGGAGGAATGCACTGGGCTGCGCATCCCATCAATGGGAAGCAGAATATCTGCTGGGCGCTCGCCTGGGGGAAGGAGGTGCCCTCGTCCTCCCCACTCTGTCCTCATGGCGGCCTCCTCATCCTCAGGAGGGGCAAAAAAGCAAAAGTCAAGAAAAGGGTGCCGCAATGCCTGCCCTTTCCCCCTTGTATCTGCTCTCATTTTTGGCCCAGTTTCCCAGGGAAATGGGGCTCACACCCCTGTGCCATGCAGCTGCCGTCCTGTGTTCAGTCTCTCCAAACCAAGGAGCCAAAGTAAAGCACTCAGCCCTGCCAGGCTCACGTGTGCACAAGGTGGGGGCATCATCCCACCTCCAGCCTCACCACCGCCCCACGGCATCCCCTTGCAGCACCGTGCCCCCCGTGTGGCTGTGGGAACAGCTGGAGTGCTCGGAGCCACCGAGCTCAGCCTCCCCATAATGCCCAGAAACTCTTACATGCTGCTCCCAGGACGAGGTTTACAGCCCTGCCCCTGCATAATGAGCACATACTCGTTAATTTCACCAGCCCCACTTTGCTCGTCCCCTTGCTCACACGGCATGGATGTGCCGCGTGCCCACAGGACACACTGGGGCTGGACCCGCAGTGCTCCCGATGTGCCACCAGCCACCACCGCTTGCCCGGCCAGGCGCTCCCCAGAGGGTGCCCATGCAGGGCAGTGCTCCCGACGACTCGGTGCCCACAGACCCGGCTGCTGCCATGCTCACCTCCAGCCTTTGCCTCTGTGCTGCTGCGTCCCCAGCCGAGTGAGCACCAGCGGCCGCCCGTTCCCTCGGTGGCAGTCCTGGGCTGCGTCAGAGCCTGTCCCAGCGCCGGCCCTCCCCACGGTTACAACACAGTGCCCTTTCCCCTCTCCAGCACAGCCGCTCCTGCAGGAAATGTCCTTTTTTAATAACAGTTGGGATTTGTTTCCTCCTTGAAATTCCCCAGCCTCCTTTCTCCAGCAGCGAGGGCCCAAGCCCAAGTCTTGCCTCAGCCTGTGCTTGCTGCCGAGAGAATCCCGGCAGGACGGCGCTGCTGCGGGGGCTTTGTGCCCGTCCCGTGCCTGGGGAGGACAGAAGGCGCTGGGTGATGCTGGCACCTGTGCCATGCAGGTCTGAGCTCTGTCCCTGTCCCTGCCAAGCCCACCCAGGGACCCTGCCATGATCTCCAGCCCCCCAAACCCCCAGGTGCCACCTCCAGCTGGCCAAGATACTGCTGGGTGGCACCAGCGAGTGCTGCCTGAAGCAGGGTCTGTGTTTGGTGCCCCCAGGAGAACAGAGCGGGGGGCAGCTCTTGCTCACTCAGCTCTATGGGAACTGAAGCCACATGTGGGGACACTGCTTTTTGGAGCTCTGCAAAACAAGCAGGCATCAGCCCCCATGAAGAGCCATCCCGCACAGCATCCAGCGGGGCCCTGCTGAGCACCAGCTCGCCCAGCATCTCTATCCCGGCCCCCACCAGCCCCAGTGGCCTCCTCCCTCATTCCCTGGCCAGCCTAGTTAATACTAAATCAAAGGTTTATGAGAAAACGGAGGGGCCAAGGGAGATCCTAATCTGGTCCCAGGCTGATTAACCCTGGGTTCAGGCTGAGGTCCCGATGCTCAGCTATAAATAGCAGTGCCTTTCCTTTCCCATCCTCCCACCGGGGCTGCAAAATGCCTGCCCTTTTATGGACAAATCGGCAGATTTGGAGCCCGGGCAGCCCTCATCTCCCATGCTGGGGGCGAGCCAAGGGGGCCCAGGGGGATGCTGCTCTTTCTCTGCGGGTTTTGCTGGGATAAATTACAATGCCGAGAACAAAGGAGCAGGCCTGGGGGGCTTTTTTCCCGTGTCTTAGAGCTGGGGATGGGGGCAGAGGGGAAAGGATGTAACTGGTTTGTGCTCCTTCTCCCCAGGCATGCAGCTCCTCTCCCAGTGCCAGACTGAGGCCAAAATAGCCTAATTTGGGGTCTCTGCATCCCTGTTGAGGCTCAGGGTGGTGGCCCAGTGGGGCTGTCAGAAAGGTGAGCCAGGAGCAGTGTCTGGCAAGTGTGTCACCTCCAGGCTGCAAAAGCAAGTGGCATCTCTTTGTGACAGCAGGCAGGGGACAGGCCTCTAATCCTGGTCTGGCAGCAGGAAATTCCCTTCTTGCTCCCACAGCAGCAGCACTGGGCCCTGCTGGGTCCTGTGCTGGCTCCTGCAAACTGCTGGTGCTGGCCGCTGTGGCGAGGGACCAAAAGCCCTCCGGCCACACCAGAGCTGGGCTGGTAGGGCAGAAGGAGCCTCTGGTGGGACAGGAGCGGTGGGAGGAGGGATTGTGGTGGCGCACAGATATGGAAGAGCCTGACCTCCCCACAGACCCCACTGCCTTTCCCACAGCCTCGGCTCTTCCTGCTGCCTCCAGCCCAGCCACCATCTCCCCCAGCCTTATCTTGCCTCCCTCTCAGCACTGCCTCCCCCCATTTTCCTGTGCCTGGGGGGGTCCCACAGCCCCATCCCCCTCACTCCCACCTGGCTGAAGCCAGCAGGATGGTGTTTTTTGGGGTGCAAGCATTTTGGGGGCCGGAGCGAGCCCAGCGGGTGTCACCCCAGCAGCAGCTGGAGCGTGGGAGCGGGCTGGGGCTGGCCCTGCTGGGCTGTTTACACGGCACATTCCCGGCCCAGAGGAAGTGGTGCAGGGGTGAGGTCCCAGCGGGGAGAGGCTGTCACGTCACCGGCCTCCAGCCTCCGAGGGGACGGGAACCCAGAGCAAAGCTCCCCGCAGGACAGCTCCCAGATGGCACAGGAGCGGGGCTGGGGCTCCAACAGCTGTGTGGTTCCCCCACTGCCCTGCAGCCCAGCCAGGCTCTGCTCCTCGCCCATCCCTACAGCCATCGGGAGGAGGTGACAGGGTGGCCGTGGGGATGCGCCTCTGCACCACAGTCCCGCAGGGTGCCGTGTGAGGCGAGCACGGCACAGCCGGCAGCGAGGCAGGGACCTCGCAAGCCATGGTCCAATTCCCCCCTGGCAGAGGCATGGTTGTAGTGTGGCTGGAGCTCATTAGGCTGCCATCACTTCTGGCTGCTTATCAAGGCTTTATCATCTTATCTCTGCCCCAGCAAGGGAGAGGGGGAGTGCGTGTGTGTGTGTAGCAGATCCTGCACAGCAGAGGAGCCCAGTTCGTAAATCACCTCCCCAGTAGGCCCCATCTTGTCTTTCCCAGCCCTGCCAAGCTGAGTCAGTAAGAGGCATTAAACGCTGAAAGAAAATGCCCCAGATAGGCTGGGTCCCCAGCAAGAAGGAGACAAGGCACAGGAGAAGATCCAGCGCAGCATTTAGCTCATGTCTGGTTCTCAGGGCACCATCTCCCTGCGTGGCCAGGCTGTCCCGTGTGAACCTGCAGTCAGGGCTGTCTGGGAACACCTGTCCCCACACGTGGGGCCATGTGCCATGGCCACAGCAGGATGCAAATCCCTGCACAGGGCTCGGGTCCCTCCGGCAAGACTCTGGGTGCTGCGGTTGTGCTGCCCCTCGCAGCACTGGTAAAGTTGCAGCCATCACTATAGCAAAGGAGAAACATGAAGGAAATGCTGAGCCTGTCCTCAAAGGGACAAAAATGACCCCACAGCCCCCAACAGAGAGCAGAGGAGCACACCATGGCACTCATGGCCCCGTGCACTGCAAGCTGCAGCTGGGAGAGCACTGGGGACAGCTGCCTGTCCCCGCGGGTGAGACCACCAAGCATTCAGCTCAGCGAGGCAGCCATCAAATAAGGGTGACAGGGAGAGAAGAAAAGGAAGGGTAAGTCTGCGATGAAGCAGCCAGATAAGAAGCCCAGGCTGGCAGAAGGACATTTCCCCCATACCAGCAATCAGAGATGATGCGTGGACAGCAGCGGGTGACCTGCTGGCCAGCACACAGCATCAGCCCACACGAGGTCCGATGGGTCCCAGAGCCCCAGATGCATTCCCTCCCTGCAGTTTTGGGGCACAGACCTTGCTTCGCTGAGGTTTTCCAGTGCCTTGCAGCCACAGGGAAAGGGTCCTAATGGAGCCCTCACACCCCAGCCCAGCACCGCTGCAGCTGGGGCTGCACCCTCCTGAGGAGGCAGCTGCTGGGGGAGGCAGCACGCCGCTGCTCGGCAGTGGTGAGCCCTGTTGATCTCTAAGAGACGGGGCAGCTTGCTGCCTCCCACATGCCTGGACCACCTTCGTGGCTGTACTCCTGCGTGGCTCAAGCACGCACACCACGGGCACCTGACTGCGGGCACAGAGCTGGCTTCGGGGCTCTCCAGGCTTCCAGAAATATCAATCCTCATCCCCACGGCACTGTGACCATCTCCAGCTCCTCCACCAGTACAAAGCAGCTCCGTCCCTTGCCTAAACCTGGCAGCAGGAAGGTGCTCACCCTAAGCATCCTGAGCCTGTGAGGGCGCAGATGTGGCCTTGCACTGCTGCACCAGCCCCACGCGCTGCCAGCTGCACAGTGTGTGTGTGTGCATGGCTGGGATGTGGCTGCTGCTGCTGGAGAAGGATCTCTGCCCCATCCCTGGGGGCAGCCCAGGGCTTCCACGCCACCTATGGGGTAGGGGTGTGGGACAGGAAGCCCTGGGCACCCCCCCAGTAGCCACGTCCCTAACACGGAGTCAGAACTCAGCTCTCCCTGTGGTCCCCGTGGCTGTGCCACACCAGTCAGCACGTGCTGTCCCTTCCCCGAGCCAAAGGGCCAGAGGTGCCCGGGGAGCTGGGCCAGCACCGCACCTACACCTCCTGGCCACTGACCCCCTGCACAGCTGGGACGGGGCAGGAGGAGCAGCAGGAGGCCCTGCTCCCCAGCCAGACCCCGTGTCAGCGGGGACACCCCCGAGCAGGGCAGCAGCACATCTCCACTGCCTCGGAGAGAGTAGTGGTGGCACAGGGGTGGAGGCAGCACAGTGGATATGCACGGCCCTGGGTAGGTGAAAGGGCTCAGAGCGAGGCAGCAGCAAATGCTGCCCTGGCGCCCACCAGCCTGCAGCCCCAGGAGGGGTGCTGGGGCTGCTTCCTGGCTGGGAGCCTCCCCCCCATGCAGGGTCTGCTCTGCTCTCTTCCTCTGTGTGCATGTGTGCAGCCGGCCAGGGTCAAAGGATGGTGAAATGGCTCCAGAGCTCAGATTTCCAGCCTCTTGCCTCATCGCTTGCTATCTGACTGCGGCTCCCACAGACAAGCCTGTGCTGCTTCTCCTGAAGTGGGTTGCGGCACTGGGCACTGCAAGTACCCCGGTGTACCCCCCCAGGACCCTAGCCCTGTGAGTGTTGTGGGGTTCCCAGCCCTCAGGAATGATTCCTGGGCTGGCAGGGCCCCTCTCATGCCGTGTCAGGAGGAGAAGAATGACGTGGGTGGGTGTTGTGGGTCGATACAGCCCCAGCTCTTACAATGCGGTGCCCAAAGACACCCAGTTCCCCCTGCCCAGCCCCTGGAGCAGGGCAGCAGCAAGATGCTGAGCCCCTGGTGAGAGCAGGTTTTGCTAGGGTGAGGAGGAACAAGCCTCGGAAAATCCTGATCAGGAACAAGGCAGATTCTCTGTTAAAAAAGAGAGACCAAGAAGAGGAGAAAAAAAAAAAAAAAAAAAAAAAAAAAAAAAAAAAGCCCTTAATCATCTCCAGACTGCTTCTTGACAAGCATGGAGGGAAATGCCACTCTTTCCAGGAGCCACCCAGAGCTGCAGCCTGTCTAGACACAACCTTCCCCAAATTCCTGCTGATAACTGCTTGGGAAATCTTTGGCAGAGGCATGTGCATGTGTTTGTTGGAAATTAACTCCTCTCCCATCGGCCGGCAGCGGGGAGGTGATGGCATTGCCCCAAAGGTGAAACACCAGAGCGACCCATCGGTGTGTTTCAAGGAGCACCTTGGTGCTTTTTGTCTGGAGTTTTGGCACAAGATGGGCAGAGGTGGGGCACGGCCTGGGGAGCATCAAGGAGGCTTTGCTCAGCTGGGGACCAAGCTGTGCCTGTCTGCTCGCTCCCCACAGGGACAGCAGGCTGGCCACTGCCTGCTGCGCTCCCTCTGCCCTCACCACCACCCCTGTGGCCAGCCTGGTGGCTCTGCCACAGGCTCCCATGCTGCAACCACGCTTGGCAGCCACTGCTGCAGTGCCAGGGAGGTGAGGACGCAGCAACCATTCACCCAGATTGCAGAGGAGCAGGGGAAACTCCGCAGCTTGGGAAGGCGCCAGCGGTGCCGGCTGGGGGATGCATTAAGGCAGGCGAGGCGAGCCAGCAGCGCAGGCTGGGCTGGCGGCAGGGTTCTGCAGCTGCTAGTTGTGGGGTGCTCTTGGTCGGCACTGGGTGGGGTGGTCTGAGCACCCCACGAGCCTCTGGTGAGCCCTGTCTGTGCCTGCAGCCGCTCCTCCCAGCACCAGGCAGCGCAGCAGGGAGAGCAGCCCAGGGCCACTTTCCCCGCCGGAGCTGGCCCTACCTGGGCTCACCACTGACTTCCAGTTTTTTCCATCCCAGATGTTCCCAGAGTGAAAAGCAGTTCCTTCTCCAGCTCAGCCTCCAGAAGGCCGGGAGAGCCCTTTGCCCCATCACGCACCCCTTCCCAGCACTGGCACGGGGCTGACTTTGGGCACCCCTTTGCTCAGGACCCTGCGACATCCGTGCAGCTCCGGCCACTCCTTACTACCTCTGAGCTGGTAAATTTCCCTGCTGGCGCCCCGTGGCCATGTTCTGTTCACCTCCCTCCCCTTCTCAGGCACAGCTGTGGGTTTGCAGTCCTGTGTGTGCACACACGGGGTGGGGGCACCCTGCCCACAGCCCCGGAGACACCCCGCCACAGGGAATGAGGGTCCCAGGCTTTGCAGAGTGGATGCTGGAGGAGCCGTGCCCCTGCCTCCTGCCCACTGCCCCTGCCCATCCCAGCCCCATCCCGGAGCCCCCATGGGCACCTACCTGCCACCCCACACCTGCCAGCGCTGTGCCGCGGGGACGTGGCTGCGGCCACCTCCTTCTGCCGTCACATTATAACCCACCACTGGGATCCCTGTGCTGCCAGCTGGGGTTTTTTAAGCAGCTGGCATGGGAGCCCTCAGCGAAAACTCCTTCCATGAGGCTCGGAAGCTGGAAAACCTTTTTCTTTTTACCTTATATGAGCTGAAGAGGAGGCCAGGCTGCCGATGGCCACATCTGTCAGGAGCGCCGAGGGGACCCATTGGCTGGGGTGCCTCACGTGGCGCCGCCGCCTTGACCTGCGGCCGCTCAGCTGAGTGTTGGTTTTACCCCCTAAGGAAGGGCTGCTTGACAATTTTCATATTTCTTCTAAATTTGGAGATTTCAGACAATGCTGGGAGGCTTGGCTCAGGATGCCAGAGGCCCATGTGGAAGTCATTAAGTCTGAGAGGGAGAGCAAGAGAGAGGGGGAGAGCGGGAGCGAGAGAAGGAGGGGTGACGGGGTGTGGGGGGAGGAGATGCGAGCGCTGCGCCTGCTGCCAGCTCCATGCCTGGGAACAGACGGGAACTTGCTTGGAGAAAGTTTTGGGGAAGAACGGGCTTCCCCCCGGTCCCCTTCCCATCCAAACCCCTGCCCGTGGGGCACAGGGGGCCAGGCTGGCAGCGGGGCCAGGCATGGGGTGATGCTGGCGGCCGTCCCACCAGCGGGGCTGTGGGGGAAGGAAGCAGAGATGCTCCCTGGACCAGCTTGTGGTTCCCATTACTTTGAGAAGCTCCATCTGGCCTGGGAAAAAGGCACTGGGGCAGCTGTAGGGCTGCCATACGCGCAGGGGCAGCAGTGACTGTGGAACCCCAAATCCCAGGGTGGGACCTGGGTGCCTGCAGTGCGTCTCCTTGGGGTTTAGCGCGGGTGCTCCATTGCCTTGGGGCCGTGCTGGCCCCGTCCCGTCCCGAAGCACGAGCCCATGTATGGCAGCCGCCCCACGCTGAGGACAGCTGTAACCAGCAGCCAGCTGGCGGCTCAGAGAGAAACGCACTGCACCGACGCGCCCTCATCCTCCCACGCTGGCTGTCAGTTCAGGGCACAGCCAGCGCGGGGGGCATGGCCGGGAAGGGGGGGCATCCCTGCTTTTGGTAATGATGTCCTGACTGGTCCCAAGTCCCCCCCAAGTGATGCTTCAGCTTGTGGGGCTGTGACAGGCTCCTCCTCAGCAGCAGAGCATGGCTCTGGAGTGGGGAAGCAGGTGGTGTGAGGTCTGTTGCAGCCAGCAGCAACCAAGTGCTAGTCGAAGCCCAAGGCGGGAGGAATCAAGGGCCTCTCCTTCATGTTTTCCCAGCTGGGGACCCTCCTGGGAGGAAGCAAAGGGCCAGGTTCTGAGGTCTTGGGCCTTGAGAGACCCCGGCAGCTCATGGGACAGCACTCAGCCACCAGCCGTGCCAGGGCATACATCTGCTGTGCGCACCTGGTGCGAACTGGAGGGGCCTGGGAAGGGACACACAATGCCTGACCCCGCAGGGCCCGGCCTGCAGGCTGTGTCTGGTGGGGAGGACTTCCACTGACACAGCCCCAGAGGGGCTGGGAAATCCCACTGCCATGGTGGGCAGGGGGTGAGCAGCCACGATCAGTCCTCCCGTCCCCATCACCTGTGATGTGGACACAGCACTGAGGCTGCTGAGCCATCACACCAGGCTTTGCCCAGAGACAGTATGCCAGCATTTGATGTCCCCTGTCCCCTCCAGAAGGACAGAGCTTGAGGAAGTCACGGAGAAGCTGATGATGTGAGGAGTGAGGGCAATATGTGCCAGGCTGGGTGAGGCGCAGAGCTGTGCCCACGGGTCTGGGGACAGCACCCGGGGAGTGAGCAAGGAACAGGGGAAGCAGAACTGATGCGGGGAGGTTACACCAGCAGTGGGGATGGGTGGTCCAAGAGGTGGCTACAAGGCTGGTGCTGGGGAGGAGAAGCAGGGCCATGGGCCAGGGGTGATGGCAGGCCAGCTCCTGGCTCTGCTGAGCACCCACAGCACTGGGAGCAGCTCCGGAGCTCTCTGCCCCCCTGGCCCCTCACCCCGCCGCACAGACGTGCAGCCCCTGCTCTTGGTGGCTGGCTGCAAGTGAAGCACAAATAAATGCTGCCATTAAACAAACCCTATAATTAGAAACCAGGTTTCCTAAATGAAGTGAAAAATGTAACGTTAGCCTCTGTTTGTTCTCTGGATGCTGCTCTCTTGTTCCATGACCCAGAAGGGTCGTGCCCTGTGGTTTCTAAGAAGCCTTAATAAGGTAATGTTTAGAAGGTTACTATCTTTACAACACTTGTCTTATTACAACTCCATAAGAAAAACATTTGGGGCAAAGCAGGATTCCTCGGTGCGGGTTTGTTTTCGTTACTCCTTCACTAAGATGCTGCCCAGCGAGCTCTCCCCGCAGCACATTCAGTTTCAGTATCTCCACCAAAGCCATTTTTTCCCACTCCCTGCCCCACTTGGCTGGGCATGAAGGGCTGGGTGGTCCCAGGCAGCCCCGTTCCCACCCCAGCCTCTGCTTGGCAAGGGGACAGACCCTTGGGTGGTCCCCAGAACGGCCCCATGGGGAGCAGCCCCGGGACTCAGAGGTGTTGGGTACCCCGGGGGTGCCATGGGCAGTGGTGCAGAGCAGCCCCCCTGGGGGCGAGGCTGGTGGGCTGCGTGTGCTGGCTCTGACCCTCCCAAGAGACTGGGGAGTGCCAGCAGATGTCCCTCCCCAGCCAGCCCCACTAATACCCAACCACGCTAATTTATAGCCTTTTAATCTGCTAGCTGACATTGCAGGGGGCTGCCGGTGTTTCGCAGCCCATATATCACTGCGGGCAGGAGCTGGCGGCCCTGCTGCCTGTGCTGTGCCAGCCACACGGGCAGCACGGCGTGGCTCACGGGCAAGCCTGGGCTGGAGCAGCTCTGAAGGTGACCTTCAGGACCTTCCTGAGCTGTTCTGCAGATCCCAGCCCTCCACAAGTGGCTAAAACAGCAGCAACTGGGAGCACAGGATGGGCAAGACAAGAGGAATATAAAGACCCCTTTCCAGGCTCGTGTGACAAGGCAATGCTTTGCAGCAGGATGGGGTACAGCTGCAGGCATTTGGGTGCCCATGACCCATAAGATCCCAGGAAGGGCCTTTCCATCCAATGGCTCCTTCAAGCCCTCCTCAGCCACACAGGCCCATGAGGAACATCTCTGCAGGGCTGGGGCTCTCCTGAGGTGCAGCTTCTGGCACAGCTCCCCAGGGAGCAGCAGAACACAGGCAGAGCAGGGTCTGGGGACAGATGCCCTTCAGGCTTGGCAGGCTGATGGTACCCACGCCCAGGTGGTGCTTCAGACATCCCTGAAGCCTCCCTGCCTAGAGAAGAGCCTTGGGGCTGCTCTGTCTATGGGGACCTGGGGCAGAGTCACTGAACAGACTCCTGCTGGGACAAGAGTTGGTGCCTGCCCTGCCCCTCCTGTCCTCCCCCTGAGGCACCCCAGGGTGGCAGCGGAAGGAAGCAGGTTGTTTCTAGGAACGAGAGCACACGCAGGCTTTTTCCATCAGGTGCTCTGTTTCCAAGAGCAGAAAGAAAAAGAAAAAGAAAACAAAAGGCAGGAGAGGAGTGGGGCAGCAGGAACCTGTACATCTGGATCTTGTAACGGGCAACGTGCTGTAAACGCCAGAGGGCTGATGGATGCGCTGGCGGGGCCGCGGCAGGATGTGCCGGACATGCTCCCTCCCACCAGCACAGCACTGCCGGCAGCCACCTCTTGATGTCTCTGGCCCCAGAATGTGTGGTTCGGGTGCTGTGGGTCGGGTGCTCGTCCCCAAGGGACGAGCGTGCATGGCTCTGCCTCCCGACACCAAATCCTGGCTGTTCGCTGTGCATTATCTATGGGGTGCAATTTACAGATGGCCCCAAGCCCGAGGAGGCAGACAGGCTGTTGACATGGCTGGATTAGGGCTGTATAAATAATATTAGCCTTTGACACAGAGTCCAGGAGCAGCGAGGCCCCGAGCTGCCGACAGCTTGTCCCCTCGCACGGCTGCTGTGGTCGCCCCTCCTGCACATGTCCCCCGTGCTGGGGCAATGCCCCGTGCCACCCGCCTGCCCACTCACCCCCCCCCGTGGGAAAACCCCAGGGGACATCTGGGGACATCACTGCTGTCACCAGGCATGGGAGGGAATGAGTCCGGGTCCTGCTGATGGATGCCCGGGGTGGGGCACTGACCCTTCTCAATGCCAGCAGTGCATTCCTGGCCACCCTCTGTAGCCAGGACACGTCTCTGTATTTATGCAACTGGAGGAGTGGACAGAATGAAGCATGTTTTGTTTTTCCCATTTTTGAGAAATGGAGTTTTAATTCCCACCAATGTTCTTTTTCCAGCGAGCTTAAAATAAGCCTTTCTGGCCTGGGCGAGATGGAGCTGCTGGTGTGCTGAGCAGCGTTTGTGCAAATATGGTTGTGAGCACCATGCCACGGGGCCGGCTGGCTGGGCAAATGCTACCTGCCCAGGGGTGTGGGGATGTGGAGGGCCCCACGCTGTCCCCACTTTGGTGTCCCCAACCCCAGCTCTCCTCCCATGCAGCGGCACAGGGCTGGGTCTGGCCAGGCCATCCTGTTCGCCTCTGATGAGTGGAAAATGTTGCTCATGCAGTGATGGGAGGTGGCGCGGCTCCATGAGGTGCAGCTGCAGATGGGCTCACACGTGGGTGCTGAGGCTGGTGCTGCCCCGCTTGGGGCTCACATATCTGGCTGAGGATCCCAGTTCAGCTTTTGTAGGGAGCAGCCTCACGGCTGGGGAAAGGCCATGCCCCATGGAACTACTCTGTGCTGAGGCTGCTGGGGGTTGGGGAAGCACAGACCCCATGTCCATGGCTCCCACCCCAGCGAGAACCCTCCTGCAGGCAAACAGCCAGCCTACCCCCCCCAGCCAATACCAGCAACCCCCTGCCACATGCTCTGGCCCATGCTCCCCAGCGGGTGTGCTCCCCCCTGCTGCCTGCATCACACAAGCAGGCACGTGCTCTGCCATTTTTGCCCCAAACCCATCTAACACCCAGACTCTACCCGGGAGCTTGAGGCCAAGACAGTGGATTTCGTGGTGGATCGCCTGGGAGTTGTGCATCCTGGTTTCACTGGGGTTGGCAGACCTGAGCCACCCCATTTGGGTGCCAGCTGCCACTCTTCAGGCTCCGTCTTCCATCGAGGTTCCCAAAGCAGTGGGGAAGGTGGGGATGTGTCGGGGGAGCTAGCAGGGATGGGCACATACACAAGCACCCAAAAGCACATCCCTCGCCCCCTGGGGGGGCTCCAGCCCTTCCTGGCTGCCTGCTCCCTCACCTTCCCACCACACTTTGGGGCTGATCCCCAAGCACCCAGCTTGGCAGGGCAGTGCCACAGCTGGAGCTGGGCACGGGGGGCCCACCCTAAGACCAGGAGGCCAGGGCTGCCCGCCCTCACCCCTGATGCCGTGCACCCCAGCCCCTTCCCTTGTGCAAGGCTGGTGGGGAAAAGCTGCCTCCCTCAGCTTATCAAATTTGGCCATGTCTGAAAAGCCCTGGTTTCCTTTTCACCAAAAAAGATCAAAACTGGGTAATTGGCTCCCAGCACGGATGCCTCTGAGCCTCTCTCATGTGTAAACAGCATTTCCGAGCGCTGACACAACACAGGCGCTGCGGCACACGCGCAGCCCAGCACCCTCCGGGCGCCTGGCTCCGCAGCCTCAGGCCATGCCCGGCCTGTCCTGTCCCGTCCTGTCCCGCCCGTCCCGTCCCATCCCGTCCCTTCCTGTCCCGTCCTGTCCCGCAAAGGGACAAGGTGCACGGACCTCACAGCTTCAGGCCTTGGCAGTGAGGGTGGCCTTACCCCCAGAGCCCTGCGGGGGCCCACGCCCTTGGAGCATTAATGTGGGCTGGGGCTGCCCTGCACACAGGGCAGTGGCACCACATCACCTGCACGATCCCCAGGCTGCGGGGGGCTCAAGGGAGGGGAAATGCAGCAGCACGTGGGGGGGCAGTGAGGTTTACCCCATTTTCTGTGGTTCATTATTTCTGTCTAGAGGTCCAGGTCCCGCACTGGGAAAATGAGGAAATTTCCCTGCACCCTACAACACACAAAGGCCTCGCAGCCTCGAGAGGGGGGCACATGCCCCAAGTGGGGGCATTCCTGCAGCAGCCCTCCCAGCTTTTGGGGCCGCAGATTTCGACTCCTACAAGGTCCCTCCAGAGCAGCAGGGGACAAGCTGCGCGCCGTGAGCCCGGGGTGAGCTCGAGGCACCTCCGCTCCCAGTCCTGCAGGCTCTGGGCAGGGCCCGGCCGGAGGCTGCAGGGCGGCGGCGCGGTTGGGTGGAGGACAGCACCACCGTGCGGCACAGCATCCCCCGGCTGCAGGGACACGGACAGGGGCTGCTCCGGGACCCCAAGCCGCGAGTGACCCCCGCTGCCCTGGTCCAGGCCGTGGCTGCGCCCTCCCACACCCGCCCCGTGCCTCAGTTTCCCCCTCCGCAGCACTCCACGCCCCAGTGCCTAGCCTCGGGAAACCGCAGGGGCATGGCACGGCCTGGGGTGGGGGCAGCACCCCCAGGGACGCCCCCAGGAGCACCCCCAGCCTGCAGCTCCGGGGCACAGCCCCAGGGCCAGCTGCCAGCACAGCCGCTGTGCCCGCGCTGCTGGGGGCTGGGAGCAGCAGCAGGGGACAGAACAGGCTCGGGGACGGAAACATCGGGGTGCTGGGGTGCCATCACCTCGCTTGATGGGTCTGAGCTAGGGTGGCTCCTGTCACCATGCCGTCACCCCCAGCAGAACCCCAAACCCCTCCCCGGGCAGGTTTTGTCCAGTGAGTCCCTCAGGGCCATGGCTGGAGCCACTGGTGGAGCCAGCGCCCAGGGAGGAGGCAGTGGCCGAGTCCCAGACCACACTGGCCCCTGGCCCTGAGGCTCACTGGCACCTCGGGGATGCGCCAGACACACCTCTGGGAAAGCACAGCGGGGCTGAGGCTTTCCCTATTTAGCTCCTAGTGTGTCTGGGCCAGCCTCACTGCAGGCGAGTTCCTCTGCTGCGATGGAGTGGGCTCCAAACCTGGTAGGTGACCGTGCTGTGGCTCGGGGCTCGCTGCTCATTTGTCTTCTGTGATAGAATAAGTGACACGCTTGTTTGCGGATGGCTACCTGGGTTTGTTTGCTTTGGAGATGCACACGTTGGCCTGCAGGGCCAATCACTCCCATGCCTCACGCAACAAGGACAAAGAAGCCTTGAAGAGCAAATTCAGGATGGTCCGAGGGGACAGCACGGCACGGGAGGGAGAGAACAGCCCAGGTCTGAGAGCTTTCTGCCCCGGGCCCCTGCATGGGACGAGTGTCACGGCAGCTGCCCAGGAGCAGGACCTGCGAGCAGGGTGTGGGGCTGCCTCAGCCAGCTGCAGGAAGGCGAATAGCAGGAGCAGGACTACAGAAAGCAACTTTGTTTGCTACGGGGCAGCCTGCCAGCTGTCAGCACACGGGAACTTGGCCCCACAAGGCCAGAGGGAGAAGGAAAGGAAAAAGCATCTTTCTTTCTCTCTCTGTCCTTGGAGCACAGAGGGAGGGAGAGGAGGGCTTCGATAAAGATCCCATTCTTGCCTGTCTCATCTCTAAAGCACCTTTTAAACCAGAGGAGCCTGAGGTACACCCCAAGCTGGATGCGCATGCGTCCCTCCCAGCATGCAGCCCCCCAGGGGCACAGCTCAGGGCAGCACGGGGGCACTCTGGGTGATGCAAATTGCCAGCATGTCCCTGGGCAAGGGACTGTGCAGCCACAAGCACCACCTGGGGCTTGGGCTACAGGTCCACCACAACAATGTGCTCACCACCCCACAGTGCACGTGCCACCCCAAAATGGATGCAGCCCTGCCATCGCCTGGTGTGACCCCTTGTGCAGGCCTGGGCAGTCAAGCACCACCCTCCTTCCTCCTCAGCTTCTCCTCTGCATCTTCACCTTTGCCATGGTCCTGGTGCCAGAAGCCAAAGACCAAAGCAAGGCAGCCAAGGGGAGGAGAAGGGGTCCGGCACGGCCCCCCAGAGCTGCCCCCGCCCTGGCCTGGAGCCTGGATGACACCTACACCCCCATGGAGGACTATGAGCGCAGCATCCAGGACATGGTGCGCCAGCTGAGGAACAGCTCTGAGCCAGGCGACACCAAGTGCCAGGTCAACCTGCAGCTCTGGAGGTCTAACCAAAGGAGCCTATCCCCCTGGGCCTACAGGTGAGTGTGGGGCACGGTCCTAAGGGCCAGGGGCTCTGGGCAGGGCCACGTGTGCTGGCTGCACGCTGGTGGGCATGGCAGTGACTGTGGCTCCAGCAGCATGGAGCCAGCACACGGGAAGCTCCCCATGTCACCCTGCTGTGGCATTGCCCTGCCCATCCCCATCTCACCTGCCAGGTTCACCGTCTCCCTTGCCTCCTCTTGATTCTCTTCTCCAGCATAAACCATGACGCAACACGGATCCCAGCAGACATCCCCGAGGCCCGGTGCCTCTGCACCGGCTGCATCAACCCCTTCACGATGCAGGAGGACCGCACCATGGCCAGCATCCCCATCTACAGCCGGCTGCCCGTCCGCCGGCTGCTCTGCCAGGGGACGGGCAAGGTGGGGCGCAAGCCCTCTGGGAGGAAGAAGTGTCACAAGAAGTACCAGACTGTCATGGAGACCATTGCTGTGGGCTGCACCTGCATCTTCTGAGCCTGCAGAGCTAACCCTAACAGCCCCTCACGGGCATCTAACCAGCTTGCTCTTGCTTCCCAAGCATCGCCAGGGCAAGGAGTGTGTCTGCACAAGGAGGCTGCAGCTGCATAGCTCCAAGGGCTCCCTGAAATCCCCTTGTGGGCTCTGTCAGCCTCAAGTCCAAGCAGCCACTCTGGGGACACCCACCGCTGGGGCAGCCCCTGCAAGCAACCCAGCCATGCAGCCCTGCCTGCAGCCTCACCGTGAGCCCTCTAACTTCCAGGGAAGGGCCAAAGAGGAGGGTCCTTGCCCACCACCCCCAGCCCCGGGCTGCAGAGTGGGTGTTCACCCCATGCACAAACTGGGGGCTTGGCTGGGGAGGCTGGGGCAGCTTTTGAGATCCTCAATAAAGCGCATCGCTTGAGCCACTCTGCGCGCTGCTGGCAGGAGGGCAGGGCTCTGCTTCTGGCCAAGCCTGTCACCCCTGCTGCTCACCCCACAGCCTTGGCCTCTGAAGTCCCCTGAGATCCCTCCCACAGCAGCACAGCCATGATCCTTTTTGACAGAAAACCCACAGGTTCCTTCCAGTACAGAGCAGGGAGGGGAATGGGGAAACCTCAGGCGTGTGGCACAGACAGGCAGCAGCACAGGGCAGGGGTCATATTCCTGAAGGCAAAGCTTGTTCAAGTCATATGGGACACAGACCGTCCCTCACCCCCTGCCCCAAACCCCGTGCTGTTCCCAAGGCAATAAATACTCCCCTGGCTACCACACCACCACCCCCGTGCATCACAGCTCAGTCTTCACCTTGTGCATCAAGTCCTTCTGGTCGATTTTCTCCAGGTCCTGATACCAGCGGTTGTAAGCCAGGAGGGCCACATTTTTGGCCGCCACAGCTATCATCTCCATGGAGCTGGCCACCCACTCCACACCGCTGAGGTAGAAGAGGTTGTCGTGGAGCACGATGGGCGGGAGGGACTTGGTGGAGTCATAGCGGGGGTACGACTGCCACTCCGTCACCTGCACCGAGTAGTAGGACCTGAAGAGGGTCTTCAGCTGCTGCTTGTCCAGTGGCTGCTGGGACAGAACTCGCCACACTGCAGCCTCCTGGGGCTGCTTGCGACGGAAAGCCACCGAGATGTTGACAGGACAGATGTTGTCCATGGCGTTGAAGAATAGGTCAGGGGTGTCGGTGGTGAGGATGCTGGCGAAGGGGAAGAGCTTGGGGTCAGGGAAGCCGAAGTAGGAAGAGTTGAGGTAGCCGTGCACCACGGAGGTGACGGAGGGCTGGAAGGCACTAGGGAAGTTGGCGATGGGTGGCTCGAAGTTCTCAAAGGTGAAGTTGCTCCTGCTGGGGTGCAGGGGAGTTGTCACCACCACCATGTCGTAGAAAGCCGAGCCCTGGCCTTCGCTGCCCTCGTAGTGCACCTGGTACAGGGCTCTCCCTTCTGAAAAGACAGTTAGTGTAGCCCCGTGCCCCAAGCTGTGTTGCACTGGACCTTCTTTTCTCCCTGTGGGAGAAAACTTCTAGAGAAACTCAGCGTAGTCAGGTAAGGAGGAGCAGGGCAGAGCCACCCGCCCCACAAACCAGAGCTATCCAGCCCTCCTGCTGAGCTGGAGCAGGGGGCAAGCCTGCAACATGGATGGTGTCCGTGTGAATCTCCGAGCCCAAAGAAAAGCCCTAAGGGACCCCAGAGCTGAGGTCTGTAGCACAGGGCCCTGCCTCCCAGATGGATCAGACTGACAGATGGCATCCCTCAGTGCCCTGGGATCCCCATACTACCCACGAAGCACCTCCCACCCTGCTGGCCACAGACCCACACCCAAAGGCCGGCAGCACCCATGGGTGCATGGGGCCGGAGCAGCCTCCCCTGGCCATACTCACCCGAGCTGTGCAGAGAGATGCCCGTCACCCTGGCAGGGATGACATTGGCTTTGGTCAGCTTCAACAGACCCGAGCACACCAGTTTGTTGCCTCCTTCCACTGCCCACATGCTGCCCTGGGCCCCTGCCAGCGACATGGCTCCTGGGGGGAGGAAGAGGAGGGTGCCTCAGAACTCTGCCCGGGGAGGGGACTACGGGAGGAACCCTCAGACAGTGGGGTAAGGGAGTGCACCTGCAAAGGCGGGCACCAGCACTGACTGGCCGTAGCTGGAGCGCAGGACGGCCGCGATGACATCGTCCACAAAGCGCTGCGTGACGCCCACCTCCAGCAGGGACTCGGCCACCGAGCGCTGTGTCATGTTGACAAAGGCTTCACCCCCCAGCGAGCGCAGCAGCTCCTCCAGGCTGGAGAAGGCGTAGCCATGCGCCTGGTACTTGTAGATCCTGGAGGGGACAGCACCACAGGGTGCCTGGTCGGGTTCTGGTGCTGGGAAGGCCCTGGCACCGCCTGAGCCCCCTGGCTCTCCTACCTCATGAACTTCTCCATCACCTCCTCCACCCACATCTGCAGGCGCAGGAAGCTGATGCCGTAGTGCCACCAGAGCCGGAAGAGGTTGAGGAGGTACCAGTCGGTCTCCTCCAGGACAAAGTGCTCCCCGCTGAATATGGCACTCTTCCCTGGCACCTCACGCCGCTGCTTGAGGCCTGCAGGGAGCAGAGGGGCCCCGGCGGGCGGCTGGGAAGGGGCAGAACCAGATGGGGATGCGGGCAGGACGGTGGGCGGCAGGGTGACACTCCTGGCTGAGCATCAGGGAGTGCTGACCCTGGGGCCCCTCATCCAACCCCATGTGTTTGGGCATCCCACGGAACCTCCCCAGTGCCACGAGACAAAGCAGGAGGATCTTGTGAGCGCTAAACCCCACTGAGGGCAGCCAGGAGAGGGGTGCAGGGATGGCACAGGGGTCACGGCGTGCCCGAGGCATGCCTGGCAGCATCGGCTCACCAAGGGTCTTGACGAAGTCCTGCATGTGGAGGCTGAGCGCGTGGATGGACGCGGTCCCGCTCTCGTACTGCTGCTTGTTGACGGTGACAGTGGCCAGCCGGCCGCCCACGCCGGCCTGCTCGTACACATCCAGCTGCACCTGCGGCCCGAACTGCTGCTGCGAGAAGTAGGCGACGGCCGCGCCGCCCAGCCCGGCGCCCACCACGGCTGCGGGCCGAGGGTCAGCCGGGGCCGACACCCGCGCCCCGTCGCACCCCCCCCAGCCCCCGCCTCCCCCCCGCGCCCTCCCCGGCTCCCGGCGCTCGCCCCCCGGCTCCTACCGATGCTGCGCGGCGGGGCAGGGCCGGCGGAGGCGGCCGGGAGGGCCGGGAGGGCGGGCACCAGCAGCAGCAGCAGCAGCGGCGGCGGCGGCGGCGGCGGCAGCGGGGCCATGGCGCGGGCGGCGGCGGCGGCGGCGGCGGGGCCCGGCAGCAGCGGGAGCGGCAGCGGCAGCGGCAGCGCCCGGCCAGGCCCGCCCCTCACGGCAGGCTCGGCCCCCGCCGGAGGCAGTGGGAGGAGGGCAGGGGGCAGCGGGCCCATGGCGCTTGCGGAGCCCGGGCTGGGCCGGCCGCAGGGCGGAGAGCACCGAGGCGGCGCCTCCGGTAGCTGCGGGGGGAGAGGGGCCCGGGCTCGCCCCCCGGCCGGGCAGCGTGGCCGGGGGCTGGGGCTGCTCGCTTCCCTGTGGCCCCGGGGGAAGCGGCGGGCTGGCTGCAGACACAGGCGTAGCGTCAAAATCGGCCTTGTTTTGCGAAATTTGGCTCTCCACACCGTGACGCCAGGGCTCAGAGGAGGCGATGCTCGACCGACAACCACCACCACACCGAGGATGCGCGGTGCCCCCATTCTGCACACGCAGCAGCTGCCGACCCACGGCCGGCCCAGTGCTGAACCGACAGCTTAAAACCGAGTGATCCCTGAACCCACAGCGACAGGCCCCGGGGTGGGACCTTCCTGCACAGTGCTGGGCTTCCCAAGTGGCAGGAGCCCACCTTTACTGCCCTCAGGCCAAGCTGCTGTGGGAGCGTGTTTTCCCTATCTTGAGCTGGCACGTGGGGGAGGACACGGTGCTCAGCGCCTGGCCACGAGGCTGGGCTCTGCTGTGACTCGTACCTCAGCAGTGGCATTTCAAGCTTTTGCTTGTAATTTCTGCCCTCAGAAAAACAAGGAGCCTGGCAGCAAGATGCTTGTGTCTTGGGGATCCTGTCTGGGAGCCTGCTGCTACCTGGAATACAAAGGCTAGCAAAATCTGAGCAAAACCGGGAAGCGCGTGTAATTACAGCACCTAGAGCCTGCTGTAGCCAAGGGCTGGCTCTGTACCAAGACAAAATTAAATTTGGGAATCCATCACAGGAAAGGCAGAAGCCAGAACACATGCAGAGGCTACCTCTCCCCGAGTCAGAAGCCCCTTTGGAAGTTCGGTGTAGGGGAGCAAACACAACCCCAAAATGCAGATGTGAACATGGGGGAGACACAGACCAAGCTCCGACTGCTGCTCAGCTCCCCTGAAGTTTACAGTGAACAGTACTGACCCACCAGCACAGGGCAACCACATTCCCAAAGTTGCTTAAAACACAGCACAGAAATGCATCTGCATGCTTCAGGTTTTAACAAGCCCTTATTTTAACTGCCCTGATTTCACTATGGCTGGCTCTGTGCAGTAAGCAAAACACTCCTTCTCTTGCTCACACACTTTTTTTTTTTTTTTTTTTTTTTTTTGGCAGATGGAGATGGTTGTGATTTGAAAACTCCCAACTCTCACTGTTGCTGCAGAGAAAACCAGATGAGCCAGCAATTACTAGCACAACAGCAGTTAGCATTATTTCCTTGTCTTGGCTGGTTAGCACACACAGAGCAATGCAATCACAGCTGCTCCTGGGCAGAATGAGGAAGAGCCAGTATGGTGGGAAGTTGCCTCTACAATCACAAGGGGGTTTTGCTGGTAGATCCTCAGCACAAGGATTTAGGTCTTATCCCAGAAAGGCCATTTATAATGTTCTTTTACAAAGTGGCTTTTTCTTTTTTCTTCTTTTAAGTGATAAGTGCACAGGGGCGTTCAGAGCTTCAGGAAATTGAGGCAAGCAAGGCTTGCTGACATGGCACAACACAAAGAGACTACAGCAATACGAGGAATGGAGGCCAGGCTATCTTTGCAGAGGATGCAGGAAGGGAGAAGAAATCTGCTGCAATCCCTGGAGAGAAAGCCTGCTCTCCTCAACAAATCCCTGAAATCCTAACCCACTTGTGGATACCATAAGCACTAAAACACACTGTCTATTATGCCACCTAAATTGCTGCACACTGTGCTTGCTACCACATGTCACACACAAAAGGAGAAATAAGCAGCAAAATGAAGCTGTGAGGGAAGAGAATGACAAAAATAACACAAGATAACATGTATTTCAACTGTCAGGAGTTCTGCAGAATGAAACACCATAGGCTGGCAGACAGCTTTTCTCTACACAGTGGTCTGTGAATGAACTTAACCAGGAACAGAAAGGAAAGCAGGCACAAAGTACCAGAGAATGACAGAAGTTCATCAGTACAGAAACCCCTGGCAACTCACCTGTGTGAGGAAAGATGCCCCCCCCCTCCAAGTTTCTTGGAGTGCACCTAAAGGATTGTTCATAAAATGCCAAACAAATGCAGTGGACTGTAGCCCTTATTTTAGATAGCCAGCTCAGGAATAGCTAGAAACCTTTCAATCTACAGTCCCACTCAATTAAAGCAGCAACCAGAATGAGCAGCAGTTTGGGGAAGGGGGAAAAAGGAAAAGAAGCAACCGCAATTCTTTTTTATTTATTATTATCATTAGCAAATGGACAGTATCTGGACATCTAAAGAAAATAAGCCCTTTCCAACATTAACTCAAATGTTGTTGTCAATTATTTGCACTGCTCCCGCACTTGAGTCTTCCTCTTTCATACAGCCAGAACCGTTGGGTAAACACGGCGCACAGAAACACAAAAACAGACAGTATATACAGGTCTCCCACCAACTAAACAGAATTAAAATTTTTGGAGATTAGCAACGCTTTGTTCATTTGACTTTGCAACTAATATCAAAACATCTTTTAAAATAAACACAATGACAATATTCACAATATAAAACTTAAATACATTTTTTTTTTAATTTAAAGGACTTATAGCCATTGATTTATCACAGCTGTTCTCTTTCAACTGCTGATGAAGCACTGAGAACTTAAGGTTCACAAAGCAACATTCACATTCTGCACTGCTCCTGGTCAGAGCTAAGATGCCTGCACGATATGGCGGGATCACAGAACAAGGCCAGAGCCCCTGTGCAGCAGGGCTGCCCTCCTTCTGAGAGCAGAAATGCAGGTCCACACATCACCATTGCATGCAGGGGTTATCTAGTCCGCATTCCCAGTTCAGTTCATGGCTGGGTGAACGGAGTGGAAATGAGTCAAAGGTATGCAATACTTCCTCTCCTCCACTATTCTGTCCCTTCTACAAGCTCGAGTCACCGAATAAAGTGAGAGAAGAAGCTCATGAATCAGACTCCTCTTTGGTGTCACTGCAGAGCATGATGGAACTGCACCAAGGGGAACTTTGTCCCACTGCACTCAGCGTATAAGCTTTACACAAACGGGGAAGACACGGGAGCTACAATCTGCGAAGAAATTCACTCAATCCTTAGGCAATCTCATCCACAGTAAGAGATCATTAAGTGTGCTTCAAAGGCAAGAGAATCAAATTTTGCTTAGGAAATCTAAATTTTGTGTTGGAATCAAGGTTTGGTTATTTCATTCTCATTTCACAATTGCAATTAAGCAGAAAACTAGGACAAACAACAGTAACAGTATCTACCTCTTTGGTAATTTCTCTAAGCAATAGGTACGTCTTGCAATAACCATCATAAAAGCCCGATCAGACCTTATATAAGTTTCATAGATCTTAAAAATTGAGGCATGAACTGGGAAAAAAGCTTGCCCCAAATTAAACCGGGCCTGTGGCAGGCTCACAAATACTGTACGGGAACCCGATACCTCAGATCTCTGCTGCAGCCATACAACAGTGCCTCACTGAAAGTGGATCCCAGATACAGAAGCTGAATCAATAACCTCTTATTACAGATGGAAAGTGTCTAGAGTGCATTTTAGGGTATTTCTTTAAGGCAAAAAAGGGTGAATACTAGCTGAGGTCACAGGCAGGCCTGGTAAGTGGTCCAAAGGTGGGCCAAGCAGATGCAGCATACTTTCACAGTCAGGTTGCTCAGTGGGTCAGTATAAAGATGCTTTGTATCCCATCACTTTTGGCCACATGCTACTTTTATGTCTGGCTCAGATAAGCTGCAGCCTTTTATGACTGAAAACTACTTGTTACGTGAAATGCTTGTGGTTTTCTTCAGTTTCTTATAACTAACATTTCACATTACAAATTAGTTTCCATAACTAGCTCTCCCCTCGTATTTGCAGAAAGAATCAGCTGATATACCATGGACTGAAGAGGCAGAGAAGAAGCAATTGCTCCAACTGAAGCTACAGTTTCCACAGAACAGGCTGCAGGTAGTCACAGGCAGAACTGCAAGACTTGCATTGCCACATCACAAATTTCACCTGTTCTCTGCCTCGATTATCTCTGTATAACCTGGTATGTACAGTCAGCAAAAACAACGAGCAGGAAGTCCTTTATATCTCTAAAATTTCCAAGTGTGATGAAACAAGAGTACTGAACTAGAGTGTTTTCCAAAGTGATCTAGTGCTGCCATGAAGCACTGTTTCAGGCTTAAGTCTCAAGTGCCCCTCTGAAAACCTAAATACCAGCACAAAACTGCACTTGTATCCACTACTGAATCACCCCCCATCCCGCTGTCACTAAAGCAGCTTGCATAAAGCATATTTAAAATGTGCATCTTCCTAAAAAATCTGCAGTGACAGCCAATTAGCTGCATGTGCTCTGCAGAGAGTCTCTTCACATGCAAGACTGCTGACAGCTGCTGATTGAAGGCTGCTGTTATCTTGAAGTCCATCACAAAAGGATTACACAACTGAAGCCTGCAAAGGAATGGAAGAAGAATAAGCTTTCTTCCAAACCTGTGACAGCATCCACCATAAATAAAGAGCTTTTGCAAGTGTGTCTCAAATAACTGTCAGGCCACAGATCCAATTCCAGAAAGCAAAAAGGCAGGAATTAATGAATCTGTAAGAAATAACCTGAAAACCACCATGCCTACTTTGCTTTTTATGTAGTGCAAACCACAGCCTGGCTTATATAACTCTTCTGCCACTCTTCTGCTTACTGTTCTCTAAAGGGTTAAATTCTGATCTTACTGGGTGACTGCGCCCTTTCAGCTGAGATAAATGGACTCCCAGGCAAAGGACCACTGGGAAATACATATGGCATACTGTGACAACAACATGCTTCCAACTAGGAGGATGGCTTGAGGTCTGCTTTCACTTCCCCTGCCTTCTGCTTCTCCAGCTTTCTTGTCATTGCTGCTAAAATTGTTTCAAGGACACTTGAGACTTTTAGTACATGTAGAAATGATTTTTTCTCCTTGTGTCAAGAAAAAAATAATAAACAGAAGTTTTAATATTTGCTATGACTACACAGAAGTAGAATCTGAATATGAACTGGAAGTTAGTGTTATCTGAGTACCATTATTGGAGAGCTCCAGAAAATAAAACAGTCCAGATTTCCTACTTAAGGGCACATCTCCACTTTGCCGAAAGCTGCAACAAAGAGCATACAGTTTATCATGCTTGAAAGATGCACAAATACCCATCAGGGAAGAGAGATTACTCTCCTATAAAATATACTTTTTGGTTGGATAGAGATTTGAGAAGAGTTTCTGGCTCTACCAAGAACCATCACTCCCTGTTTTACCTCAAGGAACAAAGTGTCAAGCTGAAATTTTACTTGGAGAACAAATACTAACACATTGAAGTCTGACACAACAACCAGATTCTATTTAAAGACGCATCCCTATTGAACTGTAGCATGACAGAGATTTCATTAATCCAGAATTATTTTCCTGAAACGATGTAAGAAAAAAGTGGCCCCAAGTATCAATTCAAGTGATCATCTTGATCCTCATCTAAGGGCTCTGGGGACAAGGGAAGACACCAGAACTAGACCGATAATAATACTCAGCCCTTTGAGCTTTTCCTCTTATGAGTGCTTTGCAAAGAAAAAGCCTCACCACATCCCTGTGAGGTAGGTCAATAAGTATTATTATGCTCCCTTATTACAGATACAGAAACCGAGGCAGAGAAGTTACTTGCCTGAAGGCCACTGCAGGCATCTGTCTCAGAGATGGAGCTGAGAGACAAAATACCCTAAGTCTCAGAGAATTCCTCTTTCTCTCTCATATCCCCTTCCCTGTACTTGTTTTAATAGAGAAATGAGCAACAGAGAAAGGAGCTATAGTACCACGTTCCTGACAAATAGTGGAACTCCTAGTACTACTCCATGTACTCCAAAAAGGATCATTAAATATACAAGTACCTTATAATTAATGACAAAATGACTGCACACATTATAAAGAAGCCAACGTACAATACAAACCTAGCTTAATAAATAAAGACATGCAGCTGCATTGTCACTGAGTGCTGAGAGGTCCTCAGCTCCATCAGGTCCCAGATGCCAAGAAGGCAAGGTGATGTCATTCCTGCGACTCCACCGCCACGCCAACGAGTGCATGTCTGATAGTGCGGCCGTGGAGTTTGTAGCCATCCTGAGTCACCAGTGCTATCGTGCCCGGCTGCATTCCCTCAGCTGGTACGTGGCAGACGATTTCATGGTCGTATGGATCATATTTGCCCCCAACAGGGTTCATCTTCTGAAGGCCATGTTTGGCAAATACACTTTGCAACTTGGCCTCTATGAGAGACAGGCCTTCATAGATTTTCTTTAGAGTTGTATTTGGATTACTAGGCTCTGCTTCTTCTGCAGCACTCTCAGCAGTCTTCTCCAAGATGTCTGCTACTTCCACGAGGTCCCTGCAGAAACTCTGGATTCCTACACGTATAACGAAGCAAGAAGTACATGAAGAACAACGACTACACAGAGCTACAG
This sequence comes from Aythya fuligula, assembly GCF_009819795.1. NCBI lineage: Eukaryota > Metazoa > Chordata > Aves > Anseriformes > Anatidae > Aythya > Aythya fuligula. The sequence continues at coordinate 161,818 of NC_045572.1, read as the reverse complement.
TGCCTACAACAGGCACGAAGTCACAGAAGTTTGAAAGCACCATTACAGCTGCTAATTGATTTCAACTCGTATTTCAATGAGAGTAGATGGTGCCTTCTGTATCCTGTAGCCAAAGCTTTAGCATTACATGGGGACTATCATGAAGACTCCCCAAATCAAGGTATATGCAGGAAAGGTACATCTATATAGATCAATGATTATTAGTATTATTAGTATTTCACTCCAAGAAGTTCTTGGGACTAAGCCTCATCATTTAGAATGCTGTTCCATACCCTCCAAAACAGTCCCACAGTCCTAAATGTTTTGCCAAACAACTCACAGAAATGCCTATACACACACGGAACAAACAAGATGGGGAGAAATTGATATAATACATGGCCATCCATACATATATCCACAATTTTATTCATATTCATATGTTAAAGTTGCTGTGGAAGGACTGGATAAAATGGACCTCAAGTTGGTCATGAAAACTGCCATAGCGTCTTTCATTAGAAAAATGTATTTAGATCATACACATTTCCAGAAACAGTATATTACACAGTGCAGAAATTTCAGGGAAACCAACCTCCTTCAGTTATAATGATGCCAAAACTAATTTACTGGAAAGACATACCACGAAAACAGAAACGAGAAAGAAGCAGTAGTTCAGTGCTGTCTACACTTGTACATACATGTTCAAACACACACAGAATGAAATAGCATGAAGGAGAGGCAACAAAGGAGCAGACAGAAGCAGACCAATTACCAACTTGTCTCCTCTTGAACCAGGCTCTGCTTTAATGCTTTACAGCCCCCTGTGCCTCACTCCATGAGCAACTTCTAATAAAGGAACTCATTTTTCTTCAAACCTAAAGCAGGCTGCATACAAAAACTCAGGACTCAAAAAAAAATTGCAAACCAATAGTGCTGATTAACCCAGAACTCAATAGCCATTTTGTAGCACCACGGGTAGAATGGTAATAAAACGACAGCAGCTCTAATTTCAAAGCTTAGCTACAAAAAAACCTTCAGATATTCACGTGCTATAGAAAATAATGGCTTCTCATTCTCAGAAGTGATGCTGGCAGAGTGCAATGATTAAACATTTTTCCCCCTTCACTCGTCTCAGCTGGACATATAGAAAAATAGTGAGTAAGCTCAGACACCAACAATCCAGGCCAAACATCGTGCGGCCTTTACAAGGGCTGGACTGAGAGGGGAGAGAAAAGCTGCTGAGCAGCATTTTATGCTCAGGCAGGCAGGCAGGCATGTTGCTGCAGTAAACACAGCTCTTCCTCACTTTGCTTACCAAAGAGTTTGGCATCTTCCACAAACTTCTGTGTTCTCCTCCGGACATTCTCAGAATCTGCCAAAGCTTTCCGGTATCGTTCCTGTAACCATGATAGCAAGAGCAGACATCAAACAAGGAGTAAAACTGATTTCTTGTCAAGTTTGCAATCCCTTAGAAATCATTTAAAAATAACCAATTTCACAGCAGAAGGTTTGTGCTGGGCTCCAGCGTTTTCATTAGAACAGGCAAATCCAACCCCTCTCCTACTGATCACAGTCTCCACTGAATCAGCACAACCGCAATCCCCTCAAAAGACCCAAGTCAAGGCCAGAAGCTTTCAGGGCACAACTCAGTTGGACGCTGCATTGTCAGGCTGTTGCTTTTTGCATGACTCACTGTGCCTATTGAGACACTCCTTTCTCTACCAGGCAAGTCTTAGCAACAGATCCAGAAACAGCTGATTTATCACTTGTTGCAGCAGTACTTTCTGGGCAATTGCCCTCACAATTGCCCCATGCTTCAGTATTTATTCCTCTCCTTACTCACATTTGAAAATTCCCTATAAAATGATCCCTTCCATTTCCCTGCTAGATGCCAAAGATAACTTCCCTTCTCAGACAATCTGGGTCCAGCACATTACAACATATAATACTAGTCAGGACAAAGCTCCTGCCATTCCCTCTTCACAGCACTGTGAAAGAGCTGACCACAGCCCATCTCTCACATACAGTTTTCTCTGCCAGGATCATACTATCAGTGTCTTCCTCCCGGGAGCTACTGACAGCTGGTGTTTCTGGGAAAGGCAGACCGTACTCCTTCCACAGTGTACCCTAACGCCTAGAGCACTGCTGCTTTGAATGCTGCCAGAGCACAGCGATGACGTTTGGATGTTACAGTGCTTAGAGAAAAAGATAGGGCTGAAAGACAAAGTCGAGGGGACTGAATGAAAAACAGTGGTGCCACCAGCAGCACACTTACAGTTAAATCCCGGACTTGCTCTTCCAATCTGATGGCTTTGTGCTCTAAGGCACAATCAGAAAGGGGATGCTTTGGCTCATCGTGGGGATCTTCTGGGCCACACTCATCTCCTGTACTTCTCTGCTGAGCTGCAGTGCTGAAAACACATGGGGACACCCTGAAGTACAAACTAGCAAAAAAAAAAAAAAAAAAAAAAAAAAAAAGTTATGCTACAACATGGTCATAAAGAAAGATTCCTGTTTACTGTAATTTCTAAACGATCCTCTTAAAAAGGTACATAGGATTCTAGATAAAATTTTACCTCTTTTCAGAAAAGATAGGCAACTAGCACAGAAAACTCAGACAGACATTTTGAAAAAACTCTTTTATTTTAGGCTCATATCACTACAGAGGCTGTGCGCCACTTCCCTGACATTAACTAAAAAGAGTCGGGTTTTTAAAGGAAAAAAAGCTGTTGGTTGCATTTTGCTAACTTCCCAGTACAGATAGTCAATACTGAATGGTAAACTTCAGAAACTTTTTTGCAAGGCAGTCTTGAAAAGGAGCAGGTAGCAGAGAGCTGTTTTAAGAATCATTTTAAAGCAAAAGTTTTAAGCAAAATTCAGTAGATCTGTGAAGCTGCAGCATTTAAGTAGATACATGGGCAGAGCCTCGCCTGCTCCTCTAAGAATGTAAATTCATGCAGGTACATCAGGTGAAACTCATCCAGAAGGCTGACTCCATGTTGCAGATGAACTTGCAGATGAAATTATGAAACAACCGAAGAGTTAGATAATTGCATTGAGCTGTAACAACACTGCCTAGATGCCAAGAAGCTTATTCTATACTGTAACTATCTCACAGGTTTCCCAAAAATAAATAGTGGAAATCTAGCTAAAAACAGTTTCATCAAAAGATGATCAAAAGCAGTAGGTTAGACACTTCAATAAATAGACAGTGTTTCACTCTGCTTTTCCACAGTGCCCTTCACTGCCACCACCACTGCAGTCGCTCCAGGAGCGAAGCGCAGTTTTCCCCCCACCTCCTCAATGCAGAGAAGCACCTCCTGCATTTACAGCTGACCTGGACAGCATTAGGGCAAAGCCTCAGCCCACCTCCCCCTCACAATTCACACAGGAACAGAGTCTGCAGAAGAAAGCTCAATTTGCTTCCAAGAGCAAACATTTGAGTATAGTCTTGACAAGGAAGAGTGAGCCTCTCCTTTCTCAGGAGGACCTCAGCTGAGCAGAGCCAGGCTTGCAACACCCCCTGCAACACAGCGCTTTTGTATACACACTACGTGAGGATCTAGCTGACAGTGGCAACTGAATGGGGAGGGTTCGTGCCTCTTAGCCCAGTACTGAACGCTGCAGCTCCTGCAGAATGAAGGTTCAGGTAGTTAAACCTGCCAAAAACTACCCCTGCTGAAGTGTTTTGTGTCCAGCGTCCTCAAATAGGTTTGCTGAGAGATCTGTTGAGTACAAGTGCCAGCACAGAAGAACAGACAACATGTGGAGCCTGGAGAGAAGTGGGAAGGTCAACATGGGGAAAGGAAGAGGCGTCCCACATTGGGTGGCAATGAGGGCTTAGCCTACCTTATCTGTCTGACCAAAGCACGCTTTAAGAGATGTATCTGCCCAAAGACCACCAAGCATCTCCTACCACTCCCTGCTCAGTAGCCCAAATATTCCCTCATTTTGTCTTTAACACAAGGTTATTATACCACCCACAGCACTAATGACAGACTCCCTTTTCCCACTTGAAGACGTTTGCATATACCACTTTTTATTAAGTGGATACTTGAAACGTGGTCTGTACGCCAAACTGTCCCTTTTCAAAGCCATTACATATCACATACAGACCTGAAAGTGCCTTTACTAAGTGTATTTACTCTGAAGCAGGATGCTCCTTTAAAGAGCCTTCTCAAAAAGCTCCCCAGCCCCTGCAGCTCTGGTCCCAGGAATGCCTTCAGAGGAGAAAGCCCAACATTTTAGCCATAGCTGCAGAGATCTGTTTTGGGCACAACACTCCACCTTGAATGATGTTTGTCCCATTTGTTTTGGCAACTGGTTAACACAGTACTTTTACAAAATTATAGGAAGTAGTTAAGCCAGAAGTGAGGAAAGAGCTGTACCTCCTTTACCGTGCCTTCAAAAATCAATGAACGACCTTTAAGCAACTGGAAAGCTTTACTTGTGGGGGAGAATATGTGCCTGCGGTAAGCATCAACCACAAACTTTGTCCTTTATCTTCTTGGATTTCATTTAAAGAGCTGCAGGAATGGAAATCAACCCTGCTTCAGATGAACCAAAGAAGCTAAAATGCAGCTGAGAAAGCAGCCTTGCCTGGCACCTCACAGGTTAGGTACCTGCAGCTTAAAAGAAACAACCCAAACCAGAACTATACAAGAGAGGTAACTCTTATGCATCCAAGAAGCGAAGCTTACTGTGTCATTTCCCTGTGCAAGTGATTCATGTTACAGAAAGGGGTGTGTTTCAGTGTGTAGGAGGAGAGGGGCATGAGCGAGCTGGTGTCTCCACCATGGGGACCTGCCTACGTGAAGCGGAGAGCTGCGAGCATGGACTCCTTTCTTCAGCTGGTGAAACCAAGCCACAAAACACTCCCCCATGCGCTGAAATGCCCCGGGTGCCACAGGCTGTTCAGACAAGCCTGCCTTAAAAGCTGGAGGCAAAAAAAAAAGTGTCCCAGACTGGTTCCAAAGGGAATTCTTAAGAACTATTAGGCAGAATTGAAAATGTTGCCCCATTTACTTCTTCCTTGAGGATGAAATACACCTCTACCAAGGGCATGTGCTATTTACAGTCTGTCTGCTGCACAGTGCTCTGCCTTCTAAGTACAGTCTTGATCACAGCTGCCCTAAAAATAGGCAGGAATCCCACGGGAGGAAGTTGACGCATCCTGAAGTGACAGACATGGGGAAGTCCCAAAGGGTGTGAAAAGATTGTATAACTAAGCTGGTGATTCAAAAAGATTTACAAACTGATGTCACAGAAGAGCAAACAGATAGATGGAGGAGAGAACTTGATTGTAGCCACATGGTTCAAGCCAGCTGTCCTTAAAGATTAGCATTTTAATGATTTCTTTCTGGACCACATGCATGATACCCAAACACCCCAAACCCATGCTGTTTCCCCTTCCAACACAAGGACCCTATCGCACCTCTCCCTTAATCTCTCCTTCCTCCTCCTCCCAAATCTGCATGACAAAGCATGCCAGAACTGAGGTACAGAGCCGTCTACATCAGTGCTTGGGAGAAAATCTAATTATCCTCACTCACTGTCTCATCTGGGGGCAGTGTATGAGAACATTTTGTGGATTCCTTTTTGATGAAACCTAACAGGAGAATAAGCTTCTGCAGCACACCTTAGCACATGATGGCCACAAACTGGCAGCAGACACCCAGACTACAGCCAGTCCAGCGGAAGAAGTCCCCAGAATTTGGGCACCTGGTCCCCACCACCACTTGCCTGCATCAAGCCACTCCCTCTGGCTGCAGTGTGGACGCAGCCATGGCGTGCCCCTGCACAAAGAGGAGCTTCATGACGATGGCAGGTTCTGGCTGTTTTCCACCAACAAAGCCTGCCTGGCTTCCGCCAGCAGTCCCACCTGCTCCAGCCTTGCTGCGCGCTGTGCGCAGGGCCCAGCAGTCCTCACGCGCATGGCAGCGGGAGGACTTCCAGACACACGTCTTCACGTTCAGTCCCAAACCCAGGTGCTTCTGTTATGTGCTCTAGAATCGTTTTATTACATTTACGTGGTTTCTTTCATAGAAAAACCCTTAGAATAAACTATCTTACATTTTATCTTTTTGTTTTGTTTTCAGCTGCCTGCATTTCATTCAACTAACCAAAGCGACGGCTGTGGGTCTCACTGCCCTTTTAAAAGCCATATTCCACGGTGTTCAAAAACATGCCTGCACACTCTGTCTAAATATTAACAAAATTGATTTGACTCTCTTCCCAAACCACACGGGTGCCGTCCCCTCCCCAGGACCCCGCGCACACCGAGGATGAAGCAGCCCAGCCCGGGAGTCCACAAGTCTGGGTGCTCTCGAGTGGACCCGGGGAGGCGGAGGGGCTGCAGCCCGCGGGGCCTCTCCCTGCGGGGCCGTTTCAGGCTCCAGGACGGGGCCGGCCCGGGGCGCGCTCCCCTCCTCCCCCTACCCGCAGCGGGACCCCTCCGGGACGCTCGGCGCTCCCCAGGCCCGGCCCCTGCTCCCCCGGGCCCCGCCGCCACCGCCGCGTCCCGTCCCGTCCCGTCCCCGTGCCCCGTACCTGCCGCGCCGGGCCGCGCCGAGCGCCAGCAGGGCCCCGAGGCGGCGCCGGGCGGCCGGCAGGCAGCAGGCGGCCATCCTCCGCCGGGCCCCGCCGCGCGGAGCAGGCCCCGCCGCCGCCTACAGCTCCCGGCAGCCCGCGGCCCGGTGCCGCCCCGCGCCTCAGGGCGCGCTGTGAGGGGGGGCGGAGCGGCTCGGTGCGGGCCGGGCCGGGGGCTGCTGCCGGGCCCTGCCACCACCCCTCGCCGCAGCATGTCGCTGAGCACCGCGTCCGGCTTCAAACAGGCCCTGCCACCGCCACCACCCACCCAGCCGCGTCCCCAAGCACCAGGCCCAGCCGTTCCTTGAGCACCCGCGGGACTGGGACTCCACCGCCTCGCTGGGCAGCCCGTCCCGGTGCCTGCCCGCTCTGTCTGAGCAGAAATGTCTCTTCCCACCTGAACCTCCCCCGGCACAACTCGAGGCCGTTCCCTCTAGTCCTACTAATATTTATCTGCCAGAAGGTGCCGACCCCAGCTTCCTTTCAGGCAGTTGCAGAGAGCAATGAGGTCTCCCCTGAGCCTCCTCTTCTCCAGACCGAACACCCCCAGTTCCCTCAGCCGCTCCTCACAGGACTTGTGCTCCAGGCCCTTCACCAGCTCTGTAGCCCTTCTCTGGACATACTCCAGGTCTTTGATGTCCTTCTGGTAGTGAGGGGCCCAAAGCTGAACACAGTGCTCGAGGTGCAGCGTCACCAGAGCCCCATGGGCAACGACTGGGGTCTGTGGTCCAGCCAAGCAGGAAGGAACTTTTTTGGGGCCTCATAAAGAATAAACTGGAAAATAATAATAATAATAATAATAATAATAATAATAATAATAATAATAATAACAATAACTTGGTCAAGTGTGCTTTTTAACCCAGGTCTACTCCCAAATTGGCAAGCATGGTTTCAAAGTGGTGGTGAAGCTCTGCTTCTCCTGCTTGGTGGCCCAGGTTCCGTGCTTCTCTCAATGCTCAAGAAAGTTTGACTTATTTCCACTACAAGAGCTGCATAGGTTCTCAGCGCTTAAGAGGTTTTTACCCATTTCCATGCTGAGCTTCCTCCTGCATTGGGAGCAGCGTGGCCATGGGGAGGAGGGGAACAGTGACAGGCAGCATGGCGATGCCATTGTAGAGCAGAGGACGAGCAGGGCAGGACCAGTGCTTCCTTGTACCTCGTGTCCAGGCAGCCAAACACCAAGCTCACAGCTCTGAACCCGTGGTCACCAACAGAACAAGTGTACAGTGGGTTTGGCCAGCTGCCCAAGGCAGTTGTTGTGGATGCAGCATGCACGCACAGCCCCAGGCCACCCCAGACCATGCTGGCACCTTTCATTACAAGCAGAAGTAATGCAGCCAACTTGCTCCCCACAGCCAGGGGAAGAGGTGTACCAGTGCCAACATTTTTATTAAAAGTTGCTTATCTAGTTACTAAAAAAGGGGCCTTGAAAGAGCGAGTTGCAAAGGTTAATTGTGGCAGTAGTGTGCACAAATGGGTCACAGGCCTGCTCCATTGTCTCTGGCACAAAAGCCTGGGCCTTTCCTTTTTATTCCTCTCTGCCTGTTTCTGCCTGTGCTAAATCACCTTCCACCATTTCTCGTGCTTGTTCCAGTCCCCTCGTTTGAAAGCACTTTTTATTATTTTTCAACTTCCCTTGGCTCCATTTTGATGACATGCTTTGGCAAACTGTCTGACAGCAGTAGCAATGCTGTGAATTAATTGTTGGCCCAGAGACAGCCCCGGCCCTTCTCCTAATCCCGCCCCCCCCCCGAATGGCATGGGGTCAGGGCAGAGAGAGCTGGGCTGCCTCCAGCCTCAGCCCCAGCACTTACTTGCTGATTAGCAAGGTTAAAAAGGTGTCTGCTGTTAATTTGCTTTCAAATGCCGACATTTGAGCTTTGTTCATTCCCAGAGGAACATGCCCTCCCCCTTGCTGCCTGGAGGACAACAGAGAAACATCGGGCAAGGGTACTCAGTAGGGGCACAGCAAGCTGGAGACACAAGGAACCCTGAGATGAGGCCCTGTAGAGCCGAGAGCAGTGAGAAAGGTGAATGGTGGGTGTCTCTGGAGGGTCAGGTCCTGAGCAGCTTGTGAACCCCAACACTGAGGCAGCCAAAATCCCCAGAGTCCATGGTCACTTTGGAAAGTGTGAGCCTGGCCTCCAGCATCCCCAGGGTGGAACACGCTAATCCTGGTAAATCAAAGCAGCTGGTGGCTGACCGCCAGTCCCCCATGCTCTCCATGTCACCACGGGCACACACCTCCTGCTGAGCTTCTGCCCCCATGTGTGGCTCCCCCAGATGTGGGTTTCCCAGTAGTATGTGACCCTGATCCACAAAGGACTCCCCTTTCCCCCCCCAGCCTCCCAAATCCCCTTCCCGCCCCCTTCCCCATGGTTTGTGGTGTTGCCCATGCGGCAGACGCTGCTGCAGCAGAGGGGCAAGGGAGGGTGCCTGTCCCCACGTGCCTTCCCATCGCCTGGGAAAAAGGGGGCTCAGAGCTTCCTGATGAGCCCTGGTGTCTGGCAGGGGCCTGGCAGGCATTGCCACAGCCCGGCTTAAGTCTGCTTCTTTTCCCATTCCTGCAGAGAAAGGGATAAAAAGAGAGTGATGAGACATCAGAGGTGCAGGAGGGAGCACTGAGCCCTTTAAGGGCCTCCCTCCCTACTGGGGGGCTTTGGACCACCCCAGCATCTTCAAAGGCAAGGTCACTGCTGCCCTGGGCATCGTGGAGGTGATGGTGTCCCCCCTGCCCACGCAGCCACACACCTCCTGGGTTTCCCTGCAGGCTGGGCTTATGCCAGCAGCCAGTACCAACCAAGCTGGACCAGCCTGGCTGCAGGAGACCCTGGCAGCACCCGTTGCTTTTGGAGTAGGGAGCATCCACAATCCCCAAAATTCATGGCCAAGTACAGGGACAGGATGAAAGGCTGAGATTTCCAGGGGAACAGGGGTGGAGAGGGGGAGTGAAGCAGGACCTTGGCTTTCCGCAGCACATTTCCCTTGTTGGCAGGGAGGATGGAGGCGCTTCTCTTCCTCAGTTCGGCTGCACAGTTGACAGGGACCAAGTGCTCAGGGGGGCTCCCGTTTGGCTTGTTTGTAGCTTCCTGTGGAAAAGGGGGAGGAGAAGGAGGATTTAGGAGACCCAGGGAACAGGGAATGCCAGGAAAGCACAACCTGTCATGAAGTCAAAGCTGATGTGGCCAAGCCTAATCACAGAATCACAGAACTGTAGGGGTTGGAAGGGACCTCGAAAGATCATTGGGTCCAACCCCCCTGCCAAAGCAGGTTCCTCAGAGCAGGCTGCCCAGGTAGGCGTCCAGACAGGCCTTGAATGTCTCCAGAGAAGGAGACTCCACAACCTGCCTGGGCAGCCTGTTCCAATGCTCCATCACCCTCACCATGAAGAAGTTTTCGCATGTCAGTGCAGAACTTCCTGTGCTCTAACTTGCAGCCATTGCCCCTTGTCCTATCCCCACAAACCACTGAGAAGAGGTTGGCTACATCCTTCTGTCCCCCATCCCTCAGATATTTATATTACACTGAGGAGATCCCCTCTCAGTCTTCTCTTCTCCAGGCTGAACAGACCCAGGTCTCTCAGCCTTTCCTCATAGGGAAGATGCTCCAGGCCCCGTATCATCTTCGTGGCCCTCTGCTGGACTCTTTCCAGGAGATCCCTGTCTTTCTTGTACTGGGGAACCCAGAACTGGACACAGTACTCCAGGTGAGGCCTGACCAGGGCAGAGTAGAGGGCGAGGATCACCTCCCTTGACCTGCTGGCCACACTCCTTTTAATGCATGCCAGGATCCCATTGGCCCTCTTGGCCACCAGGGCACACTGCTGGCTCATGGTCAACCTGTCGTCCACCAGGACTCCCAGGTCCTTCTCCTCAGAGCTCCTCTCCAGCGGGTCGTCCCCCAGCCTGTACTGATACTTCGGGTTGTTCCTTCCCAGGTGCAGGATGCTTTGCTTCCCACCTCTAACCACCAAAAGATCAGGGGTGTCCCTCATCCCCACATGCTGCTCCCAGCACTGCCCCAAGCCCCTCTGCTGAATGAAGCCAGAGCTGTGGCAGTGAGGAAGAAGAGGTATGCACCCCGTTCTCTACCTTGCCGGTTACAGCCAGCCCCAGGGCCAGCCCTCCTGCCAGCGACTGCTTCAGACGCTCCTTCACTTCGGTCAGCTGGAGCTCCAGGTCGACTCGGCGCTCCTCCTTCTGCCGGCACTGCTCCTCCAGCACTGCCACCCGCTGCTCCAGGTCCTGCAGCTTCAGCCCTGCTCACACAAACATGTCCAACTCAGCACCTTTGCCTGGAGAGGCCCTGGGCTGAGGCTGTGGGGACTGAGAAGCCACCCATGCTCCTGGGTGGGACGCTAGATGGGGCTGCTGGCCCAGGAGCACACTGCAGCCAGCTCTGCTCACAGCCACAAGTGTCACCGCCATGCTGCTAGCCTGGTGTCCCCATACCAGCCCTTCCCACCATACCCGAATGCCTTAGAGCATTCCCGGTCACAGCACCCAGGTGGCACTGACCCACCTGTGCAGCTCTTCATGGTTTCCCGCAGCTCTCTCTTCTCTTTCCGCAGCAACACCAGCTCACTGCGGATTGCTGCTTTCTCCTTCTCTAGCTTCTCCTTCTCCGTCAGAAACCGTCTGGCATCCTCCTCGGCCCGGTTCTTCCCGTACCTATACTGGTTGGCATCTGCATGTACAAAGGAGAGCCTGTCAGGATGACTCTGTTCCCAGGAGCATCCTGAGCCCAGGCCCAGCTGTGTGGACATCTGGTCCTTCTGGCCTGGTGCAGCTCAACCTGAGACCCCCTGTGGGAACAGCCCCCTCCCAGGGACCGGGGTCTCCCTACGGAGGTTTGCAGCCTGCTGCCCTGCTCCAAGGCCCCTTGCGCAGCGCCCCACTCACTTGAAGCGTGCCTCTTCACTTTGACCTGCGGGTCCACCCGCCGTGACTTCTCACTGCAGGAGGATGCATGGCGCTTCACCTGGGCTCCTGACGGCCGCCCCAGTTCCTCCTGGATCTGCAGTGGGGATAGGAGAGCGTGCCGGAACTCCTGCAGGGCTGCCCCAACCCGCCAAGGCTCTCCAGGGCATCTCCTGTAGCCTGGCCACAGCGGTGGGACACAGCGAGCCCCCGAGCCCTGCTCACCTGAACCTTCTCATAGGGAACGTCGTCGTACACCACGCGGGAGGAGTCCGGCCGGCTGTCTTGGGAGGAGCTGGCCCACCTGCAGGAGGAGGGACAGGTATTTGCCACTGGATTCCTTTCAAGGTTGTCCCTGGCAGACCCCCAAAGGGCTCTTCGATCTCATTGCTCTTCCTACATTGCTCTCCCAGCTCTGGGCAGGGACCCAGCTTTGCTTTTGAGCACCCACCCTGCGCTATGCGAGCACGCGTATCCCTTAGGTCCTTCATTAGCGTTATTAAAACACTTCCAATCCTGCCCAAGGCAAGCTGCCCTGCCTAAGGATATACCAGCCCTCTCCCCTGGCACCTGCCACCTCTTCCCCATCCCCATCCCAGCATTACCCCCGCTCCAGCACAGCCCCCACAGAGCAGAGCACAGCCTTACAGGTAGGAGTGCCTCACGGCTGTCATGATGTTGGCAATGGTCTCCACGTCCACGTAGTCGTAGTGCAAGGCCTCTGGCACTGTCTGGGAGCCTGTCTCCACCAAGAGAATACCCAGCCAGCGGCCCAGGTCTTCTGAGCAGCTTGCCTGCAGGAGAGAGAAAGGCCTGGGGACATGCCTTTGTGTCCCTGGGCTTCATTGGTGTGCACAGGAGGGGAACCAAGGCACTGGTCGCATTCAGGCTTTAACCATTGCAGCAGGTGCTCCCCCAGCTGGGCAATCCCCAGTGCACGTCCCCACAGGAGGCGATGTGCCCAGCTCACCTCCAGCGTGGTCACCTCCTGCCCATTGCGAAGGATGCGGAAAGCGAAGGGGTGCTTGGGGCCCAGCCCCGGCACCACCTCGCAGCCCCGGAGGACGATGGCATTCACGTGGGTGTGTAGGTCACTGCGGTCCTTGTGGAAGTAGAGGGTGTTGGTCTTCAGGCGGCACCAGCGCTCCTTCCAGCACTGGTTGACCAAGACGCTGAGGTAGCCTGGGGAGCGCAGACCCAACAGAAGTGTCTAAGCACCCACAGCAGGACCTTGGGACCTCATGAGATGGGACTGCCCAGGTATTAGGGCATGTTTCCCTGCTCATGGGCAGACCGGTCCTGTTGTGCCTGTGTCCCCAAGGCGTGTCCAGCTCTCCACAAGCTCAAGAGGAGCTCCTCCCACAGCCCCTCACCCCCTGCTTGCCCCCATAGAGCCAGGCTCTCCAGAAGGGAGCCCAGGACCTGTCTGTGCCCCAGGCGCCCACAAACCACAGCATGGGATGTCTTCCTCAGTGGAGGAAGTCTGTGTGTCCTCGGGGGAAGGCTTCTTCTTGGAGAAGCTGATGATCCTGGTGATCTTCTTCCCCGCCGCCCGGCTCATTGAGCCCTTCAGGTCAGCCAAGCCACTCTTCTTGCCTTTCCCTGGAAGGGGGAGAGCCCCAATAGCCACGCACACCACATCACAGCACCCCCCTCACACCAGGATGAATGCTGCGAGGTGTGGTGCGCCTGACAGGAGGACAGCCCGTCCCAGGGGGTGTGGGGCCATACCGTGCTCGCAGGGCTCCCTGCGGGCCGTGGGGGAGAAGGTCTCGCCTGTCGCCACGCTGTCCGAGTCAGAGGTGTGCTTCTCCTGCGACAGCCTCTGCAGGGAGGGGCAGGGCAGGTGCCCTTTCAGCAGCACCCCTCTGCTCAGCCCCAAGCAATGACCACGGTCTGACCATGGCCTTTGTCCCTTCAGCACAGGGCTGGAACATCCACCTAGTGCTGGGGAGCCCCGTGAGCCCCACAGACCTGCCGTGAGGATGGGAAGGGCTCCCTACACAGCACCAGGAGCTCAGTGCTCAGGATATCCTCCTGGTCTCCCTTTCTCCAGGCTTATTCACCAGCCCCACACAGCACTTTGGCTGATCCCTATCACCCTGACCAGAAAGCGTCACCTTATCCAGGTCCATCTTGCAGGGCATCACTGGGGACGTGGGGGCTTCCATCCCGCCCACTCCTGGACTGCTCGCTTCCTTTATCACCTATGCAGAAAGGGCAAGCTCCCGTCTCACCACCTGAGTCCCGCTGGCCCACGGGGAGTGCGGCCGTGGACTCTGCAGCACCTGTCCCTGCTGCCTGCCACGAGGACAGGGTGGCAAGCTCTGCTTGGGGCAAAAACCCTGCTTGCCTGGGGCCTTGCACCCAGCCTGGCCCTTCCAAACCTCAACCATTGTTAAGGTGGATGGTCAAAGGATCTGGAAATTTTGGATGGGAGGGATTCAGGCATCAAGTCACACAACTGTCCTGCTGGCTCTGCACTCCTCAGGGTCCCCCACGGCACATCCCACGGGAGAAGCATTGCCAGCCCCTTTCCCAGCCATGGGCTCAGCAGCAGAGCCAGTCCCTTCCCCACCTCCCACCCCCAGAACAAAGACAGGAAATGGCCATGGGGAAGAGGAGGAGGAGAACAAACATCCCCACCCCGCTCCCTGTCGAGGGGCTCGGGCTATCAGCACAGGAGACGCCCAAGGCTTGGGAAGTGGCTGGCCAGCCTTCCCCACGGCTGATAAGAGACAGAGGAAAGCTCCCTTCCTTCCCCTTCCCCGCGGCAACCCACTCCCCATCGCTGCCTGAGGAAGGCTGTGGCTGGAGGGGGGCAGTGGCAGTACCTTCAGCCACTCCTCAGCCTGCTCCTTGCTCTGCACGGCCAGCACCAGTGCCTCAGCCCCCGGCAGGGAGAAACGCAGCTCGTGCTTCTTGCGCCGCCCATCCTTGGGGACATAGATGACATTGCAGGTGCCCAGGGGCACTTCCACGTGTGGCTGCCGGTCCTTGGAGCTTTTGTAGCACTGGGAGAAGCAAAGACAACTGCTCAGGGTTCAGCCTCTCCTGCTGCCATGCCCAGACAGGGTCCTTGCAGGCTTCTGAGCCAGCGGCACAGACGGAGGTGGTTCCATCTCTGCAACCCAGTCACACAAGGGCTGCGGGATGCCCTCTCCCTTTGCTCCACTAGCCAAGGGGATCCCAATAGTGAGGAGCCCTTCATTTGCTTGCAAGAGAAGCAACAGCTACCCCTGCACACGCTGCAGGGTAGTCACGGCCTCAGGGCAGGTTTGGTTGGCTATTTTTATTTGCTCTGGGGCTGACCTCTCTCCAATGTACCCGGGGGTCTCTCCCCACCCCTCATGCCCCACCAGCTCTGGGCTCACCAGCAGTTTGCCGTCCCGTATGATGGTGAGCTGCTTGGCCCACTGCCCAAAGCGCTTCTTGCGCAACAGGAAGGCACAAATCCTGCAGTCCTTCACCAGGTTCATGGAGGCTTCCTCTGACGGCCACTGGTGTGTCAGCTGCTGGCCCTTCCCGTCCTCCTCCTCCTCATCATAGGACTCATAAGAGCTGCTCATGGCATCTGAGTCATTGTCTGGAAGAGAGCAGGCCTGTCACCCCAAGCAGCTCCCCATCCCGGGGAGCTTTTTTTGCAGGCCAAAAGCCATCCCCAGGTGCACCTGTTCAATTCTCAGGGCTGGCTTATTTCCTTACAAGCCTCAAACCTGCAGAGGCTGGATGAAACCATCTACCCTCACTACAGGATCATGCATTGACTCTCTGCCCTACACATCCCTAGCAGGGTATGGAGCGGCAGTTTTATGGATATGCCAAAATACGTCACAGGGTCTGAGAGTGGAGGTGTGGGAAGTGGCTGCCAGGCGCACCGGAGAGCAGCGGGTCAGGAGGGCCCAGTGCCTCCCCATCCTGCTGGCACCACAGTGAAGGCACAGCCACATCTCACCCCTGGGTACACCAACAGCTCCTCTTGGCTTGGCTCAAGCCCACATTTCAGGGCTGGACTTTGCCAAAGCTCTCTGTCCCCTGCCAGGTGAAGGCACCCGGGTACCTACAGGAGTTCTTCTGCTCCCCGTTCATCCTGGTGATGGGGTAGTTGCTGTCTGCGTCCTCGTAGTAGCCATCCTCGATCGAGTTGGGGGGGCTGGAGCTGTCTGCAGAAGAAGCAGAGGCAGCTGGGGCTGCTGGCTGTGCATGAGCCTGTGAGTGGGGCAGAGTGAAGCACCCCCTTCCCCAAGCACATGCAGACACCAGGAGTGTCAAAGCATTGCTCCCTCCATGGCCCCAACCTCAGCTCATCGCTCCCTTCCCTGCCAAGCCGGAGGAAACAACTCCTTGCACAACCAGCGTGTTGGGATAGGAAGGAAGCAGGAGAGGAGGGTGCGGGCAGTTTCCTTCCCCAGGGGGAGCCAGCACACTGCCAAGGGCCCCGCTCGGCCGGGCAGGGTGGCGGGGGCAGGCGGGAGCGGGACTCACTGTGTGAGATGATGTACTCAGGGGCCTTCCCTGGGCCCAGGGGCAGCGCTTCCTCATAGTAATCCTCAGGCGGGGGGGTGGTGGGCAGTGGTGGAGGAGGGTCTGTAGCAACCTGCAGCAGAAACCCCCCCGGCATGAGCGGAGAGGGCCCCAACGGGCAAGCGTGTGCAGTGGTGGCAAGGGACAGGGATGGGTCCCAGCCACGGCCACTGCCCTGTGCTGGAGCGGGGATCTCACAGCCGGGTACACCAACGTACAGGTTTTGCTGGCTGGCTCCTCGCAAGCTCCAAGCCAACTCCATTGCTGGTGTCCCCGTCCTCCTCCTGCATGTCCTGGAGGTCCCGCAGGTCACAGTCTGGGTTGGGAGCAAGCGTTGAGGGTGAAGGGAGAAGTCCCCAGCCACAAGGATGCAGCTTTCACCACTGTTCTTGTCCCCTCTGAGTGCCCCCACTGTCGGCTGGGACCCAGCCCAGCGCAGCACCTGCCCAGTAAGACCCCGGCATCGCTCTGGGATGGCCACACGTACCGAACTCCTCGAAGAGAGACTCCACGAAGCTGGTGCCGTTGTTCAGGGAGGCTGTGTTCATGTACATGAAGTCTGCATCCTTCCCTGAGGGCGAGGGGGAAGCTCTCAGCCCAGAGACAGGCAGGACAGCTGGGTGAGCACCTGCACCTCCCCAAAATCACCCACCCAAGCTACAAGATCACCTCCTGGCCAGGCAGGCTGCTGCTCCACGCCGTGGGGCAGGAGGAGATGAGGAGCCCCCAGGGACACTGCCAGCCCCCAGGGAGGGCTGGAACCCTCTGGATGCCCAGCCCCTCTGCCTTCCTGTGATCCTGAAATCACTGTGCTCAGCACAAACTGGGAGCAGGAGGGCATCTGCGAGGCAGTGCTTCCAGCAGAAGCAGGTGCTGATGCCAGCACCCAGAGAAGCAGGGGAGAGCCAGGAACAAGAGAGAGGAGCAAAGCACCCTGAGGGTGGTGCTGGGCACTGGAAATGGAGGCAGCAGGCGCACAGGCAGGGAAACTCATCCGTGCCTTCAATAGGCTTCTCCTTGCCCCACTGGGCTGGGCCCATCTGTGGTCCCAGGCTGGGGACACACTAACACCAGGGCAGCCACCAGATCCCTTGGGAGCAGGACACTGACCTGTGGGTGGCTGCAGCTTCTGCAGGATGGTGGAGACAGCCATCTTCTTCTCCTGCGTGGTGGCACTCAGGTACTCATGGTCCAGCAGCTTGAGCAGGATGCTGAGCTCGGGTAGGAGCTGGTCCAGCACTGGGGGAAGCAGGGAAAAGACCTTCAGCTGGGGGGGGTCGGGGTGCTGGGCTTTGCCTGCAGCCCCCAGCACATGGGGAAGTGGGGAGCAGGACAGAGACACAGTTCCCAAGCCAGCCTGGTGGTCTGGCACATTTTAATCCAACTTCCAGCTCAAAACTGGGGCAAGCTCAGGAATTTCATCAGCCTATGCCTTGGGGACGTTTCTCCCCTTTTCACAGCCAGGCATGCGATGCACACTTGGCCAGAGCAATACCAGAGGTGCTAAAATAAATGAGGAAAGAGGATTAAGATGAAGGGGCTGGACCACGTGGAAGACCCCTGCACGGCTGCCAAGCACACATGTGCTCCTTCTGCACGCACACTCACCCAGGCGCTGGCACACAGCCCACTGAGCCCGCCGATGGAAACACGAGCTCTGCAGGCTGCTGCCATCAAAAGGCTCAGCACGTGAGTGTTTCCACACAGTTAAAACCACCCCTCTGTCCTCCATGTGAGGTATCGTGCTGTGTGCTGTTGGAAGGAAAGAAGGAAAGGACACCCAGACACCACCTCCAGAGCCACCTGGCAGTGCCGCTCCAGGACAGAGCTGTCCTCCCCAGCACAGCACCCTGCAATGCCACTAGGAGCCATAAAACAGCAGGATAGATGGGGAGAACCCAGCAAAAGGCAAGAAAAGAGAGCAGGGCTACAAAAAAATTATCACTTAATGCAGTGTTTGGTGTGCTGGCAAGGAGGGAGGGCAGCACCTGCAGAATCCAGTGCCTGAGACAGCCCAGCTCTGAGAGGCTGGGCTCAGGGGCTCCAGCAAACCTGCAGCTCTAGAGGCTATGGAGTGTGGGAAAAAATAATAATAAAATCTGCCGTTTCTTCCAATGCAAGCATGAGCAAGATCTTGGCAGTAGCTGAGCATCATCACAGCACAGCTGGGGCAGCTGTGCAGCTGGCTGTGGGTCTCCAGGGACAGGGAAAGAGGGCAGAGGTGACCGCAGGGGAGGCTCAGACATGCTGACCGATGGGGATGTTTGGCGGAGAGGAGGGGAGAGCGCAGGCAGGAGCGGAGCACCAGGACTGCTGGACACACTGCCTGGGCTGTACCTGTCACCTGCCAGGGAGGGGGACACGAGTGGCAGGGTGGCAGCCATGGTGTTGGGAAGAAGAGCTGGCTGCCCCATAGCTGTGGGGCTGCTCAGCGATGCTGAGCTGGGCAGCAGCAAGGGCACATTTCCCAGGGCCAGGACAGGGTGCTGTGGTGCTGCTGATGTGGGATCCTCATTACTTCTGCTCATAATAAGCTTCCGCTGGGCCCTATCCAAACTCCACCTGGCACCCAGCAAAACCTGGTTTGACCCAGCATTTTGGTGGCACAGCAGGGACAGCTGCTGTTAAATCTCGCCTACCTTCAACCCATGAACAAGTCCCTGGCAGGGCCAGTGCAGCAGGCTGGCAGCTCAGTAAAAACAACTTCATTTTCAAAACTTTTTAGCTGAAGGGGAGCCCTACGTGAGTGGGTTGATGCAGATCAGCACCTGGCCAAAACAAGCCGCCCAGGCGAGAAGGCAGCGTGCCTGGCCCCAGAGCACTGCCTCCCCGGGATGAGGCAGGATGTGGCTCACAAGCCTCTTCCTGCCAATGGGCTTCTATCTCTGCAGACCTTCTGCTTCCTCCTCCCTGCCCTGCGCCAAGCTAAACACCAGCATCAGCCCTTCGGAACAGCTGGCTTTGCCAGCACCAGCCTCCTGTGGGCAGCCCCCAGGGGCAGGTAGCCCCCAGGAGGGGAGCTGGCAGCATCCCGCAGCCCATGGGGATGGAGAGGGCACACACAGCAGGACTGGGCCTCCTGCTCAAGCTCTGGAGTTGGAAACAGAGATGTTTGAGATGTTCGTAGAGTGCTACATGCTTCTGCTCAGCAGTGCTCTCCAGGCGAGGCGAGACATCTTCCTCTGCCTGGCCAGGGTACAGGCACAGCACCTGGCAGGGTGCTGGGCTAGAAAGGAAGCTGCTGGGACAAAAAACGAGACACAGATCTGTCCACCCAGCACCTAGGAAGACACTTATCCACCATCCTGCTCCAGCTCAGCTCACCACGTGTTCCTACAGTGGAGAGAGGACCATGCCCATGCCCTACGCCACCTTCCCACAGCCATGGTGCCACGAGCATCCCCATCCCCTGCCGTGCACACATCTCCCACCACAGCCCCCAGCCCTGCAGCAGGGATTTGCACCAGCTGAGGGCCAAAGGGTGAGCACAGCCCTATTAATAACCCCAAAGCTGGTAGCGTTCACAGCCAGAGGGGTGAAGGGACCCCCATGCACAAACGTGGTGAGAACAGCCGCAAAGCAAGGCTCCCCGCAGCCCTTGCAGGCGCATGAAGCTGAGCAGGGCCAGTGCTGAAGGCTCCTTTGTTCCCCACAGCTGAGCCGTACCCTGTGTCTCCAATGTCAAACATGCCCCCAGAGCTGGAGGGGGGGACGAGCTGCTCAAAGGGGCCTGTGATCCACAACGGGCTTGCGGAGCCGAGCCTTTGCCTGGGGGAGCGGAGGAAGGGAAGGAATTAATTTCCTGCACTCGTTAGGCTCCCAGCCCAGCTTAGGTTAATGGGGGCTGCAGGAAGCCAAGAGAGATCACCCACGGGCTGTGGATGGCACCGACGGGCACTTTAGAAGGGCCAGGGGCTCAGGTGGCAGGGGTGTGGGCACATGCTTGGTGCCAGGGCACAACCGGGGATGATGCAGAGCCCGGGATGGAGGTGGCAGCAGGATGTCACAGGGCACTGCAGGACAGCAGGATGTCACAGGGCACTGCGGGACAAGGTGGTGCAGCACTGGAGCACTGAGCAGGTGAAGGGGCCACAGGGACCCCAGGTTCCTGCCGTGTCATGGCCTCACTCACAGGGCACCTCCAGCACTGACAATCGCGTCCCACCTGTCGGGAGCCTCAGGGGTTTCTCCCACACCCTGAATCCCGTGGGAGCACCCCACTGTGCCAGGCACAGGGTTTGGACACAGATATCCCAGCGGAGGGAGCGGCACCAGCCCTGGGACAGACACAGACCCTGCTCCCCACTTCCAGCCCATCCAAGCACCGCAGCAGGGATGGGAAGGGGGCAGAGCCCGAGCCTCTCCTGGGAAGCCCAGGAGCTGCGGCAGCAGATGGCTTTAGCAGGAGCCAAGCTGGGCTGGATGGGCTGGGGGAGACCTAGGGCAGCACCCCTGGGGCAGGGAGAGCTGTGGAACAGACCCAGGCCATTGCTGCTGCTGAGACAGAGAGGTAGCGCTTCCAAACATGCCCCAGGTGCAGCACCAAGTGGGATGCTGGCAGAGGAGCTGCATCCCCTCCCCGCAGAAGCACCCCACTGCCCCTCCCCACCTTGTGCCCAGGCCAGCTCTAATTTTAGACCCTGGTAGTGCATTCCCTCAGGGAGCCAGGCATCCCAGGCTGAGATAAGGGTTTGGGAGCAGCTGCAGAGCCCACCTCCCCCTCCCGAGCCTCTGCTCGGTCATGGGAGCAGGCAGCAGGACTTGCTCCAGCAACCTGCAGGAGGAGGAGGAGGAAGGTGCTCCAGCCCAGCTGATGCATTAGCTTCCTGGTGCGCAGTTCAGCTTTCAGCAGGCACAGAGACAGGACAGCGCAGGTGGGGTTGCAAAGCAAAGCTGCTCGGCACTCACAGCCCAGAAGATAGCCCCAGGGGGGAGGTGCAGGAGGTGCAGTTTCCCAGCCAGCAGCACCGTGAAATCACTGCAGAGGACTCTGCCCCACAGACACAGCTCTGCCGCCCGCTCCCCCCCCAGCCCTGGCCACCCTTCCTCTTGCGCCAGGTGGAGGCCGGGGGGCGAGGGAGGCTGGGGGAAATCGGATGCTGGGAGCGACTGCCATTGTTTGTAGCTAAAATAAAAGCCAAGCAAAAATAAATCCTTCCTGTTGGCGCAAGCAGGGCCGCAGGATGCTGTGCCTGCGGAGGAGTGCTGTTCAGAGCTGCCCCCAGCAGTAAACAAATGGTTTTAGCCCCAGTTAGAGACGCCATAAAGGGGGGGGGGGTTGGGATGGGGAAGGGGACACAGGCAGGGACCCTGCAGGGAAGCCAGACCCTCTGCTCGCACCTCCCCAGCCCGGTGTCAATGGGCTGCTTTGCCACGGACAGCAGGCAGGCGTGGGGCTGGTGACAAAGCATCGTGGCAGGCAGGCTCCCAGTGCTGTCCCTTCATGTCCTCGCTGCCGGATGGCCCCGCAGGTCCTCACCCAGTGGCACAGGGCATGCAGGATCAGCTAGGTTGTGCTGGCAGGCGAGGAAATCAGGCAGAAAAGTACCCCTCCTGCCCAGCAGCTTGGCATGCTCCCGCATGGAGGAGTTGAGAGAAACGCCAGCCATTATCACACTTAAGCTCTGGAAACATCCCATAACAGTGGAAGAATTGCTAAGGGGCCACTTGATGCCCGTGAATCATTTCTTCCCTGGAAACAAGGGCCCCTTGAGCAGGGCGGATGTGGGGAGTGCCTCAGCCTCCACTTCCAACTCCAGCAGCAGGAGCCTGAGTGCTTTGGGCTGTCTGCTGCATGGATGGAGCCCATACCCATTGCTCCAACTGCCACCAGCAGCGATTGATGCCTTCACCAAGCACCTCGGGCAGGCATCCCCTCTCCTCCAACCACTCATTCCCAGCTCAGGTGCTGCAGCATCCCCGAGCGCTGCGGAACAGGAGGTGGCTCTGACCACTCGGCCTGCCCCTTATGCCCCGGGGGGAGCCTGTCCCCCCAGAGATCCCCAGCAGCCTGTGAAGCCAAGGCTGCATCAGGCAGGGCAGGGACACACACCTCCCAGGGAGTGCATCACCATGACCTTGCAGTAATTAAGAACCTTGGCTGATAATCTTGGAAAATCAGCCCTGGGAGGTTAAGGTGAAGCCTGCTTGCTCAAGGGGACAGTGAGTCCTCCCCAGTGGAGCCACCCCTGGCTGCTCATCTTACAGCAAGGAGATTGTGGTTTTCACAGGGCCCCATAGCATCTTTCCCTCTGCAGCACTGGGAGAAGGGCAGAGAACAACCAGGGGGGTGAAAGAGCCAGAAGGCTGCCCCGGCTGTGTCTGCTGAGCCGCCGTTATCCTTGTGTCTCCTCAACACGCACCCCAACACGGCCAGCAACTCGGGGCTGTGCTGGCCACCTCCCTGTCCACTGCTTTCTGTGCCTGGTGCAGCTATGTGCCAGCAGCAGCTCTCCCCCAGTATAAATAGCTCTGCTGAAAGCCTTATCTGGTGGCCTTGCTCTCAGCGACCCTGGAGGAGAGCAGCTGAGCAGCCAGCCCAGCCCAGGGCAGAGTGGTGCTCCCAGCCACGCACCCCTCTGCCCTGCACGCGCCTCGTTCAGCATTGCCCAGCAGGATGGGTACTGCTGGGCAGCCCTCCCCAGTGCGCATCCTTCCTGCAATGCCTTTCACACCCCCAGTTAAGCCTCCAGGTGCCCCGAACAAGACTACCCTTCCCACCACATTGACCCTAAGAGCAGCTCCTGCCACAGCAGAGTGGCTTCACAAGCCTGAGCTGTGCAGGTAATAATTAACAGGCTGATTAAATCACCCCAAACATCTGTGACCAATGCAGATAATGACCCTGTAGTGCCCCGTGCTGCAGCAGGGCTTCTTGGCTGGGGGCTGCCCCCCTCTCTGCTGACATTGCTCCCTCTCCTAGAAAGGACTGCTTCACCAAAAGCAAACTTTCGTCCTCCCAGATGATGAGGCTGCAGCTGTCCCCACCCCAGAGGAGGAGGGGGTGGTTTCTACATAGCCCTCTTACAGCTGAGAGGAGCAAGAAGCCAAGCAAACAAAGGCACACAGACACTGTTTCGGGTGGGGTATTCCTGAGCCATGCTGGGGAAGGACCCCTGATCCCCAAACCTGTTACAAGTTATTCCCAGCCACAACTCAAAATGAGCTACACCATCAGCATACAAGGACTGGGCTCACTGGTTCCAGGCTACATTGCAAAACTGGGTGCGAGGCGAAGTGGCCATGCTGCAGGATGCTCCGCAGGGCCGGCGGCTGAGGATGATAAGGGCTGCTGGCTGAGAACGTGTTTAAATAATGAAGGAAAATTAGAGGTTTGAGATGCCCTTTTAAAGGAATAGGCAGGCAGGGGCGAGACCTGCTGAGTAATGTATAAAAACAAGCTTCAGCCAGAGGAGAGACGTTAGGATTAGCCAGGACCCAGAATAAACTATGCTTTTTCCAACCAAAATTTTGGTGGCAGCCTCTTCAAAACAAGCCCTGCAGCCGGCAGGGAGCAGCAGGTTGATGCTATCCCCCCAACACCGGGAGGGGCCCCAGGAGAGGAATGGGGTGGGCTCTTTCCATCTCCAGAACAGACATCCCGGCCGTACTGATGGGGCTGGGAAGCTCTCTGCATCCCCAAAGGCTGTACTCTGCATCCTGTGCACCACCTTTCCCCAAAACCACAATCCAAAAGATGTCAGGCGGGGCAGAGGTGCCTCTGTAAGAAGTCACAGGTATATCACGCCTGGCCTGGGGAGGCAGAGGAGGACACAACAACAAAACAGGATGGAGCAGGGGACAGCCACCAGCCATCTCCCCTGCTCCAAATGCTTTCAGCTGCGTTGCACAATGCAGGCACCTCCTTCCAGAGGTGCTGGGAGGAGAAAACACCGACAGGGGTAGAAAAAAACTATGGGGGAAATATCCCCATGGAGTCAGCACCCAGGGCACCCCAGAGCCAGCCATGCCCAGAATGCCAAGGTGGGTCAGGGACCTGCTCAGTGGCCACTTCTCCCCATCCCCGCTGGGAGGGCCACTGAGGAGAAGCAGAGGGAAAAAGGGGCACAGCAGAGGGTCTCCGTGCTTGGGGGCCAGGCTTGTGCTGCCGGAGGCTCCTTGGAGGGCAGGATAAGCGTGCTTGCTCAGCTGAGAACAGCCCTTCCGTTTCCTCCCATTGGTGATCTCCGGGAGCATCAGGTGCAGCCACAAGGTCACCAGCCCGCGGCACTTCCAGCCACCTTAACCCCTTCGGGGCAGGGGCTTGGAGCCACGAGAGCCGGTCTGGCACAGTGGGAAAGCTGGTGAGCACGGGCACAGGGGAAGATGCAACAGTTCTGTTATTGCTGATGGCTTCAGCAGTGCCTGGACTGGTTTACTGTACCTGTTTTTAACTCCGGCGCAAGACAGCCAGCTATCAGACCTGTTCCTGCACATCTATCCCTGGCTTGGCGCTTTATGACCTGTTTCCCAAAGCATAAGGTGATGCTGGGATTGTGCAAAATGGGAGGCAGAACCCACCAGACAGCAAGGCAGAAAGGGGATGTTTGCCTATCATCACACGTGACGGGTTTAAATTAAAAAAAAAAAAAAAAAAAAAAAAAACAAAAAAAAACCCTCTTCCACTCCCCCTCAAAAAAAAAAAAGATAAAAAAAAGGCAGACAGCAAAAGCCATTCCTGAAGCTGCTTCCCCAGGTGCTCTCCTGTTAATTGCCAGTGATCAGAGCACTCCAGCGTGGCCCAGCCTTCCCTCCTATCGCTCCCAGGATCACAAGCACACAAAACCCACTTCAAAAAAAGAGATTTTGAGAATGGAAACTCCTCCCTGCAAAGGTCTGTTTTTGTTCCAAACTGTTACGAAATGTCAGTGTTTTCCCCCGCTTGGCAAAGAGCCCTCCTTTGATGAGCTGAGAGGCTTTATCAAATCCAAAAATTGAAGGGGTGCGGGACCAGCCGCCTGGGGGGAGACCTACAAATAACTTATTCTCCTCCTGCCTCACCACGGAGGCTGCAGATCATCAGTGTGGTGTCTGCGGGGGGATTTGAGCTCCCTGAATGCCGTGACTTTCAGCACTCGGGGGTGATGAAAGCCAGGCTTTTGTTGGCTGCGGTGGATGGCAGGGCTCAGCACCATTCATCCTGGGTGCCCGGGCAGGGGCTACCGGCCCCACGGCTGGTTGTGCCTGGCAGGGACAATGCGGAGATCCTGGGGAATCTTCCAACCAAGCCGCCCTGGAAGGGGGCATTAAACGGATATTATATAGGACTGACGGTTTTGATGTTAATTTTAATGGAAAAACAGGTTCCTTCCATGTAGGAGGTACCTGTTCCTCAGGGGACCTTCAGCAGACTAGATGGGATGGCATCTGGCACAGCGAAGAGTTAAGGGGCTGGGACATCAGGCACCACTTCAAGCCTTGGCTCTGCACGTCGTTATCTCGGGTCCCTGTGAGTTACTTGGCTACTGAATGAGAGGCAGATCTCGGGATGAGCCCAGTTTTCACCCGCTGACCTCCTCTAAAAGGCCTCCCAGCTGCTCAGGAGGAGACGATTCAGACCCTTACTGCATGGTTTTATTTCCCTGGGCTGGGCTGCAGGACCTCAGCGCGGGACACGTCGGCCTCTCAGCTCAGCACATTTCCACCGGAAAACTGCATTTCCAGGTCAAGAGGAGATACTGGGAAGAGACAGGTTTCCCAGACAGCCCGCTGTGATTCCAGTGTCATCAGGGTCGCTGGCTGCAGGACACCAATGTCGTGCAGCATGAGCCAGGCAAACGACACCCTGCCTGCCTGCTGCGTTTGGTGCCAGCGCCCTGGGGCCACCTGCCCACCTGGGGGACCAGGGAAGCCCAAGGAGGGCTCAGCCTCTTCCCACACACTCTAAACAGGCTGCCAGCACCGGAGCCGGGCAGCTCAGCTCCCGGCAGAAGGAATGGCTGCAATGCAGGGGGGAGCTCGGCACTTGCCCGGTGCTAACAGCTGGCCCCAGCTCGCTGCTCGCCCCCTTCCTTCCAGCGGGCGGGATTCCTGCAGCCTAGTTTCAGGCAGCAGGTCAAGAATGATTCTGGCGCCCTCCTGCCGAACCCTATGCCTCCCCATTCCTGTGGGTGAGCTGGAGCCAAGTTTATCCCTTACACATCTCCGCTGGCTTTGCTGGATTTAGACCGCAGATAAGTTTGGTGCAGGACCTAAATTCCCCTGGCACTAAAGGTCAGGAAATTGCCACTAACAAGGAAAAGCGAGCACAACCCTTCTAGAACAAAGCCTCATGGCACTGAGCATCTCCCCAAATGCAGGCACATATATATTTCTCCACCTCCACAGCCTGGAGTGACTGCCGACAGCCTCCGGCAGTGATGGCGAGCCGAGCACAGCACCACTCACTGCACAGCCTGCGGGCAAGGCACTGTGCTCAGCCAGAGAGCAGAAAGCAGGAACAGAGCTGGAGCATCACAGAGCAAGAGCAAGTCAGGGCACACGCAAGGCTGAGCTAGGCTGTAGGTGAACAAAGGGGCTGCCAGAGAGAGAGGAGAGGTTGGGACCTGGGGACAGGGCTCCTGCCCACCACCAGACCAACCCTGCTGCCCACCGAGCCCCACCACCCTCCCTGCACAGCCAGCACCCCAGAGGGATCCAGCGGCTCTGGGTGCTGCACAGTGGGGCTGGAGGAGGTTTATGTTAGCAAAGAGCGATCTGGGTGCCAACAGCAATTCATTACAAGCTCTCCAAGCAAAGCAGGCAGGCACCTCCACCACTACCATAGAAGGCACCTACGGGGGGGGGATAAGAAGCAGGGGAAGCCCACGGAGAGCAGGGCACAGTGGGCTGCAGGCAGCCCTGCAGGGCTCAGGCACCAGGACCCCTCCGTGCCAGCCCTGCGCCATGCCTGTGCCCAACTCCCCACAGCCCCAGGAGGGGGCTCAGCAGTGTGCTGGCACCTCCAGCCCTTCCCCACAGAGGGATCCCACAGCCCTGTGAGCCCACAGGAACATCCCACATCAGGTGGGGGTGGCTGCTCAGCAGCTCACACAGCAAGAGATGGGGGCAGATGAGGCTCTGCTCTCCCCTTTGCCCACCGGTGAGGTTCCCTGGGACCCTGGAGGACAGTGCTGGCACCATGTGTCACTTGTCAGAACCACCACCCCCCCCGCTGCAAGCAGCAGCCTCCTTCAGAGCTAACATCCTGGGACTGGTGTGCAGGGTGAGCTGCAGCTCCAGGGGAAGGCTGTCCCTGTCCCCATCCCCTCCTGGGCTGCTGGGCCCTGACACTGCTCTCCGAGCACCACCACCACGAGCTACACCCCGAGAGCTGAACTCTGCACACCGCATTTCCACTGCGGAAACACCATCCAATCCTTTTACATTGGGAAGGGGAACTCTTGACCCTCGGGTCCTGCTGGTGCTGACCCCAAGCTGCAGGCACAGCCCTGCCTCAGCCACCCGGGACTTTGTCCCACAGAGCCAGAGTGATGTCCCTCATCCCTGTGCTGTCACCCAAGGGTGGTGCTGCTGCAGCACCTATGCAGAGCACCCAGGGGCCAGGACCCCCCCCATGCTGCACCCTCCACCACCTGCTCATCCTTCCTAGATCAGCATTCAGCAGCAGCAGCATCACCCCCTAGCCCCCAGCCTCCCCCTGTTCCCCCTGGAACCCCCTGACCCCAGCAGAAAGCCAACACATTTCCTATACGAGCCCGATGCCACCGGCCTGTGTGGGAGGGCAGGGTGGGGATCAGGCCCTCTGAGACCACCGGCACCTTCTCCAGCTGGGGAAACTCTCCGGGTCCCAGCAGCTCTGTATGGAACTGGTCACCCTGCTTGCTGGGACCACCAATTCCCCCACGGAGCCCCCCAGGCACTCCCACCCCATGCACTCCTATGCCAGGCTGTGACTTTTCACCCTCGCCACCCACGGGGGGGGGGGCGGGGCCCCAGCCCCAGGACACCCCGGGGTCTCGCAGGGACGCACACGGGGCAGGAGGGGGGGGCTCATTTCCCAATCTCTCCCGCACCGACCCCACGCCCCCCGTTCCCGGCGAGGTGCGGGGGGGACCCGCGGCCCCTTACCGCTCTGCCGGTCCATGGTGCGGAGCCGGGGGCAGGGGCGGCCGCCCCGGGAGCTGCGGGATGCCGAGTGGCGGCGGGGCCGGCTCTCCCGGTGGGGCGGCCGAGCGCCAAGCCCGCCCCTCCCTCAGCGAGGGGCAGCCCCGAGCCCCGGCACGGCCCGGCACGGCCCGGCACGGCCCGGCTCCGCCCCGGGCCGCCCCCGCCACTTTCGTGCCCACCCCCCCGGGCCAGCGCCCGGCGGCCGCGGGGCTGCGGGGAGAGGGGTGAGAGGTGTGTGGGGGGTGTCCGGCCCCGGGAAAGGGGCTGGGAGCCATCGGGGCTCTGTCCCGGACCCCTTCCCGGCCCGGGGGGGGGGCTGCGGAGACCCCCCCTCCTCGTGGCACCGCCTGGAGCGCGTCCCCCGGCATATCCCGCCCGGAGCGCGTTGGGTTTGGAAAATGAGATTTGGGTAAAGAACGCGGGGCTGTGCCCCCGCCCAGAGATCACCCAGGGGCCAAGGATTGCCCCCCCCCCCCCACCCGTGGCCCATCGCATTGCCCCTGCTCCCGCATCCCCCCAAGTCCCCCGTACCCGTTCCCTCCTGGTG
The DNA here is from genome assembly GCF_009819795.1 of Aythya fuligula. Taxonomy (NCBI): domain Eukaryota; kingdom Metazoa; phylum Chordata; class Aves; order Anseriformes; family Anatidae; genus Aythya; species Aythya fuligula. The sequence goes on along the minus strand of NC_045572.1, from coordinate 133,156 downwards.
CCCCTCCTTGGCGCGGCTGCTCTCCCCCCTAACAGGGACACGGGGACACCCGGACCTGGGAGACCTGGGACGCTGGCAGAGCACGGGGACAGTGTTGGAATGAGGGGAGCACCTCTTTCACCGTGCTCTTGCCCCCCCGGGCAATTACTCTCCCCCCCTACCCCCTCCCCCCCCCAGCCAGCAGCCAAGCCCCCTGGGGACAGCAGGCTGCCCTGAGGGACACACGAGGAGGTTCCACACATGCCTGGGTAGCACTGGAGAGCAGTATCCAACATGTTGTGCACAAATTCAGCAATTCAGCTCCAGATTTCCCCCCTTTTGGGGCATTGGCAGGGCTGGGCAGAGCAGAGGCAGCTCCTCCTGTGCCCCCCGTGCCTCGGCTGCAGCCAGCCTGGCCCCACTTGTCCCATGCACCCTCCTATGCAGCTGAAGCCACCCAGCCAGGTCCCCCCTCCTGGACTGAGCTCCATTTTCCTCTCAAGCCACAAACTTGTCACCTCCGGGGCTGTGGTGAGGGCATGGGGCACCCAGAAGCTACCAAACCCAGCTGGGTTGTGGCTGGGATTTGTGGAGCAGCCAAACCAGCAGCGTGGGTTCAGGCACCGCTGGCTGCCAGGGCTGGGGCTCCCTGGGGCACATCCCAGTGATGGGACCCCACAAGGGTCCTGCCACTGTCTTCTGCCCCAGAGGGCAGGGGAGCTCTCTTGGCTCTGAGAGGAAGCAGTGGCCCCTGCCTCAGTTTCCCCATCTTTGCCATGCAGGCAGTGGCGAGGAACAGTTAGTTAGTGCCCATAAAATGCTTTGAAAATGAAAAGCCTCTCATTGATGTGTTGTTGTTGTTGTTATTATTATTAATTAACAGAAGCACTGGCTCCTCCAGGCTTTATCTCTGAAGGTGCTGCTGGAGATGAAGTTTCTCACAGCCCCAGACAGCCGAGCTTGATTTAGGGAGCTGCAGTTTACGGGGGTGAAATCATAAATACAACAGGTTCACTTACTGCTGCACTAACGCTGACAGGAGCAATTACCAGCACAATTTTCCCTCCCAGCTCCCGTCCCCACCAGCACAAAGCTCCTGGAGCTGCCACTGGTGGCAGGGGGACCCACACCAGAAAAGGTGTTAGTGTGTAAATAACCCTATTGGTAAGAAAAACCAAACACCCATGGGTGCTGATTCCCCGGCCCCCGCTGGGCAGCACAGCAGCCCCAAGCCCTGAAGCTTGCCCGCTCCCTGCTCTCCTGACCCTGGCCAAACCCGAAGAGCAGCAACAAGCTGCATGAGGCAGGAAGTGTTTCGGGTTATTCAATCGAGAAGAGCTTAGTTTGGGGACAGCCTGAGAAGCTGTCATTGCGGCACTTTGGGAGGAGAAACTGGCTCCGTAGCACTACAAGGGTCGTAGGGCAAGGCAACAGCAGGAGAAGCATCAGGACTCGGGACTGCACTTTTACCTGTGGGGGTGCACCCTGCTCCCCAGGGGTCCTCCTCATCCCCTGTCCCATGGCCTGGATTTCTGTTCCTGGGGCTAAATGGCAAGGCTGACGGTGCCCCCGCGGCTGCCCCTGGTGGGACCCTGTCTCCCTGCAGATGCACCCAGAGCATCGCCCCACACCACGAGGGGCAGCAGAGACAGGCACCATGGGGCTCATGTGAAATTAGCCCCTGACAAAACCCAAGGCTCAATACAGAAACAAGGCTCGAAAAGAAAAGGAGACAAAGAGCACAACATTATCTGTGAGACTCCAATTCACTCTCAGGGGTGCAGAGGGCGCCTCTGCCACGTACAGTACTGAGAATCATACAGAGCTGCAATATAGAGATCTTTCTATGTATATATTTATAGGTATGTATATATTTATAGTGCACTGCTTTTAAAACAGCCGGGCCTGCTTCTTCAGCTCATTCCTCTTCCAGAGGGCCAGGCGGTCAAACTCAGTGATGGTCATGCCGAAGATCTGGTAGAACTCCTCCTGGGAGAGGTGGCGCTGGAGAGAGAGGGGCTGCTGGGGCAGGGCAGGGGGCCAGGACCCCTACCCCAGTCTGACGGCACCCACAGGGGCTGCAGGGGGGCAGGAGGGCATGTGGGGGGTCTTTCAGGGTGCAATGGGGTCCCGCAGCACCTGTGTGCTGCTGGAGTGCCGTGGAGATACTCCTTGCTCATCCACGAGGACAGGCTATGGGGACACCCCCCATGTAACCAGGTACCTCTCAATGAGATTGTGCCCTGTGGGAGAGGCTCGCCTCACCTCTAACCGAGTCCTGTCGACATCTTTGGGCAGCTGGTTCCTCCCCCTCGTCTTCACCAGGAGCAGCTCATAGGGGTATATCTGTAGGGGGACAGAGGGCATGGTAGAGCTTGGGAGCCAGAAGAGCACAGCAGTGCGGCCACACCACATTTAGCAGGGCTTGGGTGGCACAGCTGCCCCCAGGGATTGAGGGGAACAGGGCAGAGGGGGGGATTTGCTTTCAGGTTGACCCTAATCCACCCTGGGCCACCTCGGTAGCTGTGGAGGGCAACCTGGAGGTCTGCTGTTCACTCTGCAGCGGCAGGAGCGACCCAGAGACAAGCTGAGCCTGGGAGCGCCAGCAGGGCCACCCCTCTCTGCTCCTCACCCGGAGACGTTTCTGCTCAGTAAAGGGCTGGAGACCTTGCCAGGATGGGGAAAAAGTACAGGGATTGTACCATGGTACAAGGATGGAGCTGTTGGGTAAGGAACTGAGGGGAACGAAGGGAGGGTGTTGGAACGAGATGGCAAAACTTCCCCCAACAGGGTCTGGGGATGCAAGGGCACTTCTCTGGGTGTCACCTCTGGGTGGCAGTCACTCCCTGGAGCAGGGCCATCGTACCTTGTACTCTGTGGGGACAGAAAACGATGGAAGAGACATTAGCCAACGCCCCCTCTGCTGCGAGCATCCCCCCTTGGAGCTGCAGAGACACCCTCCCTCCTCCCCATCTCCCCCCTCTGGCCCAGACCCTATTTTTTGGAGCTGCCCGCAGTGGGCTGGGCAGCTCCCCGGTGCCCCATACCCATGGGGTCCCCCCCTTTTCCATCCCCAGCCCTGCAGCACCTTACCTCGCATCCCCCAGTTGACGGCGTTGGTGCTGTCGTAGTGGAAAAGCTCCGCGCTGGGAGGCTGTGGGAGGGAGGTGTGGAGAGAGGGAGGGATGAGAAGGGTCTCCTCCAGACTGACCCCCTCCAGCACAGCACCTCCCATGTCCCCAGAGGGGATGGCACCCGCCCTGCCCAAAGCAGGACCCGATCCCTGCGCCTGGCAGTGGGGAAACTGAAGCACAGGGAGGGGAATGGACAAGGGAGTGACAAGCCCAGGTCACGGGGAGGCAGCACCAGATCTCCCAGTCCCTACGGGAGAGGAGCAAAGCAACATGACCTGCAGGACGGGGATGAGATCTACAATTGGGGCTGGACCTCCCTCTCCAGCAGTGCCCCACTAAGGATTATTTGGGGTTGGCACAGAGCAGAGGTGGTAGTGGGGTATGGGGGGGAGCAACAGGAGACACTTACCCTGTGCAGCCCATTCCTCCTGTAGGCAGGGAGGGAGGCCGACTTAGAAATGAGGGGGTCTGCAAGGGAACCACCATAGGGCATGAGGGAAAACACAGGTGCTGGCCCCACAGCATAGGACAACCGTGCCATGCATCCCTTCCCCAATGCATCCCCTCAGTCACTGCACAGACATGCTCCTGCCTCCCCAGGCAAGCTGCTCAGAGTCAATTTGTCTTCCCAGTACTGCCCCATCCCTGCCCAGCGCCAGCCTCGCCTGGCTCTGTCCCCTTTCTATCCCCAGCTCATTCCCAGCCCGGCTTCCTCACTCTGGAACTCCCCTCCCCAGCAGCCCTCCCTCCTCCTCCATCCCAACAGCTCCCTTCCAAACCTCCTTCTCTCCCAGTTTCTCTGTCCCCAGCTCTCCCAGCCCTGCCCTGGCACAACCAGGGGGGCTCCTTCCTCTCCCCATGCCTCCCCAGGTGCCAACACCTCCTCCAGCCCCTGAGCTCCAAGCTCTGGCCCCTGGGGAGGAGGAGGCGCAGAGGGGCGAGGGATGCACTCACCACTGTCAGCCAGGTAGTGCATCTGGGGGGCTGCAAGGGGAGCAGAGCTGGGTCAGGGGGGCGAGAACCACACACTACAGAGCTCCCCCCACCTCGCCCCCCAGTCCTGCTCACAGCCCCAGCTCCATGAGGGCAGCCATGCCATGAGGAAGGAGAGCACAAAGCAGGCAGGGGCATCCACACCGGCAGCAGCTCTGGGTGCCGGAAGGTCCCAGCCGTGCCAACAGCACACAGTGAGCCCACGACAGCTCAGAACCCCCCATGGCTGTGCTTTTTCATTTCCAAGGGCCCTCCACTCCCATGTCCTTCCCCCCTGGGTGGGATGGACGGGCAGACAGACAGATTTCCTTACAGCCGTTGAGGGAGCCCTCGTAGCCAGCCGTGTGCAGGGCTTCTCTGCTGCTGGCAGAGCTGCGAGGGGGCGTCCAGGGGTCCACGTAGGAGTTAGAGCGAGCCTTCATCTCCTCCCTCAGGATCAGCCTGCCGATGCCGCTCTGGATCTGGGCACACAGGGAAAGCCGCTGGCACCGCTCCCATCCCTGCTGCAGCCCACCCTGCCTGCTGGCACGCCACCTCCCGGGGACAAGGTGCTGAGATGGGGTGCACCCCAATCCTGCAGCCCCATATTGCAGGCGGCCGAGGGGGGAGAGATGGGAGAGGGCACCCCGACCACAGAGAAAGGAGATGATGTGGAGCTCGCTGCCACCTCTCCAGTCCATCCCCTGCCAGGCAGCGGCCAGGGACATCGCTCACCTTGTGCATGCCCCGCTCGTACCCATCCTCCTCGCCTCCTGATGAGAACCTCCGGGCCCGGGGGGCTGCAAGGAGACATGTGGGGGTCAGATGGGTAAAGGTGGGGACGGGAGGCAGTCCCCAGCTGCATGAGGACAGCCAGGTCCCAAGGGCTGCTAGGATTTTGGGGTCACTCTGGTGGGTATCTCAGCTCAAACCCATCTTCAGGTTGAGGTCCAGCCCAGGGAGATATCCTCCCTGGGGGTGCCTGATTTGGGGGTTGGGTAGGGGGTTGGGTTTCCCTTTCCCACAGCACTTGGGGGGGGGGGGGGGGGATGCTGTTACCTTTGGGAGAGCTTTGGAAGGACCAGTACTCTGACTCGGAGTGGTAGTAGGTGTCTGGGGAGTAGGCAGGGCTGTACTTGGACGACTGTGCGATGTCTTCACTCGTTTTGCTTTTGGTGGCTGCAGGAATGTCGTCTGCAAAAGGAGCAGGGAGAGCTGTAATGAGGACACCGAGTCCCTCTGGCAGCACCTGCAAACATCCACCCTGGGACAAACACAGATCTTCTTCCCTCCCCTCTTCCTGGTGGCCACCAGCCATTTGTGCTTGGGACAGCCCAGGGCAGAGTTGGAAATAATCCATTTTCAGACTACTGACACCTCCTGGAGACATAGATGCAGTGGCAGACGGTGGGAATGGTCACAGTCCCACCAGGGAGAGGGCAGCCAGGGAGTTACTACTGGAGCAGGTGGCAGCAGCAGAGGGGTGGTCCCAGCAGCTCCGGCTGGGGAAAGGGCTCAACCCCCGGGGCCAGGACACTTGCAGGGGAAGGGGCACAAAGGACAGACTGTGTGGGACCCTCTCCTGCTCGCACAGCTCGGTGGCTGTCCCACAGGAGCCAGGCACCAGGCAGGAAGGTGCAGGCAGAGCCACCCCACCACCCAAGCAGGCACAGGGGAGCCCACAGTGGGCAGCTACTTACAGCAGTGGGTGCAGGCAGCCAGTAGGGATTTGGGCAGGTGGGGAAGGGGAGCCCACAGAGAGAGAGGAGACACGGTTACTGCTGCAGGCTGCTGCTGCCCCACTGAGTCAGCAAGCAAGCGGGGGGAATGCAAGCCAGCCCCCCCCCAAGCCTCTTCCCCACCCTCCAGCACCCCCGGGCACATTTCCTGCAGTGTCCATCCAGGATTTTATCCAAGGGCTCCATGTGAAGCTGTAAAGCCCTGTCTTCATCCCTTTTCTGAGGCTGCTCTGACTCCTGGGGTCACCCTCGTCCCCTCTGCCACCCCTCATTGCCTCAGCCCCCCTCCTGGGGCTCTTCCTGTCTCCTGCCCAGCCCTCACCTGTGCCCTGCTCCTGCCCTCTCCCGATAACCCACCAAGCCTGGGCTCCCCGCTATCATCCTCCCATGAAGGACACATCCCAAAGCTGCCTTTTCCTTGCACTAAAACTAATTAAAGGGATTCTGGAGGGGAGGCAGGCACACTGGCCCCACAGCCCAGCTCCCCAACACCTCTCCTGCCCATGTCTCCCCCCATGTCCCTAACAGAGACCCGGGCTGGTGAGCAGGCCCTGCAACCAGCGTGCACACTGACCGTGTCGCTTGTAGATGGGGGGTTTCCGGTAGATGTTGCTCTCGCCAGCTGCTGGGGAAGAAGGAAGGGAAGAAAAAAGGGAAGAAGGACAGACGGGGAGGTCAGTGTGAGCTTGCGGAGAGTGGGTGGAATAGAAGCCCTGCAGATGCTGCCCCACGTCAGCTTCCAGCACGCAGCTGCCTCCAGATCCAGGCGCCTGGCCGGACCCAGGCCGGCTCCATACTGGGGCCGGGAGCTCAGCCGGGGCTGGGGCAGGCAGCGGTGGGCAGGGGGACATGCAGCGAGCGCCCCTGGTCAGCATGCACTGCGGGAGGGGGCACAGCTCGAACCGCCGGCCCTGCCAGCCAGCAGCAAGGCACCGTGGCTCTGCCTGAACCAGGTTCATGGCACAGGGGGGGGACGCTAGCGCCTGAGAGAACCACCTGTGAGCTGCCTCAGGGGCACAGCAAAGTCAGCCAAAGCCTCTTTCCACAGCAGAGAGAGAAAAGAGCCAGCTGGGAGGGAAAGCGAGCTGCAGCCTCGCTCTGAGAGCCCAGGGGCCAGGCAGCTGAGCTGGCAGAGCGGGGAGGGGGCCATCCATAAAGAACTGACCTGCAGGAGGGCAGGGCCCTGCTGGGGATGGGGGGTACGGGAGAGGAGCAGGGGACCATGGTGGGGAGCCTGCAGGTGTCCTTGTGGCCTGGGGTGTCACCTGTGTGCCGGGCGTCCCATGCTGTGGTGGTGGGACAGGGCAGAGTGAGAGGCCTGAAGCTAGGCAGGTTGGGCTGGGGCTCTCCTCCGGCTCCCTTGCCCATGCAGGAGGACAGCTGGGTGGCTCTGCCTGCTTCCCTTCCTCCTCTCCCCCCACTGCCCCCTTCCCCCCCACCCCCCCCCCCGTGGGCTCTGTGTGGCTGGGAGCGGGTGGTGGCCCTTACCTGGTGGCCCCCTGCAATCCCTGCAGAAGGAGAGCAGGCAGCTGGCAAGCCCAGAAGAGTCTGGGGGGAGGGAGCGGTGGGCCCTAGGGGGAGTATAAAATAGTCATCTGTAAAGGGGGGGCACGGAAAGGCCTCCGGCAGACACGCGCCGCCTTGTGGTCCTGGGGGGAGGCGGGGGGGGCAGGCTCCGCAGGGCATCATCTGGTTGTGCAAGTGGCAGGAGGTCAGGCAGGGGGGGACAAGAGGGACATTGAGGAGGTCAGGCAGACTCCAGGGGGCTCCAGGACACCTGGGTGGTGATGGAGAGGGGGGAGAGTTTGAGCTGCAGGTCCTGTTTATGGATGGCCTCTGCTGGGAGGAGATCCTGCTGCCAGCTGGCTCTAGGCAGGCGGCGGAGCTACGCATGCGACACACAGGGGATGGCACATGCGGGCATGCGACAGACACGGTGCTTCCCTAGGGGGCCCGGGGGCTCTGGAGCCTACCTGGAATGTGGAAATGCTTGGGTGCTTGGTATGAGGTTGGAGTAGAAGACCTCACATCTAACTGGCTATAGTAGGGGGAGCTGCGCCCGCTTTCTGTGCCTATGCGGTGCCGAGCAGAAGCAGCCATAAGTGACCGAGAGAGAGAATGAGAGGCAGAAGAAAATGGGCATTAAAGGCAGTGGTGTCAGACGAGTGGGGCATGGCCCACATGGCGGTGGGGACGGGGACATGCGCCAGGCTGTAGCCCAGGGTGGGGTGTGCCAGAGCAGAGGGGGGATTTCCTGCACCCCTGAACGAAGGCAGGCTGCAGAGGGGGCCCCATGGTAGGTGATGTTAGCTCAGGACCTTTGTAGTGCGGTGCAGGGGCTGCATGGGGAGGCAGCACCTCCGGACACACCAACCTCGGCTTCTCCCGTCCGCTCCTCCCTGGCTCCCAAGGCCAGGAGACCAGGCACACCACTCTCTGCTTGCTTCCCTGCTGCTCTCGAGGGTGCATGTGTGCATGCACAGGGCCCTTCCTTGCAGCTCTTGCAGCACAAGCACCCCTGTGCATGTTCTCTGCTGCTAGCAAGACAGCTGAGGGAGCAGCTGAGGGAGCTTCTCTCCTCTAGGCCTTCCTGGAACTTGGACCCCCCCCCCCCCCAGCCAGTTCTGCATGAGCCCCAGCTCAGGTCTGAGCCCCCTTGGCCTCTCCTTGCCAAGGACCCCACCACTCCTGAGTCCTTGTCCCAGCCTGCTTGCCAGGGGATGGACCACTGACGTCCCCTGAGAGAAGCAGGGTGTGACCCCTGCTCTGTGTGGGGGTCTGAACATGGCCCAGCCTGGGCTCACAGCCGAAATCCTCACCTGAGCGGTAGAAGTGGTGGGGGGACCTCAGGATGGTGGGGGACATGCCCTGCCGGCTGTAGGTGGGAGAGTCGATGTAGCCGGGGCTGGAAGCTCGCCTCTGTCGCATGTCAAAGCTCTCATAGATGTCCTGGGGATGGAGAGGAGCAGGGGTTAGAGCTGACAGGGTGAGCAAGGGAGGCAGGCTGGTTCAGGGAGGCACCCCGTGGCCAAGGATGCTGGCATGCACACGTGTCCTGTGGGGGCTGCAGGATGTCCCCAGGCTGCTCACTGAAACATGGGCAGCAGAGCCCAGGGGCTGGGCAGAAGCAGCCCTAAGGGATGGGGTTCCCCCATTCCCCCACCTTTGGCCAGCACTTGGCAGGGGATGTTGAGTGGAGCCCCAGCAGTGTCAGTCCCCGTGGTGACATTACCTGCGAGTACGGGGAGAGGGTCCCCAGGGACTGGAGGCAGCGGGAGGTAGAGAGGAGAGACAGAGACAGTGCGTGAGTAATGGGAGCGGTGACAGCAGGGCCACACAGTGGCTCGTTTTCCCCATGTCACAGTGAGAACAGACTCATTGCCCTTTTGGCAGTCTGTCCCTGCACCCTGGCAGGATGCGAGCCCACACCATGCCCTCCTGCTCGTGACTGCCATAGAGAGTTCCCTACCACCTCACTGAGGGTGATCTCTGCTCCCCTGGGGACAGGTCCCCCCTTGTCCTGCCTCTCCGCAGGGCTCCTGGAGACTCGGGTGAAGCCCCACACCATGTCCCCAGACCAGGGTCTGGCTCTGGGCATGTCTGGGCTCTCAGTACCTCCCCATAGCTATATCTCTCCAGTGTCTCATCCGACGTGTATCTGTGATAGGGCTCGTATGAAATGAGGTCAGGACGCTGCACTTCATAGATGGCTTTTATCTTGGGAAGAGCTGCCAGGTCTTTGTAATTAAGGATCTCATTATCCACTTTAGCCTAGGGAGAGGGAGAGACAGAGAGACAGCGTCCTGGTTTCAGTTAGGACAGAGTTAATTTTCCTCCTAGTAGCTGGTAGGGTGCTATGTTTTGGATTAGGATGAGAAGAGTGCTGATAACACCTGATGTTTTAATTGTTGCAGAGCAGTGCTTATACCAAGACAAGGATTTTTCAGCTCCTCACTCTGTCCTGCCAGCAGGCAGGCTGGGGGTGCAGCAGGAGCTGGGTGGGGACAGACCCAGGACAGCTGACCCAAACTAGCCAAAGGGGTATTCCATCCCATCTGGGGTTATGCTGAACAAAAGATAGGGCTGAGTGGCCAGGGTGGGGGGGCTGGACTGCTCGGGGTTAGGCTGGGCATTGGTCAGTGGGTGGTGAGCAATTGCATTGTGCATCACTTGTTCGTACACATTATTAGTAGTAGTACTATTATCATCATTATTGTTATTATTATTATTGTTATTATTATTTTCCTGTCTTAATAAACTGTCTTTACCTCAACCCACAGGCCTCGCTTTCCCATTTCTCTCCCCCATCCCAGAGAGGGAAGGGGGGAGGGTGAGCGAACGGCTGTGTGGTGTTTAGCTGCCGGCCGGGTTAAACCACGACAGATGGAAAGGGAGAGAAGAAGAGGGAAGGGGAGGCTGGAGCACACAGTGCAGAGCTGGCACAAGCGTACAGAGCCCCAGCACCACCACAGCAGGGGCGAGAGGTGAGCAGAGGCAGCCAAGAGGCAGCAGCGGGATGGGGCAGAGGAGCTGGGATGAGGGGACAGCGGGACAGCGTCCTTCTGAGTGCTCCACTCTGTGCCAATGGGGCAAGGGGACACAACTCCTCCATGCTGCTGTGGAACTGTCTCCCCCTCCCTGAGTCACCCCAAATCTATGGTCACAGTGCTGCCCTGTGGGGCTGAGAGCAGAGCTGTACTTACGCAGATGACTCTGTTAGGGGAGCCGATGCTGGACCCAGGGGGCGAGATGGAGGTTTCTGATGTCCTTCTGTGCTGTGGGGACAGAAGAGTGAGGGCAGGTGAGAGCCCAGGCAGAGCCCAGCCCGGGCAGGGCAGTGGGGGCAGCGAACAGTGCTCGTGCTGGGGCTGAGTCTTCCTGCAGGGGCATCCCCCACCCACTACCCATGACCTTTTCAGGGGATGTGGGGCAGGAGAGGGGCTGCTGTACCCAACACTGTCCCCCTGACAGTGGGGACGGGGCTCGCACAGGCTCAGGAACCACACTGGGCTGGGACACTACTGCAGCAGGAACCAGGACTCGAGGGTGGCATCACCTGGGATGTGCCACCTCTGGGAGAGACCCCTCACCTTGCCACCTACCTTCAGCTTCTTCTCTGCTCGGGCTGCCTGCTTGCAGATGGGGTGCCACACTTCAGAGCCTGAAGTGCAAAGGGAAAGTGTTTGAGCTCCGTGCACAGCCTGCACCCCCAGTTAGAGATTGTCCTGTCTTGTCCCTGCGTTCCCTAAGCCCTGTCATCTGCAACACTGTCCCAGAGCCTGCTGTCCCCCAGGGGGATGTGTCTGTGCTCCCCCCAACTGCACTGAGCAAGAAATGCGTTGGTGCATGAGCTGCACTGGTGCTCGAGGTGTGCAAGTCCTGCACACTGCAGGGACAGCTTCTGGGGGTGGCTGTGCCCCAGGGGGACACCTGAGCATGCTGTCCCTGCTGCCCACAATGGGGGTTTTCCTGAGACCCACACCCTGGCTCTCGCTGTGCACAACAGTCCCTTCACCACCCATGTGGCAATCAGTGATTTGGGATGATGGGCAAGCACAGGTTATGGAGAGGAACCAAACCCTGCACAGGAGCCAGACCTTAAGGTGGCTGAGGGCAGGGACGAGCTGCTCTGACACCAAGCCAGTGGCCAGGCTGGGCGACAACCTCACCCCTGCGGTGCTGCTCTTGGCGTAACCTGGGCAAGAGGCAGACGGAGTGGATGGGATGGGGTCCCGGGCCACCTCCCCTGGACCAGGGAACATCCCTTGCCAGCACAGCGGGGTTCCTACCTGTGAGGTACATCTCCTCGCCTTCCGTGAACATCTGGTGGCAGCGCACACACCTGGCACAGGCAGGGTGGTAGTGCTTCCCTCCTGCCTGCAAGGAGAAAGGGCCCTGAGCAAGGCAGGATGCGGTGGAAGCCGTTCATCCAGAAACAGCCCCAATCTGGCAGGCTTAGGGCTGGACTGGAAGCCCAAAACCAGAGGCTAGCAGAGCCGGGGGGTCCCAAAGCTGAGCCGGAGCTGGGCTGTTTCCCCTGCTCTTTCACAGCAACCAGGGGTTTTATTGGTAGCTTGCCTCCACACCTAGCATTTCAGATATAGGCTCATTTTCTAGGCTCTGGAGCTGGGAGGAAGGAACCAGCTTGGGGCTAGGAGGAGTCAGAGCACAGCCCCAAAGGACGTTTTACTCCTGCAATAACCCAAGAGAGAGTGGAGGATAATTCAGGGTGCCAGAGGGAAGATGAGGCTCTGGCTGACAGAGGGAATGGTGATGATAGAGGTGGCTGGAAACAGTTGGAAACGGGAAGGATCAATATGAAAATCTGCTGTGAAGATTAGTGAGAGCAGCCACCAGGAAAGTGGTGATTGCCCACAAAATCAGCAGGGAACCAATCCCCACAGGGTGTGGATGGCAGCCAGGGGCTTTTCCCCTCTGGTCTATGCTAAAAAGGACCCACCATCACATGGGGCTGTGCTGACCAGAGACAGATATAAACACGTGGAAAAGAGACTGAAAACAACCCAGCTAAACCCCAGCTCCTAAAACACCATGGGCTAGCACGCCTGCAGTCCCAGCCCCACATTTCCCAGTGGCTGCAGACATGGGCCCCTGGTAAGGGATGTGTTGCAGCAAGGTGAGCTCGGTGCTCTCAGACCGTCTTGGTGTCCCCCTGTGGCTCAGTGTGCTGACACTAAGGGAAAAAATAACACAAACGCCTTTTTGTATATGGGAAAAGTGCTGCTGCTTTGGGTTGGACCAGGCTGGGAGGGAAGCGCTGCAGGAACGCAGTGGGGCCGGCTGCTCCCCATCGTGCTAACGGACACCCCATGTCCCCAGCACCCACCGCTCCTCTCCAAAACTGTGTGCAAGCCCTGCTTGCTTTATACTGCTTACTATTACAACTCATAAAGGCTGGCAGAGGCTACGGGTGGCAGGACCCGTTTGTTACCACTTGGAGTCCCTCATAGCCTCATTAATCATTCATGCCTGGCCGTGCAGCTCCAGCCCCTTTGAAAGCCCCCAGGCTGGCAGATAGCATGGGAAGGCTTGTTAGGGCCTACAATTATGTAAAGGCGCCCTTTCCATCCTGTGCCCCACCAAGGAAGACGATTAAAGCTCTGGTTTCACAGGGAGTGCTCAGGAAGACTCTGAGCAGGGCCAGGAGCAGTGCAAGCTCCCTGGGCTGCCCGGCACGGCCACCGGGACCCCAGCGCTGTGCTGCTCTCAGCTCGGTGACAATGCCTGCGAGGAGGTGGCACCTCTCCTGACACCTCGCCACTGCCTGCAGGGACCCCGGTGCCACAGCACATTACTTCCAGCCTGGCAGAGCGCCGCACACAAGGAGCGCTCCCTGGTGCTGCTGTGAGGTTGTGGCTGCTCGGGGCATCCCCTGGGATCCAGCCAGCATCTGTCTCCCCACGGCCCAGCACAGGCAGAGCTGGCCGTCTGCCCCATTGCATATGTAGGGGCAGGAACATCGCATGCTTATCCTAAGCGGATGTGGCTGCACCAGGCAAGGAAAACCCTAAGAGCAGTGCAGTGAGCATCCTAGAGATGGAGAGTGCCAAGAGCCTGGGTTCCCAGCTCCCTTTCACTCCTCTTATCTGTCCCTAAACCCCATGCTGGAGGGGCAGAACATCCCGCACACTGTTCTGCTCCTGCTTCCTGCCCCTCAGCACTGCTGGCAGGTGGCTGGGATGCAGCGGGTGGTTGAGGATGCTCCAGTCCTGGCCGGGTGCTGTCAGGGACCAGACTGCCCCAGGGGAGCTGAGGCTCAAGCTGAGGGAGCCTCTGGCTTCACCATGCTCCTCTTGGAGGTTTACTAAGCAAGCAGCCCTGTACTGGGCAGCTGCTCCGCAGCAGCTGCTGCAGTGCTGAGCTCATGCTCGCAGCAGCCAGCACGAAGCACAAAGTCAGCAGAAAGCCTTCCCAGGCAGGGGCAGCTCCCCGAGGGAGGATGAGGAGGAAGATGCTGGTGGGTCCTGGCTCCAGCTTCAGGAGAGGTCTCTGGGCAGGTGCAGTGCTCTCAGGCCTGCCAACCAGCAGGGGCCAGAGGGTGAGTGCTGCTTGTAGGTGTGCCAGGCTGGAGGAGCCCTGGGGCAGCTCCAGCAGGCTCCAGCCCCCTCCTCCAGCTGCTGGCTACACAACTGCTGCTGCTGCAGCCCATAGAATCTGTGCCTGGCTTGCTGCAGAGCCATGGTACCTCTTATTTTGGGATACTGCTCCTATTGCTGCTGGCTGGGGTGGCAGAGAAGCTGGCACCAGTGCTGCTTGGGGAGCAGTTCCCTCCCACCCCACTGCAGAGGGGAAGGGCTCAGGAGTGACTTTGCTGCCTCTCTGTGCCACCACAGCAGGACCAGCAGGTCTGAAAACCACAGTGTGTTTTGTTCTGACATCTTTCTCTCTGCCTCCCACCTCCTGACCCTTTAGATTACGCTCAGACCAGATCACACTCCAGCCTTCTTCCCCCTGCAGATGTTGGGGATAGAAACACAAAGCAAGCGTGTTTGAACCCCCATCCCCAGGAGCAGGACTGCAGGAAGGACCAGCCCCAAACGGTCTTTCTTTCCCCCCTAAAACTACAATCTCCACCCACCTGGCTGCTCCTGACCGTACAGCTCTACAATCGCCCCAAACCTGCACCATGACCACCTGCACCCGTTGGATCCCTGCATGCTGGAGCAGCTCCTGCTGGCCAGGATGCTGAGCAAAAGCAAAACCTCCTCCATATCTGTCCCAGGGCAGGGGCCCTGCTCTGGTGGCAGCCCTGGGGGGTGCATGGGGAGGCTGCATGCAGACAGGATGCTGCAGTCCCCCGCACAGCTGTGCTGGATGTGTTTCCAAGGCAACTGTCAGGCTGCTCGCAGGGATGCACTCGGCAGGCTTATTATGCTCTGGAGCTGGGCATGGCGGCAGCTGGTTAGGGCTGGTGTCCCCACAGCCGGGGCTCTGGGCACGTCTCAGCATGGCCAGTCACCACTGGGGGTGCTTCAGGGTCTCGGGGACCTGAGCCACCTCTCCAACGGTGTGCAGCATGGTGCTGCTCCTCCTCTAGCCCTGGCTCCTTCTCCTCCCACTGCCACCCTCCAGACAAGGCGCTCAAAACGTGCCCACACCCCTGCTGCAGGGACAGCCACGGCCTCGAGGGAGGGATGCTGTGACAAGGGTGATGGGTAGGATGCACACAGCCCCCATTACAGGGCAGGACAAGTGGCTATGGCCTCGAGACTCACCTCCAGGACCCTGCCGCTGATGTACCGGTCACAGGTCTCGCACTTGATGCCGAACTGGGCATGGTAGTCAGACTCACAGTATGGGACTCCATCCCTTCAGGAGAGGGAGGAGAGCGAGTTGAGGCAGGCGAGCTGGGCTGGGCACCACCTGCAGCATTGCCAAAATCCCCCCAGCCCAAACAGTACCCCTGGGAGCCACCTACCATGGGGCACTTGTTTTCTGCCTGCCTGTGGAGCCCGATCCTGGCAGGAGAGGGCACCTCGGGCACCAGCCCTCGGCTTCTCCATCCACCTCCTGCCTGGATTTGTATTACTACCTTTCCCCAGCTCCTGCTCCCTGTGTATTCAAGGACAAATTCAGCACTGCCTTATGCTGTTTTGCCTTTGATGCCTCTACTGAAAAGCAGCTCGGACACCAAACCACCCCCTCCCCATGGCCAGGTGCCCAATCTCCCAGCACTGCAGCTCCAGCAGCAGGGGATGGCCCCACCAAGCCCAGCCAGTGGCACTCACTTGCTGATGTACTCCCCGGTGAGGATGATTCCACATGTTTGGCACTTGAAGCAGCTGACGTGCCACTGCTTCTCCAGTGCCAGGAGGGACTGGCCTTGCTTGATCTCCTCCTTGCAGCCTGCGCAGTCTGGGGGTGGGCGAGAAGAAGGGGGACGCATGAAAACACCGCTGCCCCGTGGGGATCCTTTCTTTTCCACTGGTGGGAAGATGCCACCCTCCTGCCCATTCCCACAGGGAGCCAGGAGGAAAGCCGCCTGCTGGAGCTGGGATCAGCATGGCACAGAGCCAGGGCTCCCTGGTGACCTGTCCCTGGGGGCTCCCGAGGGGCAGGGGCAGTGGGAAGCCCCTGGCAGTGAGCGGAACAGAGGAAGGGCTGTGCTCTCCAGAAGCTGCGGTCCGGCCCTGCCACAGTATTTATGAGACTCCTTCCTTCCCCGCTTCCCTCGGCTCCTGCCAAGGCTGGGAGCAGGAAGCACATGGACCTCGGACCCCTGACCTTGGCTCCTCATCCTCTTCTTCCCTGTGCAGCAGGTTCAATGGCTGGACGGCGTTTCTCCTTAACCCCCTCCCTGCTGTCCTCCTTCCTGCAGCGCTGCGGAGGCGCAGCAGCACCACGCAAGCAGGCAGGGCTTCCCACTCAGCCCAGCCTCCAGCAGCTCTGCACCCAGCCCTTGCCCACTGAGCAAAGCTGGGGGGATTTTTGACCTTCCAAGGCCCTGGCCAAAAGAAAAAAAAGCAGTTGCATCAGCTTGACTGAGTCAGGATCCAGCCCTTCTCACACGCAAGTGCTGCTCGCCTAGTTCTTAAGTTGCTCCCAGTGCTGGGGCTGCAGGGAGAGGCACAGCATCATTCCTCCGGGGAGGTCCTCCCCACTGAGGGCACCAGCTGGACTCCAGCAGCCTCAAGTTGCCACCCTGCAGGGTGGCAGTGCTAGGGCCACCAGAGGAAACACAGCAGGAGGGAAGCCAGGATGGCACCATGTGCCTGGCTGCTGCTGCTGGATAAAGCATGGTGCCCTCGGGTAACCTTGCTGTGCACACTCGGGAGGAGCTGGAAGGGAGGAAGCCAGCGTTAGGCAGAGCCCATGGCAGCCCTTCCCCTTCCTGCTGCCCTACGGGAGGCTGCAGGTGCTGTGGGCTGGCCACAGCATGCCCCAGGCAGCTCGCCCACTTGGCTCGGGGTGGCAATGAGGACAGGGAAGACCTGTCTGTGAGCCCCAGCCACATCCCCAAATCAGGCAAGCTCATGGTGACACCTGGCCAAACCCACCCAAAACATTGCTCTTGCTGTGATTTAGGTTGGGATCATCAGCACAGGCAATGAGCCTGAGAAATGTTCCTAAGTTGGTGGAGGCAGTGACCAATGGCAGCCCTCGGGCAGCCTGTTGAGTCTCTGGCACAGGGACAGGGTGGCAGCACCCACCCAGGTCACAACAGGCCAGGGAGTGACTGAAACCAGCGGTGACCTGTAGCCCTGGGTGGGAGGCCAGGACTGCCCTACTCCTCCTTCAAAACCTGCGAGCACTTGTGCAGGACTACACGCCAGCTCCCAAACCCTTCCCATCACCTCCTCGAGCACTGGCATGGGCAGCTCTGCCCAGCACCAGCCTGGGGAAAAAGGCACAGCTGTAAGCATGGGGGAGACCCAGGGGATGGGCTTAGAAAAAGGATTTCAGGGGAAGCATGAACAGCCCTGCTAGCCCCAAGGAGAAGGGCCTGCAGGAGCTCCTGTGGTCTCTCCTCGCAGGTGTCGCATAACACCTGCGTAACTTACGGCTGGGTCCGTGGATCTTGATGGGTTTGGTGCTGATGAGCGACTGGGAGCAGTTCTGGCAGACACAGTCCTTCCCGCTGAACGTGACCTTGTCTCCAATGGGGAACGGCTTCCTGTGGCCAAGGAGAAGGGGAGACATTGGAGCCATGTGCTCGGTCCATGGCTGCAGGTGAGGGCAGGCAGTGAGCTAGGCACTGAGGCAGCTCTCCAGCTTGGACCACCCCATAACCTCCCAAGGATTTCCACCAAGAAAACCAGGTGCCTGCTGAGGTGCACCCACCTCTGCACCCTCTCTGTCCCCTGGTGCCAGCGGGGGCTCACCTGCAGGTGCTGCAGACAAAGCACGTGGGGTGGTAGGTCCTGCCCAGCGCTGAGATGACCTCTCCAGTGATGAAGTCCCCGCAGCTGTCGCAGCGGGTGCCGTAGAGCTGCTGGTAGTCATGGGTGCAGATGTACTCCTGGTTCTTAAAGAAGAAGCCTGACTGGGCCAGGTCACAGCCACACACTGCAGGGGGAGGACACACACCCGTCAGGGAGGCAGAGGGCGGCTGCACCCCCTCAGGCTCAGGCCTGGGGCCTCGATTGGGTTTTCCCAGCCCTATTGGGCAGGTTGAGGTGAATCTTTTCCCTGCTGCTGCCCCAGAAGGGCTCTCAGGGCATCCCAAAGACACAGGTGTCTGCAGGCATCTCAGAGGGTTTGGTTTCCCTGCCCACCAGGCCCACTGGGACCTCCCCCAGCACCACAAGATGTCAGTGTTGGGCTGCAGCAGGGTACAGGATGGGGCCGCTGGGGAGGCATCCAGCCCCTTCCTTCCCTGCAGCAGGAACCGTGGGTGGTGTACAGCCCAGAGTGATGCACAGAGACATGGCAAGCCCTGGTCCTCAGTGTCATTCCCCTCCTGCATCTACAGGGAGACCTCAAGAGCATCCAGCCCTGTAAGGCACCTCAGGAACAGCACAGAGACAGGCTCCAGGGGCCTATGCACAATGCCCATCACCTCTCCTACAAGGTGATGGGGTGCAGCGGGGTGGCCAACTGAGCACCTGCCAGCACAGCCCAGTTCCCTGCTTTACCCAGGGCAAGAAAACTCAAGGCAGGATCATGCCTGGCTGGCTGTGGGGCCCAGAGTGCATCTTCACAGGCTGCCCTGGCTGTGCCAGACTCCTGTGGATGTGGTGGGGATGAGCCTTGAGGCTGACGTGGAAGCTGGTGGCAGCGAGGCTGAGGTGGCATGGGTAAGAACTGAGAGGGAAGGTGAGACAGGAGGATTTCCTCTCATTATTTATTCCCTTTCACTGGAAAGCAGGCAGCAAGCTCTGCCAAGATCTCCAGCCAGCTCCGTCCTCTTTGAAGCCAGTGGCTGCCTGAGCACCTTGTTGGGGGGGAGCAGCCTTTGCTCCTCGCAGACACCTTATGGCACTGAAGGACACAGCAGCCCCCAGCCACGTGTGCAGCTCCGAGGGAGTGACAGCACCCAGGTCTCTGGCACCCCTGTACCTGGTGGCTTTGGCATCCTTCAAGGGACATTGGCAGCCCAGTGCCGTTGTGCCCTGCCCTGTCCTACCTTGGCAGGTGAAGCAGCGGATGTGGAAGTGGTTGTTCTGCACGCGTACCACCTCGCCCTTGCAGGTGTCCCCGCAGCGGTAGCACTGGATGACGGAGGAGCTGCTCCCAGGGGTGTAGGGGCTTTGCTGGTAGGGAACTGCTGGCAGGAAGGAGGGAGGGAAAAACGAGATGGAAGGGGTCTGTTAGCATTTGGGACGCAGCCTGGCTGGGCGTCATGGCACCGACAGCCCTGTTTCAGGCAGACATTAGGCAATGCTGAAGCTAAAAAGCAGACAAAACCATGCTGGTCCCTGGTGGCCCTGACCTGAGTGCACATCCCTGCCCAGGTCTGGGATTCCCTGTCCCTACAGAACTGCAGCCACCCACATGTGGCTCACAGGCCTGCATCCCAATGCTGCTTCTTGCAGGTCCCTTTCAGGGTGCACATGCAGAAGGGGTCCAGGTCCTCTCCTGGGGATGCTCTGGGAGGTTTCCTTCAAACATACAGGTGCCTGGGGGTGCAGGGCAAGGAGAGCAACACCCCGAGAGTCAGCCCCTCACCAGAACACAGTGCAAGCACCCGGTCCTGCTTGCTGCCCCTACACAACTGCATCACCTGTGCCATCACCCCCAAAGCCGTGCACAGCTCCCTGATACTCTCCTGTCCGCAAAGCAGGTGTAGAAGGAGCACGCAGGGACTGGCCACCCCGACTGCCCTGCTTGGCTTGGCTCCACCAGCCCTGCCTTGCTGTTGACCTGCTCATTTGGCAGCAGCATTGGGAAGGAACAACAAGCTTGTGGAGCTTCCACTTGTTTGTTTGGGAACTCGACGGAGAAGTCGTTTTTCAAGGAGCTGCCAAGGATGGCAGCAGCTGAGAGCCTTGGCCTGGGCAGGTCTCACCTCCTTGGCCAGCAGCAGCAGCCCCACCGCTCCTTCTGCAGCGGCACTGGGACGCATGCAGCCTCCATGCTCAGCAGGATGGGCACACGGGGACACCGGAGTTCTAGGGAAAGCCGTCTGGGTGCTCACCCCACTCCTTGACCCTCTTCCGGCAGCTCTGAAGACCACTGTGGTGGATGGATGCACTGCAGCCTCACCCCTACCCCATGGGAGAAACAGCGCGGAGCAGAGGTCTTTCTGCTGACTCAGCACACCCCAGACACGCACCGCAAACACTACGAGGAGCAGCCCCTGCTCCACCTGCACGCTGCTCACAGGAGCTCCGGGCTGTGCTAATCGCCATGCTAATTGCGGCTGGCACAGACCGAGAAGCAAGGCCTTGTTTGCTGCGTGGTTTCAGAGACAGACTTGCAATTTGGGCAACCTGGCCACTGAAGGGCAAAGATTTCAAAGGACTGGAGACTTTCTGACCCAGAGCTAAACTGCGTACCCAGGAACAGGAGACGCAGCAGGCTGAAAGCTGGCACGCCAGCACCCTGTGGAGCAGGGAGGACGGGGCACAGGACAGAGGAGCTCACTCATCGGAGAGGCTCTGCATTCTCTGAGGGACAGATCGGGTGTCAGGGAACAGAAACAGCCCATTATTGGCCTAAAAAGCAAAGAAAGAAAAGTCAAAGTGAGATTAGAGACCATCTCATGGTAAAAGCCCATCTCACGGGTCAAGCACCCATGGACATGCTCTAGGACATGTGGGGCTGCTTGCTGCTACCACCCATGGGGACACAACAGGGTGACAACGTGCTGGTCCCCCTGACTCTGCTCTGTGCCCTGGGGCTGTGAAGGGACAAGGACTGGAGCCTGCTGCTTCTGTGCTGCCTTGGGAAGCTAGGCTGAGCGCTGCGAGGAAAGCTGAGATGCTCTATGAGAATCCCCCTGCCCCTCTGCAAAGCTCAGGCTCCAGCCATGGCACGAGCTCCTGAGAGCTGCTGGGATTTCAGATCACCTTGGGGTCCCAAGCAGAATGGAGGGCACCCATAAAAGCAGCAGTGCCTCCACCCATGCTCCTGCAGGGACGCACAAACCTTGGGAAGAGGGGTCCAAGACCTCCTGTAGCAGCTGTGAGCCCATGAATGTTGCAGCAGCAGGGGGAACCCTGGGCTGGTCCCAACAGGAGCACCCGGGGATGGGTCTCCTGCAGTCAGGGGACATCCCTGCTGGAAGGGTGTCCAGCAGAGCAGAGCCACAGCACTGACACTTTTCATCGCATGCACCCCATGCTCACACCCTGGCAGGGAGCGAAGCAGGAGTCAAGCCCTGGGATGCAGCCATGGCAATGCACACAGCTCAGCCAGAACAGCAGGAGGTGGGAAGCAGTGGTGCTGAAAGGCTGCAAATTACATCAGCACTTAAATAAACATTAATAATAATAAAGAGGAAAAAAATGTCAAAAAAAGCATCAACATCACTTATTTGGGACTTCTGGTCTCTAGGGGAAGTGTTTGTGTGTCCATATGGCCAAGCCCTGGTGCTGGCGGGCCTGAAGGGAGAAGAGGGAAAGGAGCTGGGGATGGGAGAGGTGATGGAGAGGTGCCCGTGGCTGTCACCGTGCTGGCAGGGATGACACCCATGGAGTCACTCTACTGGCATCCACGGGGACAGGAGCCAGCTTAGGGCACCGCCGCCATCCTGCTGGCTTTGTTCAGTGCTAAGACCCAAGCTCCCTGGTTTGTGATTAGGCTCAGCCTCGTGATGGAATTTTTGCCAGGAACATTAACGCATTGTTTTGCTGGGGCTCTGCTTGTTTTCCAGCAGCCAGCTGCCCGCCTCGTGGCCCCACGCAGGAAGTATTACGCAGCACAGCACCCCTGCACAGGGGGGACAGCTGAGCGGGGCAAAGCTCATTACACCCAAATAATCCAGTAATAATGTAAGTAGCATTAGTGGCCTCGCGGGCTGAGATACAGCAGGCGAAGGGGTGGGAGCTACCCAAGGAATGCCTTAATCTGCCCCTGTTTTGCTCCTGTTGTGCTCACAGGGCAAGATTTTAACTGGGCTTCACCCAGTGATCAATGCATTTGCAGCCCCCAGCAGGGTGCAGAAAGCTGCCCAGGGCTGGATCCCCCCAGGGCTGTCTCCAGTTCCTCCTGGCCCTCGCTGGGCACAACCCCAGGATAGCTGGGCAGTGAGATACGGTGTGGGGCCACGTGGGTAAGCGGCAGATCTCCACTGATCTGGATTAAGGTGGCACCTCCGGTCAGGATCGGTGCCCTGCACCACTTCAGGGACACACAGTGGCAGACATACACAAGCAAAGGAGCTCAAATCTGTGTGGGAGAGACAGTGTCCCCAAACAGCACCCAAAACTGCACCAAGGAGTACACCGAGGAGCTTTGTCCCCAGAGAGGGCATGGGAAGTGGGGCCGCAACCAGCCCAGGAGACACTCCAGTCCGTCAGCAACCCTCAGGTCCCTGCTCCGTGACACCAGGCGGTGGCAGCCCCATGTCCCTCGGGCAGGATGGTGCCATTGCAGGGAGGCAAAGCAGAGGATGGGTCAGAGGCTGGGAGCACAGTGGGGGCCAGGGAGGCTCAGGAAGAGGAAGCCCAGCCCCAGCAGTGCACCGGGCCGGAGGCGTCGAGGCCGAAGAGGGGCAATGAGTGGCTGGAAAGGAATTCTGCTGGAAGGGCTGGATGCTGAGGGAGAGGCTGGGTTGAAGCACTGGGACATGGTGTGTAATTTTGGGTGGGAAGGGCATGAAGGAGACCCTGCTGAGGGATGGGGGGGAGACAGGAGCCCCAGAGCCCCTGGGCTTGTTCCACAGGTGCACCAGGAGAGCAGTGCATGGGAGCCCCGCGGGAGGCAAGGGGCAGGATTTCCCCTTGTGCTGGAACCTTGCTGCGCCCCGAGGGTGGTGGGGAGGAAGGGCGGGAGCCCCAGAGCTGCGGGACGTGGTGTTCTCATCAGCTGCAGGGCTGAGGGCTTGTCCTGCAGAGGCCAAAGGCAAGGAGGAGCTTGGCTGTGGCCAGGGGGAGGAAGAGATGGGCAAGCTTGGGGCCAGCTGGTGCCAGTGCTGTGGGGAGAGCCGTGGCTGCTGTGCCCCTGCAGTGTCTCTGACCTTGGCACTTGGGAACTGTCCGGCTCCCAGCCCTGCAGCCGCTTCCTGCCTCATCCCTGCCAAGGATGCAGCAGTGGGGGAGGCACCAGGGCTGTGTCCACAGACAGCCTGGTAAAGGGCACAACACAGGCATGTGCAGCCCAGCTATGCCATGCACAGGTAGCCCAGCTGAAAGATGTGACAAAATACCCCAAATAACTGGGGGGCTCCGAGCGGTGGCTTAGCCGAGAGCTGCAGAGACAGCCGTGTGGCCATCTTGGTGCTCAGGTTGCTGGCCATTGCTCTCTGTCATGCTTCCACACATAAAAGTCCTTTGGAGCAGTGAGAAAATTCTCCCCTTGTGAGAATTTAGTGAGAAAATATCTCCCCTTCATTAAACTATTTTCATTCTAGTCTTTCCCCTGTGTAAAACCCAGAAGCATTCCATGATCCCTTACCTAAGGTTAACGTCAATTTTTTAAGCTGGGTGTTGCTGACAAAGGCTGAGTGCAGGTGCCATGGATCTGTTGCGGGGCACCGTGAGCCTGGGGTGGCTCCGGCTGCTCCACATTTTGCTGCCGCTTCCAGTGTTTGCACTGCATTAATTGCTGACACCACAAGCAGAGCTGCAGGTGTGGGCTGTGGTGGCACCACTGAGCTGTGAGCAGCACCGAAGGGTCCCCAGAAAGTGATAAAAGAGCCCCGTTAGGGAATCACGGAGCAGGCAGGATTGGGAACCCAGCGAGGCCACGCACCTCTGCTCTCATAGCCATCTGTGGCTTATGGCAACAGCCCTCAGCCTGCTGCTGCTCCCCATCTTGCCTCAGGCTTCCCTAATCAGATCATGACCCATTACTGCTCCCACCTGCCTCACGCTGTCCCCCTGCTGCTGCCACTCCCACTCTATGTCACCTCCTTCAGTGGGACACAGGACAAAAACAGGACGTGGGTGCCAGGACAGCAGCGCAGCAGGGGACGGTGCAGGCGAGGGCAGGCGGCTGCCAGCAGCAGGACATTGGTACTGCTCCGAAATGAAAGGAGGGAGGTCACTGGGGGAGCCAAAGGAGAAGGGGAAAAAGGGAAGCAGAATGGAGAAAATGAAAGAGGTTAGAGGGAAATAGGAAAAAAGAAAGGGAGCAGTGAATAGAGAATGTGCGGCTGAGTTCATTCCTGGCTGCGTTCATGGAAATTATTCTCTAAGCACAAGCATGAAGGAAGCCGGTGATTGTGTCCCCCCCCGCTGCCGGCAGCTGCCCCTGACTGCAGGATGTGCATTTCCCCCGACAGGGCCAGGGAAGCCCAGAGAGCCTGTTGGGGCTGGGGCTGTGTGGGATGCACCTCCTCACTGTGGGGTCAGGCCCTGCCCCGGCACAGCCCTGTGTCCATGAGGACATGGGCTGTGTGGGGTGAGAAGCCTTGTGAAGTGCTCAGAAGCTTCCTGAGCCTGGCAGCTCCTCCCCGGCCTGCTGGGTGCTGCTGAGGACAGCCGCGTGCCCCGACATCCCTGAAATGACCCGGGAGCACAGGGAATGGGGCTGTGCTGGCAGCAACAGCGCTGCCACCGCAGGTCACCGTGACACAGGCACACCCAGGGCACCACTGACACCAAAGCCATTGTCCAGGAAAAGAGATCCTTGTGCTGCACAGGGCTGTGGGAGGAGGATGAGCACAGCACCCTGCCGTGCACACAGCACCCCCAGCCCTCCAGGACCCACACCAGAACCCACAGCGATGTGTGGCTTGCATGAGGGCCATGTGCTGCCATGCTGGCTGCCTTTCTCCCATCTCCACCGAGCGCTGCCGGGGGCTTTTCTTCCCAGCTAATGCTTGTACAGCTCGTCATGGCAACAAGAGCTCCTTGAGCTGCAATTGCGGCCAGGACTCTGGGTGCTCATGAGTTTGCAGACACCATGCAGATGCTTCCAGCAGAGCCCCCGGCCCTGCCAGCAGCCTATGACCCCACACTGGGTGTGAGCAGTACCCTCCTGCCTCTGCTCCCCACGGCAGCCTGCAGCAGGAACTGCTTTCCACCAGCAGCACACTGCTTCTCATCCTAAAACAAGTATCATGCCCGTCCCCTGGGGGCCCAGCACGGACAGCCAGCACGTGGGCAGAGATGAGAAGTTCACCTCCAGCGGCTCACAGAGAAGAGATCCCCCAGCTCCGAGCACCCAGGCGCCGCAGCAGGCTGGCCACACTGCAGTTGCCTGAGCCCCTTGCATGGCATGCCCACTGTCTCAGGCAGGCAGGAAGGAAATTTCTGCCGAGCATGGCTCTGGCTACATAGAACCCAAGAGGGAATCACGGGCTCCAGGAGCAGCAATAAATCTCCAAAAGGCACAGCTTGAATTGCACAGTAACTATTTAATTCCCCTCCCCATTAGCCCTGAGAATATTTTAGCAGTTCTTGGTGGCTTGGGGAGAGGGAGACAGAAGATAGACTGCATTTTAATTAATAATGGCTGGAATGCTTGGCTGCAGGGCAAGAGCCATGGTGAGCCTGCAGCTGGGAGCTGCACCGAACAGGAGGGGACAGCATGGCGATCCCAGGGGGGCAGTGGGGTGGCACTGGGTCCTGCCCCAGGGTGGCTGCTGCAGGACAGCTGGGAGCTGCCCGCTCTGCCCCATCCCTGGGCAAGGATGCTCCACAGTGACTGGCAGTGCTAGAAAGCAGGATGCTTCCCCAAGCATGCGGGATATGTCCCCATCTCATGGCTCCGATGCAACTCACCCCATCAGCACTGCAGGGCGATGCCTGCGGCTGGCATAGGCATCAGGTGCAGGATGCTAACAAGGGAGAGGTGGGGACCAGCTCAGAGGTCCTCAGGACCCTGCTTCCCAACAGCCACCCTGAGGTCCCCACACAAGGCCCAGTCACCCCAAGTGTGGGTGCTGGAGGCTGGCTGCATGCACTCTCGGGCAGTCACCTGATCTGCTCTGTTTCAGCAAAACGGCCTAGCAGCAAAAGCCACTAGGGTGAACCAGAAATCAGAGAACATCAGGCCAAGCCTCAGACATGATGTGCATGTTCAGCACACCAGAAGAAAACTGCAGGAGCTGGTGGGAGGAGAAATGGGAGGGCAGGGCAAGCCTGCAAAGGGAGAGATGCGCCGGGGGCTTATCCTTGTGCAGCAGCAGCCCAAGCAAAACATCCCTGCCCAGCACCTGTGAGCAGGATTCGCTAGAGAAGGGTCAGCTGAAGACAAAAAAAAAGCCTTTATGAGACGTGCAAGGCAGAGAAGGGCTTGATTCAGATACCCTGTAGCACTGTGCAGCTCCCAGTGCCCCGCATGCTGCCCGGAGCTCTTCTTGCTCAGGCAGGAGGTGAGAGCAGAGCCCCCAGCTGGGCTGCAGGGCTCTGATGCCCCAAGCAGACACCACTGGCACGCACACATTAGCTCTTAACCCAGGAGGCTGTAAAAATGCTGGATCCTGGCCCAGAAAGCCAGATCAGGTTTCTCTTGAGGGATCACCTCTTGAATCAGAGGGGTCAGCCATGCTTTGGGAGGCCTGACGGAGCAATAATCAATGGGCATGAAGCCCAGGGGCATGCAGGGGGGCAGGAGCCAGCTGGGAGCTGCCGAGAGTCCCCGGCCACAGGTCCAGAGACCTCGCAGCACCCCAGAGACCTGCAGCCCTCACCCCGCTGCTGTTTTCCAGCCCTGGCCGGCAGCTGTAAATTCTTGTTGGATGCTGATCCCACCAGCTCCTAGCAGATGTGTGGTGCTCCCTGAGATCAGTGGTTTGGGCGGTGGAAAGGTTTACTTGAGGCAGGCAAGGAGGGATCCCCACTGGGAGGCTGAAGATGGAATTTCATCCTTACATCTGGTACAGCTTAAAAATCTTACCCAGGCTGCTATAGATACAAACAAACTGCGTATGAGCGTGGGGGCATGAGGTAGATGAGTATGTCCAGCATGCTGATACATCACATATCCACGGTGTGCTGGGCTTGAGCTCTGCCCGAGCCCCAAACTGAGCTGAGGACTACCCTGGGATGGAGATCTGGTTGAGCACAAATCCAGCGGGACAGTCACAGAGGAGGCTCTCAGTGGGTGCAGGAGGAGTACCTGAGACCACGTTCTCCAGAGGACACAATGTGCAGCTAGGTCCTTGGTAGCACCCTCCCTCCACCCTGCCACCCCTGTGCCACAAGAGCCCCATGCCTCACAGGATGACACAGCCCCAGCCCTGAACCTCCATTGCAAGGGGATGCTGCAGAGCCAGAACACAGGGGCACCCATGATGAGGCATCACTGCAGGCTGGGAACCAGCAAGGGGCTGACTCTGACTCTCAGGGAGTTTGTCCCACATCCCTTCCTCCAATGTGGCCAACTGGTGTCATCCCCCTCAGGGCCACTCCAGTACAAGTTTCGGGTACCTGGCAGCCACAGGGGTCCCACCATCCCCTTCTGCACCACTCTCCTTGGCACCCAGCCCCTCTCCTGCCTGCAGGGGTGACTGACCATGGCTGGGGACCTGCAGGGTGGCCCTGGAGGGAAGCAGCCCGCCAGTAGTCACCCATTGGCCAGAGCCCATCTCCTCCCCCGGATTTTATTCATGAGGCATGACAAGTGGGTGAGCTGCAGGCAGTGAAATGACTGCAGGCAGCTCCTGGCAGCTAGAGAACAGGAGGAGAGGAGAGCGCCTGGGCTGGGGAGTGAACCCAGCCCACACACTGCTATTTTCTGCTCTTACTGGGCCAGGAAGGTTTGGGGTGTCCCTGCAAGCAGATGCCTTTGGGTCCTCAGCTCAAGGGGTGTCAGATGTGCATGGTGAAGAAGAACTTGTGGCTCTGGCCAAGAGATGAAACCTATTAGCTCGTCATTTTTTGCTTCACCTGAATTTCTTGTTAAATTGAGTCTACGTGTGATCCTGGGAGAGAGCACAGTGAGCCATGGGGTATGCTCCCCGTTGCCGTCAAAGCTGGGGGATGCAGCAGCCCATCCTGAGGGATTAGGCCCAGCCAAACAAACAAAAAAGACAAATAGCACTGAAGAAGGGAAAGAGCAAAGAAGATGCTCTCTGACACAGTGGCATCAAACACCAGGCTTTGGAGGGGGCTGAGGAGCCAGTGCCAGGGCATTGGGGCAAAGAGCTAACACAATGGAAAAGTTCAGGCCAGTTCCTCACACGCACATGAGCGTGTTCGAGGCAGCCAGGACAGAAAGGAGCTTATTTCTGGCTGATGCACTGAGGGATTTTCTGTTTGCTGCTGTGTTTCGTATTTGCAGCTTCCCGTATGGAAATGTTTTTTTCCCTTTAACCTCCACCCACAAGCCCTGTGGATTTTGTTGCAGTTTTCAAAACATATGGTGCATACATTAAAAAAAATAATAAAGGATGCTGTATTTTAAATATTACAAAGCAAGCCAGGAGCCAGCATTTTTAATCTAGGGCAGTGTCTGAGAGGGGAAAAATGTGGGCATTTAGGATTTTCTAGACCAGCTCAGAGCAAGAGCCCCATTAGGGGAGATAGAGGCAGGCAGCTGCCCAGGGCTGGTGCCCACTGCTCACGCCCTGCCCTTTATATGGACCTCAGGGCAGCCACATCCAGCACGGTTTTACCCAGATAATTCACTTCTAGCATCCAGCCACCCCTTGGCGAGGCTGTTTGTATGCGATGCTAGAGGAAGACAGCATCAAACCATAATGCACTAAGCTAATTCCTTCCCAGCTCCTCCTGCAATCAGTTGGTTCCCCAGTGGGCTGGACTGGATGCTGCCTCTGTCACCCCACTAATCACTCTTTGCGTAACATCCTTCATCTAGCCAACACAGGCATTGCAAGAAAGCTGAATTCTTGCTTTCTGCAGGCACAGGTTAGCAGACAGAGGCTCCTCCATGGCATTGCTCGAGACTAGAACTTGTTCTTTTATTCTACAGAGTGAGTGCAGCATGCTCATTTGTTTTATTTTAGACTATATTCACACTGGCATTGTAATTCCAAACTGTGAGGCTACATCATAGCCAGAGAATGAAGGGTGGGGGATTTGCTATTTTTAACTCCTTCCGCTCTGGGGAGGGAACTTGAAATCAAATCTCTAGCCAGAGACACCGCATAGATATTAATGCAATGAAGTGGGAATTTGGACTGGGGGTGACAGCTGGCCAAGCAAGCCCTGGCATCACAGAGGGGACAGACCCCACAAAAATAGGACACAGTGAAGGGGTGTACGTTACAGGGCAACCTTACTACCATCAGTGCGTGCTTGGAGGCTGTAGGTTCAAGACCAGCCGCCATGCAACCAGTCCCATTCCAGGGGATGAATTTCAGCTCCGGGCTGGCAGCAAAACAGATTGGGAGCTTTCCCAGCAGGCTCCAAATTCCTCCAGTCTCTCTTACACCCCAGAAAACAGCTGGGAGGGGTGCAGCACAGCTCACAGCTGCAGTGTGAAGGGCATGGCCACATCCCTGTCAGGCCATAAAACTGCCTCCAAACCATGGCATCTGAAGAGAAACCACACCTGTAGCCACTTAATACGGACCACCTTACAAAAAATATGCAAAGGACAAGGGATGAGCATAGCCCCAACCCAGCTGGCCCCAGTGGTGTCCTCACAGATGACACAAGCAGCACAGAGGGTGCTTACCACCTCCTTTAATCTATTGTAATCTCCACTCTAATTCTGTTGAAGGCAGCAAATGGAGCCTTTAATTGGCCAGAAAAAAATTGCACCCCTCTGCAGGGCGCAAGGGAGACACCTGGCTATGCAGGGGGTGGTGGAGCCAGGAGCACAGTGGGGGGCAGCACCATGCCAATGTCAGCCACATGGCCACCAAGGGATTTTAGGCACTGCAGACACTGTGGGTTGAAGAACAGCATCAGGCTCATGGTCCCATGGGCTGACTGAGCTGCCTCCTGCTGCCTGATGTCCATCTCACCCATCCCATCCTCAGTGTCTAGGGTCAGAGTAAAGTCCCACGGGACAGAGCATCTTTTAGAAGCTATAGGCATAGCCCCTTTACAACTACAAAAATAAAATAAAAAAAAAATCAAGGAATTATACCCTAGAGGTGATGGTCCTTTGAGCAGTGACTTTGGGCTGGCCACCCTGTTGCTCAGGGAGAGACAAATCCCCCTTGGGGCTTTGCAAGGGCTTAAGGTGCTCCTGAGCAGGCTGGTGATGTGTGCTGCTCTCCCCCAAAGCTGTTAGCATTTATTTTCTGCCATGTGTCAATTGCAGTCAGTCAGAAATAGAGCTTTCGATATTAAGAGACAGCAGTTTCTGTATGTTTGCCATCTGTATGTTTGTATATTTCCCCTACCACCACAATTAGCAGGCCGGTCTCCAGCCAGGCTCAGGAGGAGATCTTAGCTGATGTCTTCCCAGCAATTCAACAGCTTCATTTCTTTTACAGCTCCCCTAGCACAGTCCCTGTCACTGAGATCATCACAGCTCAAGCTGTCCCTCCTGGTGCCCTGGCAGGGGCGGGCGGGCTGCACTCCAGGGACCACCAGCTCCTGCAGCTACAGGGCAGTGCCATGGGGGCACAGGTGAGGGACAAAACCCCATGTCCCTAACCACAGCAGGAAGTTTGCCACACTCCCACCTGGCCCATCCATGTGTTCCCTGGCAGGAAGGACACCAGCATCTCTGGGCTCCGCCAGAACAAAGCCAGTCCTCTTCCCTCTCTGGGTGTGCAACACTGCAAGAGGATAAAATATGTCACCATGGCCCTGACAAGCACAGGAGCCCGATTCAAGGCTGGAATCTCCCTGCAGCTCCAGAGGAAGCTGTCAGTGACACATCCTGCTAGCCAGGGCCAACTGCCTCACACCTACAACAGCCCCACTTCATTCCCCTTTGACCCACCCACACCAAGGCTCAAGAAGCTCCCGCCACTGGCCTGAGGGCGCTCAGGATCCTGCAGAGCCCACCCAGACCTGAGTTTCCAGCCAAGCCTCATCACGAGCAAGCAAAAAGGTGTCACAGAGCTATGGGAGCTGCATGCCCAGCTCTGCCATCACCCTGGAGCTCAAACAAGGGCTGCCAAAAGCCTCTGCAGGGGTTTTGGCACCTGCAGACTGGGGCTGAGCTCACCCACAGCCACGCACCTTGGGTTGCTCTGGGTGAAAGATCTCTTTGGGCTGCTCCTGCTCCCCTCAAACCCAACACAAAGCACAAAAAGGACAGGGGAAGGGCTCCGTGCATTGCTGTTTGTAGGCCACTTTTGTTTGAGCTAGAAGTAATCTGGGATGTGCTGGGCTGTCCTCATAGGACCCCAGGAGAGGAGCCTCGCTGCTGCTACCACTGCTCCACCTTGGCAAGCCACATCCTGGTGTGGGACTGTCTGATAACAGACTGGAGCTAACACACAGCTGCCTGAGGCAAACAGCAGGACAGAAACATACAAGTAAATCTAGCAACTTTATGTGAATTAAATGTTCATTTAATTGAGATTTGTAAGGGAGGTTGCAATAGCAATTGATTATCAAAACCAGATTATTTATGGGGACTTAGCAACTATACACAAGATTAATGTTTCTAGAATAAATCCTCAGTAAATATATTTTTTCCCCCAGTAATCTGCTAATAACATGTCACCCTAATTATCTCATGAAAGGGGCACAAAAGCTTTGACAAATAGTGAAAGGATATCTTGTTGTCTGCCAAGCAGCACCAGAGACCACAGGCCACTGCTCTGCTCATGTCCTCCAACGCCAGAACATGGCTCACAAAGAGGCACCTTCCCCAGCTGGGGACGCAGCTAAGTCCCTGCTGCCAGTGTTGGTCCTCCATGTACACTGTGCCTCAAAAAAGGATCTGGGATCCAGGCACCACTTTGCCCAAAGTCCTGGGGACATTTGCACCCCAGGGTCCTGAGCCTGACCAAGGCAAGGTGAAGTCCCTGCAGGTACTTGCACGGTGACATAATATCAACAGGAGCAATAGCACAGCTCCCAGGGTGGGAAAAAGAAAGCTTCTTCCTTAAAACAAAGGTGCACGTCCTATAAGAGTTAACGGGGCTCAGCCTGGTACTTGCACAGCTTTCTGCCCCTCTGCTGGGGCACAGAGGTGCCCATTAAAGGGACAGCCCATGCTGTAGCAGGCTCCTCTGTTCTCCGTAAGTAATGCTCACTCATTAGCAACAATTATTGAAGATTAACAGCTTCAGCAGCGAGAGGCTAATGATGCCACACCACACAGCAGCCTTGCCAGCACCTCTCCCAGCACAAGGTACTGCACAGCCCCATCCCGGGTGGGCAAGGACCACCCTACATCCTGACCCATCCTCCCCCCAAGCACCAGGGTGTGTCACAGGGATGCCTCCTGAGACCCCCACCCCCAGGAGGATGTGGTGGCTGGTCCCCCTTAGGGGCAGGAGTGGGCCCTGCCACCCCCAGGGCCTGGCACAGGACCTGCTGCAGGATGCAGAGATGCTCTGGCAGTCACCATGGCAACTCCAGTACACAGCCAGGGTGAACAAAGCTGGTGGGAGAGGAGAGAAAGAAAAAGGGAGGAAAAGGAAAAAAAAAAAAAAAAAAAGAGAAAAGGAAGGAGACAAGCCTACAACCCTGGAGAGAAGGCTGGGGCAGGAGGGAGCAATGGGGTGGGAAAGCACTGGGGCTGTGGAGAGGAGGAGGAAGAGAGCTGCCTTTTGGCTGCTCACCTTAGGATGACCTTCAAGGAAGCAACCCAGGGCACACACTGAGCTGTGTCACTGAGATGGTGCCCATCAGCCCATAGGCCATTTCCCTCTGGCAGCCCCATGCATGCTGTGGGGCATCCCAGCCTGGCACAGGGAGGCAGCATCCTGGAGGCTGGGAGAGCCCTTCACATGCCCTGTGGCAGGGCAGGAACCTGACCTGGGGACACTTGTAAGGCAACATGTGGGTGGGTGCCTGGGTACATGGCCAGGTTATTCAGCCTGAGCCCTGATGTGAGGTGTTTCAGGGCCATGCTGCCAAGACTAAGCAGACCCTTTTGGAGCAATGCCCAGTGCCAGCCCCACGAGGACAGGCCAACTCCATGGCTGGTTGCGAAAGGAGCAGGGCTCCAAACAATGCTGCTTCCTCGAACAGCCTGTGGCTCACCTGGACCCCTAGCCCAAGGTCAACATAGGAAACAGCATTGCAGCCAGAAATATATTGACATAAGCCCTGAAACTGCAAAAACACAAGCTGTGTCCACTGCTAAAGCATGTTCTGCTCTCATCTCTTGGTCACACTTAATTGAAGACAGAGATAATTAAAAAAAAACAAATGTCAGGGTTTAGGGTCAAAAAGAAGCAGCTACAACCTCTTTCTGCTGGAATGGGAAAATAGCATCCCACTTGGTTGTTTGTTCTAACAAAACAGATCCCCAAGGGAAGCTCTCCCTCTGCCGAGCCACCCTCACAGCGCAGACGGCTTCTGACAGGCAGAGCACAACATGGAGGGCAAAGCCTTGGGGCCCCTGGTTATGGTGTCAAGAGTGGGCACCCAGGTGGAGGAGGTGGTCAGAGGGGCTGGCAGCCTGAAAAACCTCCCAGAAAAAGGGCTGGATGCAACAGCTTGGTCATTTTAGCAAGGAGAAGATGAGAACCCCGACGGGAATCAGTGCAGGTGTTACAGGAGCAGCTGGAGTGGGGCAGCAGCACCTGACCCCACTGCCTCAGCCCACCAGAGCCCATGTGCCAGGCCCTCCCAGGGGGCTGGAAACCCCAGGCACCCCCTGAGCCCCCAGGGACAAGGGGCATCCCTAGGGCCATGAGGGCTTGGTGCCAGCCAGGGACAGTGTGCATGGAAGGGAGGATGTGGCAGGGCAGAACAATGAGCTCCCCAGGGTGTGCGTATGTGGGGGTTTCACGCAGACTCATCCTCCCCTCCTCCTTCCTGCACTCCTGCTCTCCTTGGCTCCTGTGTATGCCCAGGAACAGACTTCAAAAGGAAAGGGGGGGCTGCCAGAGCAGGAAGTGGCAGGCAGTCAGATGCGGCTGTCTCCTGCTAAAAGCCTTTGGTACCTTCATCAGGGCTCAGAGGAAAAAGGTACTGATTGATGGTCAGGCTGGAGGCAGACAGCCCAACCTGGCATCAGCCCTATGCTCCTAACATGGAATGTCACCCTCCATATCCCAGCTTCCTGCAAAACAGATGTTAATAAATCCATCTGTGTACAGTAAGCACCAGAGATCCTCTTAACCCTCCATGCTCTCTGCTCTGGGCTAAGCACTGCAGGAGGCGAGCAGAGGGCTCTCCGGGGCAGGCCCATCCCACAGCCCAGCTCCCCTGCACTGAGGTCACCGCTCCCTTCCCTGCTGAACACCAGCAACAACCTATCTGTCCCCAGTACCCACCTCCTCATTAGTGCCAATTAGTGGGTGGTCAATGGGCCTGGCAGAGCTGTGTTTTCCAGGGAACAAGTCCCCTTTTCAAGGGACATAATCAACACAGCCTTTGTTGTGTGCGCTTTTGGCTTAAATGAGCCAGAAACCGCCTGCCAAGGAGCAAAATTATTTTCTGAATTGTATCCTTTGTGCCACCAGACCCAAGCGTGGAGGAAGGAGCCAGGACAGCCACAGATGACCTCCCTTGGCAAGCCCTCGATTCACCAGGCACCTGCAGGAGGCTCCATGCATCTCCCAGGAGACCCCCAAGCTCACACGTCCCCTTATCCACCAGGATCACCAGGGCCAGCCAGGACCCATCCACGTTACCACCAAGCCCCACGTCTGGTGACAAAGGCAGAGTGAAGACCTCAGTGCCCCCAGAGGGTGCCTGGGCTTGGACTCCAGCTCCTGAGTTGCAGCGTTGGACAAAAGCTGAGAGCTGGAGAAACACAATGGGAAAACTTCGCATGGACCAGCAGCAGCACTTTGTGAGAGGCCAGCACAAGGACCAGGGAGCACACACTCCCCAGCTTCCCTAGTTATTTGCCTCACTGCTGAGGAAGAAAAAAGCAGACAAAAAAAAGCAAGCACAGGGGAGCAGGGGGAGATGGCCTGGATGTGACAGGCTGGCATATTTGACAGAGGAATCTTGTTAGCAGCACTTTTCCCTGCCATTTGATCAGGGGCAAAGCCAAGGAATGCTTCCCAGCAGCCTGCACCAAATGAGCTCAGCTTCACAGAGCTCTGATTGCTAGAGGCAGAGCAGGAGAGCAGCAGCAGTGGGGCTTAGGGAGGACAGGTGGCAGAACAGTGCTGAAGGCTTCTGCTGTGCCACGAGCTCCGTCCTCTTTCCTGGGATGGGAAGCTCCCAACACCTTCCTCCAACACAAGCCTCACTTGAGTGTGCTGTGGCACCCCAATGGCAGCACACACTGTCCCTATGCCACAATAGGCACTGGGGCAGCGCAGGTGAATGCCAGCATGCTGCTCTGCTGGGCTCAGGGATGCAAGGATCAGTGAGAGCCACATCAGACCTTTGCTGGCTCTCTGGAGGAGGGAGAGGAAGGATCCGGCAGATCTCTGAGCTGACTAAGAGCTCCAAGTGCCCGGTGGCTCTGCTGTACCAAGCACAAGCCAAAGCAATTAGCATTTCTTGGAGACACTCTGTGTAATCTTCCCTGAGTTCTGGGGGAGAGCAGTGGGCTCTACAGCAGTGGGCTGTACAGCAGCCCTGGAGCTGCCGCACCACCAGCGATGTGAGACAGCGAGGGATTGTCCCAAAGGGACATCCTGACAGGATCACTGCTCCATGGAAGGATGGGGACACTCTGTCCCACCCCTAGCCCCACCACATCCTGCCTCTGAGAGCTGCAGGCTGTCAGACAGCAGCGAGCCAGGGGCCAGAGCAGAGAGGCAGCCTCAGCACCTCTCCTTGGAGCACAGCCCAGGAGCCCAGGTAGGAAAGACCATAGGGAAAGCCAGAACCAACTTCATCTGCCAGCTCCCAGGCAAGGCCATCAGCCTTAAGCAGGCAGAGAGGCACAGGTGGGCCTGGAGGTGCTCAGAACCATGCAAGAGCAGCAGCCAGCCCAAGTCAGGGATTAATTTTAATGGCTACTTGTAGAACACCAGGAGCACATGCAAGAGAGACAGCCTGCGCTGATGCTTACCCCATCCCTCTCCACCTGACTTGTGCAAGGACCATATCTCATGTCCAGGCTTTTTATAGGGTTTCCCGCTCCTGCTGGGCACGCAGCTCAGTACGACCGCATCCCCTCACCCCAGCAATCACTCACATGCCGTTCACTAAAGTCTTTCCATTCCCTCTCTTGCAGTTTCCTCTTCTCTCCTTATTAGGGATCCACCTACCCATCCATCTACTCATTCTCTCCCCCTCTGCAGCTATTTTTAAAATGCCATAAAAGCTTTCAACTGGTAGCATCTTCGGGGATGCGAGGGATTTTATATGTAATCTGTCAGGAACTGTCATCACCACATAACTCACCATGCAGACAGTGACTTCTTTTTAAAAAAAAAGTGAGGGGGGAGAACATCCATGCCTGGTCCCTCAGCTCTCCCTGGTCAGCACTACCATTTATGTCCCATCTTGGAGGAGAAGGATTGGGCCCAACCTGTCCCTCCCAAGGAGGCAGCTGGCACAGATGCTGGGGAACACAGCAGATCCCCTCACAGAGTGTGGCCATCCAGAAGGAAGATTTCTCACTGGGTGAAGGGTTCTGAGCTGGGGATCACCCAGCTTCATGCCCCAGAGGCAGGTGGAAGAAGCCTCCTTGCTGAGGAGGTGGCTGTCCTGCTCCCTGCACGCTCAGTGCCCATGAGGAAGCTGCTGCATTTGTGTGGTTCCCCTTATGGTTGGTGGTCCCAGACAAGCAAGAGGTGGGAGATAGCTTGGTGCCACAGAAAACCTCCTCCTGAAGGCACAAAAAACAAAAACAAACAAACAAAAAACCAGGAACTGAATCTCAGGAGGCAGCCTGGACAATTAGAGAAAACCAGTTTCTTGATCAACCCCAGTCTCCAGCGCAGCATGGGCACAGGAGCATTCAGAGAGCCCAGGGCACTCCAACAGCACCAGGATAACTATTTCTGTCTCCTTGATTCCTGCAGAAAAGCATCCTCCCCTTCCCTTCCAAGGCCTGGTTGAAGACCTGATGCCTCCATCAGGAAGATGGAAGTCCCCATCAGTGCCCCAGACCTGGAAAGCAGGTGGCCAGGCACAACCTGAGCAGAGTCCCACCACATGCTGAGTCAATGACATGCTCTGTGTCACAGGCAGCACCCCCAGGTACTTCTCCATCAGTGCCAGTGACCAAACATTGGGCACGCCTGTAGGAGCCACAGCTCGCCCACATCGCTCAGACACACATGGGTGACATGGCTATTTGCAGCAGGTCAGAGGGAGCTTATCTCACCTTTTCCCCCTTCTTTATCCTCTGAGGGCAGGGGGTGCTGAGGAGGGAGGCAGGGGTACCCCATGCCCCCCACAGGGCACAGGCAGGGAGGGATGTGCAGGGACCAGCGCCGCACCGGGACCCGAGTGCAGACAGCAGCTGTGTGAGCATAGTGGTGCTGGGGAAGGCTGCGCTCTATCACACTCTGAGGGCTGCTGCAATATGAGCAGAGACAGAAAAGCTGGAGCAGAGCTGACAGGAAGAACCGGCACCAAGCCATACAGCTCACCTGCCCACCCAGCATCCTGCCCTTTACAGGCTGCATTCTCCATGGGTGCTGAGCGCACATGGGTTTGTGCCCCCTGGGACCTCTGCCTGCCCCAGACAAGGACAGTTTTCCTCTGCCTTCGCTGCACGCAGAACCCCAGCTGGTGGGAGAAGCTGGAGCAATGGGGACCTGCCATGGATCCCCTGGGGAGAGACTGAGGGGCAGGAACAAGTCCTTGACCAGGGGTGAAACAGCCCTCCCCACCTGCACAGGGAATCCAGGCTGGGGAGTAGCTGTAGCCGGGGACACCCCCAGCAGGTGCCTGACTTGTCCCAGCAAGTGGTGCTGAGCCAGGGAGCTGCCCCAGCAAAAATAGCTTCCCTTCGCCAGCAAGCACTCCTGGGCTGGGCAGTGCTCACCAGGACGCCTCCCCAGAGCCAGGTCCCAATGGCTGGATGTGGAAGAGGCAGCAATGTCTTCGGGGCTGATGAGTACATGACATGGGTGATGGGAAGGGCACGCAGGGCCTCAGTGTGCTTCTGTGAGCGAGATGCACAAAGTGTGCTTGTGAAGAGTGCCATACTGCAGAGCCTTGGGTGCATGCTTCGTAGCTCACACCTTGAGTCCCAGCCTGGGTTGTGCTCATCTCACCCAGGCTGCATGCACCAGAAATATCTTCCAGAAATTCACTGTTGTGAGAACACATCAACCCCCCCCCCGCAAAAAAAAAAAAAAAAAAATGAAATACAGACCTCAGTGGACTCAAAATGTGCTGAGGAAGGGCTCCAGAGGTGGCATTACACCAACAGTACCTTTCCTGCCCACAGCAGCCTGGTGCTCCCCAAAATGGATCCCTTCTTACCAAGAAGGGAGATGGAAGCCAGCAGGATGGTTTCAAACCCACGAGATAAACACACCCTTTTACGTTATCTTGCTCCTTAGAGACACCTTCCTATCAAGGGCTTTCCCACTTGTCTAAGCCTCAAAAAAGGTGTTTCAAAATGGAAGGAGAGTAAACTGTGCATGAGCAGAAAAACAAGTGATGCTTGGGGCTCAGAGAAGGGCTTTGCCAGGGTAAAAAGGGCAAGAAGAAAGGAAGGTCAGGAAGGCTGCATAAGGAAACCATAGTATCAGCTCCCTTTTCTTTCAGATCTCTGCCTCAGGCAGCAAAGAAAGCAAATCAATTCCCAGCCCAGGGCTTATGGCTGATACTGACAGAGCATGCAGACTGTAGCAGAACTGAAAAATGCAGGTATAAGCTATAACCTATTAAAAACCTGAGCCACCATCAAATATATGGGAACCATATGTCCAAGCTGGCTGCCACACGTGCTCAGTTGGGTACTATTGAGCTTCTGACAGCCCTTTTCTGGAACAGAAAGCATGTCCATCAGGGCTGTGCATCAGGGCACACAAGCTCTTCTACTTCCCCAGTGATTTACTGAGCAGAGGCCGGGCACAGGGGAACTTGGGACAGCCTGGGTTCCCTCCAAGCAAGAACAACCCTCTCTGCTGCAGGCTGCCAGCTATCCCTGCCATGCCTACCCTGAGCTGTTTAGAATCAAGCTTTCCAGGGCTAAGATGTCTGGATTTGGGCTCTGCCTTCCCTATAGCTGCCACAGTCACTCCTGGTCCCCTTCCACTCTGTAAATCCTCCCTCTTCCATCCAGCACTCTTTCCCTGGGCCCTTGCCATCACTACTCTACCCCCAGGATGCCTTCCAGAGGTGCTGCCGTGCTCACAATGGAAAGACACTGATGTGTTTAGTCTAAAAATATCTAATTAGATGTTCCAAGCACTTCATTATGGTATCACCATGATAGGACTGCAGGGTCTGGCAGGAACTTGGTGGGTTTGCCTTCGCAGAGATCAAAGGCAGCATCACAGCAGCTCACTGGTAACAGGACAGTCTGTCATTAGCCCAGCCTGCTGGCATCATAAAGACAATTATCTGGCTAAACTGATCACTGTCATTAGAAAACTTGCTATTTGTTTTATAAGAGCATGGCAGGCCCTTGAAATAATTCAATTGCCCCAATTGACTTTCCAGTGTGCACTTCATTGGCCTGCAGGGCCACTCTCTGTGGCTTCTGCTCTTCAGAGGGCAAACTGCCAATACATAGGGCTTGCGGGGAGCCTGAGCAGAGCTTGGTGAGAGGACAGTGTCCATCCACCAGGCTGAGGACAGAGAGAAGCTGTCCAGGCTGAGTTTTCTGGCAAAGTGAACACTATTGGTGATTGTCCCTTTGCTGGCTGTGCAGGAGAAAGGAGGGGATGATTTGTGTCAGGTTGGTGGCAGCAGTCAGGGTCAGGTGTTAAATGAGAGGACTGAGATGTCGGTAGGGAGCCTGGAGGTCTCCTTGGTGCCCCAGTTCTACAAAACTCAGTGCTAGAGCCCTCCTTAGGGAAGCATGGGCACCAGGTGATATTCACAGCTGGTTTAAGAGAAGACATGTGAGGAAAGTAGCTTTTCACCTCTTACAACACTGTATATAAATCTCTTCCTCTACACCTGCACCCCTCTCTGTACTCTCTGTACCATCTGCACCCGGACTACTCCAACCTTCCCAAAACTCTCCCTACTACAAGCCTCCCCCAGGAGCAGCTGCCCAAGAGAGAAGAGCTGTTTGGAGATTTATCTTTTCTCCCACTGCACCAAGAGCCTGCCCAGCCAGCTCTCGTGCAGCTGAGGAGCACGAGGGCACCTCCAGACACTGAGACCACCTCACCAAACACTTGGGGACCAGGCAGCAACACCCACAGCCTCATGCAGCATCTCCCTGCTGGAGCTGTGCTTTGTCCTAGGTTTACTGCTTGCTGTAGCAGTGCTCCAGCACTGCCAAGACAGAAGAGGATCTGGTGCTGTCCAGGAACCACGCAAGCTATAGCAGAAGAGGCTGTACCATAACCCCAAGGGGAAGACTAACACCACCCATCACCCAGGCTGATGGCTCAGGGTACTGCATTTCTGGGCAGGGGAGCAGCACCACATCCTTCCCCAGCGGGTAGGGGAGCTGTGAATTGCCCTCTGCCCACTAAGCCATACAGGGCAGAGCCACAGCTCCTGGAGATGCTCACCCTCACATGATTCCTCTTTAATTACATGGGGACTTAACAGAGTTTGCTGGTAAACGCCTTGTAACCACATGTGCCTGGAGATTACTGGGTAATTACACTTACTGGATCATCACGTAACAGGTAACACTATTTAGGAATGGCAAAAATAACCAAGCAAACATGCTGCATTCATCAGTATCAGGGACTGGGATGATCTGGGGAAAGTCTTCCACCTCGCATACCAAACCCCCTGACACCTTGACAGGTGTCAGCTGCTTAGAGGGAGCAGGATGGGACTTTCCTCCCCCAAAATGTTCCTGGGGAAAAGCCAGAGCCCAGAACTGTGGAGGCTTCAGAGGGTGATTTTAAAGGATGTTCTCTAAGGCAAAGGCTAGTACCACCAGATCCAGCCTCAGGAGAGACGCAGCACAGTGCTGATAGAC
The DNA here is from genome assembly GCF_009819795.1 of Aythya fuligula. NCBI lineage: Eukaryota > Metazoa > Chordata > Aves > Anseriformes > Anatidae > Aythya > Aythya fuligula. The sequence goes on along the minus strand of NC_045572.1, from coordinate 92,277 downwards.
CTGTTCAGGAATGTATGAATCCATTTGCAACCAATTAGCAGTGCAAACCCAAGTGGGAGGTACAAATAGTGTAGCTACTGTAAATATCAACTCTATGCCCTCCAAGCGCTTGCTGTACTCCAGGAGGCTGCGTTTCCAGCCAGTACAACCCTTGCACCCTCAGGTCCCCTTGAGCTGCTCTGGAGCCTCAGGATATGAGTTCACATCCAAGATTAGGGGCCTACTTTTCCCCTTAAAGCAACATTTCCATATGTCTTTGCTACCCCCACATCACAGGGGAGGACACACATGGGGCTCCCAATCCCAGGACCCATGGTAGGTGCAAAGCAAGTCCCTCAGCAAGGGCACACAGGACTCCTGCATGCTGTGTTTGGAGATGCACCTGCACAGCCCAGCCTGTGCACAGCAAATCCTGCCCTGAGCCCCCAGAGGCCCACCCAACAGTTTTGCACAACAGCAGGGCTTGAGGCCAGCACAGTGGCCAGCAGCCCCAGGCTTCCTACCTCACATTACTTTGAACAAGACAGAAGCATTACCAAATCACACCAAGCAAAAAGGAAAGGAGAGGTGGCAACTCACAGATTAGGTGCACAGCAGAAGATAAGTGGGATAAGTGTCCTCATTGCATCAGTTTGGCAGCACCAAAACTTCAGTGCTGCAGCTGCACCTGTAGCTCATCACCCTGTCCACAGTCTGGCTTTGTCATCCATCGTCCTCCTCCAGTGTTCCCTCTCCTCACTTCCACATAGGGCTCCCTCCCCATGCATGACACTGCAGGCAGGGTCCCCTCACCTCCGAGCCCTCCTCACAAGGGAGGCAGGCTGCAGAACCACTGCAGAGAGCAGCCAAACTGCTTGTACATGGTGTGATCCCACAGTATGCCCACCGCTCTGGAAATAAACAGCAGCTGATAGCAGCCTTTCAAACCTTCCCTAAGCCACATGGCTACCTAGGAAGGGGGAAAAGCGTGTAGGCAAAGCCATCCAAAGCATTAGGCTGTGAAATCCAGATGCCAAGGCATGGCCCAGTGACATGCCAGAGGTCACAGAGCAAGTCAGTGGCAAGAAAAGACAGTGTGACTCCCAAAGGACACCCAGCTCCACGCTCACCGTCTGCCTGGCAGCCTCTGCTCGTGAGTGAGGGCAGAGCAACAGGCAGGGTGCAAGCCTTGGTTTGCCAGGACCTCTCTGCATGGGGGAGGAACGAGTAAAGGAGTTTTGCAGCACAATCAGATAGTCATGATACGTGGCACCATAAACAACCCTTATCACTATCAGCATCCAAGCTGGTTGTTAAGAGCTGGGAAGGAACCCCCAGTAGGAACAAACAAAATTGTCAGAATTGGCTTAGAGAAGGCATAAAGTCTCACCTAACCACTGTGGTCACTGGCCCCAGGGAGCACTGAGTGCCATCCCACATCCATCATTCAGAGAGAGGGAGGAACCTCTGCTACCAGGCATCCCACAGGGCTGGAAACAAACAGGTCCCCTTTGGTCCCTATCCAGGCACTATGAGCCACACTACCTCCCCCCTCTCTCCCCCCACCCCCCTCCAAAAAAAAAAACAAACTAGCTTGTGCCCCAGGTGTGGCTCATGCAGCTGGCACCTGGGAAGTTTTCTCAACTCTGACGCAGCCCAACAGATCTGGAATCACCTGTTCTGTTGCCTGCAGCCTGCCAAGGATTTTTTTCATGGTGTTTTACTTGGGAACCACCCCAAGCCTTCAGATTGAGAAACCGCAGCATGCCACTGGGACAAAGTCACTGCTCTGCCACTTACTGCCAGGGGGACTCCTCACAGCCCTGGGGACCCATAGGAGGAATAGCACCTTGTCCCAGGTGGGACACCCCCACCTCAGGGTCAGCACAGCTGCTGTGGGTGGGGGTTGCCTGAGCATGCTTTTAAATGAATGGACCTGCCAGTGAGGTGGGCACAGCTGTCACACATCCTAACAACCATGAAAAAGAAGTCAGCTGTGACTTGATCAATCTTCCCAGACTTTGTAATGAGGCCACAAAACCAGAGGTAAGCAGACCAGCAGCAGGTGCCAGTTCTCATCTTATGCAGCACATCTCTACGCCCTGCTTCTTTAGCGATTCATACGTAGTGCACGAGCATCTCCATCCCTTTCCCTCACCCATGCACAATAGGAACACCCAACTGCAGAGGTACATCTTTCTGTACCACACCTGGACTCTGCTCAGATCCCTGCTTTTGGAGTCTCCCCTTCCTCATTCCTCCTCCTCCTCATCGGCTGCTCCCCGGGTGTCTATTCATATGTAGGCAACAGCATCAGAAGTGAGCCTGCTACCAGTCAGAGTGCTCCTGGCTGCCTCTCCCCATGTTACATATCGACATTTTACTGCATGATCTGCCCTCCAATCCCCAGAAACATGAGCCAAGAAGTACTCATTAGAGATAAGCACCATAGCTCAGCCCACACGAAAGCAACCCTGGCCAAGCCTTACCCTGTCAGAAACCAAATGGGGGGGGGGGGGGGGGGGGGGGGGGGGGGGGGGGGGGGGGTGTGTGTGTGTGGGGGAAAACGGACAAAAAATACCCAGCCCATTAGGAGTTGCCAGCCCTGGTATCACATTTTCTTCCCGATTCCTCCCAGACAGATCCATGCGATCCCAGCCGCGTTCCCATAGCGAAGGGAATGGAGAGCCGTACTTACTGCTGGTGCTCATCCTGTCGGCCCTCCCCTGCCCTTCAACAAAGGGGGCAAAGATGCTCCGTAATTCCTCTTGCGCTCCTACAGCGGGAGAGGGCCTCCTCTCCCCTTCTCACAGGCGAGGGTCCTGCGCGCTCTGCCACATCCCAGGGCGGCCCCGAGTGCCAAATTCAAGGTCAAGGGGGATGGCGGTGGCGGGGAGAGGATAGGGATCAGGCTAGGGATGCAGACCGGCACTGCCATGCACTGCGGAGCGCGGCCGCTGCCGCTGCTCTTATAGCGGGCGTGGGGCCTCGCAGCGCCGCTCCCCCCGGCCGCCCCGCCCCGCCCCGGTCCGTGCCGAGCCGAGCCGAGCCGAGCTGGGGTGGGATGGGGTGGGGTAGGGTGGGGTGGGGTGGGGTGCGGTGGGCTGGGATCGGATGGGATGGGGTGGGGTGGGGTGGGGTGGGCAGCGCGGGGCCAGACCCGACCCGGCTCGGGGGCTGCCTGCGAGGCGCCGCCGCGGCATCGCCGCCATCTGCTGGGCACCGCCTGTCCGGGCTACTGCCCGTCCTGTCTGTCTGTCCTACTGCCCGTCCTGTCTGTCCTACTGCCTGACCCGCTGTCCCCAACCCTGAGCCCCAAACCCAAACCCCAACCCCAGACCCTTGACCCCTTTGACCCCCCTCGATACCTTTGACCTTGGAAACATGACCCTGGAACTCCCAACCCATACCAACCCTGGACCCTAGAGCCGAGCCCTGGAATTGGACGCAACGATGAGGTTCAACCCTAAACCCCAACACTGAGCCCCAACCCCGGACTCTTGACCACAGAGCTCCCACCCCAGAGCTAAATCTGAGCTCGGACCTGAGCCCCAGACCCCATAGCTAACCCTGAGCCCCAACTCCATAGCTGACCCAGAGCCCTATCCTGGAGTGGACCCCGAGCTCCAAACCCGGAGCTGACCCAAAGACCCCGGTCACACCACACCCAGAGCTAACCCCAAGCCTCAACCCCAAGCTCTAACCCTAAGGTCTAAACCTGAGCCCCAACCATGAGCCTCAAGTCCAAGCCCCAAACCCGGACCCTCGACATCGGACCTTTGAACCCAGAACTGCCACTCTGGACCCGACCCTGGAGCCCCCACCCTGGACCTGACCCTGAGACCCACACCCGGACCTTACCCATGGACCCAGACCCAGAGCTGACCCCGAGTCCCAGCCCCAAGCCCCAACCCCAAGCCCCATAGCTGGGCCCTCTATCTTGGGCCCTCTACCCAGAAGCTTACCCAAAGCCCCGGACCCGGAACTAAGCCCAAGTCTCAGACTATGCCAGAGTTGTCCCAGACCCCCGAAACGGACCTTGGACCCAGACCCGGAGCTAATCCTGATGCCAACCCCAAGCCCAACCCCGGACCCGTGAGCCTGGAGTCCCCACCCCGGAGCTGACCCTGAGCCCCCGACACCCAGAATTGACCCCTGACCAGAAGCTAACTTCGATTCTCAATACTGAGTGTGAAACCCAAGCCTGAGCCCTGTACACTCAAGCTGGGACTATTGATCCCTGACCCTTGACCCTGGACCCTCAACCCGTAGCCCCAACTCTAGAGCTGACCCCAAGACCCAATGCAGCAGCTGACCCTGAGCCCTGACCCAGGAGCAGACCCTGAGCTCCCGACCCCAAAGCTGACCCTGAGCCTCCAACCTCAGAATGGACCCTGCACCTGGAGCCCCGAAGCCACACACCAATCCCAAGCCCTTGACCCCAAGCTGCCAACCCCAGAGCTGACTGCAACCCCGGAGATAACCCCAACCAGCGACCCTTGGAACAGAACCTGGACCCGGATCTAACCCAGACCCTTGATCTCGGACCCTCAACCCCTGGCCCTGCACCCTGAGCCCCAACCCCATACCCTTAACCCCAGACCCTTGGCCCCGTAGCCCCCACCCTGGAGCTGACCCCAAGACCCAACCCAGCAGCTGACCCTAGCCCTGATCCAGGAGTTGACACCGAGCCCCCGAACCCAAAGCTGACCCTGACACCAGAGCTGATCCTGAGTCCCCAAACCCAGAGTTGACCCCAGACCTGGAGTTGACCCCGAGCTCCAAACCTGAGCCCCAACCCTGAGCCCCAACCCTGGACCCTCAACTGCAGACCCATGACCCTGGATGCATGACTCCAGAGCCCCTGACCTGGACCTGACCTTGGATGTCCCTACCCCGACCCCCAGAACTGGACCCTAACCTGAGTCCCAAACCTGAGCCCTAACCCCAAGCCACACCCCGAACCCTTGACCACAGATCCTTGACCCCAGAGCTACTGACCTGGACCCAATGCCAGAGCCCTTGCCTCAGACCAGACCCTGGAGACACCACTCTGGACCTGACTCTGGAGCCCCTGACCCAGACCAAACCTCAGAGCCCCGGACCCAGTTCGGAACCTGAGCCCCAGACCCAGACCCAGCCTGAGCCCAGGACCCTTGACCCCAGAGTTTGCCCCAAACCCTGACCCTGAGCCCTGACCCCAAGCCCCGACTCTGAGCCCCTGACCCTTGTAGTTACCCCAGACTGTTGACCCTGGAATCCCCACTCCAGAGATATAGCCCTGGACATGAGCCACGGAACCATGGAGTTGACCCTGAGCCCCGATCCTGGTCCTGACCCAGGACCCAGAGCTAACCCTAAGCCGCATCCCTGAGTGCCAACCCCAACCCCCAGCCCTAAGCCGCACCCCAGACCTGACCCTGGATCCCCCACCCTGGACCCAACCCCGAGCCCTGGACTCAAGCCCAACCCAAAGACCCAAAGACCAAAGCCCAAAGACCTGTACCCAGAGCTGACCCCTTGCCCTGGACCTGGACCCAAAAAACAAACACTAAACAAAACAAGCAAACAAAAAAAACAACCTCAGAAGCTCAAGTGCTTACAGGTAAGCCTGACTTTGAAGAATGTTCTTAAGTATTTGTTAAGATTGAACAACAGGTTGTGTGAAAAAGGTGCATTAATGTAAATTCAAAAATTGCCTTGTTGTAAGTAGAAACGGATCTAGATAGATATTAGTGGCATGATCGTTACTTTCACTAAGTGGAAATTGTAAGAATGTGCTGTTCATAAAAGAAATGCTGTTCTCACAATAGGCACATCAAAAGTAGTATGAAGAAAGCCTGTCCTCTTCCCTACAGGTCTGCATCTCGGCTGTTGAGAAACTTTCTGAAGAGGTCCACCAATTTTAAGAGAATTGATCTTCCTCCTCACTTGTACAAACCAGTGTCTCAGCTATCGGGGTAAGCATCTTTCTGTGAAAGGCAGACGATAGAGTGGGTACATATGCCCTGCCACCCTGTGGTTTTACCTACATGACCACGGAGAGGACTTCAAAAAAAAGGGATGGAAAATCTACCAGGACACTAGAGGCATGGGTAAGTGAGTTGCAAGTGAAAAAAAAAAAAAAAAAAAACAAAAATAAACCAAAACCAAAACCAAACCAAACCAAAAGAAAAACAAAACAAAACAAAACAAAAAAAAACAGGAAGAAGGTGTTCTCTGAGAAACTTGGTGCTCCAATTTCCAGTGGGCAGTACCCGGTCCGCTGGGTGCCTGGTACACCAGCCCCCACTCTTCGGGACCCCAGGGAGGAGCCCAGGCTCCGGCCGCAGCCCAAGGGCTCTGCAGCAGTGCCTGAGTGCCTATGCTGCTGAGCTCCCAGGGCCATGGGGTGGAACCCAGGCACTAACTAAGGCTGAGCCCATGGTTCTTGTGGCAGACCCCAGGTGCTGAATCCCTCCGAGCCAACGGACCCCATGGTGGACCCTGGGCGCCGACTCCCACTTAGGTCCTGGACGCTGGGCACTGACCCCTACTTGCGTCCCTGACTCCACAACTGACCATGGGTGCCGTCCCCTGCCAAGCCCCCAGAAGAAGTGACAGACGTCCACCGAGTCCTCAGAGCCAGAGGACACCCATGGAGCCCGTGGAGCCCAGGCACCAACACCCACCAAGCCCATGGACCCCGCAGCGGAGCCCAGATGCCAAGTCCCGCCAAGTCCAGCCAGGCCCCCAGGTGGACCCCTTGGGCGCGGAGTCCTGCCGGGCCCTGCAGTGGAGCCCAGGAGTCTGGTGGGACCCCTGAGCAGCTCCTGGGGGTCCTCTGGGGGTCACTGGTCAGGGTCCGTGGTGGCGCCCAGGGACCCGCTGGGGATCACTGGTCAGGATCTATGGCAGCACCCGGAGGCGTGGGCCCGGCGTCCTCTGGGGGCCCACTGGGGGATGCCAGGCGGGGTCCACTGTGGCAGCCAAGGACCACTGAACTTCACCAGGCAGGGTCCACGGCAGCTCCTGCAGTCCCGCTGGAGTTCACCTGGCAGGTTCAGTGGCAGCACCTGGGGGCCCGCCGGGAGTCACCAGTCAGGGTCTGCAGTGGTGCCTGGGGGCCTGTCAGGGGTCCCCAGGTGGGGTCCTCGGTGGTGCATGAGGGTCCACTGGGGCTCACCACGCGGGGTCAGCTGCAGCGCCCGGGGGCTCGCCAGGGGTCCTCATTATAATGAGGAACCACTGGAAATTAGAGCCACAAATGTATTCTGACCTAACTGTAGCAGTACAGAGTGCAGCCTGCATTCAGGTGATATATGAAAGAGATGAATTCTCTTTCATATAGAAAGGGCGTGGTTGCTGACCCCCCCTGCTTCAAACCCTGGCGGACCGTGGGGCACAGCGGTGGACACTCCTCCTTTGAGCCCCAGTGGGCCCCAGGGTGCGGTGGTGGACCCCACCTGTGAGCCCCGGCGGGCCCCTGGATGCAGCGGTGAACCCCTCCTGCAAACCCCAGCGGTCCCCTGGGTGCAGCAGCGGATCATCACCGGTCACCCACAGTGCACGCCCAGGCACGGTGGTGGACCCCCTCTGCAAGACCCAGCAGGCACCTGGGTGTGGTTGCTGACCCACCCCTGAGCCCTGGTAGTCTCCCAGGCCTGCAGCAGAATCCCACCTGCAAGTGCCGGTGGGCCCACAGTCGCAGCAGTGGACCCCTACTGGCGAGTCTGGCAGGCCCCAGGGCGCAGCAGTGGACTCCCACCTTCCAGACCTGGCGGGCCCCAGGGCGCGGCAGTGGACCGCTCCTGCAAGCCTCGGTGTTCCCACAGGTGCGACGGCAGAACCCCCCTTTGAGCCCCAGTGGGCCTTCAGACATGGCAGCAGACCCCTCCCTTCGAGCACTGCGGGCCGTGCAGTGCTCCCAGGTGTGGCGGAGGACCCCTCCCTGTGAGCCCCAGCTGGCCCCAGGGGGCAGTACTGGACCCCCCCTGAGAGTCTTGGCAGGCCTGTGGGTGCTGTTGCTGAACCCCCCTCTTTGAGCCCCAGCGGAACCCCGGGTGCAGTGGCGGACCCCCACTTCAAGCCCTGGTGGGTCCCAGGGTGATGCGTGGAAAAGACTCCACAACCATAGGGTTGTAAAGTAGGTATACTTTATTGTGGTGCACGGGGCGTACTGGGAATAGCTTCCCTCAAAAAGTGTGCACCTGCCCGGTCGTCTCTCACAATTTTATACACAATTTTATACACTCTCCTTCTCTGGTTCTCTCTCCCTACCTCTCTACTTTTCTGTCTCTCCGGACATTCACCCTTCCAGTGCCCAAACCTTTTGCACAACGCACATTGATCCTTTCCTAACTGAGGTGGTCCCCACCTCGGTTTCCTTTCTCCCTTGACAACTGCCACTATTCTCTTCTGCCCTTGCTTATAATCCTCCCTATTACTAAACACTCTCTGTGCTTCATCTAATAGCACTTCCAAATTCCTGCTCTCTGTGGTGCGCAGCTTCTGGAGCTTGCGCCTAATATCTCCTGTTGACTGTCCCAAAAACAGATACTAGCTGTTGTATTCCTATCTCCGACCCGGGATCCAGCAGTGTGTTATGGTGCATTAAATCCCTCAGGCAATCCAGGAATTCAGATGGTGACTCGGAGGGTCCTTGCTTAATTGCATACAGAGCTGACCAGTTTATGGTCTCGGGAATGGCCCTCTCCATTCCCTTCGAAATCCACCCCTGATAGGCCTGCAACCTCTCCATATGGACCGACTTATTTGGGTCCCATTTTGGATCTTGAAGGGGGAGATACTCCTTAACATCCCCTCCTGCAACCTTATGGTGTTCCTCAGCCAAATCTGCTGCAGTTTTCAGAATCAGCTGTTTCTCTGTTTCCATCATATATTCCAATAACAGCTGAATATCATTCCAGTCAGGGTTATATTGTTTGATAACAAACTGGAAATGTTTAGTTACCCCTATTGGATCGTTCTGGTATTCTTTGGCAACCCTCTTCCAAGCCTCTAAATCAGTGGTAGAGAAAGGTACCCTGATCAGCATTGTTCCGCCGTCAGGTCCTACTGCCTCTCAAAAGGTGTCTGTAAAACAGATTTTTTCCTAGTACGGGAGGATACAGGACTATCTGGAGGAGTCACAGTCTCATCTGAGTCATCACCCTGTTCCTGTGGTCAAGGGGGAGGCTTAAATACATCTATCAGGTCTTGTTCTGGTCCCTGATGAATTTTGCTTATCTTAGTACACCTCTGCCCGATGCTGCATGCTGAACAACACCATCACAATTTGCCTTTAAGTCCCTTATTGTTTCCTTGCTCAAGGGCTAACACCATGGGGTCCTGTGGAGGCACAATTCCACAGTCTCTCTGCCACTCTGGGTGATTTCGAAGAGTGAAAAACATGTCTGCATATGCAGCCTCATCCCATTTACTTTCTCTTCTCAGAAACAACATCAACTGTAATATAGTGTTATAATTAATAGTTCCATTTAAGGGCCACTCCTCTCCATCCTCTAATTTATAAAGTGGCCACCACTGATTACAGTATTTGATGAGAGTTCTTTTACTCTCTGTCCCCCCTTGCCCCACTGTATCCCTCCAATGTGTAAGTATACATCCTAAGGGGCTTTTCTGTGAGATTTCTTTGCTTTGACTTTGTCCCATTCTAATCTATAGCAGTTAACGTTCCACCATCCTCTAAGGATCTGTTTACTAATTTTTCCCAATCCCTCCAAAATCCACAGTATATACAAATAAAATCAGGCAACCGCAAATCAACTGCCTGTAGATGATTACACCAAGGGCATCTGAGCCTGAAAGACCGATAATATGTCAGAGCAAATTTAGTTCCCTTTGGCATACACCCCAATAGCAGTTTTTATATTACACTATATTTACATATCTTTACAGATGTTTAAAAGAATACTTAAACAACAAATGTCCGGGCCTTTACAAATACAACATACAATTATTATTCCAATTAGAATTATTCCCCCAGCAGCTGCAAACACTGTAACAGTTATCATTAAGGCTCGCTTACCCCCCTCCCATCTCTTCTCACAATCTTCTTGTGGTTCCTGGAACCAGGGTATAACGGCTTCTACTCAAAAACCCCTTTTGGCTGCTCTATTGGCCACCTCCCGTTTGGCCGCTCTACTAGCCACCTCCCAGGATGTCCTCAGGGTTTATGTCGCGCGCTAGACGCCTCTATGCAGCTTATTGACCTCCCCGGCCAATTGGCTTACCTTTATTAAGGCATACCGTTTGTCCGCAACCACAGGATCTTCTTCTATCCCCGCAGTGAGCAGCTGGGAGAGGAGCTCCTCCGAGAGAGAAAAAGGGGCACGGGGTGTACCTAGGAGGTCCGCTCCACAGTTGATCCCACAGCTGAACAGAGTTAATAGGGTTGTAAAATACAACCCTAGGGTTGTAAAGTAGGTATACTTTATTACGGTGCACTGGGCGCATGGGGAATAGCTTCCCTCAAAAAGTGTGTGCCTGCCCGGTCATCTCTCACGAATACCAGGACTACCTGGATACCAGGTTTGGGAGAGCAGATCTGAAGAGATCTAGGGACCAGGTCTGCAGACCACTTCTGGGAACCAGCTCTGGGGACCAACTCTGGGAAACTGGTCTGGGGAGCAGTTCTCGGGCCCAAATCAGTGGAACAGGTGTGCAGAGCAGGTCACATTAGCAGGTCTGTGGAGCCAGCCTGGGGAGCAGGTCTGGGGACCGGATCTGGGAACCATATCTAAAAGCATATCAGGGGACCAGCTCTGGGGAGCAGCCCTGGGAACCAGCCCTGGGGAGCATGTCTGGGGACCAGATCTTTGGAACGGGTGTGAGGAGAAGGTGTAGGGAGTAGGTCTTGGTGGAGCACGTCTTGAGACCATATGTGGAAACTAGTTCCACGGAGCACTTCTGGGAAGTAGATCAGGTCAGCAGGTCTGGGAGAAGGTCTGGAAGGCAAGTGTGGGGATATGATCTGTGACCCAGCTCTGGGGATCATGTCTGGAGACCAGGTCCGGGGACAAGCTCTGGGGAGCAGACCTGTGGAAGAGATGTGGAAGCAGGTGTGGGGAGCCGCTCTGGAGAGAAGCACTGGGGACAGGGTGTGGGTACTAGTCTAGGAGCAGGTGAGGACAACAGAACTGGGTAACAGATCTGGGGAGATCACCGGGAAAGGGCACCGTGGGTACGCTGCTAGGCATGAGGGCACGCCGGGGGTTGCTGGACGGGGTCTGCTGAGAGGCCAGGGGCCAGCTGTGGCTCACCGGCAGAGGTCCACCGCCGCTCCCATGGGCCCGCTGGAGCTCGCAGCAGGGTGTCCACTGGCATGCCCAGTGCTCTGCCGGGACTTGCGGGGGGGGTCCAGCGCCATGCTATGGGCCCTCTGGGGCTTGCAAGGGGGATACACCGGTGGGGCTTCAGGTGTGTGTGTGGGGTTCCACAGCACCTACTGGGGGCCCACCATGGCTTGCAGGTAGGGGGTTCAATGCAGCTATGGGGGCCTCAGAGCCTCGTGTGTGTGTGTGTGGGGGATCCAGTGCTGTGCCCAGGGGCCCAACAGGGCTCTTAATGGGGGGGAGGTCCACTGGCACAGCCAGGGTCCAGGGGTGGATCGCAGGCATGGGTCTGCCGTGACACTGGGGGCCTGCTGGGGCTCATAAGGTCCATCGGCGCACCTGGTGCCCCACCAGGGCTTGCAAGGGGGGGTCAACTGACATGCCGGGGCCCTGCTGGGGATTGTAGTGGGGGATTCACCACAGCTACCGGGGGCCCACTGGGGCTTGAAGGAGGGGGCCCACTGGGGCTTGAAGGAGGGGGGCCACTGGAACACCCCAGGCCCCATGGGGCTCGCAAGAGGGTGCCACCACAGTTACTGGGGGCCTGCTGGACTCGAAAGGAGGGGGATCCACCATCATGCCTGGAGCCCTGCCGGGACTCCAAGGGGGGGGGGGGGCGCCAATGGCGCGCCAGGGCCCTGCTGGGGCTTGCAAGGGGGAGTCAACAGTAGTGACCGGAGGCCCACTGGGGATTGCAGGGGTGGTCCAACACAGCTACCAGGGGCCTGCCAGGGCTCGTGGACAGGGAGGTACAGTGCAACTACCGGGGGCCTGCAGAGCCTCGAAGAGGGGGTCCAAAGCCATGCCAGAGGGCCTGCCGGGGCTCGCAAGGGGAGGGTGGTCTACTGCTGCGACCAGGGGCCTGACGGGGCTTGCAGGGGTGGAGTCCACTGCTGCACTGGGGGCCCGCTGGGGCTCCAATAGGGTTCAACGGTAGCGACAGGTGGCCCACCAGGGGTCGTGGGGGGGGTCCACTGTCACGCCCAGTGCCCTGGTGGGACTCACAGGGGTGGTTCACTGGTGTGCATGCGTTCACTGGTGGGTATGCGTTGCTGCACCCAGAGGCCTGCCACTGGTTGTCGTCAGGGCTGTGCTGAAGCACCTAGGGACCCACCGGGGCTAGCCGGTGGGGTGTGATGAAGCAAACGGGGGCTTGCCAGGTGTTGCCGGCAGGGGTGTGTTGCCACACCCAGGGTCCAAGTGGGGGTGTGCAGAGGTGCCCGGGGATCCGCCAGGGATCGCCGGCTGGGGTCCACTGCTGCACCCAGGGTCCCGCCGGGGGTCACCAGAGCAGGTACACCGAGGCAACCAGGGGCCAACTGGGGCTCACAGGTGGGGGTGTACCAATGCGCCTATGAAACGAAAAGGGGTTGCTGGAGAGCGTATGCTGAAGCGTCCATGGGTGCAACTGGTGGTTGCCAGCAGGGGTGTGCCACCGCACCTGGGGATCCACCAGGGGCTGCTAGCAGGAGTCAACCGCTGCACCTGGTGGCCCACTGGGGGTCACGGGCTGGGGTTCACTGTCATGCCCAGGGACCAGCCTGTGGTTGCCAGTAGAGGATTGTCACCGCCATGACCAAGGGCCCACCAGGTGTTGCTGGCGGGGATCTGCCACCATGCCTGAGGGCCTGCCAGGCGTCACCGGATGGGGTCTGCTGCCCCACCTGGGGACCAGCTGTGGGTTGCCAGCAGGGGTGGGCTGAGGTGCCCGGGGACCTGCTGGGTTCACTGGCGGCAGTGTGCTGAGACACCTGGGGGTCACCTTCGGGGGTCCTTCGCTGCACCCTAGGGCCTGGGGTCTGCTGCTTGTCACCGGATTGGGTCCTCCACCACACCCAGGGGCCCGCCAGGGGACACTAAAGGGGGTGTGCTGTTACCCTCAGGGGCCAGCTGGAGGTCGTCAGCAGGGGTGGGCCAAGGCGCCTAGTTTCCTGCAGGTGGTTGCCAGCGTGGGTGAGCCGAAGTGCCCAGGGGCCCACCGCAGGTCACCAGCTGGGGGTTGCTGCCACGCCAAACGGCCCACTGAAGGTCACTGGCACAGTTGTGCTGAGGCACCTGTGGTCCTGCCAGGGTTCACTGGTGGGCGTCTGCCGCCATGCCTAAGGGCCCGCCAGGGGTCACAGGCCCAGGTGCGCTGAGGTGCCTAGGGACCCACTGGGGGTGCTGGGGATTGCCCACTGCTGCATACAGGCGCCTGCCAGGGGTTGACGGTGAGGGTCCGCCGCCTAGCATGGGGGCCCACCAGGGGTGGCTGGAGGGTGTGCACCGCTGGGCCCAGGAACCCGCTAGTGGTCATCATCAGGGGTGTGCTGAGGCACCTAGGAACTAGCTGGGGGCACGCTAGCAATTGTGTGCCGAAGCGCCTGGGAGCCTGCCAGGTGTCGCCAGTGGGGGTGTGCCAAGGTGTCCAGGGGCCCACCAGGTGTCGTGGGCAGTGATGTGCCACCGTGCTCAGGAGCCCACCAGGGGTTGTTGGTGGGGATGCGACAAGGTGCCCAGGGCCCCACTGCTGGTCGCCATCTGGGGTCCGCTGCTGCTTCCAGAGACCCGCAGCAGATCACTGGCTAGCATCCTCTATTGTGCCCGGGTGCCCACCAGGTGTTGGCAGCTGGGGTCCACTGCTGTGCACTGGGACCAGCTGGGGTTCACTGGGGGAGGGTGTGCTGAGGCACCTAGAGACCACCAGGGGGTCACTGGCAGGGGTGCGCCGAGGTGCCCAGGGTCCCACGGGGGGTTGCTGACTGAGGTCCGGCCGCCATGCCCATGTACACCCCTGCCGACGACCCACGGTGGGTCCCCGTGCTCCTTGGCACACCCCCTCCAGCGACCCCCAGCTGGTCCCAGGGCACGGCAGCAGACCCCAGCTGGCAACCCCCAGTAGGTCCCCAGGTGCCTCAGCCCAATCCCACCCATGACCCACAGCAGATGTCTGGGCACAGCAGCAGACCCCAGTCAGTGTCCCCTGGCATGCTGGACCACCCCCTCCAGTGGTCCCTCGGTGGGTTCCTGGGCGGGGCAGAGGACCCCAGCTGGTGACCACCTGGGGGGCCCCAGGGCACAGCAGCACACCCCGTCTGGCAAGCTCTGGCAAGCCCTAGGAGCCTTGGCACACCACCTCCAGCAACCCTGTGTGGATCCCAGGCACAGTGGCGCAACCCCTCTGGTGAGTACAAGCATAGTAAAGCAGGCTCCGGAGAGGATAGGGAAACAAAGGGAAAGCTCCTTACCTCTGAGAAGTTGTCCTTGATCTTTGTGCCGTGGACATTTGTCTTACATGCTCGGTGCACAAGTTTAGGGGTCCCTGTCTGTTGAAGGCTTACCTCTGAGAAGTCCTACATGGCTCCACCTGCATTACTGATTTTTTTCTGCCAGCAGGCAGGGGCAGTGTGCTGGGTCTGGCTGGAACGTTAACTTTCCCTGCAGCAGCCCACACAGTGCTCTGCTCTGCACTTGTAGCTGGAACAGCAGTGTTATCACACCAGTGTTGTGTCTACTGCTGAGCAGTGCTGGCACAGCATCGGGACTCTAACCCTCCTAGGGGTGGGCAAAAAGTGAGAAGAGAAACATCACCAGGGCAGCTGACCTAAACCAACCAAAGGGATATTCCATACCATATGATGTCACACTCAGCAATAAAAGGTGGAAACAGGAAGAAGAGGGGAGGGGTGGGCTCTTGTGAAAACATCAGTCCTCCTCTCGTATACCAGCTACATGCGTTGAGGCCCTGCCTCAAGGACGTGGTCAAGCATCGCTCATTTGTGGGAAGTAGAGAGTAATTTCTTTCCTCTGCACTTCCACATAGCCTTCATTTGTTTTATTTGTTTGTTTTCCTCCCTTTTTTCCCTTTCCCCCTCCCTTTTCCCCTTTCCCTTTTTATTTCCTTTTAGTTAAATTGTTTAGATCATAATAATCTTTAATTATTATTATTATTATTTCCCTTTAATTAAATTATCCTTATCTCAACCCCTGAGTTGTTCTTTGCTTTACTTCTTCCCCTCCTCATGTAAGGAGGGGGAGTGAGAGAGCGGTTGTGGTGTTCAGCTGCCCAGCATGGTAAAACCACCACAGTCCTTTTTGGTGCCCAACGTGGGGCTTGAAGTGTTGAGATAACAATATAATTGATTAAAACATGTACAACTAACACACTTACTTGCTAGTCACCATGTTCAGTGTTCTGTTAATAATGGCTTGTTTGATCATTTGTCATGCAACCCGTGTCATGGTCTCCTTTCTCCTATATATCCAATCCGACCAAGTGCTACAATCTGTGTTCATTTTTTTGAATTCACTGTGTTGCCAAGCACTGGCCTTGAGTTTAATCTGGCATTCAGGCTCTGCACTGTTATCATGTGGGTCTCATGAAAACTATCTTTTAGAGAATATTCAGAACTACACTGCCTTCCTTTCCTCATCTGGATACCTGTTTATTAATAATATCAGGAATGGTACCTTTTCCTTCTTTCACAGTGGGCTAATTACCACAGTTTGGGAGTATTTTGAACATCCATGTGTAACCCAAGTATTGCTATTTCTAATTCTGAATAACAGGTTTCCTCTCCTCTCTAAAATTAGTCGATTGTTTAGAAATCTTACCTAGGAATCTGTATCGAAACAGTCTTGCAGTGAGTGGCAAGGTGTGTGGGATCATGTTGGCAGGTACCTGTCACAGGTGTGTCCTCCAATAGTTTTGAACTTCTCCCCTGACCAAGTGCAAAATCCTAAAAACCTGGTAGAACGTTTGAGAGTTGTATGTCCTGACCCTGATAATGCCAGAGAATGACAGCTTGCAGCATTGTGCTGGGTCCTGGCTTACTCCTATCAAACACTATTTAACATCATCCAGCACCTTGAAGAGAGGGAGGAAGTTTCTGAGTCTGATAACTAGATAACACATGCTGTGGCTGATCCAGAGGACCAACCAACTATGGTATCAGTCGCCCTTACAGTCAAGTCAAAACAATGGAAATGGAAGTCAGCTCATTTAGTAAGGGAAGAAGCCTCTCCTAAGAAGGAAGGAGAAGGGGAAATGGCAGGCACCTCTAAAGCAGAGGCATCACAAAAACAGCAGGAAGAAGAGATGGAAATCATAAAAGAATCAGAAACCACTCAATACCTATCCCTTAGTGATTTGTGAGAAATACAAAAGGATTATGGTCAACACCCAGGTGCACACATCCTCACCTGGCTGCTTTGATGCTGGGGCCAATAGCCAACAATTAGAAGGCAATGAAGCCAAGCAGCTGGGAACCCTCTCTAGATAAATGGTAACTGACAAAGTAATTGGGAGAGGAGCACAGGTCCTCAGCCTCTGGAGATGACTTCTGGCAGCTGTGAAAGAAAGATATCCCCATAAGGAAGATACTGTATATCAAGCAGGCAAGTGGACCACTATGGATAAAGGTCTCCAGCATCTGCAGGAATTAGCTGTGTGGGAGATGATTTATAGCAATTTGGACAATGCCCAGACACCTCACGATCCCGATGAAGTCCAGTGCACAACATCCATGTGGCATAAATTTGTGTGGAGTGCACCATGAGCACATGCTAGTACACTGGTAGTAATTAACTGGGATGAGGGGATGGGACCAACGGTGTATAATCTGTCCTGCCAGCTTCAAAAATATGAAGACAATCTCTCTGCTCCACTACAGTCCTGTGTCTCAGCTGTGGAGAAACTGTCTGAAAGACTTGACCACCTCGTAGAACGAGCATATTCTCCATATTCCCCCTCATCTAGACGGAGTGATGCTTCAGCCACTAAAAATCAGCATTTGCCTGCTCAAGAGAGAGTACCCAAGATGCACACCACGTGGCACCTTGTGGTTTTATCTGTGTGACCACGGGGAAGATATGAGGAAATGGGATGGTGTACCTACTTCAACCCTAGCTGCTCGGGTACGTGAACTGAAAGGAAATACAGCAGCAAGAAGAGGGGCTCCTAAGAAAAATGCTGCTCCAGTTTCTATTGGGCAGTTCCCCAGAGGCAGTAGAAAAGCTGATGTTATCCTTGAACCTGATGAAGGGACCTCTGCTTCTCATTTGCAAGAATTAAGTGGCAGACGCTCCAACCAGGATGAGAGGGGCCCTGCCTCTGGCCAGGCAGAGGAGAGGGATAACCAGATTTTTTGGACTGTGTGGATGGCCTGGCACATCGGAACCACAAGAATACAAAGCTCTAGTGGACAGTGGCGCACAATGTACCTTAATACCATCAGGCTACCAAGGGACAGAACTCATCTGTATCTCTGGAGTAACAGGGAGATCCCAACAACTAACTGTACTGGAAGCTGAAGTGAGTCTAACTGGGAATGAGTGGCAAAAGCATCCCATTGTGACTGGCTCAGAGGCTCTGTGCATCCTTGGCATAGACTACCTCGAGAGGGTACTTCAAGGATCCAGAAGGATACCGGTGGGCTTTTGGCATAGCTGCTTTGAGCACAGAGAAGATTAGGCAGCTGTCTACCCTGCCTGGCCTTTCAGAAGACCCTTCTGTCATAGGATTGCTGAAGGTTGAAGAACAGCAGGTACCAATTGCTACCACAACGGTGCACTGACGGCAATTTCGCACCAACTGAGACTCCCTGATTCCCATCCATGAGTTGGTTCACCATCTGGAGAGTCAAGGAGTGATCAGCAAGACTTGCTCACCCTTTAATAGTCCTATATGGCGAGTGCAAAAGTCTAATGGCGAGTGGAGGCTAATAGTGGACTACCGAGGCCTGAATGAAGTCACACCACCGTTGAATGCTGCAGTGCCGGACATGCTAGAACTTCAGTATGAACTAGAGTCAAAGGCAGCCAAGTGGTACGCCACAATTGATATTGCTAATGCATTTTTCTCCATCCCTTTGGGAGCAGCATGCAGGCCACAGTATGCTTTCACTTGGAGGGGCATTCAATACACCTGGAATCGACTGCCCCAGGGGTGGAAACACAGCCCTACCATTTGCCATGGACTGATCCATTCTGCGCTGGAACAAGGGCGAGCTCCTGAACACCTGCAGTACATCGATGACATCTTTGTGTGGGGCAACACAGCAGAAGAAGTTTTTGAGAAAGGGAAGAAAGTAATCCAAATACTTCTGAAAGCTTGTTTTGCCATTAAACAGAGTAAGGTCAAAGGGCCTGCACAGGAAATCCGGTTCTTGGGGCAGGATGGACGTCGCCATATTCCGATGGATGTATTCAATAAAATAACGGCAGTGTCTCCGCCAACTAGCAAAAAAGAAATGCAAGCTTTCCTAAGCCTTGTGGGATTCTGGAGAATGCATGTTCCAGGCTATAGTCAACTTGTGAGTCCTCTATATCGAGTGACTCGAAAGAGAAGCTATTTCGAGTGGGGCTCCGAGCAACAACAGGCCTTTGAACAAATCAAACAAGAAATAGCTCGTGCAGTAGCCCTTGGGCCTGTCTGTACCAGACCAGCTGTGCAAAACATACTTTACACTGCAGCTGGGGAGCATGGCCTCACCTGGAGCCTCTGGCAGAAAACCCCAGAAGAAACTCGAGGTCAACCTCTGAATTCCAACTTCAGCACCTGTAGAAAACACAAAGGTAAAGGTAGTTGATGCTCAGACATTCAACTTTGTACTATCTAGCTCTGCATCTTCATGTAGAAGCAGTCATTCAGTGTGACCTCCCTTCCTTTACTCCTCCCCAAGTGTCCAAAGTTATTTTTATCTGTTCTGATTAGAGGAACTTTATTCTAAATTGGAATGTTTATACTTCTGTTTCAGCTTCACTTTTAGAGAGAAAGAAGCCAGAAAGCTACGTGTATCTTCCATGTATCGTACATTTGTTTGAGGATTTACCCTTTGAACAATAAGGACTAAATTAGTCAAGATTGCAATCTTACGTCCTTTTTTTTCCCCTCTTCTTAAAGAGACCATTGCATGATCTTATAAAACCCTAAATAGAATTTTTTAGGGCACAGAGCACTGCATGTTCAAGCCTGATACAGAGATTTCTAGTAGTTTCTACCTCAGGAATTAACGTTTCCCTTGTCTTCTGCAATTCCTAGTATGTGCACCTGTTTACTTAGGTAAATGATACTCAGTTTTGTTCCAGTCCTTCCTTTCTCCCACACTGCTGAGTGAGCAAAAGGCTTTGTGGCGCTTAGCTGCCTGCACACCACAGGCACTTACCAAGTCCAAATCTATATCCATCAGAGAATCGGGTATCACAGAATCACAGAATTTCTAGGTTGGAAGAGACCTCAAGATCATTGAGTCCAACCTCTGACCTAACACTAACAGTCCCCACTAAACCATATCCCTAAGCTCTACATCTAAATGTCTTTTAAAGACTTCCAGGGATGGTGACTCCACCACTTCCCTGGGCAGCCTGTTCCAACGTCTAACAATCCTTTCGGTAAAGAAGTTCTTCCTAACATCCAACCTAAAACTCCCCTGGTGCAACGTAAGCCCATTCCCCCTCGTCCTGTCACCAGGCACGTGGGAGAACAGGCCAACCCCCACCTCACTACAGCCTCCTTTAAGGTACCTGTAGAGAGCAATAAGGTCGCCCCTGAGCCTCCTTTTCTCCAGGCTGAACAAGCCCAGCTCCCTCAGCTGCTCCTTGTAGGACTTGTTCTCCAGGCCCCTCACCAGCTTCGTCGCCCTTCTCTGGACTTGCTCGAGCACCTCGATGTCCTTCTTGTAGCGAGGGGCCCAAAACTGAACACAGTACTTGAGGTGCGGCCTCACCAGAGCCGAGTACAGGGGGACAATCACTTCCCTAGCCCTACTGGTCACACTGATTCTTATACAAGCCAGGATGCTGTTGGCCTTCTTGGCCACCTGAGCACACTGCTGGCTCATATTCAGCTGACAATCAACCATCACTCTCAGGTCCTTCTCTGCCTGGCAGCTTTCCAACCACTCATCTCCCAGCCTGTAGCTCTGCTTGGGGTAGTTGTGCCCCAGGTGCAGGATGTATTTGTAAAAAGATTTTTTGTTGTCTTTAATGGCAGTAGCGAGATTGAGCTCCAGATGAGCTTTGGCCTTTCTAATTTTGTCCCTGCACAGCCTCGTTACCTCCTTATAGTCCTCCTCAGCGGCCCGCCCTTTTTTCCAAAGATTATAAACCCACTTTTTTCTCCTAAGCTCAAGCTGCAACTCTCTGTTGAGCCAGGCCGGTCTTCTTCCACGCCGGCTCATCTTTGGGCACATGGGGACAGACCGCTCCTGCGCCATTAAGATTTCCCTCTTGAAGAGTGCCCAGCCTTCCTGGACTCCTCTGCCCTTCAGAACCACCTCCCAAGGGACTCTACCAACCAGTGTCCTGAGCAGTACAAAGTCAGCCCTCCGGAAATCCAATACAGCGGTTTTACTGGTTCCCTTCCTGGCCTCGCCAAAAATAGAGAACTCCACCATTTCGTGGTCACTCTGCCCAAGACAGCTTCCGACAACCACATCCTCCACCTGTCCTTCTCTGTTTTTGAAGAGAAGGTCTAGCGGGGCGCCACCCCTGGTAGGCTCACTAACCAGCTGTGTCAGGAAGCTATCTTCCACGCTCTCCAGAAACCTCCTAGACTGCTTTCTCTGGGCTGTGTTGTGCTTCCAGGATATGTCAGGGAAGTTGAAGTCCCCCACGAGAAGAAGTGCTGATGATTTCACAACTTCTGTCAGCTGCCTGTAGAACTCCTCATCTGTCTCCTCATCCTGGTTCAGCGGTCTATAACAGACCCTGACCAGGACACTAGCCTTGTTGGCCTTCCCGCCGATCCTAACCCAAAGGGACTCGACCTTGTTATTCCCAGCCTCGAGTTCTACAACATCAAAGGATTCTTTAATGTAGAGAGCCACACCACCACCCCTTCTGTGCTGCCTGTCCCTTCTGAAGAGCTTATAGCCAGTCATTGCAGCACTCCAGTCATGAGAGTGGTCCCACCACGTCTCTGTGATGGCAACCAAGTCGTAGCCTGCCTGCTGCACGATGGCTTCCAACTCCTCCTGTTTGTTACCCATGCTGCGTGCATTGGTGTAGATTGTGTGCATTGCATACAGTGCATCGGGTACTGGCATTCCAGAAAACACACGCGCTGTCCACATGCTGGAGGAAGAATTCCGCTGTTTTCTCTGAAAAAGAGGCAGAGCAGAAAACAGGATACAGTACATCCAGAATGATCATGCAGTCCAATAAGCACAGCCTCATACCGTGAACAGATACAATAGCAGAACTTTCACCTGCAACATTATCAGACAGTATTTAACAGCCTGGATTAAAACATGTTCATACACACCTTCTTTGTAATGTTTTGTTTATCATATAGGCACAACTGTAAATATTACAAGTAGCTTGCAAAGACAAGAAGTGAAAAGATGCCTAATTCTTACTAGAGTCTAGACCTCGCAAACAGGGATAGTTGTATGGCTGGGGAGAAGTGACAGCAGCCCCAAGGTACGTTTTGCAGTCAGACAGTTAAACTACCTGTTCAGGTGTACATTATCTCAATGGATACATGGAACTGTTCCAGATGGAAAGTCCTATATTGATGGAATTAATAGAATTTAATGGAAAGTCCTATATTAAGCTTATACTGAAAATAGTATTTGGGAAACAGAATGCAGAAACACCACATGAAATCAGCTAACTAACCCAGTTAGTTATCTATGTTGTCTATCTATCAAGACATGCTCCTTGTTCAGGTTTCATTTTAAATTATTTAAGACTATTACATCATTTAAAGAAAGATATCTGGCTGGAGAACAGTACAACACTAGTAGTGGGAATACAGCTACACACTGCACCTAGCCCTTGTACCTATGTTTTTAGAAAGTATGTGGTCTGTAAGCAGTTGTAGCAAGCAACTTATTTCCAGGTTTGCAAGTCTCCCCTACAAAAGACTTTATCTGTTTTTATCCTTTTGTTTTGTAAACTGACACCAGCCCTCCAAAGCGTATGTTTCAGACACAAAAGAGTTACTGGGCCCAAAACAAGGCAAGGACGCTCAGTTATTTTACAATCCTGATAAAGAAGATCTAATGCATCATCAATCTCTGAGTTGGATCGTAGCAGCTAAGACACCTAAACAATGAGAGGGAGGAGTGGAGGGGCAGGTGCTGATCTCTTCTCTCAGGTGACAGTGACAGGACAGGCATAGAGCTGTGACAGGGGAGGGTCAGGCCAGATGTTAGGGAAAGGTTCTGCACCAAGACGTGGCTGGGCACTGGAACAGGCTCCCAGGACAGTGGTCACGGCACTGAGCCTGCTGGAGTTCAAGGAGTGAACGCTCCAAGATGTATGGTCTGATTTCTGGGTGGTGTTATATGGAGCTAGGGGGTGAACTTGGTAGTCCTCGTGGGTCCCTTGCAACTCAGGGTATCCTATGATACTTCAGACTTGCTGATTAGAATCCCTACTGTTGAAGGCTTTCAAGAAAGGTGCCTGGAAAATGGCATTTTCTTGTGCAACTATAAATTTTGTTAATAATGAAATCCTGAACAGTATTTGTGTGTTTCCTGTTCTAAAGTCAGATTAGACAGCAGTAACATCAAGTCCTCCCCACTGTATTAAAGGGTGGGAGCTGGTGGGTGCTTGTGGAAATCCATCAGTCTTCACACAAAATCCATACATTTATCCTTTCACCCCCCCCCAAAAAAAAAACAAAAAACAAAAAACAAAACACAACAACAACCACAACCAAACCAGATGTTGAAAAAGAGACAAAGAAAACAGAAACAAGCAAGGACTTGCTCCTGACTAGCTATCTGGCCAGCTTCTCTTAATATGACTTCTTTAACATTATCAAAACATGACCTATTTTACCATGTTTTCCTGCATGAATCACTGCTTGTATACACTATTTGCCAAAGGCAAATGCTATGTGAAAAATCCATGTTTAAGTGCAATTTAAAGTACTTCACAAATATTTCCTTCCTGATGCATCTCTACTACAAAATATTACGCATGTCAAAGCAATTACGTAGGATATCGGCCTTTCACTGTTCCTGTGGAAGAGTGGGAGCGGAAAATAATGGGCGGGAAAATGGGTGGGAATAAACACAAGTGAGGCAAAATGTTTAAAATATGTGGATGAAGCAGATTAGAGAAGGAGAAACATAAAATGGGAAATGACTGAGGTAAGAAGCTAAGTTAATAGATTTAATAAGAATAGTATTTGTGTCTGGGATGTTGCCAGCCATTAAGTCAGAATTAAGAATAGTAGAGAAAGGGTTGTGGAAATGCTCTTCCAACTCAGAGAATGATTTTTTGCTATGTAAAAGGAAGTAGTTGTATCCCAGCAATGGCACGCAGCCACCCCGAAGAAGCTGCTTTCAGATCATTTATATGGAAAAGCTTGGGGTTGCATGGAGAAGCCAAGAAAGCTCTCCAAAAGTTCATTTAGGTGTACAAAGAGACACATGGGTAACATAAGTGTTATGTTACCATAAAACTACATAGGGTTATGCCAGCAAGACCAAAGGCTCCTAAAATGAAAAGTAAATAAAACAAAAGCCAACACAAGTATACATGACTAACCTGTTCTACTCTCAACATGTCTATGATCTGATCAAACAATGGGGTTCTCAGCAAGTCTCAGTGAATTAGGAGTGTTTCCCAAGCATTACAGGCAGCAGGATATTCACCCTTTGAGTCTCTGACTGAGGTTTAAGACTAAATAATTGGTTACATAACATTTATGACAAAGAACTTGAAGAGTGTGTGAATTATTATTATGTATGGTTATTATTACAACCATACCACATATTCCAAATATGAAGTTCAGTTACACTCATGATATCCAACTCACCCTCTCACAGCTTACTTATTCACGTGGCCTTCTCAACGTTGGCATCTGTGTCCACATACACATCACAGATCCCTTCACTGTGTCCCATCACTGGAATTCCCTTAGCAGCTTTCTGGATATTCCTGACTAGCTGTGACGAGCCATGTGGAATGATTAGATCTATCAGCTTCTCCAAATGGCAGAGACCTTCCACTTCCTTGCTTGTATTCACCTGTGAAAGTTGTGACACAAACAGTCAATGGCCTGAATTCTCAGGCTCTGCCTGTGTTTTTTATACATGCCACAGCGAAAAAGTTGTTGATTTAATTCTAGACACTTACCAGTTGCACTGCATCTTTGACTCCACAAATGGAGAGTGCTTCTTGAGTCAGATGATGAAGGATTTGATTGCTATAAGCTGCCTCTTTCCCTCCTTTTAGTAGCAAGCCATTTCCACTAGCTATGGCCAAAGAAGACACCCGTCAGATGGGATTTAAAAAAAAAAAAAAAAAAAAAAGAAAAAGTGATCTGACTCCTCTGTGAGATTAACATCTGCAAAATAGAGTAAGAACAGGATTTTGAATTCTGCTGACTTACTCAATGTTAATATACGGCACCAAGAAATTTTTCCGAGTCAGAACATATAACTCCAGAAATGAAGTAATCTTAACGTTTCAGGAACAAACTTGAGCTTCAGGGTACTACTGGCAAAGGGAGACTGCAGTAAGTCAAAGGAAACCCTGAACATAGGCTCTGGCACAAATTCGGTAGCTGTGTAAAACTATTTCAGATGCAAGAACTCTTATCCCTAATCATTCTGGCTGGAAGTAGCTAATAAGATCTTCCTATGAAGAACATTTTTGTTGTGCTCTCTTATACAGAAGCCTTTTATTTTATTGCACCGATTTCATGTTTATAACTAGAAGCTGTCCTTGCCCATGGCCAGGGGGGGAGTAGGTGACCTTTAAGTTCCCTTCCAGCACAAACCATTCTATGATTCTATGACTCCTCCCACTAGACCAGATTGCTCAAAGCCCCATCCAACCTGGCCTTAAACAATTCCAAGGGATGGTGCATCCACAACTTCCCCAAGCAGCCTGTTCCAGTGCCTCACCACCCTCATAGTAAAGATTTTTTTCCTTTTATCTGATCTAAATCTACCCTTTTAGTATAAAGCCATTACTCCTTGTCCTGTCATTACACTCCCTGACAAAAAGTCCCTCCCCAGCTTCCCTAAAGCTTGCTTTAGGTACTAGAGGGCCACTATAAGGTCTCCCCAGAGTCCTCTCTTCTCTAGGCTGAGCAACCCCAGTTCTCTCAGCCTGTCTTCATAGAAGAGGTCCTCCAGCCCTCATCAGCTTTATGACCCTGCTCTGGACCTGCTCTAACAGATTTATTTCTTATGTCAGAGTCCCCAGAGCTGAATGCAGCACTCCAGGTGGGGCCTCACAGGAGTGGAGTAGAGAGCAAGAATCACTTCCCTGGAACTTCTGGTCATACTTTTGATGTGGCTCAGGATACAGCTGGCTTTCTGGTCTGCAACTACACATCGCTGGCTCATGTAGAGCTTTTCATCCATCAACGCTCCCAAGTCCTTCTCTGCAGGGCTGCTCTCAATCCACTCATCAGCCAGCCTGCATTCATTCTTGGGAGTGCCTTGATGACGGTGTTGAACCTTGCACTTAGCCTTCTTGAACTTCATGACGTTCTCACGGGCCAACCTCTTAAGCATGTCAAGGTCAACTTAGACCAACTCCTTTTCCCTACTAGTGTCCTCTGGGTAAAAAGTCACCATGTTTGATACTCTACCTCATCCTGCAGTCCACAATTTGAAAGGAATATTGAAAAAATGAGGAATACTTCAGAAAGATACACTAAATGACAATGATCTAGGAACCTTGCCATACCCAGATACTGTGTGTCTTTAACATATAAAAATAACATTAAAATGCAATTTGATTGTATCTTGTTAAGAATCTGCCTCTCTGAAGATCAGCATCACAAAAGAAAACTGCAAAGACAAGCTTATTTAAATTAAAAAAATCCAATCCATAATGGGCTTCAAAACAGTTTGTTCCCTTTAAATAATAATAGAGCATGGCTATACTTCAGAACGGTTGGATTTCTTGAAATCTATAGGAAGCAGTCTGTGAAATATGATCTCAGAACTTTGCCTTGTAATTATTCGAGACAAACATGTTATTTGTATATGCTTATTAGAAGCTAAACTGTTAGTCTGCAATTGTTTCACCATTACTGCAACTCAAGACTGAACTCTGAGCACTGACTCAATTCCATGTATGGTATCTCCAGCTAGCTATCAGGCACACACTACTCCATGGAGAAGTCAAATTTCCTCTGTAATTGCTTACCCAAACCAGTGTGAGATGCAATAGTAAACTATGGAGGAAGCAACCTCTCCTCTGCACTGAGTCCATCCTACTATCAGCTACAGCATGGGAGAGAAACCATATTATTCAGATGCAGAGGTATCAAAGATGGTCCTCTGAAGTTACATCGGAGAACTTGAGGATGGGGGCTGGCAGGAAGAAAAGTAACTAACAAGACAAGCCATCCTAAACCTGTAAAAAAAAAAAGAAAAAAAAAGTCAGGGCGTAGGGGTGGGAAGCCAGTAAGAATCAGCCTGATAAAATGTTTACAAATGAGATAAAGAAGAGGAGAAGGGGAGAGATTGGCTATGCAAGGCAAGAGACCCAGGAGGCAAAGGCTGGAGTCTAGGGAGGCAGACTAGAATTTGACAAGGAAACATACTGGTTTTCTATGAAGAACAGAGCTAGCAGCAATGAAGTAATAATGGCAGACAAGGGACACTAGTGCCTTTTCCTTTCACATGAGCTTTGCCTAGCGCATACTCCCCTTCAGTATGAAACGAGGACAAACACTCACAAAATTCAGTTATGAAATATGAAGCTGCCCTTTGGCAGTCTCTTTTTAAGTGCCCATACCCATCCCTTGCTCCTCGAATACTTGCTCATATGTTAGAGGAACGCTCAGTCTTGCTAAAAATACCAGCAGTAAGAGCCTAAACTTATCTTTCCACAAGTGAGTGAAAGCTATCATTCTGCCTCGGTGCAAACATGCAGTATCAGTATGGGACAGACCACTCAAAGCCTAGAACTTCTACTTTGTGCTATTTTTTTTTTAGCATGTATTCTTAACAGTTGCAGTTTGTTATTAACAATCTATATTAAACATTTGATGTTTAATCGTAGCCTGCAATTCAGCTGTATTCGGCATGGACAGGAAAGTACTCATTGGTAGGAACCTCGTAAGTTGCAAGTTAAGCAGGGAACCTATGTTATAAGACACACAGAAACTGCACCACCTGAATGTAAGCTAACTCCTTCTCTATGTTGGGTATCAAAAACCAACGCTGAATATCTCTCAACATTGCAGAAGCAAGGCCCAAGAATGTGTCTGTAGAAAAAAAAATGGGATGACAACAAAATTCATTTCAGAAGAATACAAGCAAAAGTCTTTTGAGGCAAGACTTCTTGCAGCCTGTTGAGGGATTTTTTTGAAACAGCAAAGATCCCATGGCTTGCTGCAGCTGAGCAAACCAAGCTACCCGGGCAACTATGAGAAGTTCCCATGACAGTGTTCCCACATTGCCCAATTGAGGAATTTAGAAAAATATTGTTACCAGCAGCTGGCTTCAAGGACAAGGTCTACGTGACTGCTAATCACAAGGGGGTTGTTTTCTGCAGGTGGGGTTGTTTTCTTGTAGTTGTTTGTCTGAGTGCTTTTGACCAATAATGTTGTGTGAGACACGATCCGCCCCTGTTAAGTTCACTATAAAAGTTAGGCTATTCAGGCAATAAAATGGAGCATGATCTGACCATACTGGTGTCTGTCATGCTTTCGGCTGTGCTTCCTGCAACAGCAGCCTTCCAATGACTCACCAATAGAAATATATATCATCACAGCATCATTACGGTGTCATCGCAGCATCATTGCAGCATAATCACAGCGTCATCACAGCAGCATCACAGAGTCATTACAGCATCATTACAGCATCATCACAGTATCATCACAGCGTCATCACAGCATCATCACAGCATAATCGCTGCATCATCACAGCATCATCACAGTGTCATGGCAGCATCATCACAGCATTATTACAGAGTCATCACAGCATCATCGCAGCATAATCACTGCATCATCACAGCGTAATCACAGAATCATGACAGAGTCATCACAGCATTATCACAGCATCATCTCTGCATTATCACAAAATCATGACAGCATCATCAAAGTGTCATTACAGCTTCATCACAGCATCATTGCTGCATCAACGCAGCATAATTGCAGCATCATCACAGCATCATCGCAGCATCATCAGAGCATCATCACAGAGTCATCACAACATCATCACGGCATCATCACAGCATCATCAGGGCAGCGTCGCTGCATCATCACAGTGTCATCA
The DNA here is from genome assembly GCF_009819795.1 of Aythya fuligula. Lineage (NCBI taxonomy): Eukaryota > Metazoa > Chordata > Aves > Anseriformes > Anatidae > Aythya > Aythya fuligula. Next base: position 63,779 of record NC_045572.1, on the reverse strand, counting down.
CAGCATCATCGCAGTATCATCACAGCATCATCGCAGCATCATCGCTGCATCATCGCAGCATCAACAAAGTGTCATTACAGCATCATTGCTTCATCATCGCTGCATCATTGCAGCATCATCGCAGCATCATCACAGCGTCATCACAGCATCATCGCAGCATAATCACAGCATCAACACAGCGTCATCACAGCATCATCGCAGCATAATCACAGCATCATCACAGCATCATCTCAGCATCTTCACAACCTCATCACGGAATCATCACAGCATCATCACAACATCATCACAGAGTCATCGCAGCAACATCCCATCGTCATCACAGCATCATTGCAGAGTCATCACACCATCTTTACAGCGTCATCACAGAATCATCGCAGCATAATCACAGCGTCTTCACAGCAGCATCACAGCGTCTTCACAGCATCATCACAGCGTCATCACAGCATCATCACAGCGTAATCACAGAATCATGACAGTCATCACAGCATTATCACAGCATCATCTCTGCATCATCGCAAAATCATGACAGAATCATCAAAGTGTCATTACAGCTTCATCACAGCATCTTCACAGAATAATCACAGCATCATCACAGCATCATCGCAGCATAATCACAGCGTCATCACAGCATAATCAGGGCAGCATTGCTGCATCATCGCAGTGTCATCACAGCATAATCACAGAGTCATCACAGCATCATCACAGCGTCATCACAGTGTCATCACAGCATCAACACAGAGTCATCGCAGCATCATCGCTGCATCATCGCAGCATCATCACAGCTTCAGAGCAGCATAATCACAGAGCCATCACAGCATCATCACAGAGTCATCACAGCAGCATCGCAGCAGCATTGCAGCATCATTGCATGAGGGGCTGCGTAAAGGCTCCCCTGGGGAGTTCAGTTGTACCCAAAGTCTTCCTTTGGGGGAACTTTTGATGGGCGAAATTGGCTTTGCATGCGTTTTCTGGAGTCCTATTTTAAATTCCTCTCAGAGTTCTGGGTAGGGCTATATTTAGGGTTGTTCAGAAAGAGCGAACACAGAGAGTCCAGTTGCATGTGGGGCTGCGTGAAGGCTCCCCTGGGGAGTTCAGTTGTACCCAAAGTCTTCCTTTGGGGGAAATTTTGATGGGCGAAAGGGGATTTGTACCTGATTTCTGGGGTCCAATTCTAAATTCCTCTCCAATACCGGGTAGGACTATATTTAGCGTTCTTCAGAAAGAGCGAATACATAGAAACCAGTTCCATGTGAAGCTGTGTAAAGGCTCCCCTGGGGAGTTCAGTTGTACCCAAAGTCTTCCTTTGGGGGCAATTTTTCAAGGGCAAAAGGGGCTTTGTACACATTTTCTCGGGTCTTATTTTAAATTCCTCTCTGATTCTGGGTAGGGATATATTAGGGCTGTTCAGAAAGAGCGAACACAGAGCGAACAGTTGCATGTGGGGCTACATAAAGGCTCCTCTGGGGAGTTCAGTTGTATCCGAAGTCTTCCTTTGCAGGCAATTTTTCATGGGCAAATGGGGCCTTGTACGCTTTTATTGGGGTTGAATTTTAAATGCCACTCAGATTCTGGGTAGGGCTATATTTAGGGTTGTTCAGAAAGAGTGAACACAGAGAGTCCAGTTGTATGTGGGGCTGCGAGAAGGCTCCTCTGTGGAGTTCAGTTGTATCCAAAGTCTTCCTTTGGGGGAAATTTTTGATGGGCGAAAGGGACTTTGTACGTGTTGTCTTGGGTTCTATTTTGAATTCCTCTCCAATTCCGGGTAGGGCTATATTTAGGGTTGTTCAGAAAGAGTGAACACAGAGAGTCCAGTTGCATGTGGGGCTGTGTAAAGGCTCCCCTGGGGAGTTCAGTTGTACCCAAAGGCTTCCTTTGGGGGCAATTTGTGATGGGAGAAATGGGCTTTGTATGGGTTTTCTGGGGTCCTATTTTAAATTCCTGTCAGATTCCAGGTAGGATATGATCTGCATCTGGATGGGGTTACATCTGTAGGGCTCTGCATCTGGAGGTGGTTGTGAGGTTCTTGTCCACCTTTGGGTTCTGCAGCTGGAGCAGGTGAGTTGTGCTTGTACACTGTAGGGGATTGCGTTGTTGGTGATTGGCATCTGTTTGAATAGTGTGGGGGCCTGCCTCTGAGGTAGAGCTGTTATCTTCTTGTACTCTTTTGGAGCCTATGTCTTGGTTGTGTTGGGGCCTACATCTGCCGGGGGGGAGGGGGGGGGGGAGGGAATCTGCTTGTACACTCTAGGGATCTTTGTCTGGGGGGAGTGTGGGGACTGTGTCTGGGGGTTGTTGGGACTGGGTTGTACGTGGTGCTTATATGTGGTAGGGTCCTGCCTTGCAGGGGTTGGGATCTGTTTGTACACATTTGGGGCTTGCCTGTAGGGGGGGGTTGGTGCCTGTGTCTGTGGGTGGGTTTTGGGAGCTGCTTGTACATTTTAGGGGCCTGTGTCTGAGGGGGAGGTTGTGGAGCTGGTTGTACACTGTGGGGGCCTCCCTTTGGGGGGTCTTGGGATCTTCTTGTACACTGTAGGTGTCTGCATTGGAGCTGGTTGAATGCTGTAGGGGCCTGCTTCTGGGGTGGGAGTTGGGACCTGCATTTGGGGAAGGAGTGGGAGCTTTTTGTGTTCCTTTGAAGCCTGTGTTGGGGTGGGGGGGAGGGTTGGGAGATGCTTATACAATGTAGGGAGCTGTGTCTGCAGGGGTTGTGAGCTGCTTGTATGCTGTAGGGTCCTGCCTTGGGGGGATTTGTAGGTGGTCATACACCTTTGGGGTCTGCAAGTGGGGGGGGTGAGAGGTGCTTGTCCACTGTAGGTGTGCACGTTGAGGGAGTTGGGAGATGCCTATACACTATAGGAGCCTAGGTTGGGGGGAGGTTTGGAGCTGTTTTTACACCTTTGGGGCCTGTGTCTGTGGGGGGTTGGGAGCTACTTGTACAATTTGGGGCCTGCATCTGGGGGTGTAGGAGCTGGTAATAAACATTTGGGGCCTGCCTTGGGGGGGTTGGGAGCAGCTTGTACACTGTAGGTGCCTCCTTCTGGGGGAGGGGTGGGAGCTCTTTGTGTACCTTTGGAGCCTGTGCACGGGGTGGGGGGGGGATGGGGATGAAATGTGACCTTCTGTCTTACATACCCTTGTATAACCACGAGTCTAAGAAAACCAGAGTGGTTAATATGTATAGTTCTTGTATCTTGCAAAGGAATGATCCAGCAATTCGGGTCAATAGGGGATAAGAGAACAAAGGTGTTTCAGAATAACTGCTAACTATTACGACTGTTGCATGGGACACTATGCAAATCTCTGACATCCAGCCAAAATGGACAAAGGAGAAGGACAAGGAAAAAGCCTGGGAGGAAGACTACGAGCTTTCAGCATGAGAGACACCCAGAGGGACCACCGGAGACTGAGAATGCATGCACCAGTGGGAGGGTTCAGACTCCGGGAACTAATTATAATAACCCTTCCTTTTCTAGAAGTCATAATGAATATGTATTAGCCTAGGAGCATAAAAACCAGCTGCCTGATGTAACTTGTGTGCGTCTTGGTAGAGCAGAGACTCCCAGCGCACCCAGCGCTGCTTGCTTACCTCTATTCATTTAATGAATTGTAAACTTTAATTGTAACCCTATTTTGGACTCAGTCATTTATTACAGCTGCGACCACCCTATGGGTGGAAGCTGTCAGGAGAGCCCGGGATGCCGAGGCGTGGTGCCACGAGGTTGGTGGTCAGTGGTGCCCTGGGGCAGGCCGAATCGGGAGGGGGAAAGGCGACGGGTGGTCAGAGGCTTTTGTGGAAATGGCCCTTGTGTGGGGGGGGGGTGGTGCATTACAAGGAACCTTGACTACCTGCAGATAGGGGCAGGCAGGAACCTTTAGAAGTCCAGGAGAGGGAAATGCCAAGCCCTACCCCAAGGGATGAAAAAAATTATTCACCAGCACTGGCTATTTGGATACTAAATAAGCATTTCTTCATGGCAGGGCTGGTTAGACACTAGAAAAGGCTGCCTGGGGAAGTGCTAAGAGTCCTTAAATGCTGCCTGGTATCCAGCAGCCTGGGGTCTGGCCGTGCCTTGAAGCAGGATGCTGCTGTTGGGCGGTTCGGGGACCGGCTGTCCCGCAATCAGAGGACTGGTCTCGGGCAGCAAGTGGGCATGCTGTCCTTTGTCCCAGGGGTCTGGCCTTGATCGGCGTGGAAGCTGACCGTCCCGAGCCCCTGGGCACCGGTTTGGGTGACACGAGTGCTAGTTGCAGCTGTGTCCAAAGTCGATCTTGAGCGGCTTGTGTATGGCGGTCCCTGGGACCGGATGTTCGGCCTCGGGCTGCTCGGGGGCTGGCAGTGCCTTGAACCAGACTGCTGCTGTCAGGAGGTTCAGGAACCGGCGGTGCAGCAATCTGCGGGCTTGCCTGGGGCATCATGGGGACACGCTACCCCTGTCCCGGTGATCTGGCCTCGATTTGCATGGGGGCCGGCCTTGCCGTGAAGTGGGAGGCTGGCGTCCGTCACCTCAGGGACTGGCTATCCCAGAGACAGGCATTCATTCCTGTGCAGAGCGGCGGCTGGCCAGCCCGAACATTGAGTGCTTCCGTCTGGAGTTGCGGGAGCCGACAGTCCCGAGCCCCTAGGCTCTGATTTGGGTGATGGGAGTGCTAGCCGCACCTGCGTCTGGGGCCAACCTCGGGCAGTTCATGGACAGTGGTCCTGGGGACCGGGCGTACGGCCTCGGGCTGCTTGGGGTATGGCCGTGCCTTGAACAGGGATGCTGCTGTTGGGGGGTTCGGAACCGGTGGTCCTGCAATCTGAGGACTGGTCTCGGGTGGCAAGGGGACATGCTACACCGTGTCCCGGGGATCCGGCCTTGTTCAGCGCTGAAGCTGACCGTCCCGAGCCCCTCGGCTCCGGTTTTGGGCGACGTGAGTGCTATTTGCTCCTGCCTCCGGGGCCAACCTCGGGCGGCTCGTGGACAGCGGTCCTGGGGACCTGATATCCGGCCTTGGGCTGCATGTGGACTTGCAGTGCCTTGAACCTGAACCTTGATGCTGCTGTTGGGCAGTTCGGGACCAGGGGTCCCGCAATCTGAGGACTAGTCTTGGGCGGCAACGTGGCATGCAGTCCTGTGTCTCGGGGTCCAACATCGATCATCATGGAAGCTGACCGTCCTGAGCCCCTGGGCACCAGTTTGGGTGACGTGAGTGCTATCCGCACCTGCATCCGAGGCCAACCTCGAGAGGCTCGTAGACAGCAGTCACGGGGACCGGGTGTCCGGTCTAAGGCTGCTTGGGTGCTGGCAGTGCCTTGAAGCGGGATGCTGCTGTCGGGGGGTTCAGAACCGGCGGTCCCGCAATCTTAGGACTGGTCTCGGGCACCGAGGGGACACGCTAAAACTTGTCCCGTGGGTCCAGCCTCGATCTGCGCGGAAGATGACCGTCCCGAGCCCCTGGGCTCTGGTTTTGGGTGACGCAAGTGCTATGTGCCCCGGGGTCTGGAGCGGACATTGGGCGGCTTGGGGACGGCGATCAAAGGGCACGGGATCTGGTTGCCTAAGGCTCAGGGCTTGCCATGCCTTGAACCGTGAAGCTGCTGTCGCATGGTTCGGATACCTGCAGTCCCGCAGTCTGCAGACTGGTCTCGGGCAGCAAGGGGACACGCTACCCCGTGTCCCGGGGGTCTGGCCTCAATCTGTGTGGGATCCGACCATCCCAAGCCCCTGGACTCCAGTCCTCGGCGACTCATGTTTTAGCCGCACCAAGGTCCGGGTCTGACCTCGGGAGTCTCAGGGATGGCGAACCGGGGACCAGGGTGTCCAGCCACGACGTCTTGGGATCCGGCTGTGCCGTGAAGCAACAGGCTGCCATCTGCCGGCTCGGGGACTGGCTGTCCCAGAGACCGGCAGTTCTGTCCTGTGTGGATCGGCGGCCGACCTTCCCGAGCCCCTGGGCTCCGGTCTTGGGCGACGCGTATTCTAGCCACACTGGAGTCAGGGTCCGACCTAGGGTGGCTCTGGGACAGTGATCCCAGGACCCCGGTGTCCGGCTACGGGCGGCATGGGGCCAGTAGTGCCGGGAATGGGGAGTCTGTCATCCACCTATTCAGGGAGTGGCCGTCATGGACACCTGCGAATCTGTGCCATGCGGAGTGGCAGCCGGCCATCACGAGTCCCTGGGCTCCAGTCCTGGGCAACGTGTGTGCTAGCCGCACCGGCCTCCGAGTCCGACCTCGGGCGGCTCTGGGATGTTGATCGCGGGACCCAGGTGTGCAGCCTCGCGCGTCTTGGCCACCAGCCGTGACGTGAAGCCGGAGGCTGTCATCAGTCGGCTCGGGGACTGGCCGTCCCGGAGACCGGTGGTTCCATCCTGTGCGGAGCGGCCGCCAGCCATCCTGAGCTCCCGGTTGCCTCCATCTGGAGGTGCAGGATCAGACAGACATGAGCCCCTGGGCTCCGGTCCTGGGCGATGTGTGTGCTAGGTGCACCAGTGTCCGGGTCCCGTCTTGGGCGGATCCGGGAAAGCGATCCCACGACACGGGTGACCAGCCACAAGCGGCATGGGTGCCAGCCATGTCGTGAAGCTGGAGGCTGTCGTCCACTGGCTCGGGGGCTGGCCATCTGGGAGAGCGGGGTTTCTGTCCTGTCTGGGGCGGTGGCTGTCCGTCCCGAACCCCTAAGTTCTGCTGCTTGGCGACGTGTGTTCTAGCCACACCGGGGTCCAGGTCCCGTCTCAGGCAGCTTGGGGAAGGCGATCCCACGACACGATTGTCCGGCCACGAGCGGCATGGGTGCCGGCCGTGTCATGAAGCTGGAGGCTGTCGTCTCCCAGCAAGGGGACTGGCCGTCCTAGAGACCGGGGGTTCTGTCGTGTCCGGAGCGGCGGCCATCCATCCTGAACTCCTGGGCTCCGGTCCTGAGCAACGTCTGTGCTAGCCACACTGGGGTCTGGGGCAGACTTCGGGTGTTTTGGGGACGGTGATCCCGGGGCCCGGGTGCCCAGACATGGGTAGCGTGGGGGCTGGCTGTCCCGTGTCCCGAGGGTCCGTCCTCTGGGATGTGGGTGCGGCCGTGCCGTGAAGCAGGAAGCTGTCGTCCACCGGCTTGGGGGCTGGCCGGCCCGGAGACCGTCGGTTCGGTCCCGTGCAGAGCGGCGGCAACTGTCCCGAGCTACCGGTTTCCTCCATCCAGAGGCACGGGATCTGACCGACCTGAGCCCCTAGGCTCCGGTCCTGGGCGACGTGTGTGATATCCGGACCGTGTCTGGGTCCCATTTCTGGTGGCTCAGGGAAGCCGATCCCACGACACGGTTGTCCGGCCACGAGCGGCATGGGTGCCAGCCGTGCCGTGAAGCGGGAGGTCCTGAAGCACTCTGGTCCTGGCCAAAGTGTTTGCTAGCCTCACCGGGGTCAGTTCAGAACTCGGGCGGCTCTGGAATGGCGATCGCAGGACACGGGTGGCCGGCCACCAGTGGCATGAGTGCCAGCCATGTCGTGTAGATGGAGGCTGTCGTCTCCCGGCTTGGTGGCTGGCCGTACTGGAGATCGGGTGTTCTGTCCTGTCCGGAGCAGCAGCCGTCTGTAACAAACCCCTGGGCTCCGGTCCTGGGCGACGTGTGTGCTAGCCGCACCGGGGTTCGGGTCCCACCTCGAATGGCTCGGGGAAAGCGATCCCGCAACACTGGTCTCAGGCTACTAGCAGTGTATGGGCAGGCCGTGACGTGAAGCTGGAGGCTGTTGTCCGCTGGTTCGGGGACTGGCCATACCGGAGAATGGAGGTTTGTTCCCGTGCGGAGGTGGAGGCCGGCAGTACCAAGCCCCTGGGCTCTGGTCCAGGGCGACGTTTGTGCTAGCTGCACTGGGGTCAGGGTCGGACCTCGGGCGGCTCTGTTATGGCGGTCGCATGACCCGAGTGTCCGTCCAAGGGCATCGTGGGTGCTAGCCATACCGAGCCCCTGAGCTCCGGTCCTGGGCAACGTGTGTGCTAGCCGGACCGGGGTCCAGGTCCCGTTTCTGGTGGCTCGGGGAAGCCGATTGCATGACACGGTTGTCCGGCCATGAGCGGCATGGGTGCCAGCCGTGTCGTGAAGCTGGAGGCTGTTGTCCACCGGCTCAGGGGCTGGCTGTCCCGGGGACCGGGGGTTCTGTCCTGTCTGGAGCGGCGGCCGTCCATCCCGAACAGCTAGGCTATGGTCATGCGCGATGTGTGTGATAGCCACACCGGGGTCAGGGTCTGACCTCGGGCGGCTCTGGTATGGCAATCGCAGGACCCGTGTGTCCATCTATGGGCAGCGTGGGTCCGGCTTTCCCAAGCCCCTTGGCTCCGGTACTGGGTGACATGTGTGCTAGCCGCACTGGGGTCAGGGTCGGACCTCGGGCGGCTCTGGTATGGCGATCACAGGACTCATGTGTCTGTCCATGGGCAGAATGGGGCCGGCTGTCCCGAGCCCCTTGGCTCTGGTCCTAGGCGACGTGTGCGCTAGCCGCACCAGGGTCCGCGTCCCATATCGGGTGGATCAGGAACAGTGATCCCACGACACGGGTGACCAGCCACAAGCGGTGTGGGTGCCAGCCGTGCCGGGAAGCCGGAGGCTGTCGTCCCCCGGCTCGGAAGCTGGACATCTTGCAGACCAGGGGTTCTGTCCTGTCTTGTGTGGCAGCCATCTGTATCGAGACCCTGGGCTCCGGTCCTGGACGATGTGTGTGCTAGCTGCACCAGGGTCCGGGTCCCGTCTCGGGTGGCTCGGGGAAGGCGATCCCACAACACGGGTGTCAGGCCACGAGCGGCATGGGTGGCAGCCGTGTCGTGAAGCTGGAGACTGTCATCCACCAGCTCGGGGGCTGGCTGGACCGAAGACCAGGGGTTCTGTCCTGTCAGGAGTGGTGGCCGTCCGTCCTGAACCCCTAGACTCCGGTCCTGGGCGACTTCTGTGCTAGCTGCACCGGGGTCTGGGGCCGAGTTAGGGCGTTTCGGGGACGGAGATCCCGGGGCCGGGTGCCCAGCCATGGACGGTGGGGGCCAGCTGTCCTCTGTCCCGAGGGTCCGTCCTCTGGGACGTAAGTGCCAGCGTGCCATTAAAAGGGAGGCTGTTGTGCGCCAGCTCAGGGGCTGTCCATCCCGGAGACTGTGGGGGTCTGTCCTGTCCGGAGCGGCGGCTGTCCGTCCTGAACACCTAGGCTAATGTCCTGGATGACATGTGTGCTAGCTGCACCGGGGTCCGGGTGCCATCTTGGGCAGATCAGGGACAGCGATCCCACGACACTGGTGTCTGGCCACGACGTACGTAGTGGTCGGCCATGCCAGGAAGCGGGAGGCTGTCGTTCGCCAGCTCGGGGACTGGCCGTCCCGGAGAACGGAGGTTCGTTCACGTGAGCTGCGGAGGCCGTCCGTAACGAGCCCCTAGGCTCCGGTCCTGGGTGATGTGTGTGCTAGATGCACCAGGGTCCGGGTCCCGTCTTGGGCGGCTCAGGGAAGGCGATCCCACGACACTGGTGTCCTGCCACGATGTGCTTATGGGCCAGCCGTGCCGGGAAGCGGGAGGCTGTCGTCTGCCAGCTCAGGAACTGGCCATCTGGGAGAATGGTGGTTATTTCTTGTCCAGGGCAGAGGCCTGCCGTACCGAGCCCCTGGGCTCCGGTCCTGTCCGAAGTGTGTGCTATCCTCACTGGGGTCCAGGGCCGACTTCTAGCATTTTGGGGATGGCAACCCTGGAGCACGGGTGCCCAGCCACGAGCGGCGTAGGGGCCAGCCGTGCCGGGAAGTGGGAGGATGTCGTCCTCTGGCTCAGGGACTGGCCGTCCTGGAGAATGGGGGTTCATTCCCGTGCAGTGTGCAGGCCGGCCGTACCGAGCCCCTGGGCTCTGTTCCTGGCTGAAGTGTTTGCTAGCCGCACCAGGGTCAGGGTGGGACGTCGGGCGGCTCTGGTATGGTGATTGCATGACCCGGGTGTCCGTCTACGGGCAGCGTGGGGCCGGCTGTCCCGAGCCCCTTGGCTCCGGTCCTGTGCGACGTGTGTGTGATTGCTGGACCGTGGTCCAGGTCCCATCTCGGGCGGCTCGGGTACGGCGATCCCAGGACACAGGTGTGTCGTGGTTCCGCTCGAGTGGGCAGCCGAGCTCCACCACAGCCGCTCTCTCACTCCACCTCCTCAAAATGGAATGGGGAGAAAATATGTGAAAAGGGGCTCAAGGGTTGAGATAAGGACGAGAAAATCACGCAATAATTATTGAAACGGGCAAAACAGACTCGGCATAAGGAGATAGTAAGATTTATTGCCTACAACTAACAAGCGAGAGAAGTGAGAAACAAAGGAAAGAAACCAAAAGCACCTTCTCCCCCCATTCACCCTCTTCCACCTCCTCCCCCCGAGCGGCGCAGCGGAACGGGGGAGTGGGGGTTATGGTCAGTCTACAGCACTTCTTCTCTGCCGCTCCTTCTCGGTCACTCTCGTCCCCTGTGCTGTGGGGTCCCACCCACGGGATGCAGTCCTTGATGAACTGATCCGGCGTGGGCTTCCCACAGGCAGCAGCTCTTCCAGAACTGCTCCAGATATGGGTCCGTACCACGGGGTCCATCCCTCAGGAGAAAACTGCTCCAACCTGGCTCCCCCACGGGCAGCAGCTCCTGCCAGATCACCTGCTCCTGCGTGGTCTCCTCTCCACGGGCTACAGGTCCGGCCCGGAATCTGCTCCGGCAGGGGTCTTCCACAGGCGGCAGTCTCCGTTGGTGCAGGGCCACCTGCTCCACCGTGGTCTCCTCCACGGGCTGCAGCGTGGAACCCTGCTCCACCGTGGTACTCCATGGGCTGCAGGGGGACATCCTGCTTCACCATGGTCCTCACCACAGGCCGCAGGGGACTTCTGCTCCGGCGCCTGGAGCACCTCTCCCCCTCCTTCTACACTGACCTTGGAACCTGCAGGCTGTTTCTCACTCCCGGCTGCTGTCTGGCGTAGCGTTTTTTTCCCTGTCTTAAATACGCTCTCACAGAGGCGCAAACAACATCGCTTATTGGCTCAGATCTGGAAAACAATGGGGCCCTTCCCAAACATGGGGCAGCTTCTAGATCTTTCTCACAGAAACCACCCCTATGGCTCCCTGCTACCAAAACCTTGCCACGTAAACCCACTACAAGGTGTTCGGCCACAAGCGGCGTGGGGGCCGGCCGTGCCGTGAAGCAGTATGATGTTGTCTGCCGGCTCGGGGACTGGCCGTCCCGGAGACTGGTGCTTCGGTCCTGTGTGGGGTGGAGGCCGGCCGTACTGAGACCCTGGGCTCCGGTCCTGGGCGATGTGTGTGCTAGCCGCACCATGGTCCTGGTCCTGTCTCAGGCTGCTCTGGGACGGTGATCCCAGGACACGAGTGTCTAACCATGAGCGGCATAGGGGCCGGCCGTGCCGTGAAGCTGTAGGCTGTCATCTGCCGTCTTGGGGACTGGCCGTCCTGGAGACCTGCAGTTCGGTCCCGTGCTTAGCTGCGGTCGGCAGGCCCGAGCCCCTGGGCTCCGGTCTTGGGCAATGCGAGTGCTAGCTATAACGGGGTTGTGGGCCAATTTCGTGCGGCTCGGGGACGGCGATCTGGGGAACCGTGTGTCAGGAACCGGGTGTCATGACAGGTGTTCACGGAATCCATTTGGGGGTAGGTCCGGCCTCGATCAAAACAGCAGCCGAAAGCTCGGAACGGCCCGAGCTGGCTGACGACAGCCTCCTGCATCACAGCACGGCCGGCCCCCCACTGCCTGTGGCCGGATACCCTTTTCCTGGGATCCCTGTCTCAGAGTCTCCCGAGGTCGGACCTGGATCCTGGTGCAGCTAGCACACACATTGCCCAGGACCAGATCCCAGGGGCTCGTGACGGCCGGCCGCCGCTCTGCACAGGACCAAACCCCCAGTCTCCGGGACGGCCAGCCCCCGAACTGGCAGACGACAGCCTCCTGATTCAAGGCTCGGCTGGCCCCCACGCCGATCAAGGCTGGACCCCCAGAACATGAGACAACTGGCCCCCGCGCAGCCTATGGCCGGATACCCGGTCCCCGGGATTGCCATCCCTGAGCCACCCGAAATTTGCCCCAGAACCTGGTGCAGCTAGCACTCATGTCACCCAAGACTGGAGCCCAGGAGTTCGGGACAGTTGGATCCCACGCCTCTGGATGGAGGCAACCGGGAGTTCGGGATGTCAGCTGCCGCTCCACACGGGATAGAACCCCCTGTCTCCGGGACGGCCAATCCCCAAGCCAGCAGACGTCAGCCTCCCGCTTCATGACACGGCCGGCCCCCACGCCGCCCGAGTTCAGACCCCAGAGACACAGGTCAGCCATCCCCGCACAGCCCGAAGCCAGACACCTGGGCCCTGGGAACGCCCCCTCCCATCCGCCCGAGGACGGACCATGGGACAGCCAGAGCCTGTGCCACCTGTTGCCGGACTCCCTGGCCTTGTGACCGTGGCCCCTGCGCCACCCGAGGCCGGACCCCAGAGGATCAGGACGTCTGCCTCCTGTCCCTCCGGAGGTAGGCAACTCAGAGCTCAGCACAGTGGCCGTCCTGGAGCCCAGGGATCCAACAACTATACGACTTGTATCAAAAAGACGAAGAGCAAAAGCATACAAGGACGGCTAAATCTCAGGGCGTAAGAAGGCTACTGAAAACAGGGAGGCATCCTTTGAAAAAGTTTTATTATATAACTACTGAAAAGAGAAAAGATTGCAAAACAACATGGGAATGTACAAACAATACAGGAAGCCAAAACCAGCCTGAGTATCAACTTGCAGAATAGCTGCTCTTTCTCCGCTCTGTGTACATTGAAGGGCTCCTACAGAAGAAAGATTTTTCTTGGCACGGATGTCAAAGAATCCATCTCCAACTGAAATGATACAGAACAAGTTTTGACACAGAAACAGAAGTAACAAGTCAAAAGGCTCAGGCAGCATTTCACTAATGCAAGGAGTTCTCAAGGAGCTCACGGATATGCTATGTTTTCACTTTTAACACTTGAAATTGTCAAGTGACAATTGAAACGTGACTAATATGCCTAGACTTCTGTGTAAGAAGTGTCCTACAGAAATTGCCAGAGCAGGAATTCCCATGTTAAGGAAAATAACAAGAAGTATAGTGGGAAGTGTAAGAAAAGAACTGGGGACACTGACTAATAAGACTTAATGAAGGACTGTTAAAACAGCTTTTTAAAGCGAGGTCATACTTTATAACGTGGAGTATAGTTTTATGTTCTTTGAACACAAAAGGGGTGTTGGACCAGGTGACCTCTGGAGGTCCTTTCAACCTCAACCCGCCTGTGATTCCTTTGCAGCCACTATGCAACCAAATAGCAAGTACAATTCACAGCAGATTAACATGGAGTAATGCAGAGGCAAAAGGGGAAATCAGGCCTTGGTACTGCACACAAGCCTATGAAAACATCACTTCAATGCTCATCAGCGTTGAACAGCCAACTTCCCTGTTTAACCTTTTGGAAAAGGCCTAGGAAAGGCAACAAAAAGCATCACCAATCTAATCAAAACTCAAAGGTAGCCTTGCTATCTTATAAACTGAAGGTTCATTTGCATCTTGGATGCTACACAAAATTTTATTTTTGCCCACCTTAAAAAGGTCACAGTAGAATAAAAACAGTTTCAGCCAAGAGAAACAGGGATCGCCAAATGTTTGGAACAGTTTCTGTAGAAAAGGACTAAGAAAAAACCTTTTTAACGTGAAAGAGAGATGAGGGAAAAGACGATGTCTCGTATCATAGAAGTTGAACAGAGATCGATCACTAATGTTCTCTTTCCATACAGAAAATGGGGGCATCAAAAGCTAGCAGGAAGCAAATTTCACTCCTCCTGCCCACAAACACACACAAAATAAAGGAAGCAGTTCTTCACATAGTGAAGCTAGCTCCAGAGTTTACACACAATACCTAGTTGAGGCTCGTGACTGCTGTGACCCATGGATGCTAAGTGTTTACATGGATTCAAAGGATATGGCCAATTTTTACAAGAAATCCATTAAACATTTCTATACTCCAAGGCATTTGCTTGTCTTACAGTGCAAGTCACAAGTATCACTCTATACTTGTTCTATTCTGCTAAGATCACAGATCTTTGGTCTGACTTTCTGCGGTCCTTCTTACATTGTCACAGCAACACAGAGGCAGGAAAACATTGCTACATACAGTAACAAAAGACTGAGTCATAAAAAGAACTTAGGATAAAAAATGAAACTGCGCACTCTCTTAGTTCAGCAGTACATTCTATATGCATGCTTTCACCCTGAAATCATCAATAAGACATGATAACCTCTAAGACTGAAAACAATACAAATTCTACTTAGTTCTTTGAATGCAAGGCTGATGCAGCAAGTCATCAGCTGGAAGGAATCCGAGAAAAGGATTCAAGATGTTCCATTCCAACATTGAAAATTACCTTTCAAAAGCCATTTGTCAAGCAGAGCATAGTTTCCCATTTGTTGAACAGGCAGGCTTAGCTAAATTTCAACCCTAAACTTTCAGGAAATCTCTACAGCTCCCAGTGTACATGTTACTTCTGTACTCACCTGCGGGTTTTACCTCTGAAAAAAAATGTTCCAGCTTTCTTCCCTTCTACAGTATCTGTGGTGACATGACCTGAGATCTTTGGGTGGATTCCATTTGCAAGGTGAGCTGCTGTCACCTGCAATGAAGGATAGAGCCACTTCCCGAAAATGCATTTGTTATTTGAATCCCCATCCTTAACAAGAATTCTTATGTTGGAAAAGGAATGTTGGAATTCTTATGTTGGAAAATTCTAATGTTGGAAAACCACTGCTGTGGTTTTTCATCCTGACTGTCACATTAGGTCAGTTATAGTCAAACTTTCTCCATTCTTCTTGATCTCTCTACTGCTCCATCTAAAAGGTCTTTCTATGTCTTTCAGGATACCTAAATATGTGTCTGTTCAGGTTCCTCAAACAAGTTTTCTAATCAACATATGTATACATGTGTATTCAACTACTATCAAACTATCATTTAATCATGTTAAATCATGCTAGAATAGCAGAGGTGAACCTCTGCAATACATTTAAAATCTGATAATCTAAAAGTTCAAAGCAAACTTTCCAGTTCAAATTTTATTAAATTGAAATTAAAGCCTGAGTTTTGCAGCACACTAGTACAGTCTTCAAAAACACCCACACAACAGAAGCAAAAATACTACACTGTGAAACCTGTTTATGGAAAAAGGTGATGCTTCTGCTTTCTAAAAATACCCAAGCCCAAACAGTGCTTCCCCTAAAATTGATTTGATGAGTCCACACAAGTGGTTACAACTTGCAGCAGAATAAAGACTACACAATACTTTGAGAGTGAATTTTTTTTAAACCATAGCTAACCAGGTAAGTACAAGAGAGAAAATGGATACTGTTCCTCCCCCCTCCACCCACCTGAGACATTCTCAAAAAGAATTACAAGTTCTTGCAAAGACTCTGAGGTGGCACTTCCAGGTGTTTACTAAGGTTCACTCCATACATATTTAGGTGCAAAAATGCTAAAGTACAAGTAGCCACTGGTTAATACTGCTTCTGTTCCTGTACTAATTAATGTTTAAAATATTGCTTCTTTTCTTGATCAGCCACTCTGACTGAGAATAAGAAGTAATCCTTTCAGTTAAGGCCTTGCATATTTTCTTAAATAGAGAAATAATGTCATCATATAACATGAAACTTTGCAAAAAAAAAAAAACAAAAAAACAACAACAACAACAACAAAAAGTTTTACATTCAGACAGACTGAAGCAAAAGACACAAATCACCAGGTGTCATGCTTGGACAGGGGAAATCATAACACATAAATGGTATTACAAAATAAATCAAGGATACAGAAATATTTCTACACAAAGAGCAAGAAATACCCTAATTGAGCCCAAATCATCATATACAGGGCTATGTTTCGGGTTGCTCCGAAAGAGCGAACACAGAGGGTCCAGTTGCATGTGGGGCTGCGTGAAGGCTCCCCTGGGGAGTTCAGTTGTACCCAAAGCCTTTCTCTGGGGGCAATTTTGGATGAGAAAAAGGGGCTTTGGACGCGATTTCTGGGACCCTCTTTTGAATTCCTCTCTCATGCCGGGTAGGTCTATGTTTCGGGTTGCTCCGAAAGAGCGAAGACAGAGGGCCAGATGCATGTGGGGCTGCGTGAAGGCTCCCCTGGGGAGTTCAGTTGTACCCAAATCCTTCCTCTGGGGGCACTTTTGGATGGGCGAAAGGGGCTTTGAACGCCTTTTCTGGGGCCCTCTTTTGAATTCCTCTCCTATATTTGGTAGGCCTATATTTCGGGTTGCTCCGAAGGATCGAAGACAGAGGGTCCAGTTGCATGTGGGGCTGTGTGAAGGCTCCCCTGGGGAGTTCAGTTGTACCCAAAGCCTTCCTTTGGGGGCACTTTTGGATGGGCGAAAGGGGCTTGGAACGCCTTTTTTGGGGCCCTCTTTTGAATTCCTATCCCATGCCGGGTAGGGCAATGTTTTTGGTTGCTCAGAAAGAGCGAGCTCAGAGGGTCCAGTTGCATGTGGGGCTGTGTGAAGGCTCCCCTGGGGAGTTCAGTTGTACCCAAAGCCTTCCTCTGGGGGCACTTTTGGATGGGCGCAAGGGGCTTTGAACGTGTTTTCTGGGGCCCTCTTTTAAATTCCTCTCCCATGCCAGGTAGGGCTATGTTTCGGGTTGCTCAGAAAGACCGAACACAGAGGATCCAGTTGCATGTGGGGCTGAGAGAAGGCTCCCCTGGGGAATTCAGTTATACCCAAAGCCTTCCTCTGGGGGCACATTTGGATGGGCGAAAGGGGCTTTGAATGCCTTCTCTGGGGCCCTCTTTTGAATTCCTATCCCATGCCGGGTAGGGCTATGTTTCGGGTTGCTCCGAAAGAGCGAACTCAGAGGGTCCAGTTGCATTTGGGGCTGCGAGAAGGCTCCCCTGGGGAGTTCAGTTGTACCCAAAGCCTTCGTTTGGGGGCACTTCTGGATGGGCAAAAGGGGCTTTGAACGCCTTTTCTGGGGCCCTCTTTTGAATTCCTATTCCATGCCGGGTAGGGCTATGTTTTGGGTTGCTGCGAGAGAGCGAACATATAGGGTCCAGTTGCATGTAAGGCTGCGAGAAGGCTCCCCTGGGGAGTTCAGTTGTACCTGTGTTTATTACAGATCAACAGCAATCACCACTAGCAAGTCTCCTGTGATTAAGAAGGCACATGATAGATAAGTAGATAGCTAGTTTGATTGATTGATAGCTAGGAAGATAGGAAAGAGAGAGAGAGAGAGAGAGAGAGAGACAGCGAGGATAAGCTGCTCTGTGTGTATTCCTTGTCGAACCAAATATATGTCCGAGCTGGATCAGGACATTACTGGGGTTCCCCCACAAGGATGAACTCGCTCCCTTCAAAACCTCCTTCATTAGGCATGCTGACTACATCCCTTGTTACACTGTCCCGTTTGTGGGGAGAGGGTAAATGCACGCAGTCTCTTCCTGCCTCCAGCAATGGAGCCCTGAGGGTTGCCTCTGTCTTGCCCCTTGGCTTTCTGTACCTGTTGCAAGACTGGCATTGCCCCGTGTGGAAAAGGCGTAGGAAAGCTGACTTTCTACAGGCTGTGCAAGATACTTTGGCTTGACGTTCTGGCTTCTTAGCAGGGCGTTTCCTTGCAAAGTAGCCAGGGCCAGTGTCAGCCCTCACTGATCCAGCAATCTGTTGAGCCCCTGCTGTAGGCAGTGCAGCCCAGGGACATTCAACAGAAAACGTGGGCTTCCTTCCTACTTTGCTTTGCAGCTTTTGAGGCATGCCAATGAGTAATGATACTCTGTCCAAACAAGCTCTCAGCCCACAGATGACCTTATGTCCGGTGCGAGGGATGAAAGACAAGGCTCTTTCAAACCCTGCAAACTGCGGACAAGCACGGGGTTTTGGAAAGGAAGGAACTCTTTTGCCTACTCAGCTGCCCGGGATTTGAGAAGAGGGGAGAATGAAACAAGACTCCAAAGGCGATGCTCCATGTCTTTAATGAGAAAATCAAAGGCAAATGCAAAAGATGAGAGCTCAAGCAATGTACTTTGGATGTTCAGCAAAGCTCAGAGAATGGCCCTAATGCTCAGAGCAGGCTTTGGGCATGGATGCTCCCCGTGCCCACCTTATCTGTTGCACCACCTTGTCTGTCCGGGAAGCTCAGCCGGGAGGGACGGCAAGGCAAGCGGACAGTTCACCAACTCTAATCTACAGAGTCCTTTAATGGGAAAAAAGGCAAAGAAGAAGACCGTTGAAAGACCAAGAAATGCATTTGCCACGATGTGGAAGGCTCAGAGAAGGGCTCGCATCTGAAGGCACACCCCCACGCCTGGGATGCTTCTTTTTCAATTGCCCTTCAAGGCAAAGGGGAGTAAAGGTGGGAAAGAGGGCAGGCGGATGAGGAGAAGGAGGAGGCTGGCACAGGCACCCGCCTCCAGGCACGGAGGTGGAAGCTTGGCTCCTCTGCAGACCACGGCCGTGCTCTCAGGGCTGGCTCCAGGGCTCCCTTGGAAGCTTGTGGTGTTGGCCCGAAGGCAGGTGATGGACGCGCTTTAGCAGAAGAGATTGCCCCGTCCTAGAGGACCGCAGAGCCCACGGCCCAGCCCTGACCACCCAAAGCCCCCCAGGCCCAGGGAGCCCCCGGCACTGATGGGCACACTGCCAGCGCTGAGCGAGCTCCCCATGGCAGCCGATGCTGTGGATCCCACGGCTGTGCTCTGAGGGAAGGAGCTGAGGATTGGGCCCGGCAGCGTCACCAGGACTGGCGAGGGCTGAATCGCAATGATGGAGTCAGCACACCGGAGGACACACGGTTCATTGCAGCTGTTTGCAAGAGGAGCTGGGCCGCAGGCGGCTGGCAGGCACGGGCTGTAGCACGACATGTCTGGCGGAGGAGGGAGCTGACCCTGCAAGACGGAGGCGGGAGGGAGCAGAAGGCATGAGCTGTCACAGCCTTTCAGTCTTCCCCAGCTCCCAGCTGAGCACCTCTCGTGAGCTGGGAGCTCAGCGGAGAGAAGGACCTTGGCGAGGGGCCTCGTTCCGGCAAGCTATGTCCGGCAAGAGGGTCCGCCATGGCGCCACGCTGTGTTTGGGCAGAACAGCACAGTGCAGCACAATGCAGTAGTTGTGCAGCACAAGACACTGTGGTTGAATGACCCAGTTGTTGAAGGCCCTGCCGTGGCACCAGAGGGGGTGTTTGTGGGTATTTGGGTGGGCATGCAGTGTGTAGCTGTTGGTAGTTTACGGTTGATCACAGAGGGGGAGGCTCCCCCTGTGCAACTCAAGCTCCTGTCTAGCCTGTCTCACCTCTCCCCAATGTGCCCAGTGGAGGCCCTCTCCAGCCTCCGCTTGCTCCATTTCCAAGGGTACATCTCCAGCCTGCAAGGCTGTTGCCTTCGCAACCTACAACAAGGGTTCTGCTCCGCCTTGAAGGCTGCACTGGAAAATTTGCCAGGAAAACGCGAGTCCTCGGTTCACCAGCTCCTGAGGAGGTAGAAGGACCTGGATGCAAATTCTTTCTCATCGGTTGAGTTTAGCCTTGCTGCTAGTGCCTCAGACAGGGCAAGATTTTCTACCGCAGACCAAGAGGCTCCCTCTCGCCACCCTGCTGTGAAGGT
This sequence comes from Aythya fuligula, assembly GCF_009819795.1. NCBI lineage: Eukaryota > Metazoa > Chordata > Aves > Anseriformes > Anatidae > Aythya > Aythya fuligula. The sequence continues at coordinate 44,181 of NC_045572.1, read as the reverse complement.
CTTGCTCATCAGCCGCTGTTCCCAGCAGAAGGCAATTTATTCTTCCAGCATCTGGACCTCAGTTTGTTTGCTCTGACAAATAGGTTTCCTCCCCCTCCCAAGCGCCCTGGTCTTGTCAGGTAAACTCCTCTCTCCCACTTCTTTCAGCGGGGGACAGCTCTGAGTAAAAGACAATGGGGCTCCTGAGGACATTAGCCGCTGTACTGCCATACGTCTGGGGTGCCAGTGGGGGGAGGGGGGGTGGGGCAGGGGTTTGGTCTAGGTCTACTTTGGAAACTCCTCATCATGCTAAAAATTAAACAAGGGCACTGCTTCCCCACAGATGGTGGAGGAAGAAGCCCGGTCATTGTTTAGAGAGTGTCGGCAATAGTCCCGGAGCCTTGAAAAGAGCTACGGCTGACAAAGAAGGCCACCCAAGACCCGTTTCAGGTGAAAGAAGCTACGCCTTCCCACGTTCCCTCCCAGAAGAGAAGTCAAGCGTGGTTGTCAGTTCCGGGCCATTTGTGGAGGACGGGGGAGGAAAAACGAGTGCAGCCCTCTCCACAAAATCCACTCTGAGCAGTGAGGAGACAAGAGGCAAAGGGAACTGAACTGAGACTTACCGCTTTCACAGAGGAGAGCAAGGCCCAAGCAGAGGATAGAGCAGCTGGGAGCTGGCACCTTCTTATACTGCAGCCCAGAGCCTCGAGGCAGCTGAAATGGCATGAACGTGAAGCCCAGGCAGAAAGGGTAATTTGGGCTTTCAAAGCTCTGCTGGCAGATGAAAGACATTCCTCCTTCCCCTGAAATGTTTGGCTGTCTTGTTGTGCCATGTAAGGCGGAAGAGAGTTGCTTGACGGCAGATCTGTTTCTGCCTCAGACCAATTCTCCGTTTGAGGGCTCATAGCAGGTGCTGGTGAAGACGTGCAGAAGGCTCAGGCCACGAGCAGGGGTTGTGCACATCCTCCCCTTGCTGGGGATCATGGCCACCACTTAGGAGCACTGATGAAGGGACGTCTTGAGCGTTTCCATTTGACAGGCGGAGGCCGAGCCTGAGCAACAGCGGTGCCCGCAGGCTATGGAGGAGCTCAGAGCACAGGCAAGCCTCTTCAGGAGGACTGCCCCAGTGCAGGACAGAGCCTGGAGGAGGCGCTGGGGTGGGTGGAAGGCGGCGGTCAGACAAGGTCCCCTGCAATCTGGATAGAAACCCTTGTGTGTGTGCAGGGCGAGGGACCCTGAGGCCAGTTGCTGCAGTGGGTCAGGTCTCCCTGTGGCAAGTCTCTGCTCCCCTCCAGCCTCAGTGATGCATGCACTTTGGTGCCATGCAAAGGGCAGTTCAGCTGTTGCCTTCAGCCACGGAAGGTCAGAGTGTTTTCTTGGGGAAGGGCGCAGCACGCGCCTTACCCGACTAGCCGTACTGATTCCACAGCTGAGGAGAGGCCAGAGCTGCACGGGGCCCTGGAGAGTGATGAAGGAGGCTGCTGAGTCATGCCCAAAAGTGAGCCGTAACCAGGAGAATCTGCTGGCTTCAGCACTGTCTTGCCAAGCCACAGTCAACTAGGCACCGTTCCCTGGTGGGTTGTTTTTCCGGTCACTGACCCAGAGGCTCTGGCTTGTTTTCTCTTGCTAAGGGACGGAGAGGCACATGCAGTGCCCTTTAATTGCAAGGTGGCATCAGCAGACCGCTTTGCGCTTACCTGTGAGTCACCAGGAAGTGCTGAGGCATTGTAAGAAACCTCAGGTGAACCTCGGTGTGAGTCATCCACACGCTGGTATCCGGCATACTGGGGACAAGGCTTCCGGTGTGTAAGTGACTCTGGTCACGACCCCATGTCCTTGTACTTGCAGAAACATAGCCTTCCTTGCAGTGTTGTCAAGGCCATTGGCATCTTGCCCGACCACTTGGTGATGCCTTGAAATGCCATCATGCTCCCTGATGAAAGGGCAGACAAAGGAGGACAGCAGAGGCGTGCCCTGACATTCCTACTCTCGGTCACTGGTAGAGCACAGACCAAGAAGAGGAAGGTTGCTGTCCTAACCTGGCTAGGGGCTGGAAAGGCAACTTTTCTGATGGGCCGGTGTGCCAGAGCACAGGACCGAGGCAGCAGCCGCTGAGTGGCACCGCGTGGTTCAAGCTGTCACCCGGCAAGATATGGAGGCGACCGTGCTGGTTTGGAAAGGTCCGGGGGGCGCTCTAAGGCCCGCTGTGGGTCTCCAGCCCCGAGCAATGGCTAGAAAACTGTCAGGAGATGTCCCGTGCTCCTTGGGAAGACGAGCCACGCTCTCACTTGGGCAGAATAGTATCTGGTGGCTAGAACCTCCGCTTCTTACGTGGTGCCTTCTTTGTCACCAGGCAGGACCATACCACAGCCCTTTAGAGCTGTGGTAGAGCAGGTAGCAACTGAGGTGGAGTCAGCGCACTGGAGGACACACGGCTCGTTGCAGCTGTTTGCAAGGGTAAGGGCAAGTGTAAGGGTAAGGATAAGCATTAGGGTATGTGTTATGGTAATGGTAAGGAGAAGGGTTAGGGTTAGCATAAGGGTAAGGGTAAGGGTACGAGAAAGTGTTAGGGTACAGGTTATGGTAAGGGTAAGGGAAAGGGTAAGAGGAAGGGTTAGGGTAAGTGTAAGGGTAAGGGTAAGTGTAAGTGTATGGGTCAGGGTAAGGGTTAGAGTAAGGGTTAGGGTTAGGGTTAGGTTAAGGGTAAGTGTTAGGGTAATGGTTAGGGTTAATTTTAGGGTTAGGGTGAGGGAAGCGTAAAGGTAAGTATTAGGTTAAGGTTAAGGGTAACGTTAAGTTTAAGAATCACAGAATTTTTCTAGGTTGGAAGAGACCTCAAGGTCATCGAGTCCAACCTCCAACCTAACACTAACAGCCCTCCACTAAACCATATCCCTAAGCTCTACATCTAAGCGTCTTTTGAAGACTTCCAGGGATGGTGACTCCACCACTTCCCTGGGCAGCCTGTTCCAGTGCCTCACAACCCTTTCAGTGAAGAAGTTCTTCCTAACATCTAACCTAAAACTCCCCTGGCTCAACTTAAGCCCATTCCCCCTCGTCCTGTCACCAGGCACGTGGGAGAACAGGCCAACCCCCACCTCGCTACAGCCTCCCTTGAGGTACCTAAAAAGAGCGATAAGGTCACCCCTGAGCCTCCTCTTCTCCAGGCTGAACAAGCCCAGCTCCCTCAGCCGCTCCTTGTAGGACTTGTTCTCCAGGCCCCTCACCAGCTTCGTCGCCCTTCTCTGCACCCGCTCAAGCACCTCGATGTCCTTCTTGTAGCGAGGGGCCCAAAACTGAACACAGTACTCGAGGTGCGGCCTCACCAGAGCTGAGTACAGGGGGACAATCACCTCCCGAGCCCTGCTGGTCACGCTGTTCCTGATACAAGCCAGGATGCCGTTGGCCTTCTTGGCCACCTGAGCACACTGCTGGCTCATATTCAGCCGACTATCCACCATCACTCCCAGGTCCTTCTCTGCCTGGCAGCTTTCCAACCATTCCTCTCCCAGCCTGTAGCTCTGCTTGGGGTTATTGCGCCCCAGGTGCAGGACCCGGCACTTGGCCTTGTTAAACTTCATGCAGTTAAAGAGTAAGTGTAAGGTTTAGATTTAGGCAAAGGCTAAGTGTAGAAGAAAGGGTAAGGTTTAGGGTAAGGGTAAGTGTTAGGGTAATGGTTAGGGTTAATTTTAGGGTTAGGGTGAGGTAAACATAAGGGTAAGTTTTAGGTTAAGTTTAAGGGTAAGGTTAAGGTTAAGAGTAAGTGTAAGGTTAGATTTAGACTATGGGTAAGAATTAGGGTAAGTATAAGGGTAAGGGTAAGGGTAAGTGTAAGGGTACAGGTCAGTGTAAGGGTTAGAGTAAGGGTTAGGGTTTGGGTTAGGGTAAGGTTAAGTGTTAGGGTAATGGTTAGGGTTAGTTTTAGGGTTAGGGTGAGGGAAAAGTAAGGGTAAGTATTAGGTTAAGGTTAAGGGTAAGGTTAAGGTTAAGTGTAAGTTTTAGGGTAAGGGTTAATGTAAGGGTCAGGGTAAGGGTTCAGGTAAGGTTTAGGGTTAGGGTTAGGTTAAGGTTAAGTGTTAGAGTAATGTTTAGGTTAGGGGTAACTCTTAGGGTAATGGTTAGGGTTAATTTTAGGGTTAGTGTGAGGAAAACGTAAAGGTAAGTATTAGGTTAAGTTTAAGAGCAAGTGTAAGGTTTAGGTTAAGGGTAAGGGTTAATGTAAGGGTCCTGGAAAGGGGTCAGGTAAGGTTTAGGGTTAGAGTTAGGTTAGGGTTAAGTGTTAGGAAAAGGGTAAGTTGTATGTATAAGAATAAGTGTAAGAGTAAGGGTATTGGTAATGATAAGGGTGAGGGTTAAGGATAAGGTATAAGGATAAGGGTATTTTAATTTTTTAATTCAATTAATTTTAAATTAAATTTTTTAAATTTAATTAATTAATATTTTAATTGTACGAGTAATTGCTTGGGTAAGTTTAAGCGTAAGTGTACATTTAAGTGTTGTTGTATGGCTTATTGTAAGGGTAAGGTTAAGTGTTAGGGTAATGGTTATGGTTAATTATAGGGTTAGGGTGAGAAAAACGTAAGATTAAGTATTAGCTAAAGGTTAAGGGTAAGGTTAATGTTAAGAGTAAGTGTAAGGTTTAGGGTAAGGGTTAGGTTAAGGATAAGTGTTAGGGTAAGGGTAAGGTTAATGGTAACCGTAAGTGTAAAGGTAAGGGTTAGGGTAAGGGTAAGAATAAGGGTATTGGTAATGGTAAGGGTGAGGGTTAGGCTAAGGGTAAGTGTAAGGTTTAGATTTAGGCTAAGGGTAAGTGTAGCAGAAAGGGTAAGGTTTACGGTAAGGTTTAAGGTTTAGGGTTAGGTTAAGGGTAAGGGTAAGGGTAAGGGTACGGGTCAGGGTAAGGGTTAGAGTAAGGGTTTGAGTAAGGGTAAGGGTAAGGGTTAGGATAAGTGTAAGGGTGCAAGCAAGGATTAGGGCAAGAGTAAGTGTAAGGGTAATAGAAAGGGTTAGGGTAAGTGTAAGGGTAATAGAAAGGGTTAGGATATGTTTTAGGGGAAGCAGAAGGGTAAGGGTTAGGTTAAGTGTAAGGGGAAGGGGAAGGTAAGGGGAAGGGTTGGAGTAAGGTATAGGGTAAGGGTAAGGTTATGGTTAAAGGAAAGAGTAAGGGTAAGGAAAAAGTAAAGGTAAGGATTTGAGTAATGGTAAGGGTGAGAAGGGTTAGGGTAAGGGTTACGGTAAGGGTTAGGTAACGCAGTGTACAACCTGGGACGTCACACGCAGAGCTGCCTCTGGCAAGGTGAGTGAGGAACAGATGTAGCAGTTGTTGTGTTGTAGGTCTCACTGTTCCTCTAAGCATCCCCTCTTTGTCTTTTAGAGGTGTTGTAGCTGTTTGAAGAGGGTAGATTGAAGCATCTGCCTCGGGGGCTGGTAAGCGGCAGAGGTAAGGGAGCAGATGAGAGTAACTTACCTAGTTGTGCTGTGTCTTTGGATGCTGCATCGGCCTATGCGTTTCTTTTTCTTTCACAGGTGTCTCGCACAGGCTCAAAGGAGCAAACTGCACTCTGAAGAGCTGTGTAAGAAGAGGGGCTGGTCATGAGCTGGGTTGGAGCAGAACGACCAAGTAGCACAAGGTGACTATGAAAGGTGTCCGTCTTGCTTTGCAGGTGCCGTGGCAGGCTCTCCACAGAAGTGGATAAGGATATGAGATAAGGCCAGAGAGCGACAAGGAGCGGCACGTGCAGGGATGGTTTTGAAGCGCTGCGGTGGCTTACTCTTCTGTTCATCAGGTGCCACAGGCAAGGTGGGTTGTAACATCAGTCATTATATTTGCATGAAAGCAGTTCACTTGAATGCCACAGTGCATCTGAGTAGGGTGTTCTAGCAGAAAAAGCTTGTCTGGCACAGCGGTGCCTGATGGCAGGTGAAGAGGTGCCTGAAGCCCCATCCTATCTAGCCTGCACACAATTATCTGAGAATGAAAGCTGCTTCCCAGTAATTCAGAAAGCCAAGTTACGTCTCAGCCTTGAGCATCTCGGGCTTTTGGGCCTGTCTGTAACATTTGGCACCAGCACTAATACTTTTTTTGGCATATGTTTAGCGTTTGGGGCCTGTGTCTGGGATTTGGGCCCTGTCTCGAACCACTGGGGCTTTGTCCTGGGTTTTGGAGCCTGCCTCTAGAGTTCAGGGCCTGTGATTAGGCTTTTGGGGTCTGTGTCTGGGGGTTGGGGGGTTGGGGACGGTGTCTGGGGGAAGGTGGAAGCTGCTTGTAGACCCTTGGGGCCAGCATTGAGGGGGTTGGGAGCTGACTGTACACCTTTGGGGCCTGCTTCTGGGGGGGGGGGGGAGGGTTGAGACCTGCATCTGGGGGAGGGGTGGGAGCTCTTTGCATTCCTTTGGAGCCTGTGTCAGGGAGGGGAGGGGGGTGGGTGGGAGGGGGAAGGGGAGGGTTGGTTGGGAGGTGCTTGTACACTGTTGGAGCCTGGGTTGAGGGAGGAGGTTTGGAGCTGCTTCTACACCTTTGGGCCTGGCATCGGGGGTAGGGGTTTGGGTGCTGGTTGTAGGGGCCTGTGTTTGGGGGGGTGCTTGGGGCCTGCGTCTGGGGGAGGGGTGTGGGAGCTGCTTGTACACCTTTGGGGCCTGCATCTGTGGGGGGTCAGGGCCTGTGTCTAGGGGGCTGGGAACTGCTTGTACAATGTAGGAATCTGTTTCTGCAGGGTGGCTGGGAGCTGTTTGTACAACTTTGGGGCCAGCATCTGGGGATGGCTTTGAGCTGTCTGTACACTGTAGGGGCCTGTGTTTGGGGGGGCTTGGGGGCCTCCCTCTGGGGGGGGGGAGGGTTGGGAGCTGCTTGTATAGGGTAGGGGGCTTGCCTGGCAGGGGTTGGGAGCTGCTTGTAGAATTTGGGTCCCTGTGTCTTGGGGGGGGGTTGGGGCCTGTGTCTCAGGGGTGTTGGGAACTGGTTGTACACCTTTGGTCCTTCCTCTGGGGGGGAGCTACTTGTACACTTTTGGGGTCTGTATTTGAGGGGGCTTGGGAGCTGCTCATGCATTCTAGGTGCCTCCCTTTTGAGAGGGGTTGGGGCCTGCATCTGTGGGTGGTTGGGAGCTGCTTGTACACTATAGGGGCTTGGGTCTTGGAGGGGGGTCTGGGCTGTTTATACACCTTTGTGGCCTGTGTTTGAGGGGGGGGGGGTGCCTGTGCCTGGGGGAGTTGGGAGGTGTTTGTACACTCTAGGAGCCTCCATTTGGGGGTCTTTGGGGCCTCCCTTTGAGGGGGAGGGAGTTGGAGTTGGTTGTACACCTCCGCATCCCCTGTCTTGGGGAGGGGGGGGGGGAGTGGGACCGGTCTCTGAAGGGGCGGGTTGTGAGCTGCTTGTACACCTGTGTCGGGGGGAAGGGTGGGGGGGTGAGGGGGGGTGGCGGGGGGTGGGCCCAGGTCTTGGGCCAGTGTCTGGGTGGAGTCCAGTTCTTGGGAGGGGGTGGTGGGGTAGGAGCTGCTTGTGGGCAGTTGGGGTCTGCATCTGGGTGTGGTTGGTGCCTGCTTCTGTTGGCAGTTTGGGACCTGCTTGTAGACAGAAGAAGATAAAGAAAAAGAAGATAAACGTGAGCCGTTGGATAAGCTACCACCTCCATATCCTAACAATCCACCCCCAGCGGCTCCCCCTCCGGTGGCTGTGGTATCTCCACCAGTACCACTGTTGCCCCAGCTTCCACCACCAACAGCACCAGAATTAGACCGACCTCCAGCTGCATGCAGGAGAAGTAGGACTGCCGTATCTGAGAGAGCTTCTCTATATCCCTTAAGGGAGGTAACTGGTGTATAACTGGTGCGTGTCTTGGTGGAGCAGAGACTCCCAGCGTACCCAGCACTGTTTGCTTACCTTTATTCATTCAGTGAATTGTAAACTTTGATTGTAATCCTATTTGGGACTTTTATTATTTAGTATAACAGACAACCTTGTAAAACGCAGACAACCAGAATCCTTACAGCAATTAGGTGGAAATCACGGCGTAAGAAACATTACCACCTCAAAGAGTAAAAACCTCAAAAGAAATGTGACTTGTAACAGGCCAGCAGCTGTGTATTTTCTGTGAAGCACCAGCTAGATTATGAACCTTGAATAGCACAGTTAATGGGGAAACAGGGGAGGGTCCCGGTCCTCAGCAGAAAAAAAAAGTGTATAAACTGTGTATGGAATTAGTAGGCACCCTCCTGCTTGTGGGACACCCGCCATTGTAATCTCGAATAATAATGCTACTGTACTGAGATCCTCGACTCAGCCTATGCTATTTGCTACAGATTGATTCAGGGTTTTAAGGTTTCAGGGATTGGGCACTAGGGTTGGGTTTCAGGGTAAGGGGTTTCAGGGTTTATGTTTAGGATTTTAAGGTTTTTAGGGTTGGAGTTTTAACGGTTAGGATTTTAAGGATTTGGGGGTTAGGGTTTTAAGGGTTTCAGGGTTAGCGTGTTAGGGTATTAGAGTTTTTTGGGTTGTAGTGTTGATATGTTTTTTAGGGTTAGAGTCTTAAGGTTTTATTTTTGGTCAGTTGTTTACGGTTAGGGTTTTAAGATCTTTCTTTTTTTTTTTTTTTTTTTTTTTTTTTTCAGGTTAGGTTCTCCAGGGCCAGGGTTTTGAGTATCTGAGTATCCTAATTTTGGGGGTTTGGATTTTGAGCACCTTAATTTTGGGGGTTAGGCTTTTGTGTGCCCTAATTTTTTGGGATAGGCTTTCAAGCATCCTAAGTCGTTGGGTTAGGGTTTTGAGCATCTTAATGTTTTGGGTTTAGGTATTGAGCATCCTAAGTTTTCGGGAAAGGGTTTTGAGCATCTTAATGTTTCCAGGATAGGGTTTGGAGTGTCCTAATGTTTTTGGGTTAGGGCTTTGAGTGTCCTAATGTTTTGGGGTTAGGGCTTGGAGCGTCCTAATGTTTTCGGGATAGGGTTTGGAGCATCCTAAGTTTTCAGAATAGGGTTTGGAGAGTCCTAAGTTTTCGGGATAGGGTTTGGAGCATCCTAGTGTTTTCGGGATAGGGTTTTGAGCGTCCAAAGTGTTATAAGTTGCCCCCTTAATTAATTTTCAGAGAGCATTGTATTAATCATAGAAAGGAATTTATTGAGTAAGCAAATATCAAGCAAAACAGCACTGGGCAGCCGGGGAGTCTCAGCTCCGCCAACGGCACGCACCTTACCCCCGCCAGGGTCCCTTTTTATATCTTGCTAATTCCGGGATTACGCAGCACATCCTGGTATATTCTGCGACTGCGCGCACTGTTGCGTGCAAAAGAATTTTTAAGAATTTAAATCTCTTTAAAAAGAAAATTAAGCAAAAGAATGTTCATAGTGTCTAGGCAAGCATTATGCAGCTCCTTACTTCAGCAGGGAGCTTTTGCAACTCCCGCTCCTCAAACAGAAGTCCTTGTTTTTATAATACAAAAGACAATGAACAAACATTTATGGTGTATTACCCTAAGTTTTTGGGTTAGGGTTTTTTGCGTCTTAATGTTTTGGGGTTAGGGTTTGGAGCGCCCTAAGTTTTTGGGCTAGGGCTTTGAGCATCCTAATGTTTTGGGTTGGGTTTGGGTTTTGAGCATCCTAAGATTTTGGGTTGGGGGTTTTAGGCATAGGTCTTCAGGGGTTTAGTGTGGTAAATAGTTTGGGTTAGGTCTGTAGGAGTTTCGAGGTTTTTTGGATGTTAGGGCTTGAGGCTTTTTTTGTAAGGGCGGTGAGGGTTCCAGTGAGTGCTGGTAAATGCAGTTCTCGAGCACTCGGCCTGTGATTGGCCATGCCGGCTGTCCGGGGAATGCTGGTAGGAGTAGTTTTCCGGCACTGAGAGGCCATGTTGTGTGCCCAGAGCATGCCGGGAGATGTAGTTCTTGGGACTCCGGACTTCCGGGAGGCCATGTTGCGTACCCAGGGTATGCCGGGAAATGTAGTTGTCGGATTGGGGACTTCCGGGAGGCCATGTTGAATGCCCAGAGCATACCGGGAGATGTAGTTCTCGGGAACTAGGGTTAGGGTTAGGGGCTAGGGCTGGGGCTAGAGTTAGGGTTTCGGGTGAGGGTTGGGGTTGGGGGTTATTGTTAGGGTTAGAGGGTTAGGGTTAGGCTTAGAGGGTTAGGGTTAGGGATAGGTTAGGGGTAGGTTTAGAGGGTTAGGGTTAGGGGTTAGGGGTTAGGGGGTAGGGGTTGGGGTTGTGGTTAGGGTTAGGGTTCGGGTTAGGGTGAGAGTATTAGGGTTAGGGTTCGGGTTCAGATTAGGGTAAGGGTAAGGGTTAGGGCAAGGGTAAGTGTTAGGGTAAGGCTAAGGGTAAGGCTTAGGGTAAGGCTTAGGGTGAGGATAAGGTTTCAGTTTAGGGAAAGGGTTAGGTTTATGGTAAGGGTTAGGGTAAGGGTTAGGGTAAGGGTAAGAGTTAGGGTAAAGGATAGAGTAATGGTAAGGATAAGGGTAGGGTAAGGATTAGGGTTAGGGTTAGGGTTAGGGTTTGGGTTAGGGTTCGGGTTAGGGTTCGGGTTAGGGTTAGGGTTAGGGTTAGGGTTAGGGTTAGGGTTAGGGTTAGGGTTAGGGTTAGGTTAGGGTTAGGGTTAGGGTTAAGGTTGGGTTAAGTTTAGGGTTGGGTTAGGGTTAGGGTTAGGGTTAGGTTTAGGGTTAGGGTTAGGGTCTTAGGGTTAGGGTTAGGGTTAGGGTTAGTTTCTGACTACCGATACTGGAACAACCAATAAAAATCATCCTTATTGGCTTTAGGAGCAAATCAATGGCTCCTATATCATCAAGTAATTGTACATGCCTTTGGAAAAAGCCAAGGCAATACCTCCCTTGTCTTGAGCTGTATCCAAGCACAGTTATGGATACAATCTGTAGCAGCAGCTATTATTAGAGAGGGAGAAGGAGGAACTTTGCCCAGTGAAATTCGAAAATTGATTTGGGATAATGCGTAAGAATTTGAAAAAGAATTTCAAGCATGGTGGCAATTAGTCAACTTTACCCATTATGCAGAAAATGATCAAATTGTTGCCTTTATAGTTACTATAAGTAATGCCACCGTATACAATGTGTATCCAATCATTGCATTAGGACTCAATCATAATGGAACTATACTTTATCCTAAAGAGCATAAAGTATGGGCCCGTCAAAAGGGAGGAAGGTGGCAAACAAATGATGTAAATGCATGCATTGTGCGTGAACAAAAAGGTTTCATCTGTGAAAGTAACACGCTGGAACCTCAAGACATTTGTCTTGACACTGAGCAAAATATTTGCCACTTTGAGATACATCCTAATGAAACCCTTGAAACTGTACTTGTATATATTGGGAAAGGTTGCGTTTGCATGAGAACTCATTGTGATTCTATAGTCGTAGATGATACAGTCGTAGATACCAGTAATCACTCTAATGTTTGTGTTTGCAATTTTACCAAAATTCTAGGATGTGATTTTAAATACTCAGTTCCTGTCACTTCTTATCAACTTATTGCATCTAATTATATTCTGCTTCATGAACTGCTGCCTACTCCTATTGGAATGAACCTCACCTTGGTGAAGAAATTGCTGGTACATGAGGACCTGAAGCAGCTGATGACACAAGTCCGAGAAAATGGACAAAAGACTCTGATTACTGCCCATCATGATGCACAAGAAATACATCGAGTGATGGAAAGAGTAAAGAGAGATGAGAGACACTGTTGGTGGGACACTTTGTGTGGATGGTCGCCAAGGCAATCTTCAACAAGATGCTTCACCCTGTTATCGTTCTGCTAATACTCACTGTGTTATGTTTCATACTGACAATTAGTTTGTATATTAAACTCTGGTTTATGATGAAACGTTTAGCATCCCTACACAATGTACACACACTCGATAAACCTCATCCCGAGAATGTATGTGAGATCCCCGACATATTCCAACCGTCGTGAAGCTTGAGTGACTATAGTCACGGGGTGGATTATGTGGTGTAAATGCCTGAAGTAACTAGGAAAATAAAACTAACATTCCCATTTTTAAGGAAAAGGTACAGCATTGAAGAGGCTTTCAGGGTAGGGCATAACTGCATTACCTGAGCGTTCCCTAGGCTCCCAACCTTAGATGCTATCGCGCTGGGGAAACTTGGTGTGCTAGCTCTAAGGAACAGCACGGAGCGTAGAGAGGAGTGGAGACACCACGGCTAGGCTCTGTAATCAGGTGGGGCCTCGATTGTTCTTGTGCACAAAGCTGCACTTTTTGCCACCCTGAGCCAAAGACCTGTCATGTTTTGACAAATGCTGTACCCTAGTGTACGTTTTGCTCATTATAATATCATTATAATACCAAAACACACCTCCATCCCAAAAGCTACCCGCCTCCAAGGTGCGACCACCCCTCACTGAGCATGCGCCCTGAATTTCTCGGAGCCTATTACTTTAAATGGAGACGGGAAAACTTTACACCAATCATAACTAAGATATGCTTGACTAGAGCCACTCAAGCTCCACCTAAAAGATAGAAAATAATATAAATTGGCCCAAGAAAGAGGGGATGTCAGGGAAGATACCACCGTCAGGGGAGATACCATCCTGAGGAAATACAACATCCTTAGGACCTCCTGACTCCTGGGATCAGTCGACGGGCTGAGCCTCTCTTCCCCCCCCATTGGGATGCCTTTGGGTGAGATCTGAATACTTGCTTATAAATCTCTATAGAGTCTTTGATCCTTTTAACGTGTTTATTTCTAGGCTGAGCACCTGTAATACCTGTAACATATATAACATCTGTAACACCTGTAACATCTGTAACACCTATAACACCTGTGTATTTCATGCATACTAGCTTGCTTTTGCAGACAGTCCCTATCACCGGCAATCCAAAAGAACCTGATTATCTGTTGCTGTAATAAACCATACTTGATTGCATTGTGATAGCTCTCATTAAGTGCAACTAGGGTGAGGGTGGTTATCCGTGATAGTTCAGTGTTCTGAATCCAACCAGACCCCCAGACCGTTAATGCGTTTTTGGTGAATGTCTGACGGGACCCCCAGACGGTTAACGCGTTTTTGGTGAATGTCCGACTGGTTCAGTACTCTGAATCCAACTGGGCCCGTAACGGTTAATCAGCTACACCCCTTAACGCAACACCATGGCAACACTGTAATGGCCCCTATAACAATGTGGCCTTGTATTGCCTAAAGCACTACGGTGTCACCACCTCATGGCAACACCCCATGGTCGCCACGGCAACAGAGCACCATGGTTGCCATGGCAACACAAAAACATGGTTGCCATGCCAACACACCCCATGGTTGCCATGGCAACACAACCCCATGGTTGCCATGGCAACACAACCCCATGGTTGCCATGGCAACACAAGCCCATGGTTACCATGGCAACAAAACCCCATGGTTGCCATGGTAACAATCTTACACTTCCTATAGTAACATGGCATTGTGATCCCTATGGCACTACGGTGTAACCACCCCATGGCAACACAACCACATGGTTGACATGGCAACACAACCCCATGGTTGACATGGCAGCAACCTTGCACTTCCTATCATAACATGGCCTTGTGTTGCCTATGGCACTATGGTGTCACCACCCCATGGCAACACCCCATGGTTACCATGGCAACACAACCCCATGGTTGCCATGGCACCACAACCCATGGTTGCGTTGGCAACACAACCCCATGGTTACTATGGCAACACAACCCCATGGTTGCCACGGCAACAGAACCCCATGGTTACCATGAAAACACAACCCCATGGTTGCCATGGCAACACAACACCATGTTTGCAATGGCAACAATCTTACACTTCCTATAGTAACATGGCCTTGTGTTCCCTACGGCGCTACGGTGTCACCACCCCATGGCAACACCCCATGGTTGCCATGGCAACACAACCCCATGGTTGCCATGGAAACAGAACCCCATGGTTACCATGGCAACAGAACCCCATGGTTTCCATGGCAACACACACCAATAATTGCCATGGCAACACTGCCACATGGTTGCCATGGCAACACAACCCCATGGTTGCCATGGCAACACCACCCCATGGTTACCATGGCAACACTACCCCATGGTTGCCATGGCAACACAACCCCATGGTAGCCATGGGGAAACAACCCCATGGTTAAAATGGCAATACAAAACCATGGTTGCCATGGCAACAGAACCCCATGGTTACCATGGCAACAATCTTACACTTCCTATAGTAACATGGCCTTCTGTTGCCTATGGCACTACGGTGTCACCACCCCATGGCAACACAACACCATGGTTGCCATGGCAACAGAACCCCATGGTTACCATGGCAACACAACACCATGGTTGCCATGGGAACAATCCTACACTTCCTACAATAACATGGCCTTGTGTTACCTGTTATAAACTAACCTGTTATAAACTAAAAGTTTTTTTGTGTTACCTGTTATAAACTAACAAATTCCTCAAAGACAATGAACAAACCCCCACTAATTTATCATAATCCCCCCTTTTTCTTTTTCTAACATATTTTGTTCATTGAATTTTTGCAATATTTGCTTGCTGAGCATCAAAGTTTCTGCATCTTCCTTCTCCTGCTCAAGAGATTCATACTTAGCACGCACGAGCATAAGATGAGCTGCCTCTAATCGGCTTTTTACAATTGCAATTACTCGATTGAATATACATGGTCCAAAAGTCAGTGCTAATATAAGTAACAACAAGGGCCCTGCTATAGTTGATTGCAGGGTAATAAGCCAAGGTGAGTAATTAAACCAGGATTCATACCAATTCTGACGAGCCTCACTTTCCCTTTTGCGTTTTTCTAATCCTTCCCGCAATTTAGTCATTGTATCTCTCACCACCCCAGTATGATCTGCATATATACAACATTCTTCACGTAGGGCTGCACACAGTCCTCCTTGTTGTAAGAAAATCAAATCCAACCCTCTACGGTTTTGGAGTACCACTTCAGATAATGACCTAACCGATTTTTCCAGAACTGTTATTGATTGCTCTGAACGGGCCAGATCCTCATCTACAGCAATGTGTAGAGAAGTAAATTCCTGGCTTTGTTTTATCAGGGAAGCAATTCCAGTTCCTGCACCTGCAGCCCCGAGAACCATTAAAGTGGCTAAGGTGACAGCCGTAATAGGCTCCCTCTTTACCAGATGGTATTCAGCCACTGTGTGATGGGTATACATATACTCTTCAGTATGGTATAGAATCCTTGGAATAATGACCACCTGTACACAAAAATCATGAGATGTACTAAACAATTTTAAAGATATGCAAGGAGTGACTCCTAACAATGAACATACCCACCTAGTGTTATTTGCAGGAATTAACCATTTGTGTGTTCGGTCCATTTTTTCAGTGACATGGTGTCGTGGTTCCGCTCGAGTGGGCAGCCGAGCTCCACCACAGCCGCTCTCTCACTCCACCTCCTCAAAAAGGAATGGGGAGAAAATATGTGAAAAGGGGCTCAAGGGTTGAGATAAGGACGAGAAAATCACGCAATAATTATTGTAACGGGCAAAACAGACTCGGCATAAGGAGATAGTAAGATTTATTGCCTACAACTAACAAGCGAGAGAAGTGAGAAACAAAGGAAAGAAACCAAAAGCACCTTCTCCCCCCATTCACCCTCTTCCACCTCCTCCCCCCGAGCGGCGCAGCGGAACGGGGGAATGGGGGTTATGGTCAGTCTACAGCACTTCTTCTCTGCCGCTCCTTCTCGGTCACTCTCGTCCCCTGTGCTGTGGGGTCCCACCCACGGGATGCAGTCCTTGATGAACTGATCCGGCGTGGGCTTCCCACAGGCAGCAGCTCTTCCAGAACTGCTCCAGATATGAATCCGTACCACGGGGTCCATCCCTCAGGAGAAAACTGCTCCAACCTGGCTCCCCCACGGGCAGCAGCTCCTGCCAGATCACCTGCTCCTGCGTGGTCTCCTCTCCACGGGCTACAGGTCCAGCCCGGAATCTGCTCCGGCAGGGGTCTTCCACAGGCGGCAGCCTCCGTCGGTGCAGGGCCACCTGCTCCACCGTGGTCTCCTCCACGGGCTGCAGCGTGGAACCCTGCTCCACCGTGGTACTCCATGGGCTGCAGGGGGACATCCTGCTTCACCATGGTCCTCACCACAGGCCGCAGGGGACTTCTGCTCCGGCGCCTGGAGCACCTCTCCCCCTCCTTCTACACTGACCTTGGAACCTGCAGGCTGTTTCTCACTCCCGGCTGCTGTCTGGCGCAGCGTTTTTTTCCCTGTCTTAAATACGCTCTCACAGAGGCGCAAACAACATTGCTTATTGGCTCAGATCTGGAAAACAATGGGGCCCTTCCCAAACATGGGGCAGCTTCTAGATCTTTCTC
The DNA here is from genome assembly GCF_009819795.1 of Aythya fuligula. Lineage (NCBI taxonomy): Eukaryota > Metazoa > Chordata > Aves > Anseriformes > Anatidae > Aythya > Aythya fuligula. The sequence goes on along the minus strand of NC_045572.1, from coordinate 27,879 downwards.
ACAGAAACCACCCCTATGGCTCCCTGCTACCAAAACCTTGCCACGTAAACCCACTACACATGGCACAGATCATTTTTATCTCTTGGAACTGTGCCGACACATCTACCTTTTCCCGTAACTTGAGTCAAAGTTATCCCGATTTCCTGACCCCAACTGCATTTGGAAGGATTTAACTCATTTGAATATTCAGACCTCCCCATATCCCCTATAGCTTCGTAATATGGGGGCTTAACACTTACACATAGCCAGCACCCTTCAGTTATCTCAGGATTAGTTTGATTTAGTACCTGGAAACTAGCATTTATAACTTTCCACATACTACTCCCGGGTACAACCCCTTTCTTTTTCACAATGCTTGGAAGCAGTGTGGGAAAGGATAACTCTGTCGACTTATTAGAAAACACTGTAGTAGGTCGGGCAGTCCCAGGTATCTTTACAGTCTGGGCAATCAAACCTTCCCCTAATAACTCTTTATTAGGCCCGACTACCTTGGATGTCTTGGGTATTTCCTTCGTTATTAGTATGAGTCCTCCCCTATCAGTTCCAGGTTCCGTATACCTTATTCCCCACACTCTTCCCATGTTCCACCCTCTAGCCGTGGGTTGGGTAACATTTAAAAAGAGATATTTGCAGTTTCCACGTCCTCCCCACCCTTGCGGTGGAATGCACCCATATGGACCCCATTGGACCCTTAAGTATTTATCTCTACCATATCCCGGTATCCAGCTAGGGGCTATAGTCTCACAACCCCAATAGCTGCAATAATATTGATTAGGGGAGTTGCAGTACCCTTTTCCAGGATTAGAACTCGGGCACATATAAAATCCCATATATTCCCAGCATCGGGGCCTCGGGATCAGCTTACATAGTGTAGAAGTAAAGCTTGCCCCCCCCGATGTTATCTGGGTAGCAATAACCTGTTGATCTTCGAAACGACTTAAAGTCCATTTAAAAGGTTGGTGGGGGTGGTGTTGAGTCTCTATGCAGGATGAAATCACTGTGAGAACCCCTAAATACCGATAGGAATGGCTGAGGCCCATTTCTTTCCCCACTTACTCACTCCTCTGCCTCACTCGTCAGTTGGGTTGCAGCCAACTACGAGGTTTTAGTTCTTCTCGGCAGCAATAGTGTTCTTCAGGGGAGAGCCTCTACCTTAACCCACGGTACCTATCGAGTTCGTCACAATGTGAGCTTCAGGTCTTTGTTTCCTGGAGCGATCTCCCACTTCTTGTCACAGATGGGTCCTTTAACACGGCTGGCATGTGTCCATCCTTTCTCCGCAGTCCGGACGGCTGTTTCTGTAGTAAGCAAAACAACATAGGGGCCTTCCCATTGTGGTGTTAATGTAACTTCTTTCCAAGTTTTTATCAGGACCTTATCTCCAGGCTGTATCTTGTGGATTGCCATATCCAAAGGAGGACATTGCACAATTAAACCCTTTTTCTGTAATTCCCTGCGTCTATTTATCAATTGTGTGAGGTAAGGTTTTAATTGATCATCTTGTAGGTGGGGATGATCAAGGGGTATCTCGAGATCATAAGGCATACCATACAGCATTTCAAAAGGGGAGATTCCCAGATCAGTCCTGGGCTTCACGCGTATACTTAACAAAGCTAGCGGCAAGCACTTTATCCAAGAGGTTTTCGTTTCTAACATTAATTTAGTAAGTTGCTTTTTAATTTCCCCGTTCATCCGTTCTACTTTCCCCGAGCTCTGAGGATGCCAGGGAGTATGATATTCCCATTTGATTCCTAAAGCTTTCATTGTGTCACGGGACACTTTTGACACAAAGTGTGATCCCCTATCAGAATCTATTGCTTCTACAATCCCATATCAGGGAATTATGTTTTCTAACAATATTTTCACTACGGTTTGTGCTGTAGCTCTTGTCATGGGAAATGCTTCAACAAAATTTGTAAGATGGTCTATGATTACCAGCAAATATTTGTATCTACCTGTTTTGGGAAGTTCGGTAAAATCCAATTGAATTCTTGCAAAGGGTCGGTGGGCTAATTCTCGTCCTCCCTTTTTTCCAGAACCCTTTTTCTCATATTTTTAACATTTACCCTCCGACAAATCATACACCCATTAACAATTCCCTTTGCTATGTTATATATCCCTATACACATATAATTAGTGGCGAATTGATCTACTAACGCCTGAGCACCCCAATGCGTTTGTTCATGAAATCTCCGTAGCACCCTCATAGCTACTGATTTTGGTAACACTTCTCGTCCGTCAGGTAGTACCCATTTTCCTTTTTCATTTTCTCGAATCCCCATTTGTGTCATCTTTTCCTTTTCTACAGTAGTAAAACAAAACAAGGGGAGGGGGGCGTGCCCACCAGACCATAAAGACTTAGCTGGGCCATGCTTGTAACAGTTCCTGTAAGGCGGACTCTCCTCCGAACAATTACATTCAATCCCTTCTACTCCCCAGTCTTTCCAGCAATCATAGCATGGAAATTTCTTTAAATCTTTCCCCTTGCCACAACTCGGGCAGTCTGCTCTCTTAGTCACTTCATATATACACATGAGAGCTGCTCTTTCTGCTTCCTGGTCAGCTAAGTTATTACCTCTGATTTGGGGATTCAGCCTTCGCTGGTGTCCTTTTACATGCACCACCGCAATCTCCTTAGGCTCCCTGATGGTGTGTAAAACTTGGAGAATCAACTCCTGATGAATTAGTCCTTTTCCTCGTAAATTTATAAGTCCTCTCTCTTCCCATATTTTCCCAAAGGTGTGTATTACTCCATAAGCATATTTAGAATCTGTATATATTGTTCCGCTTTTGTTCTTTAATAATTTCAGAGCTTTTAACAAGTCATATAGCTCACAAGCCTGCGCTGATCAACTCGGGCTCAGAGGGCCTGATTCTATAACCTCAAATGTTTTACCATTAACCAATACACACCCTGATTTTCTTTTACCCTCGACTACCCTTGATGATCCGTCCACAAATATCTTTTCCCCTAAAGGCAATTCTACATCTTCCAGATCAGGCCTCAATCTCACTTGTTCTTCTATATTTCTAAGACAATTATGTTCGGGCTGCTCATTTGTTTCACCATAAAGAAACCGAGCAGGGTTTTGTGCTGCAGTCGTTTCTAATGTTAATCTGGGTGAGGATATTAGGATCCCTTCATATTTTAGTAACCTTACATCCGTTATCCATTTTTCAGCTTTTTGTTGCAGCACCCCACGTATATTGTGAGGGGATATAACTTTTATTTCTCCCCCTAATGTAATTTTTTGTGCTTCTTCCACTAGTAGGGCAGCTGCCACCACTACTTGCAAGCAGCTGGGCCAACCTCTACTAACGGGGTCTAATAGCTTAGATAAATAGGCTACTGGTTTTTTACTGTCTGCCCATTCTTGAGCTAGTACACCATAGGCAGTCCCCTCTATGCTATTTACAAACAAGAAAAATGTTTTTTTTTTAATTCCGGGCAGTTTAAAACTGGTGGATGCATCAGTTCTTCTTTTAATTTTTCTAATTGCTCCTCATCTTCTTTTGTCCATTTGAGTAATCCATCCCTATTCAATTTGTTATATAGAAATTTAACCTTTCCACTGTAATCTTCTATCCATTGTCTACAATATCCAGTTAACCCTAACAATTGCCGCACTTGCCTTTTGGTAGTTGGGGCCTTTATTCCTAGGATCCCTTTAACCCTTTCAGGATCCAGCCTCTTAGTTCCTTTATTTAGCAAATGACCCAAATATTTTACCTCTTTTTCTACAAACTGTAGTTTTGACCTGGACACCTTTAGTCCCTGCAATCCCAAAAAATTCAGTAGACTAACACTAGCTTGTCTTACAATGTCTTCATCTTTTCCAGCTATTAGTAAATCATCTACGTATTGGATCAGGGTTGTGCCCGGTACTCTGTTGTACTCTTGCAAAATTTGCTCCAGTGCTTGCCCAAACAAGTTTGGGGATTCTGTAAACCCCTGGGGCAGGACCGTTCACCTTAACTGCTGTTTTCTATAGGTGTCTGGGTCCTCCCATTCGAAGGCAAAATAATCCCTAGATTTTTCGTCCAGGGGGCATGCCCAGAATGCATCTTTTAGATCAATTACACTATACCACTGATCTTCTGGGTGTAATTTACTGAGCAGTGTATGTGGATTGGCCACCACAGGAAACCTGCTAACAGTTCTCTTATTGATTTCTCGTAAATCATGTACCAATCTGTACTATCCATCCTTCTTTTTTACTGGCAAAATAGGAGTGTTGAAGGGAGGCATACAGGTTCTAATAGCCCTTGCTGTAGCAGCCATTGAATTTTGGGTTTTAACCCTCTCCTACCTTCTTCTGAGATGGGATATTGTTTTATCCTTACTGGTATTTCTGGTTTGTTTATGGTCACTTCAAAAGGCCTTATTTTCAATTTTCCTACACTTTCTGGCATGTACCAGACTCTAGGATTGATGTTTGCTTCATCTTCTACTCGGAGTGGGCACAATTTAATTTCTAATTTCTTATTTTTTTCCTATCACTTCTAACCCTATTCCTAATTCTATTATTAAATCTCTCCCTAACAAATTATACTCAGCCTCCGGTACTAGAAGCAGAGTCCCCTTACTCACTTTAGAATCTGATTCTATTAATACTTCTTTTATAACAGGGACCCCAAAGGGCTCCCCCTTTGCTCCAATTACCTGGACTTTTTCGGTGGAGGCCTTGCATCCAGTGGGCAAGGTTTGGACTGTTGATCTTTCAGCCCCTGTGTCTACGAGGAATTCTACCTCCTCACGCTGGGGACCCACTTTTAATTTTATCAAGGGCTCTGTCTTGTTTCGGATCCCCAGCAAATAGAGCCCCTGACACCCCTATTCACTCTTAAACATCCTCTCATCCTCTTTTCTTTGCCTGCATTTTTTCTTCATGTGACCTTTCTTGTTGCAATAAAAACAGGTCACGTTTTTCTGTTCTTTACTGCCTCTTTCCTCCTCCCTAGGTCTCCCATGCATCGGGTCGAACCTTTGATTTGGTCCAGCCCCCCTTTGTCCTTCTCGCACTGCTGCCACCATCATACGTACTTGCTTTTTTTCCTTCTCTTCTTCCCTTCTAACATACACCTTCTGTGCCTCCCTTAATAATTCGTCCAGGCCTCGATCTTGCCAATCCTCTATTTTTTTCCAATTTCTTCCATGATTTTGCCACAAACTGGGCTTTAAGTAATGCCTCCCCTACAGGGGTTCCAGGGTCTAAGCCACTATATAGTTGCAAATTCTTTCATAATCTTTCTAACCATTCCGTTGGGGTTTCATCCTTTTTCTTAAAAGCTTTGTTTATGTTCTGTCCTCTGGGGACAGATTCTTGTATCCCCTGAATTATGATTGTTCTTAAATCTTACATATGTCCCCGGTGTATGGGGTCTTGATTGTTCCAATTAGGCTGCTGCATTGGCCACTTTATGTCTGCAGCCGGCCCCTGCTAGTGTTGCTGATCCCAAATTCGCATCCCAGCACGCCTAATCATTCCTCTTTCCTCTGATGTAAAGAGAATTCCCAGGATGGATTGTAACTCTTCCCAGGTATATATATTTGGGCCTAAGAATTGGTCTACTCATTCCACCACTCCCAATGGGTCTTCTAGTAAATTTCCCATTTCTTTTTTAAAATCTCTCACATCCCCTGAGTTAATGGGAACAGCCACGTATCCCATTGCTGGCTGGGGTCCCCCCATCGCTATTTCTCGTAGGGGATATAATTCCTCCCTTAAAGCAGATTTCTGATTTCTTGCCCTGCTTCTGGTTACCGGCCCCTGTGTTTCATGATCCGATTCTGATTCTCCTGCATTTGCTAATTCGGGGGGTCCACTAAGGACAGGAGCCATTGGTGCAGGCAGTGGAATATAGGGTGGGGGCGATGTCAGGACTTCTAAGTCCTTTTTCTTTTTATTCCACCCTCCTTTTTCTTTTAGAGGATATAGATGCGTCCTCGTATCTGAATTTATCCAGAGGTGCGCATATTCACTTTCTTCCAGACTAAAGGGCTCCTTAGAGTTAACATAAATGTTGAGGGCTTGGCATACCCAATCCTGAAAGAACCCAAACAGAGGCCAGAAAACACTGTCCCCTTTGATGGGCTTGTTGCCCCACACTTCTATACAATAATAAATCATTTTAACTTTACTCTTTCCCCGCCTAGAAGGGGAATCATCCCAATTCTTAATCATTTGTCCTAACGGACTATCAGAAGGAACAGAGGGTATCCCTACAACACTGGATTCCTCCCTCACGGGGCCAGAAGGCTTACTTTTCTTCTGCCCCATCTTCCGGAGCACCTTCACACACATATACACAACGATTCCCCCTTTTCGTGGCCCAGTCCCTCGTGGGAGGTGGGAACCGCACTACCGAGGGGTCCGCACTCGCTTCGTCCGCACTTGGACGTCTCACACGTTGTGCTCCGGGATACCCAACCCCAACCGAACTGAACACCAGCCTATACTTACCCACCCCGTGGGTCTTCGTTCGGTCTTCGTGCACAAAGGTTGCCTGGGGTTTACTGGTTTTATTTGCTTGTGTCTAATTTTGGGTTCGTCAATGAAGGACTCGAGCAGGAGTTTCCATTTCTGGGGCCGCCGAAATCGGTGGGGCGCCTCCCCTAGAGGGACTCCTGATCAATCCGCCTTCATCTGAGTCACGGCACCAAATTGTTATAAACTAGTCCACACAATTTACTGGTCTATTGAAAATTATTTTATTAATCAAGTAAGCAGACACAAACAAAACAGCGCTGGGCGGCTGGGGAGTCTCTGCTCCGCAACAGCACGCAACTTCCCTTTCCAGTGTTGCTGTTTTATAGCAGTTGAATTCCGGCTTATCAGGACTTGTTGAACTGGCTGAGGCTGCGCAGTCTATTGTTGAGAGGGGGGTCGTTATTCCTCTGCTTCGTGTTCAGGTGGGGGTAGTGAAGCGGCAAGAAGGATGTCTTGTGATAAGGAATTTCACAGAGTCTGGTTTAACTCAAGGATGTTCATCCAACACCCCCTCCTGCTTCCTCCCTTATCAAGGCCATTAAATTTTACAATCTTCTCTCCCCGACAGATACTCCAAATTCCTCAAAGACAATGAACAAACCACCACTAATTTATCAAATTACCTATGGCACTATGGTATCACCACCCCATGGGAACACCACATGGTTGCAATGGCAACACAACCCCATGGTTACCATGGCAACAATCTTACAATTCCTATAGTAACATGGCCTTGTGTTGCATATGGCACTACGGTGTCACCACCCCATGGCAACACCCCATGGTTGCCATGGCAACAGAACCCCATGGTTACCATGGAAACACAAAAACATGGTTGCCATGGCAACACAACCCCATGGTTGCCATGGCAACAAAACACCATGGTTGCCATGGCAAGAGAACCCCATGGTTACCATGGCAACAATTTTACACTTCCTATACAAACATGGCCTTGTGTTGCCTATGGTACTACGGTGTCACCACCCCATGGCAACACCCCATGGTTGCCATGGCAACACAACCCCATGGTTAAAATGGTAACAAAACCCCATGGTTACAGTGGAAAACACGACCCCATGGTTGCCATGGCAACACAAAAACATGGTTGCCATGGCAACAAAAAAACATGGTTACCATGGCAAAAGAACCCCATGTTTGCCATGGCAACACAACCTAATAATTGCCACGGCAACACAAAACATGGATGCCATGGCAACACAAAAACATGGTTGCCATGGCAACACAACCCCATAGTTATCATGGCAAGAAAACGCCATGGTTGCAGTGGCAACACAACCCAATAATTGCCATCGCAACAGAAAAACATGGCTACCATGGCAACAATCTTACACTTCCTATAGTAAGATGGCCTTGTGTTGCCTATGGCAGTATGGTGTCACCACCCCATGGCAACACCATATGGTTGCCATGGCAACACAACACAATAGTTGCCATGGCAACACAAAAACATGGTTACCATGGCAGCAGAACCCCATGGTCGCCATGGCAACCCATTCCCATGGTTGCCATGACAACACAACCCCATGGTTGCCATGGACACAAACTCATCTTTACCATCGAAACACAAACCCAACGTTGCCATGGCAACAAAACCCCATGGTTGCCATGGCAACATAACCCCATGGTTGCCATGGCAACTAAAGCCCATGGTTGCCATGGCAACAAAGCCGCATTTTTACCATGGAAACACAACCCCATGGTTACCATGGCAACAAAACCCCATGGTTGCCATGGCAACACAAACCCGTGGTTGCCATGGCAACAAAACCCTATGGTTGCCATGGTAACCACAACAACATGGTTACCATGGCAATAGTACCTATTGGTTGCTATGGCAACACAAACCCATGTTTACCATGGCAACACAACGCCATGGTTGCCATGGCAACAAAACATCATGGTTACCATGGAAATCCAATCCCATGTTTATCATGGCAACAAAACCCATTTTTGCCATAGCAACAAAACACCATGGTTACCATGGTGACCCATCCCAATGGTTCCCATGGCAACACAATGACATGGTTGCCATGTCAAAATCAACCCCATCGTTACTATGGTAACAGAACCCCATTTTTCCCGTGGAAACACAACACCATTGTTACCATGGTAACCACAACACCATGGTTGTCTTGGCAACACAAACCCATGGTTGCCATGGCAACAAAAACAATGCCTGCCATGGCAACACAACACCATGGTTACCATGGCAACAGAACCACATAGTTAACATGGAAACAAAAAAACATGGTTACCATGGTAACCACAACACCATGGTTACCATGGCAACACTACCCATGGTTGCCATGGTAACTCAAGGCCATGGTTATCATGGGAAGAGAAGCCCATGGTTACCATGGAAACGCAATGCTTTGGTTGCCATGGCAACACATCTCCATGGTTACCATGTAAACAAAAACCCATGGTTACCATGGAAACACAACCCCATGGTTACCATGGCAACAGAACCCCATGGTTGCCATGGAAACACAAAAACATGGTTACCATGGTAACCACAACACCATGGTTACCATGGTAACACTACCCCATGGTTGCCATGGCAACAAAACACCATGGTTACCATGGCAACACAAGCCCATGGTTGTTTTGGCGACAAAACCCAAAGGTGGCCATGACAACCCAGCAATCATGGTTACCATGGGAACACAACCCCATGGTTGCCATGGCAACATAACGCCATAGTTACCATGGTAACACTACCCCATGGTTACGATGGCAACACCACTACATGGTTGCCATGGCAACACCACCCCATGGTTACCATGGCAACACAACCCCATGGTTGCCATGAAAACAAAACCCAAAGGTTGCCATGGCAACACCACTCCATGGTTACCATGGCAATACAACCGAATGGATGCCATGACAACAAAACCCCATGGTTGTCATGGCAACACTACTACATGGTTGCAATGGCAAAAAAAACCTATGGTTTCCATGTCAACACCACCCAAAGGTTACCATGGAAACACCACCCCATTGTTGCCATGGCAACACAACCGCATGGTTACCGTGGCAACAGAAATCCATGGTTGCCATGGCGACACAAACAAATGGTTACCATGGTAACACCACCCCATGGTAGCCATGGCAACACAACACCATGGTTACCATGGCAACACAACCCCATGATTACTATGGAAACACAAACCCATGGTTAGCAAGGCAAAACAACTACATGGTTGCCATGGCAAAAAATCCCAATGTTTGCCATGGTAAAACAACCCCATGGTTACCATGGCAACACAACCGCATGGTTACCATGGCTACAGAAAACCATGGTTGCCATGGCAACACCACCCGATGGTTGCCATTACAACCCAACCCATGGTTGCCATGGCAAAACAACCAAATTGTTACCATGGCAACACAATCCCATGGTTACCTTGGCAACAGCACACCGTGGTTGCCATGGCAACACAACCCCATGGATTCCATGGCAACCCAACCCAATGGTTGCCATGGCAACAGAAAGACATTGTTACCATGGCAACCCCACCTAATGGTTACCATGGCAAGACAACCAATGGTTATCATGTCAACACAACCGCATGGCTACCATGGTAACAAAACCCCATGATTAACATGGTACACAAAACCATGGTTACCATGGGAACACAACACCATGTTTGCCATGGAAACAAAACCCCATGGTTACCATGGCAACAGAAAATAATTGTTGCCATTGCAACACAACCCCATGGTTACCATGGCAACACAACCCGATGGTTGCAATGGCAACACAACCCCATGGTTGCAATGGAAACATAACCCCATGGTTACCATGGCAACATAACCGCATGGTTACCATGGCAACACAACCCCATAATTACCATGGCAACACAACCGCATTGTTACCATGGCTACCCACCACATGGTTACCATGGCAACACAACCCTATAGTTACCATGGGAAAAAAACACCATGGTTACCATGGAAACAGAAAACCATGGTTGACACGGCAACCCCACCCCATGGTTATCATGGCAACACAACCCCATGGTGGCCATGGAAACAAAACCCTACGATTACCATGGAAACACAACCGAATGGATGCATGGCAACACAACCCCATGGTTACCATGGCAACACAACCCTATGCTTGCCATGGCAACACAACCCCATGGTTACCGTGGACACAGAAAACCACGGATGCCATGGTAGCATGACCCGATGGTCGCAATGGCAAAACAACCCCATGGTTCCCATGGCAACACAACCCCATGGTTGCCATGCGAATAAAACCCCATGGTTTCCATGGCAATCAAACACCATGGTTGCCATGGAAACACAACTGAATCGTTGCCATGACAATAAAACACCATGGTTGATATGGCAACCCAACGCCATGGTTGCCATGGCAACACCACCCCATGGTTACCATGGCAATACAACCGAATGGTTGCCGTGGCAAAAAAACCCCATGGTTTCCATGGCAACACAACCTTATGGTTGCCATGGCAACACAACACCATGGTTACCATGGCAACAGAAATCCGTGGTTGCCATGGCAACACAAAAAAATGGTTACCATGGCAATACAACCCCATGTTTACCATGGCAACATAAATCCATGGTTGCCATGGCAACACAACCCCATGGTTACCATGGCAAGACAACCCCATGCTTGCCATGGCAACACAACCCCATGGTAACCATGCAAACACCACTACATGATTGCCATGGCAACAAAACCCCATGGTTGACATGGCAATCCAACGCCAGAGTTACCATGGCAACACCACCCCATGGTTACCATGGCAAAAAAACCTCATTATTTCCATGGCAACCCAATCCCATGGTTACCATGGCAAAAGAAATCCATGGTTTCCATGGCAACACAAACAAATGGTTACCATATTTACACGACCACATGGTGCCATGGCAACACAACCCCATGGTTACTAAGGCAACACCTCGCCAAGGTTGCCATGGCACGACAACACCATGGTTACCATGGAAAAAAACAACCCCATGGTTGCCATGGAAAAACAACCCCATGGCTAACATCGCAACAGAAAACCATGGTTGCCATGGCAACCCCACCGCATCGTTACCATGGCAACACAAAACCACGGTTGCCATGGCAACACAACCGCATGGTTGCCATGGCAACCCGACCCTATGTTTACCATGAGAACACAACCCCATGTTTACCATGGCAACACAACTCCATGGTTGCCACTGAAACACAACCCCATGGTTACCATGGCAACACAAAGCCATGGTTGCCATGGCAACACCACCCGATGTTTGCCATGGCAACCCAACCCCATGCTTGCCATGGGAACACAACCAAATGGTTGCCATGGCAACCAAACACCATGGTTGGCATGGAAACCCAACCCCATGGTTACCATGGAAACCCAACCCCATGTTTGCCATGGCAACAAAACCCCATGGTTAACAGGGCAACACAACCCCATGGTTAACAGGGCAACACAACCCCATGGTTGCCATAGGAACCCATCCCCATGGTTACCATGGCAACACCACCTGATCTTTCCCATGGCAACACAACCGCATGGTTGCCATGGCAACACAACGCCTTGGTTGCCATGGCAACAAAACCCCATCGTCGCCATGGCAAAACCACCACATGGTTGACATGGCAACAGAAAACCATGGTTGCCATGGCAACATAACCCCAGTTTTGATATAGCAACACAACCAAATTGTTACCATGGCAACACAACCCCATGTTTATAATGGCAACACAAAACCATGGTTGCCATGGCAACCCAACTCCATGTTAGACATGGCAACACAACCACATGGTTTTCATGGAAACCCCACCCCATGGTTACCATGGCAACACAACACCTTGTTTGCCATGGCAACAGCACCCCAGGGTTATCATGGCAACACAATCTCATGGTTGCCATGGCAATCCAACGCCATGGTTATCATGCCAACAGCACCCCATGGTTACCATGGCAACAAAATCCCATGGTTGCCATGGCAACACCACTCGATGGTTGACATGGCAACCCAATCCCATGGTTACCATAGCAACACAACCCCATGGTTCCCATGGCAACACATCCGCATGGTTACCATGGCAACAGAAATCCATGGTTTCCATGGCAACACAAACAAATGGTTACCATATCAACACGACCAGGTTGCCATGGCACGACAACACCATGGTTACCATGGAAAAAAACAACCCCATGGTTGCCATGGAAAAACAACCCCATGGCTAACATCGCAACAGAAAACCATGGTTGCCATGGCAACCCCACCGCATCTTTACCATGGCAACACAACACCATGGTTGCCATGGCAACAAAACCCCATGGTTGCCAGGGCAATCCGACCCTATGTTTACCATGGGAACACAACCCCATGTTTACCATGGCAACACAACTCCATGGTTGCCACTGAAACACAACCCCATGGTTACCACGGCAACACAAAGCCATGGTTGCCATGGCAACACAACCGCCTTGTTGCCAAGGCAACCCGACCCTATGTTTACCATGGGAACACAACCCCATGTTTACCATGGAAACACAACCGCATGATTGCCATGGCAACACCACCCGATGTTTCCCATGGCAACACAACACCATGGTTACCATGGCAACACAACCGCATGGTTACCATGGCAACACAACTCCTTGTTTGCCATGGCAACACAACTCCATGGTTACCATGGCAACAAAACCCCATCGTTGCCATGGCAAAACCACCACATGGTTGTCATGGCAACAGAAAACCATGGTTGACATGGCAACAGAAAACCATGGTTGGCATGGGAACCCCACCCCATGGTTACCTAGGCAACACCACCCCATTGTTGCCATGGCAACACCACTCGATGGTTGACATGGCAACTCAATCCCATGGTTACCATAGCAACACAGCCCCATGGTTCCCATGGCAACACATCCGCATGGTTACCATGGCAACAGAAATCCATGGTTTCCATGGCAACACAAACAAATGGTTACCATATCAACACGACCACATGGTGCCATGGCAACACAACTCCATGGTTGCCATGGAAACACAACCCCATGGTTGCCTTGGAAACACAAACCCATGGTTGCTATGGCAATACAACCGCATGGTTACTATGGCAACAGCAAACCATGGATGCCATGGCAACACAACCGAATGGTTGCCCTGGGAACAAAACCCCAGTATTGCCATGGAAACCCAACCTCATGGTTACCATGGCAACACCACTACATGGTTTCCATTGCAACAAAAGCCCATGGTTGACATGGCAATCCAAAGCCATGGTTACCATGACAACACAACACAACGTTTACAATGGCAACAGAAAACCATGGTTGCCATGGCAACACAACCCCATGGTTACCATGGCAACACAACCCCATGGTTGCCATGGCAACAGAAAACCATGGTTACCATGGCAACCCGACCCCATGGATTCCATGGCAAAACAACCCCATGGTTTCCATGGTGACAAAACCCCATCGTTGCCATGGCTACCCAACCCCATGGTTACCATGGCAACACCACGCCATGGTTGACATGGCAACAAAACCACATGGTTACCAGGGCAACGCAATCGCATGGTTAAAATGGCAAGAGAAAAACATGGTTGCCATGGCAACACCACCCGATGGTTGCCATGGAAACCCAACCCCATGGTTACCATGGCAACACAACCCCATGGTTGCCATGGTAACACAACCCCAAAGTTGCCAAGACAAGACAACCCAATGGTTACCATGGCAACACAACCGCATGGTTACCATGGCAATCCAACCCCATGGTTACCATGACAGCACAACCCCACTGTTGCCATGGCAACCAAACACCATGGTTGCCATGGAAACCCAAGCAAATGGTTACCATGGAAACCAAACGCCATGGTTACCATGGCAACACCACCCCATGGTTGCCATGGCAGTACAACCCCATGGTTACCATGCCAACACAACCCCATGGTTGCCATGCCAACACAACCCCATGGTTGCCATGACAACACAACACCATGGTTGCCATAGTGACAATACCCCATGGTTGCCATGGCAATTCAACCCCATGGTTACCATGGCAACACAACCCCATGGTTGCCATGGAAACACAACCGCATGGTTACCATGGCAAAACAACTGCATGGTTACCACGGCAACACCACCCGATGGTTGCTATTACAAGCCAAACCCATGGTTGCCATGGATCCACAACCAAATTATTACCATGGCAAGACAACCCCATGGTTACTAAGGCAACACCTCTCCAAGGTTGCCATGGCACGACAACACCATGGTTACCATGGAAAAAAACAACCCCATGGTTGCCATGGCAACCCAACCCCATGGTTACCATGGCAACCCGAACCTATGTTTACCATGGCAACACAACCTCATGTTTACCATGGCAACCCAACCCCAAGGTTACCATGGCAACACAACACATTGTTTGCCATGGCAACACAAGCCCATGGTAAGCATGGCAACACCACTACATGGTTGCCATGGCAACAGAACCACATGGTTGACATGGAAATCCTACGCCATGGTTATCATGGCAACACCACCCCATGGTTACCATGGCAACACTACCCCATGGTTGCCATGGCAACAAAACCCCATGGTTGCCATGGCAAACCAATCCCTTGGTTACCATGGCAAGACAATTCAATGGTCAGCATGGCAACACAACCCCATGGTTGCCATGGCAACACATCAGCATTGTTACCATGGCAACAGAAATCCATGGTTTCCATGGCAACACAAACAAATAGTTACCATATCAACACGACCACATGGTGCCATGGCAACCCCACCGCATCGTTACCATGGCAACACCACCCCATGGTTGCCATGGCAACACAACCGCATGTTTGCCATGGCAACCCGACCCTATGTTTACCATGGGAACACAAACGCATGGTTGCCATGGCATCCCGACCCTATGTTTACCATGGGAACACAACCGCATGTTTACCATGGCAACACAACTGCATGGATGCCAACTGCAACACAACCCCATGGTTACCATGGCAACACAAAGCCATGGTTTCCATGGCAACACCACCTGATGTTTCCCATGGCAATCCAACCCCATGCTTGCCATGGCAACACAACCAAATGCTTGCCATGGCAACACAACCTCCTAGTTGCTATGGCAACAAAACCCCATGGTTAACAGGGCAACAAAACCCCATGGTTTTCATGGCAGCAAAACCCCATGGTTGCCATAGCAACCCAACCCCATCGTTACCATAGCAACCCAACCCCATGGTTGCCATGGCAACACAACCGCATGGTTACCATGGCAACACAGCAGCATGATTGCCATGGCAACACCACCCGATGGTTCCCATGGCAACACAAAACCATGGTTACCATGACAACACCACCCCATGGTTGCCATGGCAACACAACGGCATGGTTTCCATGACAACACAACCGCATGTTTGCCATGGCAACCCAACCCCATGGTTGCCATGGCAACAGAACTCCAGGGTTACAATGGCAACACAACCGCATGGTTACCATGGCAACACAACCGCATGGTTACCAAGGCAACAAAACTCCATGGTTGCCATGGCAACACATCCCCGTGGTTGCCATTGAAACACAACCCCATGGTTACCTTGGAAACACAAACCCATGGTTGCCATGGCAATACAACCACATGGTTACTATGGCAACAGAAAACAATGGATGCCATGGCAACACAACCGAATGGTTGCCCTGGGAACAAAACCCCAGTATTGCCATGGAAACCCAACCCCATGGTTACCATGGCAACACAACTACATGGTTGCGATTGCAACAAAACCCCATGGTTGACATGGCAACACAACACCATGGTTACCATGGCAACACATCCGCATGGTTGCCATGGCAACATAACACCATGGTTACCATAGCAACACAACCCCGTGGTTGCCATGGCAATTGAACCCCATGGTTACCATGGCAACGCCACCTCATGGTTGCCATGGTAACACCACCCCATGGTTACCATGGCAACACAACCCCATGTTTGCCATGGCAACAAAACCCCATGGTTAGCAGGGCAACACAACCCCATGGTTTCCATGGCAGCAAAACCCCATGGTTGCCATAGCAACCCAACCCCATGGTTACCATGGAAACACCACCACATGGTTCCATGGCAACAAAACCGCATGGTTACCATGACAACACAACCGAATAATTGCCATGGCAACACCACCCCATGGTTCCCATGGCAACACAACACCATGTTTACCATGACAACAAAACCGCATGGTTACCATGACAACACCACCCCATGGTTTCCATGACAACACAACCGCATGTTTTCCATGGGAACCCAACCCCATGGTTGCCAAGGCAACACAAGCCCATGGTTACCATGGCAACGCATCCCCATGGTTGCAATTGAAACACAACACCATTGTTACCATGTCAACACAACCGCATGGTTACCATAGCAACGCAACCACATGGTTGACATGCCAACACAACCGCATAGTTGTCATGGCAACACAACCCCATGGTTTCCACGGGAACAAAACCTCATGGTTACCATGGCAACAGAAAGCCATGGTTGCCATGGCAACACCACCCGATTGTTGCCATGGAAACCCAACCAAATCGTTACCATGGAAACCAAACCCCATGGTTACCATGGCAACACAACCCCATGGTTGCCATGGCAACACAACACCATGGTTGCCATAGCAACAAAACCCCATGGTTGCCATGGCAATTCAACCTCATGGTTACCATGGCAACAACACCCCATGCTTGCCATGGCAATACAAACCCCATGGTTACCATGCCAACACAACTCCATGGTTACCATAACAACACAACCCCATGGTTGCCTTGACAACCCAACACAATGCTTGCTATGGGAACACAACACCATGGTTACCAAGGCAACACAACCCCATGGTTACCATTGCAACACAACCCCATTGTTGCCATGGCAAACCAACCTTACGGTTACCATGGCAACACCACCCAATGGTTGCCATGGCAACACAACCGCATGGTTATCATGGCAACACAACGATATGGTTAACATGGCAACAAACGCCATGTTTACCATGGCAACACAACCCCATTGTTACCATGGCAACACAACCCCATGGTTACCATGGTACACCACCCCATGGTAGCCATTGCAACACGACCCCACTGTTACCATGGCAACAATACAGCATGGTTCCCATAGCAACCCAACCGCATGGTTACCATGGCAACACAACCCCATGGTTGCCATGGGAACAAAACCCCAATGTTACCATGGCAACAGAAAGCCATGGTTGCCATGGCAACATCACCTGATGGCTTCCATTGCAACACAACCCCATGGTTGCTATGGCAACACAACCAAATGGTTACCATGGCAACCAGATTCCATGGTTATCATGGCAACACAACCCCTTAGTTGCCATGGCAACACAACACCTTGTTTACCATTGAAACACAACCCCATGGTTTCCATGGCAACAAAATTTCATGGTTGCCTTGGCATCCCAACCCCATGGTTACCATTGCAACACAACCCCCTGGTTGCCATGGCAACAAAACCCTATGGTTACCATGGCCACACAACCCCATAGTTCCATAGCAATAAAAGACCATTGTTGCCATGGCAACCCAACTACATTGTTACCATGGCAACACCACCCCATGGTTGCCATTGAAACACAACACCATTGTTACCATAACAACCCTACCGCATTGTTTCCATGGCAACACAACATCATGCTTGCCATGGTGACACAATCAAATTGTTACCATGGCAACAGAAAACCGTGGTTGCCATGGCAACACCACCCGATGGTTGCCATGGCAACCCAACCAAATGGTTACCATGGAAACCCAACAGCAGAATTGCCATAGCAACAAAACCCCATGGTTTCAATGGCAATTCAACCCCATGGTTACCATGGCAACACCACCCCATGGTTGCCATGGCAATACAAACCCCATGGTTACCATGCCAACACAACCCCATGGTTACCATAACAACACAAATCCATGGTTGCCATGGCAACACCACCCGATGGTTGCCTTGGCAACCCAACACCATGCTTGCTATGGGAACACAACCAAATGGTTTCCATGGCAACCCAACCCCATGGTTACCGTGGCAACACAACACCCTAGTTGCCATGACAACACAACACCATGGTTACCTTGGAAACACAACCCCATGGTTTCTGTGATAAATTAGTGGGGGGTTGTTCATTGTCTTTGAGGAACTTGGAGAATCTGCTGAGGAGATAAGGTTGTACAATTTAATGGCCTTGATAAAGGGGGAGGATTAAGCAGATACCAGGAGGGGGTGTTGGGTAAACATCCTTGAGTGAAAACAGACTCTGTGAAATTCCTTACCACAAGACATCCTTCTTGCCGCTTCACTACCCCCACCTGAACACGAAGCAGAGGAATAACGACCCCCCTCTCAACAATAGACTGCGCAGCCTCAGCCAGTTCAACAAGTCCTGATAAGCCGGAATTCAACTGCTATAAAACAGTTGCTCAAAAAACCCAAACCCAAACAGCTGCTCAAAACCCAAACCCAAAACATTAAGATGTTCAAAACCCTAACCCAAATTAGGGCACACAAAAGCCTAACCCCAAAAATTAAGATGCTCAAAATCCAAACCCCCAAAATTAGGATACTCAAAACCCTGGCCCTGGAGAACCTAACCTGAAAAAAAAAAAAAAAAAAAAAAAAAAAAAAAAATCTTAAAACCCTAACCGTAAATAACTGACCAAAAATAAAACCTTAAGACTCTAACCCTAAAAAACATATCAACACTACAACCCAAAAAACTCTAATACCCTAACACGCTAACCCTGAAACTCTTAAAACCCTAACCCCCAAATCCTTAAAATCCTAACCGTTAAAATTCCAACCCTAAAAACCTTAAAATCCTAAACATAAACCCTGAAACCCCTTACCCTGAAACCCAACCCTAGTGCCCAATCCCTGAAACCTTAAAACCCTGAATCAATCTGTAGCAAATAGCATAGGCTGAGTCGAGGATCTCAGTACAGTAGCATTATTATTCGAGATTACAATGGCGGGTGTCCCACAAGCAGGAGGGTGCCTACTAATTCCATACACAGTTTATACACTTTTTTTTTCTGCCGAGGACCGGGACCCTCCCCTGTTTCCCCATTAACTGTGCTATTCAAGGTTCATAATCTAGCTGGTGCTTCACAGAAAATACACAGCTGCTGGCCTGTTACAAGTCACATTTCTTTTGAGGTTTTTACTCTTTGAGGTGGTAATGTTTCTTACGCTGTGATTTCCACCTAATTGCTGTAAGGATTCTGGTTGTCTGCGTTTTACAAGGTTGTCTGTTATTATAAATAATAAAAGTCCCAAATAGGATTACAATCAAAGTTTACAATTCACTGAATGAATAGAGGTAAGCAAACAGTGCTGGGTACGCTGGGAGTCTCTGCTCCACCAAGACGCGCACCAGTTATACACCAGTTACCTCCCTTAAGGGATATAGAGAAGCTCTCTCAGATACGTCCGTCCTACTTCTCCTGCATGCGGCCGGAGGTCGGTCTAATTCTGGTGCTGTTGGTGGTGGAAGCTGGGGCAACGGTGGTACTGGTGGCGATACCACAGCCACCGGAGGGGGAGCCGCCGGGGGTGGATTGTTAGGATATGGAGGTGGTAGCTTATCCAACGGCTCACGTTTATCTTCTTTTTCTATTTCATGTTCTTCTTGTTCTTCAAATTTCTTACCTGCTTTTAGTGTAAATATTGAGGCTGGAAAAGGACGTGAAGTCCTCCTGATCCATAATCCTGCATAATCACTTTCTTCCTGGCTAAAAGCTTCCTTTGAATTAACATGGATATTTAAGGCCTGGCAAATCCAGTCTTCGAAGGATCCAAAAACAGGCCAAAAGACATGTAGTCTTAAAGGCTCCTTTGGCCATTCTGTCACACAATACTGGACCATTTTTAATTTACTTTTTCCTTTTCTGGGGTCCCTATCATTCCAATTTCTAATCGTTATTCCTAATGGACTTTCTGGTGGTATGACTGGTAATTTGCTCCCTTTCTTCTGGTCTCTGGTCTTCGATTTTGTCTGACCCATCTAGGAATTTTACTATGGCAATTCCCACAGCCCTTGGTTACCTTAGTAAGAGTGTCTTGCAGGGGGTCGAGGACCTATCACACACCCACAAATCCTATAGGAATCCCTTCGGTCCTTCACCGGCCAAGTCCCTCGCGGGAGATTGGAACCGCGGTTAGAAGACCTCCACAATCGCTTCGGAACTAAGTTCCATCTCAGTCACACTCTTACACACACAGGCAACCGAACCCCACCCAACCGAACGGTATACGCTTTAAATGCTTACGACTCCGTCATCTTCGTTCGGATCTTCACACACACAATTATGGGCAAAATATAGTGCTGCAGCTGGCAAGGGAGCTGAAAAAAAGAATCAGAAACTTTGCTTACCTTTATTCAGGTTCAAGATGCCATTAGTTCCGACCTGACTCAAACAGCAGCCACCAAATGGTGGGGGTGCCTCTCCTAGATCAAACCAGAAATCAGGAACCAAAGCCCTCCCGGACGAGCGCCCACTTGTAATAAATGACTGGGTCCCAAATAGGATTGCAATTGAAATTTACAATTTATTAAATGAATAGAGGTAAGCAAGCAGCGCTGGGTGCGCCAGGAGTCTCTGCTCCACCAAGACGCACACAAGTTACATCAGGCGGCTGGTTTTTATGCTGCTAGGCTAATACATATTCATTACTACTTCTACAAAAGGCAGGGTTATTCTAATTAGTTCCCAGAATCCAAACCCTCCCACTGGTGCAGGCGTTATCAGTCTCCGGTGGTCCCTCTGGGGGCCGCTCGTACTGAAGGCTCGTAGTCTTCCTCCCAGGCTTTTCTCTTGTCCTTTTCCTTTGTCCATCTTGGCTGGATGGCAGACACTTGCATAGTGTCCCATGCAACAGTTGTAATAGTTAGCAGTTATTCTGAAACCCCTTTGTTCTCTTATCCCCTATTGACCCGAATTGCTGGACCATTCCTTTGCAAGATACAAGAACTATATATATTAACCACTCTGGTTTTCTCAGACTTTTCATCATATCATGCGGCCCTAGCATTGTTCCATATTGACACGAATCAGATGAACTCATTTCACACTGTTAAGCTGTCTTATCACTGCAAGCATATCTCAATACCACCTTCCTTCCCTCTACAGGATGTAACTGCGCAAAAACAACATTTTTATTCCCACAACCTTGATCCCCTTACCCTGAAATCCTTATTCCCCTTAAACCTAACAACTCTAACCACAACCCTAACCCTTATTATCAACCCCCTAACGCTAATGACACTGACCTTAATCCAAACCCCAAACTGCCCCTAACCCCAGACAACCAACAATGAAACACACAGACACAAAGATGGAAACTACAAAAAAGGCAAAACCCACGATACAGGCCCCAAATCACAAATACGCAACCAAAATGCTACAGAAAAGCCCCAGATGCAGGCCCCAAATGCTACAGCTAGGCCTCAAAAGCTCAAGATGCATCCCAAAGCAAAAATGCAGACCCCAAACGTTACAGAAAAGCCCCCAAACCCAGGCTGCACAAGTCTACAAGCAGGCCCCAAACTGCCAACAGAAGCAGGCACCAACCACACCCAGATGCAGACCCCAACTGCCCACAAGCAGCTCCTACCCCACCACCCCCTCCCAAGAACTGGACTCCACCCAGACACTGGCCCAAGACCCGGGCCCGCCCCCCCCGCTACCCCCCTCACCCCCCCTACCCTCCCCCCCCGACACAGGTGTACAAGCAGCTCACAACCCGCCCCTTCAGAGACCGGTCCCACTCCCCTCACCCCCACCAAGACATGGGATGCAGAGGTGTACAACCAACTCCCAACTCCCTCCCCCTCAAAGGGAGGCCCCAAAGACCCCCAAATGGAGGCTCCTAGAGTGAACAAGCACCTCCCAACTCCCCCAGGCACAGGCCCCCCCCCCCCCCCAAACACAGGCCACAAAGGTGTATAAACAGCCCAGACCCCCCTCCAAGACCATGGCCCCTATAGTGTACAAGCAGCTCCCAACCACCCACAGATGCAGGCCCCAACCCTTCTCAAAAGGGAGGCACCTAGAATGCATGAGCAGCTCTCAACCCCCCTAAACATAGGTCCAAAAGTGCACAAGCAGCTCCCAATCCCCCTCAAATACAGACCCCAAAAGTGTACAAGTAGCTCCCCCCCCAGAGACAGGACCCAAAGGTGTGTTATAAATTAGATCACACAATTTACTGGTCTATTGAAATTATTTTATTAATCAAGTAAGCAGACACAAGCAAAACAGCGCTGGGCGGCTGGGGAGTCTCCGCTCCGCAACAGCACGCAACTTCCCTTTCCAGTGTTGCTGTTTTATAGCAGTTGAATTCCGGCTTATCAGGACTTGTTGAACTGGCTGAGGCTGCGCAGTCTATTGTTGAGAGGGGGGGTCGTTATTCCTCTGCTTCGTGTTCAGGTGGGGGTAGTGAAGCAACAAAAAGGATGTCTTGTGGTAAGGAATTTCACAGATTATGGTTTAACTCAAGGATATTCACCCAACACCCCCTCCTGCTTCCTCCCTTATCAAGGCCATTAAATTTTACAACCTTCTCTCCCCAACAGATTCTCCAAATTCCTCAAAGACAATGAACAAACCCCCACTAATTTATCACAAGGTGTACAACCAGTTCCCAACACCCCTGAGACACAGGCCCCAACCCCCCCCCCCCAGACACAGGGACCCAAATTCTACAAGCAGCTCCCAACCCCTGCAAGGCAGGCCCCCTACCCTATACAAGCAGCTCCCAACCCTCCCCCCCCCCCCCGATTGACCCCAAGCCCCCCACAAACACAGGCCCCTACAGTGTACAGGCAGCTCCCAGCCACCCCCAGATGCTGGCCCCAAAGTTGTACAAACAGCTCCCAGCCACCCTGCAGAAACAGATTCCTACATTGTACAAGCAGTTCCCAGCCCGCTAGACGCAGGCCCTGACCCCCCACAGATGCAGGCCCCAAAGGTGTACAAGCAGCTCCCACCCCTCTCCCAGACGCAGGCCCCAAGCCCCCCCCCCCCAAACACAGGCCCCTACAACCAGCACCCAACCCCCTACCCCCGATGCCAGGCCCAAAGGTGTAGAAGCAGCTCCAAACCTCCTCCCCCAACCCAGGCTCCAACAGTGTACATGCAGCTCCCAACCAACCCTCCCCTCCCCCCCCCCCCCCGCCCCCCTCCCCCCCCCCCCCGACACAGGCTCCAAAGGAATACAAAGAGCTCCCACCCCTCCCCCAGATGCAGGTCTCAACCCCCCCCCCCCCCAGAAGCAGGCCCCAAAGGTGTAGAGTCAGCTCCCAACCCCCTCAATGCTGGCCCCTGTTATAAGTTGCCCCCTTAATTAATTTTCAGAGAGCATTGCATTAATAATAGAAAGGAATTTATTGAGTAAGCAACAGCAAGCAAAACAGCGCTGGGCGGCCGGGGAGTCTCGGCTCCACCAACGGCGCGCACCTCACCCCCGCCAGGGTCCCTTTTTATATCTTGGTAATTCCGGGATTACGCAGCACATCCTGGTATATTCTGCGACTGCGCGCACTGTTGCTAGGGGGTCGTCTCTGTCCCTCTGGTGGTCGTGAAGATGAAGGCCATAGTCTTCCTCAGCGTTGTGGTTCAACTTCTTTTTTTATTTGGTCATGTTGGCCCAGCGTGAGACAGGAATGCAGGATGTTGATACACTAGTTTAGCAACTTATCAGGAGATGGTTACATGAGCTTTGCAGCAGTGTCTTTGAACAAAAGAGGCAACTGAGATGCAGAAGAAGAGAAGGGGAGGGGGTTCTCTTTTTTGTTACATTAAGCAAAAGAATTTTCATAGTGTCTAGCCAAGTATTATACATCTCCTTACTTCAGCAGGAAGCTTTTGCAACTCCTGCTCCTCAAACGGAACTCCTTGTTTTATAATACAAAAGGCAATGAACAAACATTTATTGTGTATTACAGCCCCAAGGGTCTACAAGCAGCTCCCCCCTTGCCCCCAGATACCGGCCCCCAGACACAGACCCCAAAAGCCTAATCACAGGCCCTGAACTCTAGAGGCAGGCTCCAAAACCCAGGACAAAGCCCCAGTGGTTCGAGACAGGGCCCAAATCCCAGACACAGGCCCCAAACGCTAAACATATGCCAAAAAAAGTATTAGTGCTGGTGCCAAATGTTACAGACAGGCCCAAAAGCCCGAGATGCTCAAGGCTGAGACGTAACTTGGCTTTCTGAATTACTGGAAAGCAGCTTTCATTCTCAGATAATTGTGTGCAGGCTAGATAGGATGGGGCTTCAGGCACCTCTTCACCTGCCATCAGGCACCGCTGTGCCAGACAAGCTTTTTCTGCTAGAACACCCTACTCAGATGCACTGTGGCATTCAAGTGAACTGCTTTCATGCAAATATAACGACTGATGTTACAACCCACCTTGCCTGTGGCACCTGATGAACAGAAGAGTAAGCCACCGCAGCGCTTCAAAACCATCCCTGCACGTGCCGCTCCTTGTCGCTCTCTGGCCTTATCTCATATCCTTATCCACTTCTGTGGAGAGCCTGCCACGGCACCTGCAAAGCAAGACGGACACCTTTCATAGTCACCTTGTGCTACTTGGTCGTTCTGCTCCAACCCAGCTCATGACCAGCCCCTCTTCTTACACAGCTCTTCAGAGTGCAGTTTGCTCCTTTGAGCCTGTGCGAGACACCTGTGAAAGAAAAAGAAACGCATAGGCCAATGCAGCATCCAAAGACACAGCACAACTAGGTAAGTTACTCTCATCTGCTCCCTTACCTCTGCCGCTTACCAGCCCCCGAGGCAGATGCTTCAATCTACCCTCTTCAAACAGCTACAACACCTCTAAAAGACAAAGAGGGGATGCTTAGAGGAACAGTGAGACCTACAACACAACAACTGCTACATCTGTTCCTCACTCACCTTGCCAGAGGCAGCTCTGCGTGTGACGTCCCAGGTTGTACACTGCGTTACCTAACCCTTACCGTAACCCTTACCCTAACCCTTCTCACCCTTACCATTACCCAAATCCTTACCTTTACTTTTTCCTTACCCTTACTCTTTCCTTTAACCATAACCTTACCCTTACCCTATACCTTACTCCAACCCTTCCCCTTACCTTCCCCTTCCCCTTACACTTAACCTAACCCTTACCCTTCCACTTCCCCTAAAACATATCCTAACACTTTCCCTTACCCTTATACTTACCCTAACCCTTTCTATTACCCTTACACTTACTCTTGCCCTAATCCTCGCTTTCACCCTTACACTTATCCTAACCCTTACTCTTACTGAAACCCTTACTCTAACCCTTACCATGACCCTTACCCTTACACTTACCATTACACCTGACCCGTACCCTTAAACTTACCCTTACCCTTACCCTTACTCTGACACTTTGCCTGACCGTTACCCTTACCCTTACCCTTAACCTTACCCTTATCCTAACACTTACCCTTACCCTAACCCTTAACCTTTCTGCTACACTTACACTTTTCCTAAATCTAAACCTTACACTTACCCTTACTGCAACCCTCACCCTTATCATTACCAATACCCTTACTCTTACCCTTACCCTAACCCTTATCCTTACACTTACTGTTACCTTTAACATTACCCTTACCCTAGCACTTACCCTTACCCTATCACTTACTCCTATCCTTATCCATACCCTTACCCTTACCCTTACCCTAACCCTTACCCTTAACCTAACCCTAACCCTAAACCGTACCTGAACCCTTACCCTGATCCTTACATTAACCCGAACCCTTACCCTAAAACTTACACTTACTCCTAACCTTAACCTTACCCTTAACCATAACCTAATACTTGCCCTTACGTTTCCCTCACCCTAACCCTAAAATTAACCCTAACCATTACCCTAACACTTACCCTTACCCTAACCCTTACTCTAACCCTTACAATGACCCGTACCCTTACGCATACCCTTACCCTTACATTTACCCTAACCCTTACCATTACCCTTACCATAACCCATACCCTAACACATATTTCTACATGTACCCTTACCCTTACCCTTACCCTTAACCTAACCCTTAACGTAACCCTAAACCTTACCCTTATCCTAACACTTACCCTTACCGTAAACCTCGACCTTTCTGCTACACTTACCCTTAGCCTAAATCTAAACCTTACACTTACCCTTAGCCTAACCCTCACCCTTACTATTACCCATACCCTTATTCTTACCCTTGCCCTAACCCTTACCTTTACACTTACGTTTACCATTAACCTTACCCTTACCCTAACCCTTATCCTGAACCTAACCCTTCCCCTAAACCTTACCCCAACCCTTACCCTGACCCTTACATTAACCCTAACACTTACCCTAAAACTTACACTTCCTCTTTACCTTACCCCTAACCTTAACCTAATACTTTCGCTTACGTTTCCCTTACCCTAACCCTAAAATTAACCCTAACCATAAACCTTACCCTTAACCTTACCCTTACCATAAGCCATACAACAACACTTACATGTTCACTTACGCTTACACTTACCCTAGCAATTACTCATACAATTGCCCTTACCCTTACCCTTAACCTAACCCTAACCTTACTGTTATCCTAACACTTACCCTTATCGTAAACATTACCCTTTCTGCTATGGTTAGCATGGCAACACAACCCCATGGTTGCCATGGCAACAAAACCCCATGGTTGCCATGGTAACACAACCCCATGGTTACCATGCCAACACAACACCATGGTTACCATGGCAATATAACCCCATGGTTGCCATGGCAACAGCACTTGATGGTTGCCATGGCAACCCAACCCCATGGCTGCCATGGCAACACAACCTTATGGTTACCATGGCAACACAACCCCATGGTTACCATGGCAACCCAACGCCATTGTTACCATGGCAACTTAAACCATGGTTGCCATGGCAACACCACCCGATGGTTAGCATGGCAACCCTACCCAATGATTGCGAAAGCAAGACAACCAAATGGTTACCATGGCAACCGAACCCCATGGATACCATGGCATCCCAAACTCATGGTTACCACGGCAAGACAACCCCATGGTTGGCATGTCAATAAAACCCCATGGTTGCCATGGAAACCCAACCCCATGTTTACCATGGCAACACAACCCCATGGTTACCATGGAAACACAACGCCATGGTTGCCATGGCAACACACCCCAGTGGTCACCAGGGCAACACAACCCCATGGTTGCCATGGCAACACAACCCCATGGTTACTATGGAAACACAACGCCATGGTTGGCATGGCAACACACCCCCGTGGTTACCATGGGAACACAACC